>NC_134354.1:109690138-110290138 GCF_048569485.1 Anomaloglossus baeobatrachus | reverse complement strand
GCATACTCAGAGATATGGCCAAGGTAAGGAAGGCTGAAAAACAACCACCTTTGAACAAGACACATAAGATAAAACGTCAAGACTGGGCCAATAAATATCTTAAGACTGATTTTGCAAAGGTTTTATGGACTGATGAGAGTAACTCTTGATGGGCCAGATGGATGTGCCAGAGGCTGGATCAGTAAAGGGCAGAGAGCTCCATTCCGACTCAGACGCTAGCAAGGTGGAGATGGGGTACTGGTATGGGCTGGTATCATCAAAGATGAACTTGTGGAACCTTTTTGGGTTGAGGATGGAGTGAAGCTCAACTCCCAGACCTACTACCAGTTTCTGGAAGACAACTTCTTCAAGCAATGGTACAGGAAGAAGTCGGTATCGTTCAAGAAAAACATGATTTTCATGCAGGGCAATGCTCTATCACTTGCATCCAACTACTCCACAGCGTGGCTGGCCAGTAAAGGTCTAAAAGATGAAAAAATAATGACATGTCCCCCTTGTTCCCTTGATCTGAACCGCATAGAGAACCTGTTGTCCCTCATAAAATGTGAGCTCTACAGGGTGGGAAAACAGTACACCTCTTGGAACAGTGTCTGGGAGGCTATGGTGGCTGCTGCACGCAATGTTGATCATAAACAGATCAAGCAACTGACATAATCTATGGTTGGTAGGCTGTTGAGTGTCATCATAAAGACAGGTGGCTATATTGCTCACTAATTTTTTGAGGTTTTGTTTTTGCATGTCAGAAATGTTTATTCTGTGTGCGGTTATATTGGTTTACCTGGTGAAAATAAACAAGTGAGATGGGAATATATTGTTTTTAATATAATATATATGTTTTTTATTTACTTGCCTAATAATTCTGCACAGTAGTAGTAACCTGCACAAACAGATATCCTCCTAAGATAGCCAAATCTAAAAAAAAAACCCTCTCCAACTTCCAAAAATATTAAGCTGTGATATTTATGAGTCTTTTGAGTTGATTGAGAACATAGTTGTTGATCAATAATAAAAAAAAATCCTCTAAAATACAACTTGCCTTATAATTCTGCACACGTTGTAGAAGGCAGTCATTGACACACTCCACAAGGACGGTAAGCCACAAAAGGTCATTGCTAAAGAAGCTGGCTATTCACAAAGTGCTGTATTCAAGCATGTTAATGGAAAGTTGAGTGGAAGGAAAAGTGTGGTAGAAAAAGGTGCACAAGCAATCGGAAGAACCACAGCCTTGATAGGATTGTTAAGAAAAGGCCATTAAAAAAATTTGGGGAGATTCACTGGAGTCAGTGCTTCAAGAGCCACCACACACAGACGTATCCAGGACATGGGCAACAACTGTTGCATTCCTTGTGTCAGGCCACTCATGACCAATAGACAACGCCAGAAGCATCTTACCTGGGCCAAGGAGAAAAAGAAATAGACTGTTGCTCAGTGGTCCAAGGTGTTGTTTCCAGATTAATGTAAATTTTGCATTTCATTTGGAAATCAAGTTCCCAGAGTCTGGAGGAAGAGTGGATGGAATACAATCCAAGCTGCTTGAGGTCTAGTGTGAATTTTCCACAATCAGTGATGGTTTGGGGAGCCATGTCATCTGCTGGTGTAGGTCCACTGTGTTTTATCAAAACCAAAGTCAGTGCAGCTGTCTACCAGGAGATTTTATAGCACTTCATGTTTCCCTCTGTCGACAAGTTTTTTGGAGATAGAAATTTAATTTGTCAATAGGACTTGGCACCTGTCCACACTGTCAAAAGTACCAATACCTGGTTTACTAACCACAGTATCACAGTGTTTGATTGGCCAGCAAACTCGCCTGATCTAAACTCCATAGAGAATCTATGGGGTATTGTCAAGACGAAGATAAGACACACCAGACCAAACAATGCAGATGAGCTGAAGGCTGCTATCAAAGCAACCTGGGCTTCCATAACACCTCAGCAATGCCACAGGCTGATTGCCTGCATGCCACGCCGCATTGATGTAGTAATGCATGCAAAAGGAGCCCTGACCAAGTATTGAGGCATTTACTGTACAGACTTTTCAGTAGGCGCCAACATTTCTGAGTTTCAAATTATTTTTGCAGTTGGTCTTATATAATATTCTAATTTTCTGAGATAATTACTTTTGGGTTTTCATTGGCTGTAAGCCATAATCATCAACA
The DNA here is from genome assembly GCF_048569485.1 of Anomaloglossus baeobatrachus. Classification (NCBI taxonomy): domain Eukaryota; kingdom Metazoa; phylum Chordata; class Amphibia; order Anura; family Aromobatidae; genus Anomaloglossus; species Anomaloglossus baeobatrachus. The sequence goes on along the minus strand of NC_134354.1, from coordinate 110,287,983 downwards.
TTAACAGAAATAAACACTTGAAATAGATCCCTCTGTTTGTATGGACTCTAAATAATATATGCATTTCACTTTTTGCATTGAATTACTGAAATTAACTTTTTGATGATATTCTAATTTATTGAGATGCACTTGTACACGGCCAATTTTGCAAGTTTTCCCACCTTCAAGGAATGGAGGGGTCTGTAAGTTTTATGATAGGTACACTTCAATTGTGACAGACAGAATAAAAAAAATCCAGAAAATTACATTGTATGATTGTTAAATAATTAATTTTCATTTTATTGCATGAAATACGTTTTTGATCACCTACCAACCACCAAGAATTCTGCCTCTAACAAACCTGTTATTATTTCTTTATGAAGCCCTCCTACTCTTCACTCATTACCTTTATTAATTGCTCCTGTTTGAACTTGTTACCTGTATAAAAGACACCTGCCCACACACTCAAATCAGTTACACTCCAACCTCTCCACCATGGCCAAGACCAAAGAGCTGTCTAAGGACACCAGGGACAAATTATAGACCTACACAAGGCTACAGGACAATAGGCAAGCAGTTTGTGAGAAGGCAACAACTGTTGGTACAATTGTTACAAAAATGGAAGAAGCAAAGTAACTGTCAATCTTACTCGGTCTGGTACTCCATGTAAGAGCTCGCCTCATGGGGTAAAGATGATTCTGAGAAATGTCATATGTGTATATATATATATATATATATATATATATATATATATATATAAAAGGAGCCAGTATAGTGATTAAAACACACCTACAGTGTCTTATATACCGTAGAACCAGGATGTATGCTTTTGGAGGGAATCTGTTGCTAACCCAAACCGAGCAAGGACAAGTGTCTGGGTGTGAGGGTTGTAAAGGCTCTTGGTGTTGATTCAGACTCTGACTGAATCTGAGAGAAAGGTATATGTGCAATTGAAGGGGTGAGCCTTTTCTTTCATATGGACTGTTTTGTTTTCCTTTGCTTGCCTTTATTCTGGAGAAAGGCTGTATATTTTGCTTTGTGCTGGAGGGGAGATGAACTTTATTAAACCTTCCTGTGTGCCATAAGACCTTTGTGCCTATGTGTACCGCTGCCAGAAAGCAAATCTCCCTACAACTGGTGTTTGAATGCAGGACAGAAGTCCCAAAGAACACAGATGATTATATCTTAATGATTGAATTTTTAGACCACGTACTGGGGTGAGTTCCCTTGGATACAGCAAAACCGTGAACAAAGAAAATGTCCAAACACCGAACATGCTGACAGAACTTTTTACTAAAGAACGTGGATAAAACACTTTTCCAATAGCATACGAAAGATCCCAAATTAATTCACATACACCCAGTCGATATTGACCTGGACCACAGTGCTGCACAACTCAATTACCACATGTAGTTACTTTGTTAATATAATTTGCCTAACAGTACACTTATCCTCTTGTGATAGCCGAAACGTTTATCCAGTATTAAGTCAGAGGCGAATATAGGTTTTCTGGCACTTGGGGCAAGAATTCTGTTTGGCGCCCCTCCCCATACGCATTTTGAGTAGTGACCACTATTCATATGCGATTTGAATACTTGGAGTCACTTGCAGACAATCTGATCTTCATAATTCTCTCAATGTTAAGTAACAATGTACAGCTCCAGCTTAATAGAGAGAAGCAAGAAGAACAGTTAGATGTCATGTGACTGTAAGTTTGAAATTCTTATGAGTGGAGTGGCCATGTGATGACTGCTGGACCCAGCATGCAGAGCTGAATCCTTACAGTGAGTAAGGTATATTACACGCTGTTAGGATTGGGCATGCTACAGTGCTTAATTTTTTAATTAAAGGGCTTGTCCATGTTTATGATGAAAGTCTTCAGCCACTGTAAATGATTGCAGACATTTTTTAATTCTCCCATGCCGGAGGCAAGTTTGGATGGTCAAGTGAGTGAAATAATGTGACTAGGGATGGGCGAACCCGAACTGTAAAGTTCGGGGTCCGTACCGAACACATGGTGTTCGCGCACATGACCCCGAACATGAGTTTTCTGAGACGTTCGTGTTACAGTTCGTGTTACAGTTCGGGTCCAGGGGCTGTTAAAAAAAAAAGCACGTTATTAAACAAAACATTATGATCATACTTACAGGTCCCACGACGCATCCTGCAGACTTTATCTCCCAGTGCTTCTGCTTCATCCGATTCTTGCTGTTCCCCCTGGTAAGCACCTCTGGCTAAAAGGACCTGCCATGACCGTGACGTCATACCCATGTGACCAGTCACGTGTAAATGTATTGCCTGATTGGCTACAGACTGGTCTCGTGAGTATGACGTCATCAAAGGTCCTAGTGCGCCATGATGCGAGTTTGCGCCGTGATGCGATGACAATCTCCCGATGGCAGCGGGTCAGCTGCATGTATTTCCACAGCTGAGGCGCTCTTGTCGGGAGAGTGGGGTGATGCAATGCAAGGTGCAAGTGCAATCATCCGCTCACTGTCAGCCTCTGTCCTCTGTCTAGAGTGATGTAGCAGACCTTACATGGCTCTCTGTGCTTCTCACTATGTATAGACACTGTCTGTGCACATTGTTGAAGCAGAGTTGACTTTGCTCATTACTTCTCACTGTGTATAGACTGTGTCTGTACAGAGTGATGAAGCTGACATGGCTGTCCCTGTGGATTATGTCGGACTAAGATTTTTTTTATTATAAAGATGCATTCTCTAAATGTTTATTGTTTTATTTCTAATAAAAAAAAATTCGCTGTTGTGTTTTTTTTACTGTTTCCTAGAAATTCATGGTGGCCATGTCTATTTTGGCATGACACCATGAATTTCGGGCTTAGTACCATCTGAGAATACAAAGCTGGTATTAACCTCTTTATTACCCAGCGTGCCACCGCCATCAGGGCCGCTGGACGAGCCGCGTAAAGCACCTGGAAATGGCGCTAAGAACAATGCGCCATTTCCAGGGGCGGCTGCAGGCTGCTGAGAATCCCAGCCCCCAGCTGTCTGGCTTTACCTGACTGGCGATCAAAATATGGCGGGAGCCCACGCATTTTTTTTTTTTATTATTATTTTTAAATAAAAAAAAATAATGGACTTCCCTGTATTTTGATTGCCAGCCAAGGTAATGCTAGGCAGATGGGGGTGGCAGCCCGTAGCCGTCTGCTTTATCTGCGCTGAGAATCAAAAATACTGCGGAGCGCTACGACATTTTTTTAAATGATTTATTTATTTTTACAGTAATGTAATGTCAGGCAATCAAAATACAGGGAAGCCCATTTTTTTTTAGTTATTTAAATAAATAATTAAAAAAAAATATTTTGTATTGCTAGCTAAGGGTAATCCAAGCAGCTACTGGCTGCTAACCCCCACTGCTTGGTGTTACTTTCACTGGCAATGGAAAATCCAGGGAAGCCTTTTTTTTTGCCAAAAAACTAAAAAAAAATTATGTGGGCTTCGCCATATTTTTGTATGCTAGCCAGGTACAGCAGGCAGGTACGGGCTTCCCCCAAAACCCCGCTGCCTATTTGTACCCGGCTGGAACCAAAAATATAGGGAAGCCCTTTTTTAATTATTTCATGAATTTCATGAAATAATTAAAAAAAAAACAACATGGGCTTCGCCCCATTCTTGTGTCCAGCCAGGTACAACTAGGCAGCTGGGGATTGGAAACCGCAGCGCAGGTTGGCTATAGCTTTCTGAGCCCACCACGCTGAAAATTGCAGTCCCCAGCGACCCCAGAAAATGGCGCTTTCATAGAAGCGCCATCGTCTGGCGCTGTATTCAACTCATCCAGCGGCCCTGGTGCCAGGTGGCATGCTCAGGTAATAAGGGGTTAATACTAGCTTTGTTTTACCAACTAGTATTAAGCCAGAAATTCTTAAAGTCAGAGAAGTTTGACCCGGCCATTAAGAATCTCTAATAAAGGGTTAAAAAAAAGACACCACACAGAGAAAAAATACTTTATTATAACTAAATACAAAGACACACTTAAACTCCACTTATATTACTCCCTCTCACCCCTCCACGATCCTGGTCTTCTGTCTTTCTTCTTCAATCCATGCAGCTCTGCTGTATCAGACACCACAGGGGAGAAAGAATGCTTCTGCTCCCCTGTGCTGTGTAATCACTCAATGACTGAGCAGAGGTGGCGGGTTGATAAGCAGTGACGTCACCCCTGCCATCATTGCCATAGTAACCTGACGGGCGGGTTACTATAGCAACGGTGATCTCCGATCACCTAATTCCCGGCGCCGCGATTCACCGGCTGTGGCAGAAAATCCTGCATGTGGGCTGACTCTGTAAAGAGCGCCGACATGCAGGGACGGGGAGCCAAGCATGTGCCCGGGCATCTCGCAAGTACACGGCACTCACTGAGTATACCGAGTACTGAGATGCTTGGGCGAGCACCGCGTACCGGCGAGATGCACTGACAGGACTTAGCATGACATCATAGCCATGTGACCAGTCTGTAGCCAATGAGATAATACAAAATTCACACGTGAATGGTCACATGCTATGACGTCACGGAAGGTCCTTTGGTTACCAGGCGGCACAGCGATGATCATACTCGGAAGGAGAAGCGGCGGGAGACAGAGTGCAGGACGCATCGCAGGACCTGTAAGTATAATGACAATGTTTATTATTAACTATCTTCTTTATTTTACAGCCCCCCCGCCCCATCCCATAACTGTAAAGTCCAAGTTCGGTGTTCGGACGCAGGTTCGCGTTATATCAGAACCCGAACGCGAACTTTACAAAACGTTCGGGCGAGTCTCCCGAATATCGGGGGGTTCGCCCATCCATAGATGTTACTTGTATACTTCCGGCCACATTCTGACTAGACGTATCCGACCTCACTCAATTCATATATTTTGCGTAAGACCAGACATGTCTAGTTGGCACATAACTGCATGTATGTAAGTCACATAGGTGTGGTTTTGTCACCTCCGACCCTCACCGCTGAAACCAGAGTATCCTGATACCATGTAGTGCATGCGCTGTGAGAATCTAGAAGTCTGCAGTCACATAGAGTGATTGCTGATTCATCCCAAACTTAGACAATCCTAACATAAATAAAAACATAGCAACACAACTTTTTAGATGGCATGATACTTTATTAATATAGCTTTGTATAATGTAATCTTTCAAATTAACACAGCATCAAAACCCTCAATACAGAAATATATCACTAGAACCACAATGGTACATCAATTGTTAGGCCAGACCCATATATTGTACATTTGTGTCACATGAACCGATAACTCCCAGTATGTCCTTAACAATGCTAAGGAGATAATGCAAGTTATCAGTCATCATCAAACCACTGACCATACAGATATTACAGTACTGATGAGAATTAGTCAGTATCACAAATAAACATTTATATCCAGGTACCTTATCAATGACACTGTCTCTAATTAAAGTAGTTATTTCTTTTCTTCATCTTGTCCAGACGCCATAATGACTTTTCACATCCGCAACTCATGTCTGCCGACTTCCATCTTCTCCAGTCTTCTGCAGCATATCCTGACACCGTGCTCTTTAAGTCTTTAAATAAGCAAAAAGATTATAATGTTCTTGAATAAAACATATCTTCCCTTGTGCCCCTGAAGAAATAATTGCCCCTCATTGTGTTCCTTGCACAAAATCTGACCCACACACTGTCCCTCTTATAGTACATGCTGTCCACACTGCCCACTCCTTTCCAATCTGTCCTCTGCACTGTGTCCTTTTATACTACCCAGTCTTTAATCTGTCCTCCCTCGTCACAATTTCCCTCCTTGGCATACTGTCCCCTCCTGGCTGTGCCCTTACATTGTGTCTCCATGCTATTGTTTCTCTATACCACCTCCCCCACACACACTATCCACATTCTATTCTTTTCACCCTCATACTTTTCTCCCCAATACTGTCTCCTCCCACTATTTCCTTTAAATGGTTCTTCACATATTTCCCCCCTCCCTTATCCTGTCTCCTCTCATACCCCCCCCGCTAACTATACTGTCCCTTGACATATTTACCCTCTCCCTCAGCATACTATCAACTAACACATACACCCCACTTCCCATACTGTGTCCACCCCCATTCCATCCCCCTTTCTATCATATTGTATACGCATACATCCCCTCTCTCATACTGTTTCATTGTATATGCCCCTCCTTTCTTTCCATATTGTGTCTGCACCCATTCCTCCCTCACTCTTCATCCTATGTCCTCAAATTTTTCCTATCTCCCTCATTTTCCATACTGTGTCTGCAGTCATCCCATCCCACTCACTTTTCCACTGTATATACATACATCCCACCTCTCATACTATTTCCTCATACATACCATCTCTGTTCCCGATACTGTGTTGACATTCTTCCCCGCCACATACTGTTTCATCACACACCCCAACTCACTCTTTGTACTGTGTCCTAAAATTCCCCCCCCCTTGCTCTCAACACAGCAGCCCATTCAGCTCCGAGAAGGTCCTATGATCTCTAGATGATGACATTGTACGTCATTCAACATCTCCTGTACAGCATTGGAGTATTGCATTAAGGTCTCGACTTCTTGCTGTGGCCGGTTGAAGAAAAACTTCACAGTTGGGTCACTTTGGCACCTCCTCCGTGGACTCCTTCCAACAGGGAAGACATCTTTTCTAGGTTATCTATTTCAGACTCGGGTCATACCATTTATCATCTCACTCTCTATAGAATTCAATGCTATCTGTGAATGCTACTCGCGGACCAAGTTAGACATTTTAACAGCACTCTGCATCCTTTCTGTCCAGTCCTGCAACATCATGTTTCTACCATTGTATTTTGGTACAATGCAATAAAGCTCTGTCTGGAAGGTACCCTGCTTGGATTGGGGCTGGGGCAGCCTGGTTCGGCACCTGGGATGAGGCTACTGGTGCTAGAGAGTTGTTTTCCTCCACATTTCTATCTATGGTGGTTTCTGTATCCTGCCGACTATGCCAAATTGTAGACTGTGTACCGGGGTGGGCTTCCCAGGATACAGTAAAACTGTGAACAAGGAAAATGGCCAAACACTGAACTTGCCAAAGGAACTCTTTACTAAATTACTTGAATAAAATGCTTCTGCAATAGCACAAGAAAGATCTCAAATTAATTCACAGTCACTCAGTTGATATTGACTAGGACCACTGTGCTACACAAATCAAAAGGCCCAGATGTAGTCATTTCATTATTATAACTTGTCTAACAGTACACTGTTCCTGGTGTGATAGCCTAGAAGTTCATCTAGTATAAAGGCGTAATCAAATGGATGTAAAGGATGGCCTATTGGTGGTGCAGCACAGGAGTTCACAAACTTAACAAAAACTTTAACTCTCTATTTTCTCCCACTCCCTAAGTAATTCACCTAAGAAATGTTTGGTATGGGGCAGTGTACACTTTTTACAGCTGCAGTCGCTTTCAAATAAGGTTAGTGCAGAGAGTTGAGTCTTTTGGGCCCTGACACAATCTGGTGCCTAAATATACTGGACTAAATTTGGCGCCAAACTAACTACGTTTGTGTGCATACTCCCACCATGATCACTGTGATGGTGCTGAGCTCAGGACTTAATCTCATAGGTGAGGTCGCTGTCATGCTGTAAAGCAATGTCCATCCGATGTGTGATTTCACTACTGAGCTGCGGGAAAGGGTCTTCCTGATGTGTCATTGATAACCCTGGGGCTTTCATCTCCGCTCCCTGCTGTAAGCATCACCGAGACAACCTTCTCCCTTGTTGGAGTAATTGAATAGATATGGAGTTAACTGGGGTTGTTCTCATTTCAGCAGGTAACATGGCCCCTTAAGATGGCACTGGTTGCTGTCTCCCTTACACCTCTAACGCTCGTCTTTCAAGATGGCCAACAACTCTCTTCTTTTCAGGCACTTTCTTCTAGGTGCCGGCAACTCCCCCTGCGTGGGTTCCATCTGATGCTGTCAAAATACATTCTCAATCAGCAGAACAGAGACCATTTACTATAACACAGATTTCTGTCAACAAAAGATCCGTTTTTTGTCTGTCTTATTCATAAGTTTTATACCAGTCTATATAAGGATAAGAAGAGGAGACTGTGACTGTTTGTGGTTGGTGGTTAGAACTGCAACCCACAATCCATGTTCTCAATGTCCAAGCAATACACTGCCATAAACAGTGACAAGAAAAAGTTAACAATGTTTTGAACTGTTGACTTTCAAGCGCCATATTTCACCATCCGCTAGTTCTTTGAGCATGAGACTATCTTCATTTTATAGACAATTATCTATGCTATCTCAAACATAAATTTGCAACTATTTAGCATATGATTAATTATGCATATTCTTGTCATGTCACTGCATTGTTACTGTTTTGCTCCTGGTGTTTGAAAAAAAATGTTTCTGCCTGTATACTACAAATTACAACATGTTCTCACATTCCCTAATAGCTCAGTGTTTTATTAGGTTGATTCCCAAGCAAAAGGTCACTGGTTCGAATCGAGGAGCAGCCATGAAGGAGATTTCCAAAGAAAAGTGACAGTACTCTGTCCCCCTCCTCCTCAACCTGTCCTCTGCCTTTGACACAGTGGACCATTCCCTTCTACTACAAATTCTCTCATCCCTGGGCATCACAGACTTGGCGCTATCTTGAATCTCCTTATACCTAACAGACTGGACTTTAAGCATCTCCCACTCTCATACCACCTCCTCATCTCACCACTTATCTGTCAGTGTCCCCCAAGATTCCGTTCTTGCACCACTGCTGTTTTCCATCTACACTTTTTGGCCTGGGACAGCTCATAGAATCCAATGGCTTTCAGTATCACCTCTATGCTGATGATACACAGATCTACCTCTCTGGACCTGACCCCAGTTACTTGACCTCTTATACCTGGTCTACAAATGGCTGCAGCCTGAGGCCACCTGCTCTCCAGCAGAAATGTTGAAAAGAGTGCTAGTGGACAGATTTATACACTCATTACATACCATGTGTCTAGTTTTTTTTAAAAAAGTTTGGTATGAACTTGAACCCTGTAATATACCTACTATTAAATACTTCTACATCGTGGAAAAACTACATTTCAAGCAGCAGCATGGTCTACCAGAAAACGTCCATCTCCTTTTACTCCCCAAACATTTATTTTACCATTTAGTGTACTGGAAAACAGGAAAAAAATCCAAGAGGGGAGAAATTGTGAAAGAAAATTCAATTCTGACATGATTTTTAGGAATTGTTTTTACAGTGTACATTTTGTGGTAAAAATTACCTTGCAACATGATTCTTCTCATCAGTATGATTATGGTGATACCAAATATGTCCAGTTTTTTTGGTTTATTAGGGGTGAAAAAGAAGTTTGGGGGGGTTGTATTACCATGAAATAGGCCAAGTAACAACTGCAATGTTGCCACATGGGCTAATAAAAAATACAGAAAAATTGATCGAACTGAGGGAGCACTTGACTACATGGATGAAATAAAAGTTCACATTTATTGCTCTTTTAAAATTTCATATACAGTACAGACCAAAAGTTTAGACACACCTTCTCATTCAAAGAGTTTTGTTTAATTTCATGACTCTGAAAATTGTAGATTCACATTGAAGGCATCAAAAGTATGAATTAACACATGTGGAATGAAATACTTAACAAAAAAGTGTGAAACAACTGAAAATATGTCTTATATTCTAGGTTCTTCAAAGTAGCCACCTTTTGCTTTGATTACTGCTTTGCACACTCTTGGCATAGTTACATAGTTACATAGTTACTAAGGTTGAAAAAAGACCTAGGCCCATCTAGTTCAACCTTCCTCCACCAGTTCTACATTTGGTCACAAAGTCATTTATAACCAACAATGTTGTGTGTACTGAAGAAATCATCCGTCCCTTTTTTGAAAGCTGTTATAGTATCTGCCATTACTACCTCTTGTGGTAGGGCATTCCACAGTCTGACTGCTCTAACTGTAAAGAACCCTTTCCTATTTAGCTGTCGGAATCGCTTTTCTTCCACTCGCAGTGAATGCCTCCTCGTCCTTAGTATTGTCTTCGGAAGAAATAAGTCATTCTCTTGATGAATCTAGAATATAAGACATATTTTCAGTTGTTTCACACTTTTTTGTTAAGTATTTCATTCCACATGTGTTAATTCATAGTTTTGATGCCTTCAATGTGAATCTACAATCTTCACTCATGAAAATAAAGAAAACTCTTTGAGAAGGTGTGTCCAAACTTTTGATCTGTACTGTACATTAGTGGCATGACTAAAACTCTGTGTGAGCAGAAACGTGTTGATTTTGTGATTTTTGGTACAACCCTGTGTGTTTTTATGGAGATTTTTGACTGCCATTAATGTATATGAAATATTAAAAGAGCAATAAATGTGAAGTTTTATTTAATCCATGTGGTCAAGTGCTACCTCAGCTGGATCGATTTTTCTTTATTTTCTATTGTGGTACATTATATCCAAGTGGGATCTGTGCAGAGGTCGGCATGTGTAATTTTCTTTCTACATGGGCTAATAAAGGCCACATTTGTATTTCTACTTTTGGAGTGCTGCCTTCTTTTTCCCATCTAGATAGATAGATAGATAGATAGATAGATACAGTTGAAACCAGAGGTTTACATACACTATATAAAAATACACATTTGCACGTTTTTCTCACTATCTGACATGAAATCAGAATAAACCTTTCGTGTTTTAGGTCAATTAGGAACCAAAATTATTTATATTTGCCAAATGCCAGAATAATGAGAGAGAATGTTTTAAGGCATTTTTAATGGACCCGAAGCATACTGCCAAACTGATTACAAAGTGGCTTATTGATAAAGTCAATGTTTTGGAGTGGCCATCACAAAGCCCTGATCTCAATCCTATTGAAAATGTATGGGTAAAGCTGAAAACGCCGATGCGAGCAAGGCGACCTACAAACACGGCTCAGTTACACCAGTTCTGTCAGGAGGAACGGGACCAAATTCCTACCAACTATTGTGAGAAGCTTGTGGAAAGATATCCAAAACGTTTGACCCAAGTCTTACAGTTTAAGGCCAATGGTACCAAATACTAATGAAATGTCTGTAAACTTTTAACTTTGCAGAAAGTAATAAAAATTCCTTAAAATATTCTCTCTCATTATTCTGGCATTTGGCAAATATAAATAATTTTGGTTCCTCATTGACCTAAAACGGGAAAGGTTTATTCTGATTTCATGTCAGATAGTGAGAAAAACCTGCAGATGTGTCTTTATAGATAGTGTATGTAAAGTCTGGTTTCAACTGTAGATAGACAGATACACTTATGGTCGAAGGTATTGCCACCTTTGAAATTGTTACAGAAAATGAAGCATTTCTCCTAGAAAATTATTGCAGTTATACGTTTTCATGTACACATCTTTATCTCCTTTGTGTGTTTTGGAAAAACAAACAAAAGAAAGGCAAATTTGACAGATTTTCACACAAAACCCCCAAAATGGGCCTGATAAAATTATTGGCACCCTCTAGAATAAATAACTGCAATCGATCGCTTTCTATAACCATCAACAAGCTTCTCACATCTCTCAACTGGAATTTAGGACCACTCTTCTTTTGCAGACTGCTCCAGGTCTCTTATATTTGAAGGCACCTTCTCCCAATAGCAATTTTAAGATATCTTCACAGGTGTTCAATGGGGTTTAGATCCGGATTCATTGCTGCCACTTAACAACTCCCCAGGTCTTTGTTTTTGTACATTTCTGGGGGCTTCTTGAACAGTGTTTGGAGTCATAATCCTACTGGAAGACCCATGACCTAGGATGCAAACCCAGCTTTCTGTCACTGGGCACTACATTACAAGAGAAAATCTTTTGGTAATTTTCAGTGTGCCTTACACTCAGTCAAGGTACCTAGTGCCAGAGACAGCAAAACAAGCCCAAAACATCTTTGAACCTCCTACATATTTGACTATAAGTATAGTGTTCTTTTCATTGTAGGCTTCATTTCATTTTTGGTAAACAGTAGAATAATTTGTTTTACCAATAAGCGTCTTGGTCTCATCTGTCGAAAAGATACTTTCCCAGAAAGATTTTGGCTTACTCACATACATTTTGTCAAACGTCAGTCTAGATTTTTCATGTCTTCGTGCCAACATTGGATGGACTCCTCTTGAGTCCCCTGCCATAGTGTTTAATTTAATTCAAATGTCGATGTATTCTCTGCTCTTCTTTCTGCACAGATTGAGTCAACTTCTCCCCTTCTTATCTGATTTTAGATGTGATGTTCATATTGCCTACACCTATTACTTGCCATAAAGTTGTGTATCCACAATTTTGGAAAACTGCCAACACTTTTGTTCAGCCTATTTTTAGGGTTTTGGGTGAAATTATGTCCAATTTGGTTTTTTATCTTTGTTTTTTTTATGTTGTTCCAATACACACAAAGGAAATAAATGTGTATGACAAAACATATAATTGCAATAATTTTCTTTGATAAAAACAACATTTTTTGGAACAATTTCAAGGATGCAAACACTTTTGCCCAAGACGGTAATGGCTGGTATTTACCACAGAAGTGGTGTGAACCTGGAAGTTTGTGCAGGTACTTGTAGTGCCACATCCATATACCCCACCTATGGGTGTGTTTCTATAAAAGTAATCTATTTAATAGATATACATTAAAAAATACTTCCACTGGTTTAAAATCAAGTGAACATAGCGGTAAATAGTACGCATTTCGGACGTTCCATCCTTAGTCTCAGTCTATACCTCACTGACTGCAAACACATTAAAAAGGGTAATCCACAGGAAATTATGTAACACAAAGAGAGCAGAGAAAAAAAAAAAACAAGAAAATTCACAAAAAATCAAAGTAAATATTAACATTTCATAACACATTCAAAATTTCATTTTTTGTATTCATTCCAGAGGTCATCGTGGTTTCCAGAAGGAACATCCATTTTGCCTCTCTGCGATGCATGAGTTCAGTTATATCACCTCCCTGCTTAGGTATACTGATTTTCTCTATTGCATTGACTCTCAATCATCCAAGGTCACCTGCATGAACACTCTGAGGAAATGCTATGAGGCTCCTGAGAGACTCCTAGTTGTGATGTTATTAACATCTTACACATGGTCTGATATTTTGCGTCTTAACGCACATGTTGTGCTACCAACATATTGGATATTGCACACTGTGCATATGATAACATACACAACATTGTTTGTCCCACAAGTGATTAATGAATTGATTTTGTATTCTTTTTTGGAAACACAAGATGTAATTATAGTAGTGTTCGTCATGAACCGACACAAACCACAATTTTTCTGGCCATATTTAAACGAACCAATAGATGATAACCAATTAGCTGTTTGATTGTTCTTATTTTTATTTTTGTTTTTATTTCTATGGTAACTAGGGGAGATTCAGGTCCCAATATTAATATTCCGATTGGAAACAAATTTAACCCCTCCATTTAAAATATCCTTGAGGACACTATCTGTTGTTAGAACAGGAAGGATTTTTTTTTATAATTCTAACTGCCTCGTAGTAATTGCTGCTAAATGTGGTAGAAAAAAACACTGGTAATTTTCCCATCATATCGGATTCAGATGGTTTTTTTTTATTTTGCAAATACTGCTCTCTAGTTTTAGTATCCATTCTACTTTTGGCTTTTTCGATATTTTTTTTCGAATACCCTCTATTAATGAACCTTTTTTCAATGATATCACATTGTTTTTCATAGACATGTTGTGAGGTATAACATCACTTTGCTCACACAAATTCACCAGTTGGAATATTATTTATCACATGCCTAGGGTGACAGCTAGTGGCATACAAAAGGGCATTGCCTGCTATGGGTTTGCGATATATATCACAGTCTACAGTCCCAGCAAGATTGTTGCCGGTAAGAATCACATCAAGGAAAGATATCTCTCTCCTATCAAACTGATACACAAAGACAAGATTGCACGGGTTATTATTCAGATAAAACATAAATCGGTCAACATCAATTTCAGTACCTTTCCAAATTATAATTGCGTCATCTATATATTTTGCAAATATAGAAATGCTTGAAGCAAATGGATTTTTTTCAGAAAAAATGAATTCCTCCTCCCATAGTTCTGCAGTTCTGCTGAATAATTACTATGCTATGGAGTTGACTTTTTCACGGAAAAAGGGCAAGCTCATGAGGAACGGACGTATAAATACTTTGAATATCACATGTGAGCCAACTGTATGTGTGACGCCCTGGCCTATCAGGTCGTCACAGGGTATTGTGCAATCTGCCCTTCTGCACAGTATCCACTCCTCCTTGGTTACGGATCCTGGTTCTTTGGTGTTGCTAACAGCTAATATAAATAATTTTGGTGGCGTCACAAACTTACAATTCCCCCTGTACATAGTTCACCCCCTTTAAATCGAGTGGCCACACAACCCCCGGATCCGAAGACCCCTTGAGCCATCGCGGATCCGGATCCGAGCAGCCGGTTGCTGACATGGGGGCGGCACATATGTATTTTCCCATTTAATAGATGTTAATTAAGGATGATCAAATATTCGGCAACGCCCATATTCGACGAATAGGTCGCCGCTATTCTACTATTTGCGAATATTCGATGCGCAACGTAAGTCTATGGGAAACTTGAATAGTTGCCGAATAGCAACTATTCGGGCTTCCCATAGACTTACATTGCACATTGAATATTCGCATTGCGACGACCTATTCATCGGATATTCGCGAAACCGAATATTTGTGATATTCAATAATCCCTAATGTTAATATATTTAATAAGTTATTTGTATCACAAACAAAACTAAGTGTCAATTGGGCCAGAGGTTGTAACCTAGTATCCAGCCATTTTGAAAGATGTTCAGTTAGTGACCCTATTCCTGAAACTATCGGTCTAAAACTCGGGGTAATTGGTTCTTGTGTGTCTTTGGTAGCGCATGAAACAAAGGTACTCTAGGGTACGGTGGACGTAAATATTCAAATTGTTCCTGATTAATGATACCTAAAGGCCGCTTTACACACTGCGATATTGGTACCGATATCGCCAGTGTGCGTACCCGCCCCCATTGGTTGTGTGACACGGGCAAATCTCTGCCCGTATCGCACAGCTTCGCCCGGACCCGTCACACGGACTTACCTTCCCTGCGATGTCGCTGTGACCGGCAAACTGCCTCCTTTCTAAGGGGGCGGTTCGTTCAGTGTCACAGCGACGTCACAGCAGCGTCACTAAACCGCCGCCCAATAGAAGCGGAGGGGCGGAGATGAGCGGGACGAACATCCCGCCCACCTCCTTCCTACCGCAATGTGGCCGGGAGGCAGGTAAGGAGAGCTTCCTCATTCCTGCGGTGTCACACGGAGCGATGTGTGCTGCCGCAGGAACGAGGAACAACCTCGTTACTGCTGCAGTAATGATATTTTAGAGTGTCATGTCACCGATGAGCGATTTTGCACGTTTTTGCGACGATGCAAAATCGCTCATAGGTGTCACGCAATGGCATCGCTAAAGCGACCGGATGTGTGTCACAAATTCAGTGACCCCAACGAGATCACTTGAGTGATGTCGTAGCGTGTAAATCCCGCTTTAATGTAAACCATCACTCAATAACAATTCCAATGATGTTCTAATCACATTAGTTGGGTCCTGCGATATTCTTTCATAAATGTTATTTTCCCTCAACATATTTCCCAATTCCTTTTCATACAACCCAATATCTAAGACAACTACTGCCCCCCTTGTCAGAGTTCTTCACAACAAAGTTGTTATTATCTGATAGTGTCTTCAAAGCCTGTCTCTCAGAAATAGAAAGATTACAATGTGAACATTTTTTGTCCTTGTGGATTTTGATATGTTCCTCCTCCACTGAATGCTGAAAATCATTCATGGCCTGACTTTTTAATTGTAAAGGATAGTACTTTGGATAAGACACTCTGTTAGAAAAACTATTATCATGTAGTTGCAATGTTCTGCATTCAGGATCAGGAAGGTCCCGTAAATACTTGAAGAAAGTCTGTTCAACATAAGATGTAGGGACAAAATTCATCCACGGCAGGCGCAGTAATAGACAAAGGGTTAATCTCTTCTTGCTGGAAAAAATGTTTTCTGGTAGTTAGTCTCCTAATGAAATTATTTACATCCAATACTGCGTCAAAAACATTGAGTCTTTTAGTTGGCACAAAATTTAGCCCTTTCTCAAGAACTTTAATTTGTTCCTTGTCCAGAATATTTTCCAATAAGTTCATTACAGAAAAGTGGTTGAGGTTTTAATAATTCCTCCTGCGTGTGGAGTGTCTGAACACTTTTGTTACACTTATGCTCGTCTCTGTCATCTTTTTCCTGTCCGTTTTTTGTCTTTTTGTTCTATGAGTTTTTTGGTTTTCAGATTGTGGGTTAAATAAGCTGGTAGAGGGTAATGTCTCAATATCTGAAATATCTGTATTGGGATCTATTTATTCTGGTTCCATGGAAGAAAATATCACTCTGTTGTAATTGTCCCTTTTTTCTTTTTGCTATATTTCAAAATGGACCTGGTGATCATCTTTTACGTAATCGATGCCAATTATACACATGATTATTTTCGTAATCCATAGTATCCCGTTTTAATTTTTTTCCTTCTGGAAGTGATAGAGTCCTCCAAATTGGATAAATTTGTGTTGATTTTTTTCTTTCAAAAATATTATAGGCATCATTATCCCTGAATTTAATTCATTTTCAATTTTCTTTATATTATCTTCCAGTTCACTCAATTTTGTTTGTTCTTTCTCTACAATTAATTTAATCAATTTCATTGAACACTCAGATAAAGCATTATCCCATTCCCTGAGAAACTCCTCATCAAATTTGTTTGTTGGTCGTTTTTTTATTCTAATGGCCCCGTTACATGCAGCGGCATTGCTAATGAGATATCACTGGGGTCACGGAATTCATGACGCACATCCGGCCTCGTTAGCGATGCCATTGCGTGTGACACCTACGAGTGACCGCTAATGATCAGAAATACTCACCAAATCGTTGATTGTTAAATATGCCTGTTTGGTTGATATTAGGAATGAAGGGCCAGGACTAGGGTCATAGCAGCAGGACGTTGCTCCTGGCAACCAGGAAAACAACGGCTGTAGGAAGGAGGGAGAGAGGAGTGCAGCAAAGCCCAGACAGATGTTGGTGGTAGGGGACTCTATAATTAGGCGGACAGACAGGGTCATCTGTCACCAAGACCGTGAATGCCGAACAGTGTGTTGTCTGCCGGGTGCTCGGGTTCGGCATATTGCGGATCGGATAGACAGATTGCTGGGTGGGGCTGGGGAAAACCCAGCGGTCATGGTGCACATTGGTACTAATGACAAAGTTAGAGGCAGGTGGAAGGTCCTTAAAAATGATTACAGGGAACTAGGAGAGAAGCTGAAGTCCAGGACCTTCAAGGTGGTGTTTTCAGAAATACTACTGGTGCCACGAGCGTCACTAGAAAGACAGCAGGAGCTTAGGGAGATAAATACGTGGCTTAGAAATTGGTGCAGGAAGGAAGGGTTCAGGTTCATGGAGAACTGGGCCTACTTCTCAGTCAGCTACAGGCTCTACGGTAGGGACGGACTGCACCTCAATTGAGAGGGTGCAGCTGTGCTGTGGGAGAAAATGGTCAAACGGATGGAGGAGCTTTTAAACTGGGATCTGGGGGGAGGGAGGGTAGTGGAGCAAAAAAGAGGATAGATAGAGGACATAGAGACAGTGAGACGGTAGGGGTCAATGAAGGACTAGGGGGGGATGGGACATGCAAGGAACGTAGGGAGGCTAGGAGTAATAAAGGTGTTAATAGTATTAAATGTTTACTGGCAAATGCAAGAAGTCTTGCAAACAAAATTAATGAATTGGAGACTCTTATGTCAAACATGGATTATGATGTGGTGGGCATTATGAAAACCTGGCTGGATGAAAGCCATGATTGGGTGCCAAACATACAGGGTTATAGTACATTTAGTAAGGACAGGAAAGACAAAAGAGGTGGTGGAGTGTGTATATTTATCAAATCTAATCTAAAACCTATGTTAAATGATGACATTGGGGGGAATTGCAACAATGTAGAGTCAGTATGGGTAAATGTACATGGGGAGGAGAATAATGGAAAAATGCTAATTGGAGTTTGCTATAAGCCTGCTAACATACCTGAACAAATAGAGGGTGAAATGCTGTAACAAATTGAAAAGGCAGCTAATAATAATAATCGGGTTCTTATTATGGGGGATTTCAACTATCCAGACATACAGTAGGACATAGAATCTTCTGGTTGTGCTAAAAGCTGTAAGCTCTTATCTACAATTCAAGACAATTTCCTCTCTCAGATGGTAGATGAACCGACCAGGGGAGATAATTTGCTAGATCTAGTCCTGTCAAATAGACCGCATACAATTTCAGATCTACAGATCCGGGAGCACTTGGGCACCAGCGATCATAAAATGGTAAGCTTCAAAGTAATATTCAATAGAACATTTCAAAGGGGAAATGCTAAAACCTGGAATTTTAGGAAAGCTGATTTCAACAAATTAAGAGCTTAAATGTGTAGATTGGGACAAAGTCATTGTAACTGGGGATACCGAACATAAATGGGGTAAGTTTAAAGCGGGCTTTACACGCTACGAGATCGCTACAGACTAGGTAAGTGCGTGTGACGCTGCCGTAGCGATAATGTTCGCTGCGGCAGCGATCACAAAATATCGGCATAACGATAGGGGCAGGTGCTATCACACTTGCCATCGCTAGCATCGGCTAGCGATGTCGCAGCGTGTAAAGCACCCTTAAGGATATACTGCTGGAGACCAGTAAAAAACGTATACCCTCTGGTAATAAAATGTCCAGGAATAAAAAGAAACCACTATGGATAAATAAGACTGTACAAAGTATAATAAAACAAAAACAAAGGGCTTTTAAAATCTTAAAGGTCGAGAATACAGAAATAGCATTTCAGAAGTATAAAGATATCAATAGGAAATGTAAAAAAGAAATGAAACAAGCAAAACTAGCTACTGAAACAAAAATCGCCACAGACATTAAAATAAATCCCAAAATCTTTTATAAATACATTAATGCCAAAAGAAAAACAAAGGATAGTATTGGCTTCTTAAAATATAATAACAAGTTGGTTATAGAGGACAAACAAAAGACTGAGATATTAAATAGGCATTTCTCATCTGTGTTCACCAAGGAACTGACTGTACCAGGGATCATTCAACAAGTCAAAAATCAAAGTTCACCACCCGATATAATTATTTTAACACAAAAAAAGTACACCTGCGTCTGAGTAAATTAAACATTGACAAATCCCCAGGGCCAGATGGCATTCATCCACGAATATTGAGGGAATTGAGCTCCGTAATCGACGGACCACTGTATCTCATCTTTTTAGACTCCCTTGTTACAGGGTTGGTGCCTCAGGATTGGAGGATTGCTGATGTAGTACTGATATTTAAGAAAGGAAAGAGGGTAGATCCGGGCAACTACCGTCCAGTAAGCCTGACATCAGTAGTATGCAAAGTTTTTGAGGGCATTTTAAGTGATAACACGCAAAAATATATTGCAGAAAATAATATAATAACTGACAAACAGCATGGATTCATGAAAGATAAGTCGTGTCTAACCAACCTGTTGGGGTTCTATCAGGGGGTAAGTGCAAACCTGGATATTGGTAATTCAGCTGATGGGATTTATTTGGACTTTGCAAAGGCATTTGATACTGTACCACATAATAGCCTTATACTAAAGCTCCAGAAGCAAGGACTAGGGGAAACTATATGCAACTGGGTAAGGAATTGGCTAAAAGATAGGAAACAAAGAGTAGTCATAAATGGAACATTCTCTAAATGGGCTATAGTCAGCAGTGGGGTGCCGCAGGGATCTGTGCTAGGATCGATTCTTTTTAATCTCTTTATTAATGACCTTGTGGATGGGATTGATAGTAAAGTGTCAGTCTTTGCTGATGACACCAAACTATGTAGGATATTAAAAACTGACCTTGATAGTACAATATTACAAAAAGATCTGAATAAGATGTCAGAATGGGCAGATACTTGGCAAATGAGATTTAATTTGATAAATGTAAAGTAATGCACTAGGACGGAGCAATCCTATAATTGCATATACATTAAATGGAAGTAAACTCGGGACTACAGAACAGGAGAAGGACTTGGGTATTCTCATTACAAATAAGCTGAGCAGCAGCACTCAATGTCAAGTAGCAGCTGCTAAAGCAAACAAAATTTTAGGGTGTATAAAAAGAGAGATTAGATCCCGTGATCCCAACGTATTGTTACCCCTCTATAAATCACTTGTAAGGCCACATCTGGAATATGGGATCCAGTTTTGGGCTCCACATTTTAAAAAGGACATTCAGAAGTTAGAGTCAGTTCAAAGGCGGCTAACTAGACTACTACAAGGAATGGAAGGCCTCCCGTATGATGACAGGTTGAAAAAGTTAGATATGTTTAGCTTAGAAAGAAGAAGTCTCAAAGGAGATCTCATTTATATCTATAAATACATGTGTGGTCAATATAAAGGACTGGCACATGACTTATTTCTTCCGAAGACAATACTAAGGACCAGGGAGCACTCACTGCGAGTGGAAGAAAAGAAAATCATACAGCTAAATAGGAAAGGGTTCTTTACAGTTAGAGCAATCAGACTGTGGAATGCCCTACCACAAGACGTAGTAATGGCAGATACTATAACAGCTTTTAAAAAAGGGCTGGATGATTTCCTCAGTACACAAAACATTGTTGGTTATAAATGACTTAGAGACCAAATGTAGAACTGGTGGAGGAAGGTTGAACTAGATGGACTTAGTTACTTAGGTTGAAAAAAGACCTATGTAACTATGTTGCTCGTTCACGATGCAGGTTGTTCATCGTTCCAGAGTCAGCACACATCGCTACGTGTGACACCCCGGGAACGACGAACAACAGCGTACCTGCGTCCTCCGGCAACAAGGTGGGAGTGTCGTTCATGAGCCTGCTCTCCGCCCCTCCGCTTCTATTGGTGGCCCGCTGAGTGACGTCGCTGTGATGCCGAATGAACCGCCCCCTTAAAAAAGAGGTTGTTCGGCGGCCACAGCAACGTCGTTAAGAAGGTAAGTATGTGTGATGCGTACCGGCGATATTGTTCGCCACGGGAAGCAATTTGCCCGTGATGCACAAATGACGGGAGCGGGTGCTATCGCTAGCGACATTGCTAGCGATGTCGCTGCGTGTAAAGCAGCCTTTAGTCCTATAGGGATCATGCTGTTGTCCAAATAAGCTTGGAGAGTCTTATTATCCCACCACACCCTAAGTCGAGTAGCCATACATTTCTCTAGATCCCACATGAGTGTATTCAATTAACTACATGCATCTGAAGTAATAATCTGTTGTTTGTTCATAAATTTATTAGCTGCCTTATTCAGACGAGTCTGGTTGTTTAAGTTAAAAAATTCATCCATATATATTATTTCTGTGGTCTCCATAATGAAAGGTAAATTCTTTAGAAATTAAATATTTTGACAATGCTCATATTATAGAAAAAGGGGAGCATGGCAAAAGGTTGGCCATTCAATAGTATGAGAAAAAGAAAAAATGTAACCAGCTCACCCGATCCAAAAGGATCTGCTCTGGTTGTGTTACATCATTTCTTGTGGATTACCCTTTTTAATGTGTGTTTCAAGTCAGTGAGGTATAGAATGATTCTAAGGACGGAACGTCCGAAACACATAATATATATTTACCGCTATGTTCACTTGATTTTAAACCACTGGAAGTATTTTTTCATGCATATCTATTAAATGGATTAGTTTTATAGTAACACTTGGACTTGGATGCTGGATTTTTCTCCTCCTTCATTATTGCAGTCTGGCCGACTAGAAAACCTGTCTGTGCACGTTCCTGGGTTTGTAGTTTCCTTTTGGAACGGGAGAGCTGGTTGATTTCTTTCTATTTCCCACTTATGGGTGTGTCTGACATGTGTCTTATTGAGGTTGAGGTTGTTTGGCACATGGTAGTCAGAGTGAGTATATATGTGTCAGAAGCACTGGGTGAGAAGCAGCCTCTGAGCCATAGTGGGGAGGCTGCTAAACCCATAGAGGTTGAAGCCACTGGAAGGAACCCAGTTGAGGGAAGCGTGGGTTGGCTTCAACCATCTGGAGGTGAGTCAGTGGAGGCTGTGGGAACTCTACTTGGATACTGTAAGTATCCAAACCTGAGCAGGCTTACCACGACTAATACAGACCAGAAATCTGAGTATCTGAGGAGCAGCCTCTGAGAGAGAGTGAAGAGGCTGATGGACTCAGGATAAAGGCATAGAAACCTCTCTGAAGGGACTCCCTGGGAGAACACAGAGGGTTCTCTTCATCTGACCTAGGTCAGTGGGATACTTCTGGGGAGAGACATGTCCAAACCTATGTGGGGAAACCACGACTGTTACAGACCAGAAATCCATGTGTAATGTGTATCACAAGTGGAATTTATGCTGTAGTGGCAATAAACTGCTTGACTTTTAAATAAATGTGCTCCTATGTGCTACCTCTAAGGCGCAGCTAAGTGAGTAAAACCCCCATTACACAGTGTGTGAACTGTGTGTAATGTCACAATATATATAATGTGTGTGTGTATATATATATATATATATATATATATATATATATATATATATATATATAAATATATATTTTAGAAAAAAAGTCCAGCTCCAGCATGTGAGCCACTTGGGGCTCAGCTCACCCGATAACAAGAGTCATGTACGTATACGGATAGGAGTATATCCAATAATAGGAAGAATTATAGAGGAAATCCAGCAAGGACTTGGTAGAGACAGGTGCTGTAGTAACATTTCTTCTTTATTAGCAATTCCTTAAAAATACAACGACCCACAAGGCTCAGCAACAGGTCGAGACTAGGTTAGGACTGTGAGGAAGGCAGATTAGGCCGCCGAAACGCGTAGTCCCATCTGCGTTTTTTTTCCTGCCAACTAACTGTTGTTCCTGAGCCTTGTGGGTCGTTGTATTTTTAAGGAATTGCTAATAAAGAAGAAATTTTACTGCAGCACCTGTCTCTACCAAGTCCTTGCTGGATTTCCTCTATAATTCTTCATACAAATATATATATACAGACTATATATATATATATATATATATATATATACATTTTATAGACATACAAATATTAATGGCAGACACAGACAGAAGAAACCCCTGTAATAGAACAATATATAGACCCTTTGCAGTCCAATAACAAATAGTTCTTCAAGTTCTTCATAATGAATAATTCCACTTGCTTTGGAGGTAGTAGTGGGTCCCTTAGCTCTTGGGCCTCTGTCTAGCTGCACAGGTTGCACAAATGAAATGTCCTCCCCTGTGTTATACATATCTTGCTTTAGGTAATATTTTATAGTACTTTTCCACATCTCTGGTACAGTCTGTAACCTTTAGTTGTTATTATTGATCAGGCGCGGTAAAGCCACATGCACAGGTTGAGTGTTTGGTGAGTTTTTTTACCTCAGTATTTGCAGCCAAAACCAGGAGTGATTGAGAAATACAGCAGTGGTGCCCGTGTGTCTATTATACATTTCCTCTGATGGTTCCACTCCTGGTTTTGGCTTCAAGTACTGAGGTAAAAAAGTCACCAAATACTCAACGTGTGCACGTGGACTAAATGAGGCCATTGTTTATGTACAAGATAAACTCTCTAGACTTTGTATTCCGTACACTTTCTCACAAGGTTCAGGGTTGTGCAGTGTATTATAGACTACATGTTAGTATCCTTTTGAAACAATGTTTTTCTGATATTCAAAGGTGCATCATATATAGGTGAGAAGTATGGCTGTTGGTTGGACCCTTCTTTGACTTGTTGAAAATTCTACACTCCATTCCTACACTTTTCTGTCTCCATTTTGAGGAAGGAGAGATGTCACTACTATACATATCACATCACATGTGTTTAAAGGGAACCAGACCTCTGATTTATGCTGCCCAAACCACAATTGCATCAAGGTATATACAGTGCCTACAAGTAGTATTCAACCCCCTGCAGATTTAGCAGGTTTACACATTCGGAATTAACTTGGCATTGTGACATTTGGACTGTAGATCAGCCTGGAAGTGTGAAATGCACTGCAGAAAAAAAGAATGTTATTTCTTTTCTTTTTTTTTTTTTTAAATTGTGAAAAGTTTATTCAGAGGGTCATTTATTATTCAACCCCTCAAACCACCAAAATTCTGTTTGGTTCCCCTAAAGTATTAAGAAGTATTTCAGGCACAAAGAACAATGAGCTTCACATGTTTGGATTAATTATCTCTTTTTCCAGCCTTTTCTGACTAATTAAGACCCTCCCCAAACTTGTGAACAGCACTCATACTTGGTCAACTTGGGAAAGACAAAGGAGCATTCCAATGCCATCAGAGACAAGATCGTGGCGGGTCACAAGGCTGGCAAGGGGTACAAAACCCTTTCCAAGGAGTTGGGCCTACCTGTCTCCACTGTTGGGAGCATCATCCGGAAGTGGAAGGCTCATGGAACTACTGTTAGCCTTCCACGGCCTGGACAGCCTTTGAAAGTGTCCACCCGTGCCGAGGCCAGGCTTGTCCGAAGAGTCAAGGCTAACCCAAGGACAACAAGGAAGGAGCTCCGAGAAGATCTCATGGCAGTGGGGACATTGGTTTCAGTCAATACCATAAGTAACGTACTCCACCGCAATGGTCTCCGTTCCAGACGAGCCCGTAAGGTACCTTTACTTTCAAAGCGTCATGTCAAGGCTCGTCTACAGTTTGCTCACGATCACTTGGAGGACTCTGAGACAGACTGGTTCAAGGTTCTCTGGTCTGATGAGACCAAGATCGAGATCTTTGGTGCCAACCACACACGTGACGTTTGGAGACTGGATGGCACTGCATACGACCCCAAGAATACCATCCCTACAGTCAAGCATGGTGGTGGCAGCATCATGCTGTGGGGCTGTTTCTCAGCCAAGGGACCTGGCCATCTGGTCCGCATCCATGGGAAGATGGATAGCACGGCCTACCTGGATATTTTGGCCAAGAACCTCCGCTCCTCCATCAAGGATCTTAAAATGGGTTGTCATTTCATCTTCCAACAAGACAACGACCCAAAGCACACAGCCAAGAAAACCAAGGCCTGGTTCAAGAGGAAAAAAATCAAGGTGTTGCAGTGGCCTAGTCAGTCTCCTGACCTTAACCCAATTGAAAACTTGTGGAAGGAGTTCAAGATTAAAGTCCGCATGAGACACCCAAAGAACCTAGATAACTTAGAGAAGATCTGCATGGAGGAGTGGGCCAAGATAACTCAAGAGACCTGTGCCGGCCTGATCAGGTCTTATAAAAGACGATTATTAGCTGTAATTGCAAACAAGGGTTATTCCACAAAATATTAAACCTAGGGGTTGAATAATAATTGACCCACACTTTTATGTTGAAAATTTATTAAAATTTAACTGAGCAACATAACTTGTTAGTTTGTAAGATTTATGCATCTGTTAATAAATTCTGCTCTTGTTTGAAGTTTGCAGGCTCTAACTTATTTGCATCTTATCAAACCTGCTAAATCTGCAGGGGGTTGAATACTACTTGTAGGCACTGTAGCTACCAGAGTTTTCAGAAAAGATAGACTTTAAATCTGACAAGAGGTGATTGTATGCACGAGAAACAGACCTGTCCATCACTAGTGGCGACTCTGGGAAGAAATGGTTAGGGGAGGAGGGGAATTAGTCAGGTCTCCCGCTATAGTTCTCTGTTGGATCTTTAACATATATTTTCTCTGAAATGCCGGAGTGTTTCAGAGAAATATAAACCTGGCTGCAAACGCAGTTTGGGCAGCATGTATCAGATGGCAGATTCCCTTTAGGGCTCGCTCACACTGAAGTATACATCAGACGACTGCTATCTGATGTTTTATCAGATAGCACTCGCTCCAATGTTATACTACGGGGCAGTGCCCACCAGCGCTTTTTTTTGTCATGCCGATTTAACATGGGAAAGCAGTCTCTGCATGCTGTGATTAGTAGCATATATCGGACAGCGCACACTCATTCAAGTCAAGGGGGCGAGTGCAAAACATTGGGCTACACTCAGATGACATCCAAGTGCTGTTAGACAATGGAGAAGATGGAGAAATAAAGTTCTCCTCAACCTTTCCGCACCTGTGCACCGATTCTCGCATGCCAAAGAATCCGATCACAGTAAATAACACTCGGCTTACACCCGGAGGAGAATTTGAGTCAAGTGTCATTTACATTATGCATCCAATTCTCTCGCATGAGGGAATCATCGCCAGAGTGAGTGAGCCCTTAGGCTATTGTTACGGTTGCTGCGAGCACTGGAGACTATGTCCAGATTTCTTGCTACTGCACATGTGCGAGCGCTGGAGACTAAGTCCAGATTTCTTGCTACTGCACATGTGCGAGCGCTGGAGACTAAGTCCAGATTTCTTGCTACTGCACATGTGCGAGCGCTGGAGACTAAGTCCTATCTTGGAGCCATTGCACATGTGCGGGTGACATCATCGCTGACACGAGGTCACATGTCTCTGACACCTTCTATGCCAATTGGTCGCTGGTCATGTGCTTGTGACGCCTTGCTCGGTGATAGGCCAGCATGACGTCACTCTTGTCGTTCTGGCAGCCGATTGGCTCTGGTGTCCTCCATCTTGGATGAGGCACAGAGTCTATATAAGACCCTGACACACGCCGCATGGCGCTCAGTCCTCTTGGTTCATGCATGAGGGTAGACGCCCTGTGCACGTTCCTCTAGGCATTCCTCTGTCTATGCAAGGTGAGCGCTACCAGCAGGGTAGCGTTCTTATACCTTACAGCTTCGGCTGCTGTCCGTATCCTTACCTCTTAGGGGAGCGGACATAGGCAGGTGCCTGAGGCACATGGTCTGGCTGGGCCTTGTGATTCGACTCGTAGGTGGACGTTGCCGCTAGGGTAACGTTCCTTATACTGCGTCTGGCAGTTGTTCGTATCCTCGCACACTAGGGGAGCGAACAGAGGTAGGAGCTTTGTGCGGCTTATGCTGCTGTTCGTCTCTTTTGCACCACTAGAAGAGCGGACCTAGGCAGGTGCCATATCTAGTGGTTCGTGTCCTCGCACACTAGTGGAGCGAACGCAGGTAGGAGCTTTGTGCGGCTTACGCTGCTGTTCGTCTCTTTTGCACCACTAGAAGAGCGGACCTAGGTAGGTGCCATTTCGCACACATTGTCTTTGTCTCTGTGATTATTAACAGAGATCATTCCACACACCCTCCAAGTAAGGGAGGAATTGCTTTACTTACTTATTATATCCTTCTGTGAGTTAACAGAGGTATTGCCCTCTGCCATAGTCTGCAGCAGAGTCTTTGCACGGTGGACCCTGACTGTCTGATACTCCTTTAAGTTATTATCAGACAGCCCCCCGTAACAGCTATGTGTGCACACTGCATCTTTGTGATGACCACAAAGATGCAGCGTTTTGGCAAAAACGCATCCAAGAAATGCATGCGTTATAATGCGTTTTTTTGATGCGCTTTGATGCATTTTTTACCGCATTTTTGCCCAATGCATTTTTTAAGTCAAATCTATTGACTAGAAAGGCTCAAAAATGCTGGCAAAAAAGCAGAAATAATTGACATGCTGAATCTTGGTGGTCACCACAAAGATGCAGCCAAAAAAACCTGCAACATGTGCACAGCAAAAATGAAATCTCATAGACTTAGCTGGGGAAGGAAATTCATGCAGTTTTAAGACCAAAACTGCACTCGAAAAAGCGCTCAAAAATGCGTAAACAAACCCACAGCATGCGTACTGTGCCTTACGGTAAGTATTTTAGCAGGAGCAGAGTTTCAACAGAAACAGATTCTCAGAATAGACAGAAATGTCCTGTGCAACTAACTCTTAAGCAAGCATCTGATTTGAACATTTCATTATTTTTCATTTCAGCCTCTTTGCTAATTCATAGCCACCTTTGGATATCATAATTTTATAAATGCAAATTTTAAAAATCCTGTTAACATATAATGGCTACTGGCAATACTTACTGGACAATGTCCAACTTTGTAGATACTCACCCCCAACTGGAAATAACCTGCTGTTAATTATTAATAAGAATAAAAGAAGAACAGCGCAACACAGTTATAAGAAAAGATGATCCAGAATTAAAGGAGAGTCCAATTAGTTACTGGAACAGGAATGTCAGGAGCAATGAAAGACCTTATTTAACAGTGAGCAATAGATGAAATTTACTGGAAATTCTATTGATTACTCTACAAAAGTATAGTCTATTACATGTGCAAAGTTTATTATGGAAATAAATAATTATGCCCTCTATGCCAGTTTGCTAGAATAAAAGCAGTTGCAATATTTGTCTTGAGCCTTTTGTGTCACAAGGTGTTTGGCTCTAAACTCGTTGAGTGTCATGGAGGCATCAGACGCTGTTCAGACTACAGACTCTGACCCTCTGTAATATGCTTTCTCTGGAGTTTCTGAGTTGCATAGCCAGGCTTGGGCGTTTACCAGCTGTGTGCTTATTAGTGGTCTTGCTTGCAGGAGTTAATGTCTGCTAGCCTGCTGGTTACTTTTTGGATCGTATGTTTCAGGAGACCTATCACAGTTACTCCCCACCTTTTTAAGATGGAGGAACCTGTCTTCCCATGCCAACTATAGTTTTTGCTAATCCGGTGTGTGTGCTGTTGTGTTCCAGTTGCTGATTTACTGCATGCTGCTTGGTGTGCTGTGGAAACCCTCTCGTTGTCTGATTGTTTTCTCCCATATGTTTATTTCCTCGTTATCACGTATTGTCTTATATCTCTGTGTGTGCTAGCTGTGTTATAGAGTTTTGGTTTCCCCATTTGTCCATTACTGTGGGTTCAACTACTCTTGTCCTGGCCCTCCCCTGGGGTTGAATAGAGGGGGTATTAGATCAGAGCAGTCGAACAGCATGGCAAGGAAGGTGGCACAGACAGATATCTTCATCATCAGAGGTATCTCTGGAATCAGGGAGAGATAGGGCCCCCTAGACTGAGGGCCAGATTAGGAGCCCCAGTCCCTTCTTATACCCTAACACCCCGTGACATTATTTGTACAAAAAGGTAATGACATATTTTCCTGTTGCACAAGGCTCCAAAGGACTTAAAGATGCAGCAAATCAATTAAAAGGAACCAATCACCAGGATTTTCGTATATAAGCTAAAGCCAGTGCTATACTGGCACTATCAGGCTGATTCTTTACATACATTTTGTGGTCAGCTCGGATGCTTAGGTTTTGAAATCCAAGAAAGTAAAGATTATAAATTGGCAGATTCTTGAGTGACAGCAGCTGAGAAGCAGATAATATCTGGTCTATAGTTATCCCCTCCTCCTGTTAGAATTAGCATAAGCATTATACAATCAACCTAGCAGGACCTGTGGTGAGGTCATATCCATGTGACCAGAGGGGGCGGGGCTTCAGACAGCAATGCTGGATACCAGGTCACATGAGTATGACCTCACACAGATCCTGGTAGGGAAAAGTTAAATCAATTGTATCATACTTATGCTAATTCTAACAGGGGGAGGGGATAACTATGAATACCCCCCAGATATTATCTGCTCCTCAGCTGCTGTCGCTCAAGAAGCTGCCGATTTTATAAACTTTACTTTCTTGGATTTCAAAACCTTAACAACCTTAGATTCCTCAACGTACCCCCCTTTTATGTTGATGATAACTTTCGAACTCCTTGGTATTCTCTCAAGCAGCTTTATCAGGTCACTTGAAGTAGCTTTCCAACAGTCTCATCCCAAACCTTCTCAATTATTTTGAGGTTGTGGGATTGTGGGGGCCATGTATCTGACGCAATACTCCATCCCTCACTTTCTTGCTCACATAACTTTTACATAAACTGTAATCGTGTTTTGGGTAATTATCCCATTGCGACACAAATGATTGTACCAATAAGTGTAAACCAGATGGACGGCGTGTCATTTCACACGAAATTACGAACAGTGTTATCAGCAAAGCATCCCTACACTATCCTACCTCCTCTTTTATTCATCATGGTGGGAAAAACAAACATAGAAATCACCCACTTACCTTTTTTTCATCAGACTTGGTGGTCCGTACCAAAAATCTCAAATTTTGAGGCCACCGCAATACAGATGTCCACCTTTCCACTGATCTAGTGTCCACTCCTTTTTCTAGTCATTAGTAAACATTTCTTCACAGCAATTTAACTATAAAGGCCTCCTTTTGCAGTCTCCTGGACATGTAATGTTGAGACGTGTCTCTGATATAATGTCTGTGTATCATTTATGAGCGCTGTTATCTTAGGTGCTGTCAGAGCTCCATTGTGCGGAGCATCTTGCACACTGGTGATACTCTGCCGCGCTCTCTTGAGCCGGCAGTTCCATGTCTCCTTTGTGCAGAGTATCTTGCATTTGGAGATGCTCTGCTGTGTTTCTATGAGAACTAGCTGACAGGTTATTTGACAGCACAGGATTCCATGCTGGTTCTGGGAGGCGCTAAATCAGGTGCTCCACATTCCTGGTAATTGCTCTGTTTCATTACTGAGCATGCTCTCCTAGAACCTTGCCAGTCTTACTCTCTGGTTCTACAGTTGTGCTCTTGGCTTGTGTTTGTGCTTGTGTTCTGATCTAGGCTTTTGACCCCAGACTGTTTATTGACCCTTCTCTGCCTACTCCCCTGTTCTTGTCATTAGCTCCTAGCTTCTGACCTCAGACCATTAACTGACCACGTCTCTGTCTGTTCCCTGAATCTAATATGTACTCTCCTGGAATTCTGACCTTCTGCCTGTGACTTGACTACCCTTCTTTCCATACTGTCTGTAAGTAGTGACTAGCATCACAGGTGCTGTCAATTTGCGGTTTCTGAAGTTGAGAACTCTGAAAAATGTATCCTCTGCAGTAGGGTAATTCTTGTTTTTTTTCCATGGCACCTTTCTCTTGGTAGTCTTTCCTTGGATGGTCCTCATGAGAGCTAGATTCATCAAAGCGATGGATGGTTTTCATGACTGCAATTGAAGATACCTTCAAGGTTCTAGCAATTTTCCAAATTGACTGGCCTTTCATGTCTTAAAGTAATTATGGATTGTCAGTTCTCTTTACTTAAGTGGTTCTATTATGGCGTATAAAAGTTATGGAATAAGACTAATCACTGTTTAAAACTGTATTACAACATTGCCAATATTAGTAAAATTTATAGAATAAAAAGATAAGCCCTAACATTGAACTCTTCTCTAAATTCTCTACATTCTCTACTCATAACCCCAAATGTAACATGTTCTTCTTAAGAATCACATCACCTTTATCTAAACCTTGGAATTTCAATGCTTAATATTTAATATAAAAATATGCTTACTCATGTTGTTGACTGGCTTGGGATAAAAAGGATTTGATTGATATTAGCTTTTTGGACCTTGAAACTTTCTACAAATCCATCATTATATTGTTGCAATAAAAGAAATTGGCTGAGTTCTAATGCACTATATAACAGATGATAAATGGAAGACATAGATATATATATATTTTCTCCATATGATTTCCCTGTGAACACATTGCAGGGAGTTGCATGTTGTATTGCAGTCAAGGGAACAACCAGTGGACTAGTATGTAGCTGCTATGGGGCCCATGAGCTGTGCAGAGCTACAGAAAGCTCACATACAGACTGGAGCAGTGGGGGACCGATAAGAGGTAATTTTTTTTTTTTGTAAATCAGTGAGTACATTGGTGTCCAAATGTGCATTATATGATATGGTGGCCTATGGGGTTACATTATAATATATGGAGGGCTATGGGGGGTGCATTATACATCATGGAGAATTATAGAGGGTGCAAATACTGAGCTCGACACGCTCAGTATTTGATCAAGTATACTTGTGCTCGGGTGCAATGCTTGAGTCCACGCCCTGCACGTTTCACAGCTTTTTTAAGCCATTAAACATGCAGGGATGGCCTAAAGAGAAAAACATGCATCATCTCACCAATTCAACCATCTGGGACGTTCCAAGGAAAAGCGGTGCACGGAAACAAGCTGGCTCCTGGTCACAGTAATCTGAATAGAAAAACCAGCATCCACCAACTTTCATAAACGCTTCATTTTATTTGATTCCATAGAAAAATTAAAAACATAGCTACAGGTTGGTCCCGGTCTACGCTTTTGAAGTGATAAAGCTCTTAATCATGACCAATCATGATTAAGAGCATTATCATTCGAAACGTGTAGACTGGGACCGACCTATATCTATGTTGTTAATTTTTCCATGGAATCAAATAAAATGAAGATTTTATGAAAGTTTGCAGATTCTGTATTTTTTATTTGGGTTAATGCAGGGATTGCTTGCCAATCACAGTAATGCCTTAAGGCCGCTTTACACGCTGCGATATCGGTACTGATATCGCTAGCGTGCGTACCCGCCCCCTTCATTTGTGCGACACGGGCATATCGCTGCCCGTGGCGCACAAAATCTCACGGACCCGTCACACTACTTACTTGCATGGCGACGTCGCTGTGACCGGCGTACCGCCTCCTTTCTAAGGGGGCTGTGTGTTCTGCGTCATAGCGACGTCACTAAGCGGCTGCCCAATCAAAGCGGAGGGGCGGAGATGAGCGGCACAAACATCCCGCCCACCTCCTTCCTTCCGCATTGCTGGTGGGACGCAGGTAAGGTGAGGTTCCTCGTTCCTGCGGTGTCACACACAGTGATGTGTGCTGCTGCAGGAACGATGAACAACATCGCTGCTGCAGCAGCAACGATAATTGAGATTAGCATGTAAACGATTAGCGATTTTGAACATTTTTGCAACGATTCAAAATCGCTAATAGCTGTCACAAGCAACAACATCGCTAACGCGGCCGGATGTGCGTCACAAAATCCGTGACCCCACCAACATCGCTTTAGCGATATCGTAGCGTGTAAAGCAGCCTTTAGCCATGTTGGCTACTGGCATTACGGTGATTGGCCTACCACATTGCGTCATTGGGTCTATATAAGACCCAGTGACACTATGCTCAGCGCACTGTACTTGGAAATAGTGTAGGGAGAGCTTCTGCTGGAGAAGGGATAGTGTATTAGTGATTCTAGCCATACACTCCTTGCTGCTGCAACTTTAAAATTCTATTATATTTTCTAATAATACCGCTCTTAGCTGCAACTAGTGTAGGGAAAGTTGCAGAAGATGGAATTGTATGTTAGAGACATTTAATCAGGGATTCTAACCTTATAGACCTTGTTACTGCTATGTAAAAAAAAATCTATAATATTTTATAATAATACCGCTTGTATCTGCATTTAGTGTAGGAAAAGCTGCTGGAGAAGAGATAGTGTATTAGAAGCACGTATTCAGGGATTATAGCTTTACGGACCTTGTTGCTGCTGCACTAACCCAAAAGTCCTTTTCAGGGATAATTCAAATCTTTTCTATTTTCTAATATTACCGCTCTCAGCTGCAATTAGATTAGAGAGAGCTGGTGGAGAGGGGATAGTGTATTAGAGGTATCTAGGAATTGATTATTGCCTTACATTCCTTGCTGCTGTTACGTTAAACCAAAAGTCCATTTCAGGGCTAATTCAAATCTATTCCATTTTCTAATTATATTGCTCTTAGCTGCAATTAGTGTAGTGAGAGCTGCTGGAGAAGGGATAGTGTATTAGAGGCATGTAGATAGGCATTCTAGCCTTAGGGTACCTTCACACTTAGCGATGCAGCAGCGATCCGACCAGCGATCTGACCTGGTCAGGATCGCTGCTGCATCGCTACATGGTCGCTGGTGAGCTGTCAAACAGGCAGATCTCACCAGCGACCAGTGAACAGCCCCCAGCCAGCAGCGACGTGCAAGCGACGCTGCGCTTGCACGGAGCCGCCGTCTGGAAGCTGCGGAGACTGGTAACTAAGGTAAACATCGGGTATGGTTACCCGATGTTTACATTAGTTACCAGTGTGAGCAGGGAGCAGGGAGCCGCGCACACTGAGCGCTGGCTCCTTGCTCTCCTAGCTACAGTACACATCGGGTTAATTAACCCGATGTGTAATGCAGCTACATGTGCAGAGAGCAGGGAGCCGCGCACACTGCTTAGCGCTGGCTCCTTGCTCTCCTAGCTGCTGTACACATCGGGTTAATTAACCCGATGTGTACAGCAGCTACATGTGCAGAGAGCCGGAGCCGGCAGCACAGGCAGCGTGAGAGCTGCAGAGGCTGGTAACTAAGGTAAATATCGGGTAACCACCTTGGTTACCCGATGTTTATCTTGGATACAGCTTACCTCAGCTGTCAGACGCCGGCTCCTGCTCCCTGCTCGCTTCATTTGTCGCTCTCTTGCTGTCACACACAGCGATCTGTGTGTCACAGCAGGAGAGCGGCTTTGAAGAAAACGAACCAGGGCTGTGTGTAACGAGCAGCGATCTCGCAGCAGGGGCCAGATCGCTGCTCATTGTCACACACAGCGAGATCGCTAATGAGGTCACTGCTGCGTCACAAAAAGCGTGACTCAGCAGCGATCTCGGCAGCGAGCTCGCTGTGTGTGAAGCACCCCTTATAGACCTTGCTGCTGCTAAATCTATTCTATTCTATCATAATACCGCTCTTATCTACAGTAGATTTACTGTAGAGAAAGTTGCTGGAGAAGGGATAGTGTATTAGATGCATGTAGACAGGGATTCAAACGTTACAAATCTTGCTGCTGCTATGTTAACCCAAAAGTTATTATCAGGGCTAATTCAAATCTATTCTATTTTCTAATAATACTACACTTATCTGCAATTAGTGTAGGGAAAGTTGGTGGTGAATGGATAATTTTGGATTAGAGGCATATAGGCAGGGTTTATTGCTTTACAGTCCTTCTCTAGGCTTACTGCTGCTGCAACCTAACTGAATTGGTCAGTGCACGACTGATGTTGTGGGACACGTGCTAGTGTAAGTTGGGGACGGCACACTGGGAAATAGAGTAGCAGCTGGGGACCAAGTACAGTGGGACAGCCGCAGCCATGAGATTGCAGAAAGCCCACCCCTAAATGGCAACATTTTTAGGGCAAGCACTTAGGATATGCAAAATCCTTTTTATCTTTGGTTCTGTATCTTTCATTGTCACTCTGTAAAAGAGGCGTAATACTCTGACAACATTGTTCCCAGCAGCAACCCAGGAGTCAGAGATGTGTTCAGGTGTCTTCTCCATGCTGTTTCTATTCAATTTGAGCACTCTTTCCTTCCATTTCAGCAGGGTCTTCTGCAAAAATGCTCGAGTTTCCCATTGACTTCCATTATAATCTTTACTCGAGTCGAGCACCAAAGAAGTCTGACATGCTCAATTCGAGTAAAGAGTACCCGAGTATTTTAGTGCTCGATCATTACTAATATCTATCACATAGCCAAGAAGAGACGTAAAAAAGTGATGTCAAACCTGATCAGCCTGATGCAACAGAGTTGAACTGAGTAGCTCCCTGTTACAAGAATTTATAAACAAAATGCTCCACATGAGTGCTTTATTAAGCTACTGGATCTAGAGATTCATAAATTGATTGTTAGGATCCTGGGCAGGGCAGAATTTCAAGGTGACTGGATAGCAGTCATCTGCCTTCTACTTGCCGCCGGTTCTTCTTTTGATTATTTGTCCTTGTGCAGCATCATTGTCATCATCAAGTTCAACTGGCTCCAGGCCGGCTAATCAAAAGGCAAACAGAGAATGCGGTCAAGTAGGATGTGAGGGGTTGCAATTGCATCCGAGCCCTGGAGCCTAGGGGGACCAAAAGGTTCCTTTGGCCTATATGAGATAGCTAATACTATTAAAAACGTTCAATAATCTGAGGCCCCACTGGAGGTTTTGTATTAGGGTCCCTTACCTTTAAGTTACGCCACTGTAGGAGGTGGTTTACAGGGCACCTATCCAGTGGCCACAAATTACTGATGTGGCCACTGGAACATGTTGCTGCAAATTTCCCTCACCATTGTCACACTGCCATGCTAATGGAAGCATTTTATATGTATTCATATAATAGTGTGTCCTAATCACAGAATATAGTGTATATTTGACCAAATCAATTATTTCATGTCACTACTTTTTCCCTCCTTTGCCCCTTTCTGCTTTTAATAAGATAACAATCATGGTACGCAGGCGCTTTGCAGCAGCTGATCCCATTACAGTCAATGGGTGTTTTTGTATTGTGTATAAATACGGCACTTCTGTTTGGTAGGTGATCAAGTAGAATCCAGTCCCGTATGTAGCAAAAAGCAAATAGTTGGCACTCAAATAGTTGAATAAACTGGTATTTAATTGAGAAAGCTTGAGCAGATAAAACACGTTTCCATCTAACATAGACCTTCATTAGTGTTCAGTGTAGACGGTCTGCTCAGTTTGTGAGTGATTGTCGCGCTGGCATAGATCGTGATTTCCCCCGCTGTATAGCGGAAGTGGTGAACACCACGATGGTGTTTTTGTGTTATGAGACGGATTTATCACTGCCTTCATTTTCATTGTTCTGCTTTGATGAAAAATAAAAATGAAGAATGAAGATGTAAAACGTTCTGAAAGCAACTCTCCTTTGGTAGTCCTACCACTGCCTGGAATTCTTCCTGTCAAACATAAATGGAGCCTCTGACATCAGTGTGAACATAGCTCTATTTTCAATGAACGTTTATAAAGGATTGCATTGGATTTTCTTGTCGCTGGGGGTACTTACTTTAAAGAGGTTGAGAAACACTGGTTTTAAAAAAAACTTAGTGGGGGTACTCGTCTCTCCGTACCTAAAAATAACCCACAAAGAGTCCAAATTTAAGGGTTTTTCAGAAATTCTACATTTGGCCAGAAGGAGGGAATGGTAAAAAGTAACAAACCATCTCGCACCATACATTGCAGGTCTGTTGATGATGAGTTGATAGTTGACAAGGCTTCATCTTCACTAGTCTCTTATAGTTGGGATTTCATTTGTTTTTACTATCATGTAATAATGATATTTCTTCATTTTTATGCAGGAGGCAAGCTGTGGCTATGTGATCATTATAATGGCTCTATTCTGGTGCACAGAGGCTCTCCCATTGGCTGTTACGGCCCTCTTCCCAGTGGTGTTATTTCCAATGATGGGTATAATGGACTCAACAGCGGTAAGACACCTTTTTTCATGTAATTCATTATTCGACTTATGGCGTGCGTACCCTGAATGGACCTCCAGCTGCGCACACGTACCTTACATTTAATGTTCTATGCCACTATCTGACCTCAAAAACATGTTCTTGTAAGAGCCTTAGTTGCCACACCATTATTTTCCTGATAACTAGAGATGAGCGAACCGGCCGTGGTTCGGCTCGAGTTCGGTTCGACGAACGGAGGTCTCGTTCGAGTTCAGTTCGGCGAAAGTTTGACGAACCGAACTCGAACCAATAGGATATAATGGGAGGCAATCACAAACACATAAAAACGCATTATAAATGTACACATACAGTTAATAAACATTGCCATAACACTTACCGGTCCCCGCGATCCCTCCTGCACTCTGTCTCCTGCCGCTATTCCATCCGATGATCGCTGAATCCTCCCGGTGACCAGCACTGCCAGCAGTGATGCAGGACCTATCGTGACGTCAAAATAGCCATGTGACCAGTCTCGTGGCTATTATCTCATTGGCTACAGACTGGTCACATGACTATGACGCGTCATGTAGGACCTGTCATTGCACTCTCCGGTACACGGTGCACATTTGTGTATCGCCGTGTACCGGCGACATGCTCTAGCACACGGTCGACTCCCCGTTCCGTTAGGGACCGGCTGACACAGCCGGTCATTAACGGAGATCACGTTGCCATAGCAACGCAGTTAGCGGTGATGTCACCGCTAACCGCGGCTCCGGGAGCACCGTTGCTATGGTAACGCGTCTGTCAGCGTTACCGCTGTTACCGCTGACAGCCAGCAGCACTAATCACTCACGGAGTGAAGGCTGCACGCTGCTTCCCGTGCAGCCTTCACGGAGTGAAGGCTGCACGGGAAGCAGCGTCTTCTTCCAGGCAGCAGTGATGTAGCAGAGCTGCATTTGTTGAACGAGAAAGACAGAAGACCATGGATCGTGGAGGGCTGACGGGGTAATAAAGATTGATTCTCTAATGTGTCTGTGTATTTATTTCTATTAAAGTATTTTTCTCTGTGTGGTGTCTTTTTTTTAACCCTTTATTGGAGATTCTTAATGGCCGGGTCAAACGTGCCTGACATTAAGAATCTCTGGCTTAATACTAGCTAGTAAAACAAAGCTAGTATTAACTCATTATTACCCAACAAGCCATCCGGCTTCAGGGCTGTTGGAAGAGTTGGATACAGCGCCAGATGATGGCGCTTCTATGAAATCGCCATTTTCTGGGGCGGCTGCGGACTGCAATTCGCAGCAGAGGCGCCCAGAAACCTCGGGCTAACCTGTGCTGCAGATTCCAATGCCCAGCTGCCTAGTTGTACTCGGCTGGACACAAAAATGGGGCGAAGCTCACGTCCTTTTTTTGTAGTTTTTTGGCAAAAAAAATAAAAAATGCTTCCCTGGATTTTCCATTGCCAGTGAAGGTAACACCAAGCAGTGGGGGTTAGCAGCCAGTAGCTGCTTGGATTACCCTTAGCTAGCAATACAAAAAATGCAGCGGGAGCCCATATATATTTTTTTTAATTATTTATTTAAATAACTAAAAACAAAATGGGCTTCCCTGTATTTTGATTGCTGGACATCACAGTGCTGTAAAAATAAATCTTTAAAAAAAATGACGTAGCGCTCCGCGGTATTTTTGATTCACAGCGCAGATAAAGCAGACAGCTATGGGTTGCCACCCCCATCTGCTTGCCGTTACCTTGGTTGGCAATCAAAATACAGGGAAGCCCATTAATTTTTTCTATTTAAAAAATAGTTAAAAAAAAAAATGACGTTGGGTCCCCCCATTTTTGATAGCCAGCTAGGGTAAAGCAGACGGCTGTAGCCTGAAAACCACAGCTGGCAGCTTTACCGTAGTTGGGGATCCAATGTGGAGGTCCCCCCAGGCTCTTTTTTTATAATTATTTTATAAATATTAATAATTCCACAAAAAAAGTAGGGTCGCCCCCAAATTGGATCACCAGCCAAGGTAAAGCGGACAGCTGTGGTCTGGTATTCTCAGGGTGGGAAGGTCCATAGTTATTGGGCCTTCACAGCCTAAAAATAGCAGGCCGCAGGCACCCCAGACGTGGCGCATCCACTAGATGCGCCAATCCTGGCGCTTCACCCCAGCTCATCCCGTGCCCTGGTGCAGTGGCAAACGGGGTAATAAATCGGGTTGATACTAGCTGTAAGGTCACCTGACATCAAGCCCAGCAGTTTGTGATGTTATGGCGTCTATTAGATACCCAACATCATAAACTGTCAGTACTAACAAAAAAAAAATCGACAAAAGAAATTTATTTGAAAAAACAGTCCCCAAAACATTTCCTCTTTCACCAATTTATTGTAAGAAAAAAAATAAAGGGGTCCCACGACGACTCTGGACCGTCTAGAATATGGGGGGGAGACACTCAGGGAATGTAGCCCCCATTTTCTAGGAGTGCAGACCCTTCATGTGAGGAGTGTGGGTGCAATGAATCTGCACTCACTCTCCCCGGGTCCACAGCAGCAGAGTCCAGGTCGTAATGGTTGCTACCAAAGCTGCAATGCCCTGCTCATGAGGTAAGGGCATGCCTAATCAGGAGAACTATTCTACATTTCCAAATATTGGTATTTGCTGATATTATTGCTATTCCACCTACTATATATTGGGGATAGTATCTTGGAGATGGAATACCCCTTTAAGTCCAGTTATCCAGCTGAATGAATACTTAACAACAGAGCTCGCTATTTAGATGTGTTTTCTTGTGGCGTATAACGGACTCTCATTTTTGGTAGTCATTCAGCAGGGAAACTATAAAAGCAAATCTCTCCATTTGGAAATGTAGTATATAGCTCTCCTGATCAATTATGTTCCTTACCTCATGAGCAGGGCATTGCAGTAATAATAATAATTTATTCATTTATATAGCGTTATTAATTCCATAGCGCTGTATGTCTTTGGAGTGTGGGAGGAAACCGGAGTACACGGAGGAAACCCACGCAAACACGGAGAGAACATGCAAACTCCTTGCAGATGGTGTCCTTGGTGAGAAATGAACCCAGGACCTCAGCGCTGCAAGACTGCAGTGCTAACCACTGAGCCACCGTGCCGCCCATTTAGCTTACAGATGCATAACCACCGCTCACTGTGTCTGAACACAGAAAGCTGAGCTGACAGCCGCTCTGTGCATGCGGCAGCGTCTATTGTGAAGGAGAGGGCCGTGGGGGGATCAACGCTGCACAGGTACCGTGGGACACCGGGGAACACCGGTGGGGTTATAGGGGGTGACCTGGCAGGGCCTGGGGAGGAGTTTTTTGTCGCATGTGTCATGGCACATGCGACAGAAATCAGAGGAGTAGGGTGAATGCGGCCGGCGCGCTGCTGTGCGCGCGGCCATCTTGGATTTCTGGGAGGGCATCAGGGGGGGCACTTTGGAAACACCGGGGGACCAGAGGGGACCGGGGAGGAGATTTATCATGTTTGTTCATGCCAGATGGGAGATAAATAATTTTTTACCGGCGCTGTCATTTACTATAACGTGATCATCGGTGTACGGTGTATACCTGTGATCACGTGAGCGGGGACCGGAAAAACCATCCTGAATCATGATCTCCAGGGTCTCAGCTAGCCCTGAAACCCCGGAGATTTTCTGACGCTGGGGGGCGCTATTCACTTACTTCTGCCTGCTGTTTATAAACGGCAGATCAGAATAAGGCTACATTAACACGACCGATCCATTTTTGCGGTCTGCAAAAAACAGTCCGTTTTTTTTCACGGGTGCATCCGTGTGGCATCCGTTTCCGTTCCGTAGACGGTCCGTATGTCATCTGTTTGTCATCCGTGTGCCTTCCGTTTTTTTTGTGTACTCCAAAAAAACTGAAGGAGGGAAAATGCATAAATTTACCCAGGATCCATAGCTTCATCCTACATGAGGCGGTCACATATTCACTCTAGTGCCATTTTCTACTGCTTTTCACAGCGTAGAGCGCTCTGGTGATTTTCCTGTGCTTGTACACTTCATATCAGTCTTTTCTGTCATTATAATGGCAGAAAGACACATAATGTCCCACTCTCCTGCATTTTGTAATTTTGCACCCTTTGGTGCCTTTCATGTGGCACTAAGGGGTGCTTAGCTTTGTATTTAGCCAAAAAAATGAAAAAAAAATGACGTAGGGTTCCCCCTATTTTTGTAGCCAGCTAGGGTAAAGCAGACGGCTGCAGCCTGCAGACCACAGCTGGCAGCCTCACCTTGGCTGGTAATCCAAAACTGAGGGCACCCCACGCTGTTATTTTAAATTAAATAAATAATTAAAAAAAAAAACACGTAGTGGTTCCCCCAAAATTGGATCACCAGCCAAGGTAAAGCAGAC
This sequence comes from Anomaloglossus baeobatrachus, assembly GCF_048569485.1. Classification (NCBI taxonomy): domain Eukaryota; kingdom Metazoa; phylum Chordata; class Amphibia; order Anura; family Aromobatidae; genus Anomaloglossus; species Anomaloglossus baeobatrachus. Next base: position 110,246,621 of record NC_134354.1, on the reverse strand, counting down.
AGCTGGGGTCTGATATTCTCAGACTAGGGAGGTCCATGGTTATTGGACTCTCCCCAGCCTAAAAATAGCAGGCCGCAGTCGCCCCAGAAGTGGCGCATCCATTAGATGCGCCAATCCTGGTGCTTCGCCCCAGCTCATCCCGCGCCCTGGTGCGGTGGCAAACGGGGTAATATATGGGGTTAATACCAGATGTGTAATGTCACCTGGCATCAAGCCCTGGGTTTGGTGAGGTCAGGCGTCTATCAGATACCCGACATCACCAACCCAGTCAGTAATAAAAAAAAAATAGACGACAAACACATTTTTATTTGAAAAAACACTCCCCAATACATTCCCTCTTTAACCAATTTATTAGAAAGAAAAACAAATCCAGGTCTGGTGTAATCCAAGGGGTTGCCATGACGATCCACACTGTCCCAGTCAATGAAGAGCAGGATGTTCCCCATTGGCTGGGAGAGCAATGCAGTGACCTGAGCTAACATCAATGGGTCAGCCCAGGTCACTGCAGGGGATGACAAGTGCTGTTGTCAGCGAAGTACATTACCTGCGCTGATCTCCTGCACTGCTGACAGCACCTGTCACTGAGTTCAATGACCGCCACCTTCACAGCCAAGTATCGCGAGCAGCCCGTGACGTGACCGCTAGTCAGTCTCGGGTCGGCAGCGAGAGAAGGTGATGTGACAAGCGGCGGCCATGGAGGACAGTGACAGCGCTGAGGTCGGGACTTCATCACCGCAGGTAAGCCGAGCGGGACCATGTGTGCAGAGTGCAGGTGGGCGGAGCCATGTGTCCTGGCGGCGGAGTGCGAAGTGGGTGGCGCTGAGGACGTCAGTGTCGTGGACTGCTTGGCTGGGGAAAGGTGAGTGTGAGTGTGTGTGTGTGTGTGTGTGTACATGCCACGTGCAGGAGGGGGCGGAGTGAGCATAGCGGGGAAGTGTGGGCTTCCTGCACGTAACTAGGATAAACATCGGGTTACTAACCAAAGCGCTTTGCTTGGATACCCGATGTTTATCTTGGTTACCAGCTTCTGGCAGGCTGCCAGCGATGGCTCCTGCACACTGTAGCTGTAAAAAGCCCTGCTTTTTGCTGCTAGAACCGTTCTCGAACGTAACTAGAACTATCGAATTTTAGCAAAAAGCTTGAGTTCTAGTTCGATCTAGAACAGCCCCCAAAATCACTCGAGCCGCGAACTGGAGAACCTCGAACCGCGAACCGCGCTCAACTCTACTGATAACTACATGGTATGTGTCCTTGAATGTTATATAGCTTAATCTGGGGTTTTAATTTTAATATTATTAAATGTAGCTCATGCCATTTCAACTATCTGAGAATGGGTTTTGGGGTTGTAGAGCGCCAAGGGGAGGCAGTAGTAGTCGTGTGTACAGGGCTGCCAGGCCGCAGCGCAGCCGTTTGGTAACCCCGGTCGCCACTCCTCTGCAGGGATGCTTTCGCCACAGTTCATTCATCCACTGAGACAATGAATCCAACACAGATACACTTCTTTTAACCAGCAGAACTTTACTTGTATGCACCAAATGGGGACTTTCAGATCGCATTACACAGGCACCGATTCTGACCCCGATGGGGGTTCCCTCCAGACTCCATTCCATCATTAAATTTACTGTCCGACCGCTTTCCTGGCACCTGCATTTCTTTGAATGCTACTAGGCCCCTCATTCTCCTGTCTGACGTCACACTGCACTAGCCGATTCAAAAAGTCCTTTAGCCACTCCGTCCTACTCACAGAGATTTAGCTTGTGCTATTGAATGGGCTTATTCCGACAGCACTCCTCCACTCCTGCTTCTGGCCAGAACCTACTTTTCTACTGTAGGAGCCCACTGACCTTCGGTCTCGCAGGGGAATTTGTTGGATTTTCAATCCAGGAAAAACGGATGCCACCCCCGACCATCCAGACTCAACCCCTCTTCTGGGGACATAGTTCCAAACCGTCCTCTAAGGAGCAGGACCCCACATGTCCGGTGTCAAAGGGTTGACCCTTAGGATCTTCTACAAACAAATGGTTTGGGCTTCTTGTCTTTTTCTCCTACTGGGGACTCTTATGTCCTCCTTCTACATCCTGCCCTATTTATACTCTGCCCCCTCCTTTTTATTAACCCCTTACTTCCCAGAGGTGTCAGGAAATCAGTAGTTGGCTCACTCTGCCACCTTGTGGCCATTTACCAAATTACACAGTACAGACTAATAGATTTAATAAACCTTCCCGCGTGTCAACCACTTTTGCAGGGGTGGCATAGCCTTGACCCCCCTTACAGGGGCCTTGCACTTATATGGGATATATGGAGGATATAGTATAATTTCCAGAACGTTATTATAATAAGCCCTCAGCCAACTTATCCCAAGACAGTAACCATGGTATAAGTTGTGTTTAATAAACACATAATGATTTTCTTATTTTTATGTGATTATTAAGTGCAGCACAGCTTATGTCATGGATTCTGTCTGAGTGGGGGATAAAGACCTACGCGCATGTTACGATCAATGAATAATTGACTGCATGTCATCGTTTCCTTGTAACTTACTACACTTCCCCCCGACAATGACCATAATGTGCAGTAAGTAATCAAACATCACAGGCTCTTAGTAAGGCTATGCTAAGAACAAGTCTACTCTAGCTGACTTGCAGCATTAAATGACTGCCAATCAGTAATGAATAGATCTCTTTACATAAACTGTCATTATTCTTGACAGTACATGTCCTATTTGGAAAGATGCAGTGTAAAGTGTAAAGAAAAGCATACATAGATTTCTAAACATTTTAAGACTACAAGTCTGAAAATTGTGATGTGCATTTGTCTTCAGCCCCCTGTAGTCTGATACCCCTAAATAAAATCCTGAGTGACCAATTGCCCCCCAAAGTCATCTAATTATTAAATTGAATCCACCTGTGTGTAATTTATTCTCATTATAACTACAGCTATTCTGTGAAGGCCTCGTAGGTATATTTGAGAATATTAGGAATCAAAAAGCATCATAAAAAACCAAGGAACACACCAGACAGGTCAGGGATAAAGTTGTGGAGAATAGTAAAGTGGGGTTAAGTTATAAAAAAAATAGCCCAAGCTCTGAATATTCCACAGAGTTCAATCCATCATCCAAAAATATAAGGAAACTGCAAACATACCAAGACATTGCCGTCCATCTAAACTGCCACCCCAAGCAAAGAGAGCACTAATTAGAGAAGCAGCCAAAAGGCAGGTGGTCCAAGGCTCTGGAGGAGCCGCAAGGTTCCACAGCTCCACAAATCTGGGCTTTATGGAAGAGTGGCAAGAAGAATCTATTTTTGAAAGCAAGACATAAGATGTGCCGTTTGTAGTTAGCAAAAAGCCATGTAGAGGACACAGCTAGGGGACAGGATAATGTGGAGAATCTGCATGGGTAATAGTTTTAACACTGCAGCTGTTATTGCTTGGCAGTTCAGCCCTGAACAGTGTAAGGATCTGTCTCGTCCTACAGTGTCATGACGTTTAAGAGCATTTGAACTGAAAGCCTATGTAAATATGTAAGTTTAATTTATTTGGTTCTAATAGGAAACATTGTGGTCGTTAACAAACTGGGGAAAGACTGAACGCAAAGTGTGTTAAGAAGTCAGTGAAAGGTGGTGGAGGAAGTGTTATGGTTTGGGGAATGGTTTCTGCAGCAGGAGTTGTACCTCCCATACAGTTACATGGCAGAGTGAATGCAAGTGTGTATCAGAACCTTCTTCAACAACACGTGGTTCCTTACTTGCGTTCATCCCTCAATTAGCCAGTAATTTTTAGGCAGGACAATGGCACCTGTCACACAGCAAAATGATTAATGCAGTTCCTTGAAACAGAAAACATTAAACAATGAAATTGCCAGCCCAGAGTCCTGATCTAAAGTCAATTGAAAACCTCAGGAAAATCCTTGGTGACAAAGTTATGGCCAAGAAACCCACAATAGTCAAAGAACTATGGAAGAGACTTGAAGAAGAGTGGATGAAAATCACACCAGAGCAGTGTGAAAGACTGGTGATGTCCTGTGGTCCCAGATGTGCTGACGTAATTCAAAACAAAGGCCTGCACACTTCCTACTGATTGGTGACTGTTGTTACCTTCAGAAAATTTACTTAGAATCTTTCTCTGTGCTACAATCATTGCTGTTCTCTAATTACTAGAAGGTGGCCCGATTCTAATGTATGGGGTAGTCTAGAATGTGTATGTAGGTTAGCAGATAAATGAATAATAAGGTAATGAATGGACTGGATGGGTTAGGTTTAATTTAGTATTCTTATAATTGTTTATTGGTTTTAAAATGACAAACAACAGAAGAAACAGTTTTAATAGAGGAGTCTAATGTTTAATGAAGTCCATTGCTTGTATTAAAAGAAGGCCATGAACAGTGTAAAGTTAAGTAAAAATATGCTGATGCTCTGATGTGGCCCAATGCTGGTATGTGCCGCCATCGTGGTGCAGCCACCATCCTGACATGTGCCCCCATCCTGCGGGGTAATGTATGTGGGGGGCGGAGCCGAGCAGGGCCATGGCGCTGAGGACGTCAGTGCTGGGGACTGCATGGCTGGGGAAAGGTGACTATCCAGGTGTGTGTGTGTGTGTGTTCAGTGTATACATGCGGAGGGCGGAGTGCGGGGGGGGCGGAGCCAAGCGGGGTAATGTGTGTGGGGCTTGGAGTGCGGGGGAGGTGGAGCCGAGCGGGGCCATGGCGCTGAGGACGTCAGTGCCGGGGACTGCATGGCTGGGGACAGGTGACTATCCAGGTGTGTGTGTGTGTGTGTGTGTTCAGTGTATACATGCAGAGGGCGGAGTGCGGGGGAGTGGAGCCGAGTGGGACCATGGCGCTGAGGACGTCAGTGCTGGGGACTGCATGGCTGGAGACAGGTGACTATTCGTGTGTGTGTGTTCAGTGTATATATGCGGAGGGCAAAGTGCGAGGGGGGGTGGAGCTGAGTGGGGTAATGTGTGCGGGGGGCGGAGGCGAGCGGTGGGTATGTGTCGGCTGGGTTGCCGGTGTGGACTCTCGGGGGTGCAGCACTCACCGGGGAGTGGGGGTTCCGTGTGGGTGCGGGGAAAAGTGTCGGGCGTCGTCCTGTCGGCCCGTAGTTCGGGCTGTTCAGTTAGCTGAGCCGTTGGTCGCAGGCTCTTTAGCGCGCGGTGTGACGACGGTTGTCACTGTAATGACGTCATTTTGAAGCAAGACAGACAGACAGACAGAATAAGGCAATTATATATATAGATGATCATCACGTTTTATGTATTGCATAAAGTTTGGATCTTTTGTAAAACACTGTTCTAGTAGCATGGTGTACCCCTTACAAAAAAACCTTCAAATGTTGATCAATGCAGATTACATTATTTATGAAAAAAGCAAGTGATCATACATATAATGATGATCTCCAGTGTAGAGTTATATATTCGGTCCATGCACTGCTGCATGCTGATATATTTAAATACACTTTTTTCATGCTGATATATATTTGTGTGTGATTTTTATTCATTGTTGGATGTTTTTTTATGGGGGGGGGGCACTATATCAATTTTTACTTCAGGCAGCAGAAAAGATAGAATTGTCCCTGTATATCACTGGGTCTTACTTAGCAAAGACCTACAAATATAATTATTATTAAATATCCTAATTGAGAGATTGTATAATTTAAAATAATCAGTTTGTTTTTTATTTCAGGCCTGCAGTCAATATCTGAAAGATACCAACATGTTATTTATTGGAGGAATACTAGTGGCAATCTCAGTCGAAAGATGGAATTTGCATAAGAGGATAGCACTGAGGGTGTTGCTGATTGTAGGAGTCAAACCTGCTTTGTGAGTTTATGTTCTATGCTATTTGTTTTTAATTTGAAATCATGCACTGTATAGACTAAGGTATGGGGACACCTGCGAGCTTTTATGACATCTCTAGATATTAATATGCTGTTGTCCACAATTCATCAGCTACTCTATAACACCATCTACTCTTCTAAGGCCTAAAACAAACTTCTGCATAAAAAACGTCCGTGTGACACGGTCCGTTTTTCGGGTCCGTGTTTCGTTTTTTTTGGCCGTTTCTCCAGTACTATGGCATCCGTGTGATGGCGTATGCAAGCCGTGTGTACGTGTAAAATGTCCGTGTTTGTGTGCAAAATGCCCGAGTATGTGTACGTGGAATGTCCGTGTGGAATGTCCGTTTGTGTGTTGCACAATGTCGTTGATACATGTCGGCTGACAGCAGACAGAGTTGCGCGATGAGAATGAACTCGGGTGAACTTCACCCGACTTCATTGTCATGCCGCGGCTCTGTCTGTGTGCCGCGTACTGATTAGCGGTCACCTGTGAAGGATTCACCAGTGACCGCTAATCCCCCGAGTGACTGAAGTGAGCAGCCCTCTCTCATACTTACCGCTCCCCGATCACCAGCGCGGCGAGGAACAGCTGTGCAGAGAATGCGCGACAACAATTACTTTGAATATGCCGGCCGCTCATTAATCAATCTCGTATTTCCCTGCTTTCCCCACCCACAGACGCCTGTGATTGGTTGCAGTCAGACACGCCCCCCACGCTGAGTGACAGGTGGCGTGTCTATACTGTGCAGTGAAATAAATAATTAAATAATTAAAAAAAAACGGCGTGCGGTCCCCCCCAATTTTCAAACCAGCCAGATAAAGCCATACGGCTGAAGGCTGGTATTCTCAGGATGGGGAGCTCCACGTTATGGGGAGCCCCCCAGCCTAACAATATCAGCCAGCAGCCGCCCAGAATTAGATGCGACAGTTCTGGGACTGTACCCGGTTCTTCCCGATTTGCCCTGGTGCTTTGGCAAATCGGGGTAATAAGGAGTTATTGGCAGCCCATAGCTGCCACTAAATCCTAGATTAATCATGTCAGGCGTCTCCCCGAGATACCTTCCATGATTAATCTGTAAGTGACAGTAAATAAACACACACACCCAAAAAAATCCTTTTTTAGAAATAAAAAACACAAACATATACCCTGGTTCACCACTTTAATAAGCCCGAAAAAGCCCTCCATGTCCGGCGTAATCCAGGATGGTCCAGCGTCGCTTCCAGCTCTGCTGCATGAAGGTGACCGGAGCTGCAGAATACACCGCCGCTCCTGTCAGCTCCATGCAGCTAATGAAGGGAATAGCGCGATCAGCTGTATTCAGCGTTGGCCGCGAGTAACCTCAGTGACAGCCCAGCTGATCGCGCTACTCTCAGTTGCTGCATGGAGCTGTCAGGAGCGGCGGTGTCTTCTGCAGCTCCGGTCACCTTCATGCAGCAGACCTGGAAGCGACGCTGGACCATCCTGGAGTACGCCGGACATGGAGCGCTTTTTCGGGCTTATAAAATTGGTGAACAAAGCAATTTGTTAGTGTTTTTTTTTCTAATAAAGGATTGTTCGGGTGTGTGTGTTTATTTACTGTAATTTACAGATTAATCATTGAAGGTATCTCGGGGAGACGCCTGAAATGATTAATCTAGGACTTATTGGCAGCTATGGGCTGCCAAAAATTCCTTATTACCCCGAATACCAATGCACCAGGGCAAATCGGGAAGAGCCGAGTACAGTCCCAGAACTGTCGCATATAATGTATGCGGCAATTCTGGGCGGCTGCTGACTGATATTGTTAGGCTGGGGGGCTCCCCATAACGTGGGGCTCCCCATCCTGAGAATACCAGCCTTCAGCCGTATGGCTTTATCTGGCTGGTATTAAAATTGGGGGGGACCGCACGCCATTTTTTTTTAATTATTTATTTATTTTACTGGTGTGATTGGGTGCAGTGAGACACCTGTCACTCAGCGTGGGGGGCGTGTCTGACTGCAACCAATCACAGGCGTATGTGGGTGGCGAAAGCTGGGAATACGAGATTGATTAATGAGCGGCCGGTATATTCAAAGTAATTGTTGTCGCGTATTCTCTGCACAGCTGTTCCTCGCCGCGCTGGTGATCGGGGAGTGGTATGAGCTGGGGGAAGAAAAAAACCGAGCGCCAATGTAAGTATGACTGAGAACAGCAGAAGAAAAGGTAAGTATACTGAATTTAATTTAAAAAAAAATAAAAATAAGATTGCTAGTGTAAAAACGCACACACACGAAACGTGCTGAACACGGACATACTCTGTGTGTGGTCCGTGCAGGCACGGACCCATAGACTTTAGCGGGTCCGTGCCTGCGTGCTGCTGGCTAAAAACGGACATGTCGTCCGTGCAGAAAAGCGCACACACGTACTTATCACACGGACACACGTTCCGTGTGATTTTACGTGTGTGTGCCATCTACCATTGAATAACATGGGTCTCCGTGTGTACGTGTCTCCGGTACGTGCAAATACGTACCGCACACGTACAAAAAAAATGGATGTGTGTTGCGGGTCAAAGAAAGCTTTTTCCAAGAATTTGCAGTGCGTGTGTGGGAATTTTTGTACCTTCATCCAGAAGAGCGTTAGTAAGGTCAGATACTGATCTGGTCGACAGGGCTGAGTTCTCAATCTCCTTTTCGGCTTATTCCAATGGTGTTTGATAGGGTTGAGGTCAGTTCTTTGTGAGGCCAGGCATGTTCTTCCACAATTACCGAAATATGCCTTTATGGACTTTGCTTTGTGCATTTTGGCACCATAATGCCGGAACAGAAAAAAAGCCTTCCATAAATTGTTCCCACAAAGTTAGAAGTATGCTATGCCTGAAATTATTAGAGATGTTGCCCATGTGGTTACTGCTTTTCCACCAACCCAAGTTACAGTAGATGTTCCAATACACACAAAAGAAAAAAACATGTGTATGAAAAAACATGTGTAATTGCAATAATTTTCTGGGAGAAATACTTCCTTTTCTGGATCAATTTCAAGGGTGCCAACACTTTTGGCCATGACTGTATGGTATTTAGTAACACTGTTTTTGATCAAAAAAAGTGTAAAAACCATCGCACCATTACAAACTGCAAACCCCCATTAAAGAGACTCTATCAGCACAGAATATCTATTCAAACCAAGTACAGGCGCTCGGTGCTTCATGGCAGGGCTAATAATTTAAACACACCTTCCCACCTGCTGGTTTTGTCCTCCCTGCTCTGGCTCTATGAATCCAGAGCTGTCAATCAAAGAAGAGGGGAGGCGTAGATAGTGGATTTAAATTATTAGCTCTGCCATGATGCACCGAGCGCCTCTACTTTTGTGCTGACAGAGTCCCTTTATAATAGTTGTTATTTACTATATAACCTTGTATGAAGGAACTTCATATTGTCCGTTCATTTTATCTTTTCTAGGCTGCTCCTTGGATTTATGATTGTAACAGCTTTCTTATCTATGTGGATCAGTAATACGGCTACAACAGCCATGATGATACCAATAGCACAGGCTGTGCTTGAGCAACTTCACAGCTCTGAGGAAAAATTAAATGAGCTAGCTAATAATGCAACAGAGAAAGGCGAGGGCCATCTGAATGGGGACATCAACCAGTTAAGTGAGGACATCAACCAGCTGAATGGGGACGTCAAAGTTCCCCCTATTATTGAGCAAAATGGGAAAATAAATCAATCCTTTGAAATGCAAGAAAAACACTTGACAAACACAGAGCCCATAAAACAAGATAAAAGTAAGTGTTAAAGAAAAGCACCAGACTATATTACATAACTTATGACAATTGAAGATTCATAAGACACATATTACATCGAAGGTGTCAGAGACCATCTCAAAATGAGATGGACCCCCCATAATATCTGGTATAACACTCGAAAGAATGTTTGAAACACAATTATATGGCCAGATCAATCAACCCAAGCAATGAATACAATATATCAAAATATTTATTGGGATACATAAGAAGACATATGTAACAGACATTATATATGATAGAGGTCACAAGGAGTACACAGGTACACCCGAAAAAGAGGGGGAATGACTAGATATCACTGGGAACAATGTTGTCAGAGTATTACGCTACTTTGACGTGCGGTCCCCCGCCTATTTGTGATAACCAGCGCAGGTAAAGTAGACTGTTGAGGGCAGCAACCTCCAGCTGTATGCTTTATCTTCCCTAGTTACCAAAAATAGAGGCTCCCTCACAATGTTTTGTTTTTAATTATTTAAAAACAATACATGGACTCCTGCCCATTTTTGATAACCAGTGCAGATAAAGTAGACAGCTGGGGGACTACTATTCATAGGCTGGGAAGGACCATGGTTATTGGTCCCTTACCAACCTAAAAATAGCAGCCCGCGGCTGCCCCACAATTGGCACTTCCATTAGATGAACCAATTGTAGTATCCAGAGTTGAGGAAACATAAGTGTAGTTACTAACACTTCTTTAGCTTTCACTACTGAAGCAAAGTGTGTGAGGGGTCAGTACAGCTAAGCTGATAACACGATCAGAGGAGAGCTGAGAGAAGTTCAGCTCAGCTATACTGCTCTTCCTCTCACATTGGCTGCAGTGATGAAAGCTAAAGAAGTGTTCATATCCACACTTTTGTATCCTCTACTCCACAATCTAACACACTGGTTATGCAGTGAAATCAGTAAGGAGAACAGACTGTCATTACCTACTGAAAAGCCTACTCTGAGTTATTGCAGTGTTGTGTCCTTCTTTCCCCTGCATTTTGCTGCCTTCCTATGATTGGGCGAGGTCATTCAAGATAAGAAATACATACTCACAGAGTCTCAGGGAGAATTATGTTCTGCCCATAGATCTCAACAGTTAATTTTAACAAAAAGATTTCAGATATTAAATTATATATCACAGACATTAAAAGGGATGTCCATTACTTGGACAACTCCTATTCATTGCCCTTGCTCTTCCCCATAAAAATAAAGAAGCCTATACTCACTTCTGGTGTGGTTGCGGTTCCAGCAATGTCTGAAGTTATGTTCCCAGGGCCCCCGTGATATTGGTATGACACGGGAGGCCCGCTAAAAATAAGCACCCTGCGTCTGTCTCCCCGCCTTCAAAAATTGAACAGGAATGTGAGCTCTGTGATGACTTCTTGCTCAAATGTCTGAAGGTGGGAAGGAGGAAGCCGTCGCTGATTGGTCGCGGGGCCTGCGTGTCACAACAATGCCACTTTAGACATTGCTGGAACCGCGGCCACACCGGAAATGAAAATAGCCGTACTTATTTTTACGGTGGCAAAGAAGAGGAATGCCCAAGTTGTGGACAACCTCTTTAAGGTATCATTTTATTCAACTTTCTTTGACCTGCAATTACATTTTTAACACTGATATATTATATTTCCATGTCCCAATGTCATGAAGTTCCGTGAGGCACCTGTGGGTTCAAAATACTCCCTACACCCCTAGATGAATTCCTTGCACAGAAGTTTCCAATGTCACTTGAGGGGGCTTCTGCTGATCTGGCACATCAGGGGCTCTGCTACAGGAGGCCACAATTTATTCAAATTGAATCTGTGTTCTAAATACCAAGTTGCAGGCCTTCCCATCTCATCTCCGCCGTGTACTCAAACAGTAGTGTACAACCACATATGGGGTACTGCATTGTTCAATAAAAATTGCATAACAAATTGTCCTGTCCATTTTCTCCTGTTACCCTTTATATGAATTAAAATATTGAGACTAAAGTAAAATTTTAGTGGAAAAACACTACATTTTCTGTTTTCACAGCCCAATTTAAAAAAAATGATGTGTAATTTGTGGGTTAAGAATACTCACCACACAATAGATTAATTCATTATAGGGTAAAGTTTGTCAAATGGGGACAGGTGTGGGTGTTTCTACATTTGTGGCACCTCAGAGGCTCTACAGATGCAACACGTCCAAATTTCCATTCCACAAATCAAATAGTGTTGTTTGCTTTCTGAGCCCTGCCATGTGCTCAAACATTACCTTTTGACCAAATATGGGGTGTCAGTGTGTTTGGAAGAAATTGTGTAAAAAATTACAGGGCCCATTTTTTCCTATTATCCATTGTTTAAATCACAAATCTTGGGCTAAAAGAACATTTTAGCAGGAAAAGAAACGTAGCAATCATTTTCATATCCACATTTTAAAACGTTCTGTGAAGCACATACGGGTTCAAAATGCTCAATACACCCCTACATAAATTCCTTGAGGGGTCTAGTTTCCAAAATGGGGTCCCTTGTGGAGATTTGTGATATTTTATTAGCTTAGGAGCCCTGAAAATGTAACATGGTGCCTGCAATCTATTCCAGCCAAATATGCTTTCCAAAATTTAAATATTGCTTCTTCCGTTCTGAACCCTCCCGTTTGTGCAAAGAGATTTCTTTGACTACAGAATGGGTATCAGTGCACTCATAAGAAAGTGGGTAATAAACTGAGGAGTCCAGCTATTTTTTTTGTAAAAGTGTAAAATTTGGTGCTAAAGCAACATTTTTGTGGAAAAAAAAAATGAACTGTGAAGTACCTGTGGGCTCAAAATGCTCACTATACCCCTGGATAAAATCCTTGATTGGTCTAGTTTCCAAAATAGAGTCACTTGTGTGGGGTTTCTGCTGTTTAGGTACCTTAGGGGCCCTACAAACTGCGACATGGTGCAATCTATTTCAGCCAAATTTGCTTTCCAAAATTCAAATATTTCTCCTTCTGTTTCGAACCCTCCTTTTTGTTTAAACAGAACTTTTTGACTAAATGTGGGGTATCGCCACGCTTATGATAAAGTGGGTAATGAATTTTGGTGTCCATTTTGTAGTGCTATTGTAGCACCCAGGGGGCAGGGGGTAGTCAGGTATGGGTCTCGTACCTGCTTCACTCATCAACGGGCCGGTGTGGTGGTGTGGGATATCGCAGTGGCCTGCTCGGCTTCCTGCCCCGAGGTGTACACCAATAAGGAGGGAGAATGATGGGGGTTGTAATAGGATTGTCATGACACCACCTGTGGTACGCGGCCAGAGATTAGCCACCACTGCTGTCGCTGTCCTCCGGGCAGATGTTAGTAGCAGCCCAAGATGCTATCACTCCCCACAGGTGGAGCTGGCCCAGGGGAGGATGATGAGGGGAGTAATGATGGCGAAGGCGTTTGGCGCCGAGGTGCGGGTCGTCAGCGTCGGTAATAAGAGTCTGAGTAAGATGAGTTCAAGTTGTCTTTACTTACTCTTTGTGCTGCTCGCCCGGGTAGTACTGGTCACCCGCTGTGATTGTTCCATGTCAAACCCGGATAACTTCGGAGGTCAGTCCGGTGTGGTGCTCGGTGGGCACCTTCCTCCTAGCGCTTTGTGTTCTGGGATCCCAGTGGCTTAAAGCTATATGGGGATCCCAATCCATCTCGAGTAGTACTCTTATCCCTATTTGCAGGTGCCTCGGCTCCACAATGGGGCCTGGCTCTGTCCAAGGCCCTGGATCCTATTTGGCACTGTGCTTTCGAAGTCTGTGTGGCCAGGGAAGCTTGCAACCTCCGCGTCCCAGTAGAGTCTGGAAAACCAACTTGGAGAATGATCTTCCCTAGGGTCCTGCACCCTGTGTGGCGCTGGTTCCAAGGGAGCAATGAAGCTCTCCCCTCAGCAACTGCATGAACAACTCCCGTGTCCCACTAGAGCACCAGTAAAACACGTCTGCTCCTGTCCTCTCCTGCCGGAGAACTCTCTAACTGTTGTGTTGGCTCCTAACTCCCCCTAAGTGGCTGCTCCTCCCCCGGGTCCCTGTCACTAGTGGGTGGTGCCCCCCATGTTTGAAGGCAACCTCAAAACCCTACCCTAGCCTGGTTCTTATTGGGGAGGGCAACCTGGTTGTGTATTTGAATATGTAAGTGGTGAAACCGATACCGACTTCCTCCGGATTCTGGTTAAGCATTACACATTAAATAAGGTGCAGTACTCTGTGGCAACTGGAGCCTCAGGGGTGCGACACTATTTCTTGTAAAAGTGAATAAATTAGGACTAAACATTTTTAGGTAAAATGACGTTTATTTTTTTTCCTTCCACATTGCTTTACTTCCTGTGAAATACCTGAAGAGTTAAACTTCTTGGATGCGGTTTTGAGTATTTCGAGGGGTGCAGTTTTTGGGTATTTTTTGTCACCTAGGCCTCTCAAAGTCACTTCAAATGTGATGAGGTCCCTGAAATAATGGTTTTGTAAATTTTCTTGGAAAAATTAGAAATTGCTGATAAACTTTAACCCTTCTAACTTTCTAATATAAAAAACGATGTTTAAAAAATTGTGCTGATGTAAAGCAGACATGTGGGAAATGTTATTTATTATCTATTTTGTGTGACATAACTCTCTGGTTTAAGGGCATAAAAAATCATTCAAAGTTTAAAAATTGCTAAATTTTCAACATTTTCTCCAAATTTCAGATTGTTTCACAAATAAATGCAAATAATATATTCATAAATTTACCACTTCCATGAAGTACAATATGTCACGACAAATTCCCAGAATCACTGGGATGCATTAAAGCGTCTCAGAATCACTGGGATCTGTTGAAGCGTTCCAGAGTTATTACCGTATTTTTTGGACCATAAGACGCACTTTTTTTCCCCCAAATGTTGGGGGAAAGTGGGGGGTGCATCTAATAGTCTGAATATAGGGCTGCGGCCGGGAATGAGGGTGCTGTGGTGGAGCGGGCCATCGGCGGCACGAGCAGGATGTGGCAGCGCCTGCCGTGACCACGTGGGCCCGCTCATTAGATATTCACGCCCATCATCCCGCCCATCATCTCTCAGTGCTAAGTCGGCGCTGACAGGTGGGCGGAATGATGGGCGGGGGGTGCGCGCATACTAAAGAGCCGGCCGTCATCACCCCTGGCAACTACAGTCTGGAGTGATCATGTGCGGCTGTATTCACTGCCCCCCGCGCATCATCATCAGTGCGGGGGGCAGTGAATCAGTACGGCATACTCACCGTTCCCCTGCAGCACTGCGATGTCCTCCTGTCTGTGCCGGTCAGCTGATCTGTGTAGAGAGCGGTGAGCACAGTGATGACATCATCGCTGTACGCGCCGCTAGTCACGCAGGTCAGCTGACCGGCACAGACAGGAGGACATCGTGATGCTGCAGGGAAGTGACCGTGACAGCTCCACACTCCAGTGGTGCTGCTGCCGCCATAGACAGGGGGAGAAGCAATGCTGCATGGAGCAAGAAAAGGTGAGTATAATCGTTTTTTTTTTATTTTTTGTGTGTGTGATACAGAATACATGCCATATACCAGGATGGGGTTATTTATCAGGATGGGTGTATATAGCAGGATGGGGCCATATAGCAGGATGGATGGGGTATATAGCAGGATGAATGGATGGGGGTATATAGAAGGATGGATGGCGGTATATAGCAGGATAGAAATATATAGCAGGATGGGAATATATACCAGGATGGGGGCATATAACAGGATGGCAGTATATAGCAGGATGGGAGTATATAGCAGGATGCCAGTATATAGCAGGATAAGGGCATATACCAGGATGGGGTACATATATAAGGCAGGAGGATCATTACCAGGATGGCGTACCTTAGCAGAGAATTTGGGGACATTACCCCCATAACAGTGTCAGCAGCAGATCTTCGCCCCATAACAGTGTGTCATGACCACAATTTTTGCTTAAAATTTTATTTTCCTATTTTCCTCCTCTAAAACCAGGGTGCATCTTATGGTCCGGTGCGTCTTATAGTCTGACAAATACGGTACATCATACCGTGACACTAGTCAGATTTCTAAAATTTAACCTGGTCATTAAGGTCAAAATTAGCTCCATCATCGGAGTTAAATTCCAAACTTTTCCAATGGGCATGTAATTGTAATCTTTGTATTTCAGTTGCCACATTAGTTGAAATTGATATAGACGATGAGAAACTCAAGAAGGAGAAGCAGGCAAGAAGGCAACAGAAGCACTTAAAACTTTGTAAAGGAATGAGTCTTTGTGTATGCTATTCTGCCAGCATTGGTGGCATCGCAACACTAACTGGCACCACACCCAACCTTGTCATGAAAGGACAGATGGACGAGTAGGTACTTGTAGTTTTCAAGTAGAGTTGAAATGTATGCAAAGTATTATCACCATTTATAAATAATAGTAGATGATCAAGAAATTCCTGTTAGACCTTCCATTTAGGAATATCAGATCTTAGGTCTATATTGATGTCAACTTTGAAGAAAATTAATTAACTGAATTTCATACATGTTCAATCCCCAAAACAATTTAGAACATATCATAGAGTTGCAAAGGGGTTTTTATAAAAATTGGTCCATCCTGATCAGTTACAGTACAACTCCTTGCAGTAGCAAGAATTTTTACAACCCAACCCTCACCAGAAGTAAGCAAACAAGGGGTGGCAAAACTGAGCACAATGAGAGACGTTTAGAGTTTGTTACTATTCTTTGCACAGAATTTGATAAATAATTTGTTTAAAGGGAACCTGGCAGGTCCAATATGCACCCAGAGCCACAAGCAGTTCTGGGTGTATATTGCTAATCCCTGCCTAACCGTCCCTGTATTCACTAGCATAAATAAAGAGATCTTTGGAAAAAGTATTTCTAAAGATCGTTTACCATATGCTAATGAGCGCAGGGACTAGTTTCCTGGGCATTCGTTCCCCTGGCTAGTCGGCTCCATTAGTATGTTAGTATACGCCCCTGTGGGTGTGCTAACATGCTAATGAATGTAAACAAGAATACAGTATATATTTGGACATATATTCTGGAATGGCTAGAATATTAATACATAAATCAAATATATATATACAATCTCAATATTTAGTTGGGAAAAATTTATATGCCCCCTAACGAAGAGACCGAAACACGTGTCAGGTGTCCCACGCCACTAACGGTAACCATTCATTTGGATATGTATATGTAATAAGTTTGTAGGTAATCATCTGACCGGTACTTTACCTTTAATGGTCTTTACTGGATTGGTCTTTCTTGATAAGGGTTCTCCCTATTTGGGAAATGTGAAATCTGCACTTTTGATGTATTTAGAGTGACCCCTGGTGGTCTGCCACAATATTTGGTATTTTTTGTCCAGGGAATTGGCTCCATAACATATGAAATACTAGAGTTGCAGTATATCCTGGTATAGAAATTGTGATCCCTATAGATATATACATATACATTTTTTCCAACTAAATATTGAGATTGTATATATATTTTTGATTTATGTATTAATATTCTAGCCATTCCAGAATATATGTCCAAATATATACTGTATATCATGGTTCTGTTATATGTATATTAACGATGCATATGAGTTGTCCAAACAAGCACTTGTGTAATAATAATTAAAATCTATCAATAAAAAATAAAAATTATCTTAGATGAACCTGATTCTTATATGTATAATTGGGCTTTCTGATCGCTTTTTCCTCCCTCTTCCTTTCTATGTTAATGAATGTGCAGCGTCAGAGGATGATCTCACTCACCTCTCCGCCGCCATCGCCGCCCGACACTGGATTTTAGCTCAGCGCGCATGACCCCGGAGTTTCGGCCATGTGCACATTCATTAGCATGTAAGGCTGTGTCCGCACTTTGCATCGTCCTACTTGCAGTTCAAAACGCACCCTCTAGCAGTAATTGATTTTGCCAAAGTTGCTTTTGACCAAAAAATAGCGCTAAAAACGCATGCGTATTTACCGCGTTTTAGCCGCGTTTTTTGCACTTTTTACATGCCTTTCCATTGCGTTTTGAAAGATGTGTTTGAACATAAAGACACTGCTAAATAAAGTTTAAACAGTCAAACAATGAAAAAAGAGAAAAAAGGAACACATATATAAATATTGAAATGATAAGAAAATAGTTATATTTCATAGAATTATAGCGGTTTTATACTATTTAGCGGAAAAATAGCATTAAATTTATACTTTTCTTTATTTTAATTGTCGGACTATGTGTGTGTGTAAAGGGACATATTATTCCATTATTTTGAAGTCAGAAAAGCATGCGTTTTGGTATTCCAAAACGCATTGTTTCTGCAGCTAAAAAGCTGGTTAAAAGCTAGAATTTTGATATTTCTTGCTTTTTGCTACTTCTCATTGACTTCAATGTTAGCAAAACGCAGCCCAAATGGCAAAAACAATTGACATGCTGCTTCTTTGAACGCATGGTTTTTGCCACAAATTATGCAAATTAAACGCTGCGTTTGGAAACGCAAAGTGCGGACAAGAAATCCTCATTTTCCATAGAATTTGCTGGAAAATCAAAAGGCATGCATTTTGGCATGAAAACGCTGCAGTTCAAAACGAACCTAAAAAGCAGCTGAAACGCAGGTGGAAACGAAAGTGCGGACACAGACTTAGCATGCCCATAGGGTCGTACTAACATGCTATTGGAGCCGAGTAGCCAAGGGAATGAATGCTCAGGGGACTAGTTCCCTCGTTCATTAGCATATGATAAAAGATCTTTAGAAATACTTTTTCTACAGATCTCTTTATCTATGCTAGTGTATACAGGGACAATTAGACAGTGATTAGCAATATGCACCAAGAACTACTCGTGGTTCTGAGTGCATATTGGACCTGACAGGTTCCCTTTAATAATAAATTGAATTTCCAATAATCTGCTGCCAATATTCAAATGACTCATTTATCATGAGACAATTGCCACTTCAAATCAGGCTTTTGTTTTACATGTATTTTTTTTCTTGCCAATATTTTTTTTCCATATCACGATCTTAAAGCAAAACAAAAATAGTAGTTTTGCAATTTTAAAAATGGCCAATATGATTTTTTAGCTGGCTGCTTATTACTGGCAGTATCACTAAGGCCTGTTTCACATGTCAGTGATTCTGGTACGTTTGTGCTTTTTTTAAAACGTACCAGAATCACTGACATACGTAGACCCATTATAATCAATGGGTCTGCTCACACGTCAGTGATTTTCACTGAACGTGTCTCCGTGCAGCGTGCACCCTTGGCCGTGATTCTACACGGAGACATGTCAGTTTTTTTCTGGCATCACTGATGACCCATGGACCACATTATGGTGTGATCCGTGTGTGATCAGTGAAACACGTACAAGAAAATCACGGACATATTAAATATTAAAAATTTTCAACTTAACTTGCCTGCGATTCGCTGTGCCTGCTCCGCTCTCGGCAGCTCCTGCCTGGCTCATGAATATTCATGAAAGCAGGAACTGCCGACCAGGAAGTAGGTGCTGAGAGCGGTGGGCGGACGCTGGAGACCCGAGGAGATCAGCACCATGGACAGCAGCAGTGAAGGCAGGTGAGTGATGTCCATATACAATCACGGATCACGGATTGCACATGGACAACTCACGTGTGCCGTGAATCACGGAACACGGAGGGACATGTGCATGTTTTACACGTCAGTGAAGAACGTCAGTGTTTTTCACTAACATGTGAAACGGGCCTAAGACAGGTATCTCCTCTACATACAGCACAAGACACAAGCTCCACCGTTCACAATCAGCAATGTCCCAGCTGACCCTGATCTTTTCTCTATGACCTTTTCACATGGTCAGTAGATGATTCAATACAAAAGATAGAGTTGAGATCTGGCCATTGCTGTACATGTGTTGTTTCCTGAAACAAGAGGAACTTAGAGCATAAATATGCTCCAGTGGCCAGTGTGAAAATTGCAAGATTTTTATTTGATCAATATTTAATATAGATTGTGATGTGGGGGGAAAAATGATAAGATTAAAAAAATATATACATTTAACACAAAAACCTTTATTTAAACAATAGGTCTATTTTTAATGATTGCTTCATTTTCAAAGCTAGAGTGATTATGGTCTTGGGAGAAACAAGATTATCTTACTCTATGCTGCTCTCTCTTACCTTTAGCTGCACTATGATAGTGTGGTTGCCGCAATAGAATACAGGCATTAAGGCATCCGAGAGGAAAAGGCCATAACAAATGAGGCTTCCCCTTAACTGGCTTTATTTGTTAAAAAGACGCTCACTGAATGCACTCGTACATGTGTTGTAGGATGCTGAGGGTATATCTGGCATCCGCTAATATTACCAAAGAAAAAGAATGCTGCAAAAGTGTCATCTAAAAATTGATTAACCTGTGTCCTCAAATTCCTATAAATATAGGAATGCTACGTATATCTCTGTGCTATGTAGGAAGGATGGCACCTGTAAACGCCCTCGGACTAGTCTCCTTTCCTCTGTTTGGATGAGAGGTATAGTGTCCTTTTCTGTGAATCTTCCAGGGTCATTATACTTCCATTAGTTCAAAATGTCTTGAAAAATTCAGTTTGAAACACTCGGGCCCGTTACATTGCACCAGACCGTTACTGGCGAGAACAATTATTTCTTCGTCGTGACGTCAGAAAAAATGATGGAAGTTTCGGAAGCAGATTCCATCCTTCCTACATACCACAGAGATATACATAGAAATGCTAAGCTTTTACCAATTTGTGGATTAATAATCTTTAATTTGTGGATGACAATTATGCAAAATAAATTTGTTTGGTAATAATCATATTAGTGAGCATAGATATACCCTTAGCACTCCATTTTTTTTTACAATACAGAATATGTAGTAATGCATTCAGTTAGTGTATTTTTATTAAAGGGAATCTGTCACCAGGTTTTTGCTTCCCCATCTGAGAGCAGCATAATGTAGAGACAGAGACCCTGATTCCAGCAATGTGTCACTTTAATAAAATTGTCATAAAATCAATGTTTTCTCTGCTGCACATCTAGCAATTATACAGAGCTCATGAATATGCTGGACTACCTGGCAGCAGGGCAAGTAGTCTTCTAATGATAACCTCCTGCTAAATAAACAGTGATTTTATCAAAACTACAAAAAGCAACCCAGTAACTGACATATCACTGGAATCAGGATCTCTGCCTCTACATTAGGCTGCTCTCAGATTAGGTAGTAAAAACCTGGTGACATATTCCCTTTAATGCATACAGTATATCCTTATGCACATATAGGCAGTGTGTTTAATTGCATATATTTAGGTTTTATAATTAAAAATTAGGCTGAAACCAAAACACTAAGGTAATTAATATATTGTTTTTTCCTACACTAAACATGAAGCTAACAATTGTTTATCAAAGAAATATATTGATCTACATTCTTGTTTGAGATTAGGCATGATGATACACAACTGGTGTATGTTATAATGACTGAATGATCTTTTATATAGAACACAATCCCCTTAGTATGAGGCTGTTGTGTGTCGTAATTGTGTCCATTGGCCACTGCGGGTGGTCAGAGTTTCAACTATGTGGCGAAGCGCACTCTGTGGCTTCATCCTTAGGCCCAGTGCGATTTTTCTCAAGAAATTTCTCGAGTCTGAAAGATTAGCGCACTTGCGTTCAAAAAATGCACCAATAACGCACTGAAAAACGCATGTGTTTTTCCACATTTTTCTGCGTTTTTGATGGGTTTTTCCGCAGGTTGGTCCCTGTGTTTTGTTACCATTATCTATGGTAAAAAATGCAGGTACCTGCAGAAAAGAAGTGACATGCACATTCATTTCCCAAGAAATTCTGTAGAAAGAATGTTCTTGAGAATAAAACGCAGTGTGCGCACAGCTAATTTTTTTCCATAGGTTTTGCTGGGGAATGTCTGTAGGAAGGTTACAACCATTTTCTTAAGAAATTTTTGTAGCAAAAACGCAAAAAAACGCAAGTAAAAATGCAGTGTGTGAACAAGGCCTTAATGTGTTTTTAAAGGGTTATTCTCATCTTTCAAATGTATTACTTATCCGTAGGGTAGGTGATAACTTACTGATTAGTCCAACTGTTGGGTACATGGTGCTCATTCAACAATCGGAACAAAACGTAATGGATATCACCAATGATAATGCTTAGAATTTTTTGTACAATGATATTTGGGTCCTAAATAATGGATCTTGAATGTACTGTACTGTTTTTCTCCAGACTATTTCCTGGAAACAACAATATAATCAATTTTGCTTCATGGTTTGGATTTTCCTTCCCTACAATGATTATACTGCTCTCTCTATCCTGGATTTGGCTGCAGATAATGTACCTGGGAACAAAGTAAGTGTATTCTGTTTTATCAGTGATATATGAGAACCACAATGATGTCAAAGTTATGTTATCATAGTGAAGATATTACCATACAGCACAAAACGTTTAGACATACCTGCTCTTGCAGTGGTTTTCCTGTTCTTTTTGGAATGTGCACATTGTAAATTCAGACTGAAATTAGCAAAACCACAAAGCTACACATATGGATAGAAAGAGGAAAGAAACACCAGAATATGTAATAAACCTTATATTCCTCAAAATGTACCCCTTTTACGCTAATGACAGCTTTACTCACCTTTGGCATGGTCATCAGGTTGTCACCTTGAAGGACTTTCCAACATTGTTGAAGGAGTTCCCAATGTGCTGAGCACTTGTTGGGTACTTTGCCCTCACTCTGTAGTCCGACTCACCCCAAACCATCTCAACAAGGTTGAGATCGGTGTCCATGTCACCTGAGACAGCACCCTATACCTCTTTTTCTTTGTCACATTACCCTTTCAGTCTGAAGGTGAATTTTTAGTCATTGTCCTGTTGCAGCACAAATATGGGTCCTACCAAGCACAAACCACACTGGATGGCATGTCATCGCAGAATGATTTAGTATCAATGCTGGGTTAGTGTGCCTTGAATTTGTAATAAATCACCAGTAAAGCACCCCACAACCCCCACACACTGTTACACCTCCTCTTTCATGCTTCAGAGTGGGCCCCACCCATGTAGAACCCATTTTGTCACCTTTTCTGCATCTTACAAAGACGTAGGAGTAAATATTAAAAGTCTAAAATTTTGACCAAACAGACCAGTGTGTGGATGTTTATTCATGATTGATTGCTCTCAGTGAGAGAAACAAAATTAAAATTTTGTAGTTGTGATACCTTTTAATGGCTAACTAAAATAAAATATGATGTTATAAAGCAAGCTTTGGAGACATCTCAGGTCTCTTCCTCAGGCATGGCATGACAAAATATCTGAAGAAACACAAATATATACACAAAACAGGGCAGAGCGATGCATAGTAAAAGGACATTTAAATAAACAAACACTGAGCTTGGAAAGTGAATCCTTAATTAGCTTTGATTAGTGGTGTGAGTATTATTGTCCCAATATCCATGTGGGATCAGAGGTCTGGTGAGTCTCTGGAGCTGACCTCTCAGATTATATAATGAGTCATAAATCCTTCTGAGAGATTGAGTCCTGTGTCCACAGAGTTAAACATTGTGATGAATTTGTATTCCCAGACCCTGCGATGGCTCTGTGATATGAAGTTGCCTTTTAATATGACAACTTTCATGTGGTTTATGTTGTGTCCTGGAGCACAGAAATGTTTGGCTACAGGTAAATAGATTTTTTTGTCTGTAATTGTGTGGTGGTGAGATCTCATCCTTGCTCTCAGTCTCTGTCCTGTTTCTCCAACATAGAGGCCCCCAATAGGACATATAGTGCACAGGATTAAGTGCACCACGTTGGAAGAGGAGCATGTGAATGTTCCAGGAATCTTATAGTCCTTCTGTGTGTTAGGGATCTGTATCCGGTCTTTGGTCTCTACGTGAGTGCAGGCTTTGCAGCTCTTTACATTGCAAGGATAAGTTCCTCTTGGTGTGTCTGAGGGCATAGAACTTCGGATCGTGATGCTCCTTAAATTAGGAGGTTGCCTGTAGCACAGTAATGGAGGATCTTTGAATATTGTTTTTAACCGGAATTTGTGTTTCTTCAGATATTTTGTCATACCATGCCTGAGGAAGAGACCTGAGATGTCTCGAAAGCTTGCTTTTTATAACATCATATTTTATTTTAGTTAGCTATTAAAAGGTATCACAACTACAAAATTTTAATTTTGTTTCTCTCACTGAGAGCAATCAATCATTTTTCAACTGGCTAACACGGTACCAAAACCTTTTTCTTTTAACTAAAGATGTTTATTCATCTAATACCCAGTCATTGTGTTGCTTTGTTTAGCTCAATCACGTTTCTTTTTTGCAGTCTTTCGTAGTTGCTTTTTTTGCCTACTCTTGCAGCACAGAATTTACATTCCATAAGGTGAGAAACCTGAAAAAGTCTTCCGTGAGGAACTGACATGGGTGTTTTCCTTCTAGATTTAAGAAAAACTTTGGCTGTGGTGGAAAACCTGAAGAAAAAGAAAAAGAAAAGCGAGCATATAAAGTTATCTCTTCTGAGCACAAGAAGTTGGGGCCGATGTCCTTTGCAGAAATTTGTGTTCTGGTTCTGTTTATTTTGCTCGTTATTCTGTGGTTTTCAAGGGATCCAGGTTTCATGCCTGGCTGGGCGACTATCAGTTTTAACAAAAATAAAGAGTAAGTATATACTTAAGTCATGTCCACTGACTACAGGGCCTTCCATGAGTCATAGCCATGTGATCAGTCTGGTGTGAATGTTGTTGTTACCTCGTGGGTTACAGGACCTACCGTGACATCTTGCAGGGACACTAGCTGTGCCCTCGGATAGCCACGACTCTGGCGTCAGTGCTGTCACTGCCGACAAGCGCTCACTTTCCGGCAGTGTTGCAGTGACATCAGTCGAGGTTACCCGGGGGCACAGCAGACCAGCCTCAGCTATGCATTCGGGTGAAGTCTTTGACAGCTCTCAGTGAGTCTGTGTGAGCAGACCTGTGTTTGTCTCACACAGATGTAGCAGAGCTGAAAATGCTCGCCTGCCTTTGGACTACGTTGTAGGGTCCTAAACGTCTTTTGTTTTATTTCTAATAAAATATTTTTTCTCTGTGTTGTTGTTTTATTTTACTATTAAAATAACAATCATAGAGTGGGCATCTGTAATTGGATGCTGGAGTAACCTGAAAACAGCCCATACATTCTAGCATCTAGAATATGTGGGCAGATTCCAGGTTATTCCAACAGCCAATCACAGACGCCCATTCTGCTTGACAGCGTCTGTGATTGGCTGTTGGGTCCCTCACACATATAGTAGTGTAAAAATAAATAAACAATTTAAAAAAATGACATAGCGCTTTGCGGTATTTTTGATTCCCAGCGTAGATAAAGCGGACGGCTACGGGTTGCCACCCCCATCTGCCTGGCTTTACCTTGCCTGGCAATCAAAATACAGGAAAGCTCATTATTTTATTTTTTTTTTAATTATTTAAAAAAATAATATTAAAAAAAAATGCATGGTCTCCTGCCGTATTTTGATCGCCAGTCAGATAAAACCAGGCAGCTGATGGCTGGGATTCTCAGCAAGGTAAGGCCCAAGCGTTCTGAGCCCCCCACACTAAAAATCACAGCCCATAGCAACCCCTGGAAATGGCACATTGTTTTTAAGCGCCATTTCAAGGCACTTGACCAGGCTCGTCCAGCGGCCCTGATGGCAGTGGCACGCTGGGTAATAAAGAGGTTAATACCAGCTTTGTATTCTCAGCTGGTACTAAGCCCGAAATTCATGGTGTCACGCCAAATTAGACATAGCCACCATGAATTTCTAGTAAACAGTAAAAAAAAAACAATACATAGAATTTTTTTTTATTAGAAACAAAAAAAATTTAGCGACTCCATCTTTATTATAAAAAAATCCTTAGTGCAACGTAGTCCACAGTGAGAGCAATGTCAGCTCTGCTTCATCCCTCTGTACAGACAAGCATCTCTACAGAGCGAGAAGCAGGTTGACACTGAGGGTATGATTCCACTTGCGTATGACTCCTGCTTGTCTCGCATCGGTATCATCCAGCATGGCACACTCTCCTGGCAGGAGCGCCTCAGCTGCATGGAAATACATGCAGCTGACCCTCTCCTGTCAGGAGAGTGTGTGCCGTGCTGGGTGATACTGATGCGAGACTCGCACAGTGACAGTAAAAGTTCAATCAAGTCCATGGCTCATGGACTCGGGTGAACCCTGACGTCACCAAGATCATGGCCGAAAATAGCTAGACTGCCGAGTGACGAGCAGTGCAGTGAATACCGCTGAAAGTTAACGATCGGACCTGGAAGCAGAATCGGGCGGAAGATAGCGGGTCTGCAGGGCGCGTCACAGGAACGGTAAATATTTTCATAATGTTTTTTTTCTAATGTGCTTTTTTTTTACAGCCCCTGGACCCGAACTGGACCCGAACTGTAACACGAGTTTCCCAGGAAAGCTCATGTTCGGGACCATGTGCACAAACACTATGTGTTCGGTACGGAGCCCGGACTTTACAGTTTGGTTCGCCCATCACTAATCCTGATCAGTACTTTGTGCACCAAAGTAAAACATCTAAAATTATGTGAAATTTCATTATATTGTGTTTCAAATTTGCAAATACTTTAGGCCAAAGTATATGATTATATTATTCCTTATGTCTCAGGTATGTCACGGATGCAACTGTTGCCGTATTTATAGCTCTCATGTTGTTTCTATTTCCTGCTGAGTTGCCCTCATGTAAACCCCAGGAGCCCCTGGAAGAAGGTAAATTTCATTAATATGTGCATCACTAACTTGATTTTCAAACAAAAGTTCCTCGTATTTATCTTTAAAGAAAAAAAAACCCACTTTTTATTCTTATGTAATTGTATTACATACCTTTTGTTTCGATCATAGAGGTGGCGCTTATCTTCAGTCCAGTCAGGCTCAGTCTTCAAATTATGCATGCCCCCTGCATTGTGAATGATTGCAATGACTGACCCGACATCATGGCAATCTCCTATTAAAGGGAATCTGTCACCAGGTTTTTGGTACCTAATCTGAGAGCAGCATAAGGTAGAGACAGAGACCCTGATTCCAGCAATGTGTCACTTACTGAGCTGCTAAGTGTAGTTTTCATAAAACCACTGTTTAGTCAGTAGGAAATTATTATTAGAGGACTACTTGGCCTCATGCCAGATAGCCCAGCACATTCATGAGCTCTGCATAACCCCACCGCCACCACTGTTAACTTTCTATGTACACTTTACATGGACAAAAACCTGCCAATCATTGTTGTGAGTGGGGATATAATGATCCACATACAAATAACTGCTAGATTTGCAGCAAAGAAAACAGTGATTTTATCAAAATGACAGCAAACAGTTCCACAAGTGACACATCGATGGAATCAGGGTCTCTGTCTCTAGATTATGCTGCTTTCAGATGGGGGAGCAAAAACCTGGTGACAGATTCCTTTTAACTCCTGCACTTGCGCAGTTCTCAGCTTTCTGGTCATGCGCACTGCACGTCCCTCTTCTTTCTTCTCCTGACCGCAGCTGCAGTAGCAGAGTAGCAGAGAGGTGAGAGCAGAGGCGCACTTAGTGTGCATGCTGCCAAGCAGACATGATAAAGCCTAGAGCATGTGCACTGAATCTGAGTGAACATCCCCAGATTCATTTCATATGTGCGCATGCTCCAGGCTTTGTCATGTCTCCTTGAGAGTGCACACGCTAAGCATTCCTAGAAAGGTACTTCATGAAATTCATGCCATGTAAATTCGGGCCATGTTGCACCTTAAGGCTATGTGCACGCGCTGCAGAAAATTTCTTAAAAATAAAACTTCACCTTGTGGCAGAAAAACACTCCTTGTGCCATAAAACTTAGCAAAAAAAGCATGCGTATTTTGCTCGTTTTTGGTGCGTTTTTTTCCAATTATCTGACATAAATGGCAGAAAAGGCTAAAAAATGCAGGGCAAAAACGCACAAAGAATGGACATGCTGCAGTTTTTTTGTCAACCCAAACCTGCAGGTAAAAATAAGCAACGTGCACACAGCATTTCTAAATTCTTATAGACTTTGCTGGGAGAAGAAGAGACATGCCAAATTGGGCTAGAAACTGCACAGAAAAACACGGCAAAAACACAACGTTAGAGTATCTTTCATTTTTCTGAATTACAATGATCTCTGTTAAAAACATTGTGTCAGATTCTGCTGAAATCATTGGATACGATTTCCTACCTTTTCACATTTCCCACTCTTAGCATCTTCATATTTATCATAATTCAAAAGTCTAAGTCATCAGAGTTTTCATGTAAAACATAGTTTTTTTTTGTTTTAAAACGCTGCATTACATTTTTGTTGATGGATGAAACAAAAACTTGGGTGTCTCGGACTTTTGGATTGTACATGATACATTGACTTGTAAGTGTACTTTAAAGCTGAACTGAGCAAACACCAAGGCTTACAAGTGGTGCTATGTGAGCCAATAAAGCAATAGTGTCATACCTAGCCAGATAACATTTTAGTTTCACGAAGTAAGCATTCTTGTTATCTAACATTAAGAGCAGTATTGGTCTTCAGATATAGAGATGATGTACTATAAACTTTGTGAAAGCATACCTGCCCTTTCACAAAATATCTGTAGAAAAGCAAGGTCTTGTTACCTTCATCAGCAGTAGCAAGGTAAAACGTCTTTTGATGCACGTGCCAGCCTATGTACAAGAATGGTTGTGACTCTCAAGTCTCATGCTTTGAGCTCCCTTGGACTGAAAACTCACTTCTCTGTTATTTAAAGGGGCTGTCCACTAATTAGACAACCCCTTCTCATTCCCTATCTGTGCCCCCATAACAATAAAAAAGCCTATACTCCCCTCAGGTACCGGTGTGGTTCCAGTGGTGTCGTAACTCGTGCTATTGGGGCTCACATGACATTATTGGTAGAGATGGGCTAATGTTTTGAAATTCAAATTCGTAACTTTTTACAAATTTGTCCCCAAAATTTGATTCCTGGCCAATGAAAGGTTCTCCAATTGGCCTTTAAAGACACAAATAACATTCTGAGCTCTCCTAAGACTGTATCCAACTCATTTCAACATCCTTAATTCAAACACAACCTTACTAATGTCATGTGTCTGTTAGTAAATGTACGGTAGTCGGTTTTCACTTTCATACACTAGCATCTCAATAAATTAGAATATCATTAAAAAGTTAATTTATTTCAGTTATTCAATACAAAAAGGGAAACACATATATTATATATTGAGTCATTACACACAGAGTGATCTATTTCAAGTGTTTATTTCTGTTAATGTTGATGATTATGGCTTACAGCCAATGACAACCCAAAGGTCATTATCTCAAAAAATTAGAATATTGTATTAGACCAACTGAAAAAAATATTTTTAACTCAGAAATATTGGCGCCTACTGAGAAGTCTGTACAGTAAATGCACTCAATACTTGGTCGGGGCTCCTGTTGCATGAATTACTGCATCAAAGCGGCGTGGCATGGAGGCGATCAGCCCGTGGCACTGTTGAGGTATTATGGAAGCCCAGGTTGCTTTGATAGCAGCCTTCAGCTCGTCTGCATTGTTGGGTCTGGTGTCTGTCATCTTCCTCTTGACAATACTCCATAGATTATCTATGGGGTTTAGGTAAGGCGAGTTTGCTGGCCAATGAAGCACAGTGATACTGTGGTTATTAAACCAGGTATTGGTACTTTTGGCAGTGTGGACAGGTGCCAAGTCATGCTAGAATCTGAAATTTTCATCTCCAAAAAGCTTGTCGGAAGAGGGAAGCATTAAGTGCTCTAAAATTTCCTGGTAGACGGCTGCACTGACTTTGGTCTTGATAACAGACAGTGGACCTACACCAGCAGATGACATGGCTCCCCAAACCATCACTGATTGTGGAAACTTCACACTAGACCTCAAGCAGCTTGGATTGTGGCCTCTCCACTCTTCCTCCAGACTCTGGAACCTTGATTTCCAAATGCAAAATTTACGTACATCTGAAAACAACACCTTGGACCATTGAGCAACAGTCCAGTACTATTCCTCCTTGTCCCAGGTAAGACACTTCTGGCATTGTCTATTGGTCATGAGTGGCCTGACTCAAGCTGTAGCTCTTGTCCTAGATAAGTCTGTGTGTGGTGGCTCTTGCAGCACTGACTACAGCAGCAGTCCACTCCTTGTGAATCTCCTCCAAATTTTTGAATGGCCTGTTCTTAACAATCCTATCAAGTATCAAGACTGGGGTTATCCTGGTTGCTTGTGCACCATTTTCTACCACACATTTTCCTTCCACTCAACTCTTCGTTAATATGCTTGGATTCAGCACTCTGAACAGCCAGCTTCTTTAGCAATGACCTTTTGTGGCTTACCCTCCTTGTAGAGTCTGTCAATGACTTCTTTATACACATCTGTCAAGTCAGCAGTCTTCCCCATGATTGTGTAGCCTACTGAACCAGACTAAGAGACCATTTTAAATGCTTAGGAAGCCTTTGCAAGTGTTTTGAAGTAATTATTCTAATTTTCTGAGATAATGACTCTTGGGTTTTCATTGGCTGTAAGCCATAATCATCAACATTTTCTTATTTGCTTAGATAGGTATGCAATGTTATACCTCTCCTGTTTTGGATAAAAACATTCTCTGTATACCCATTTATGTAAATTGTTACATATTTCTTGCGCCAATCCTATGTATATATTTTATTTGTGGTGTTGATGGATATATGCTAAAAAAAATCTTTTGTATTTTTTACTGTGACAAACAGGTCCCAACTACCTTGAGAAAGGTCCATGCTGGGACTGAAACATTGGTTTAACGGGACTTATTTTTGTTTCTTCATAATAAAAACATCTCAAGAATCCCTTTTTTCTTAATTTTTTTTCTATACGAGTGCCGAAGTTATCGATTTTGCTATAATCATAAATATTAACAAAAATAAACAATTGAAATAGATCACTCTGTGTGTAATGACTCAATATAATATATGCGTTTCCCTGTTTGTATTGAATTACTGAAATAAATTAACTTTTTGATGATATTCTAATTTATTGAGTTGCACTTGTACACATACACTGCACCAGTCACATAATCAATTTCTTACACTTTTGAAGTCTCGTCTTTAGCTGAACAACTTACATTTCTTTACGTATTTAGTTTGACACCGATTCAGTGTAGCATCAGGCAAATATTAACTCATACATAGCAATCACCAGAAAAGCGGAACTACATCAACTGAGCACAAATCCTGCAGTTTATAAGTCTCAAGAGTTCCACCAAAAACTGAGCATACCTGGGAGTAAAGGCGGCGTTACACGCTACGATTTATCTGACGATATGTCGGCGGGGTCACGGTTTCCGTGACGCACATCCGGCATCGTTAGCGACGTCGTAGCAGACATATTGGTACATTTGACACCCTGCCAACGACGAACAACATCAAAATGACCGCCTTAGTCAAACAATATATCGCTGAACGATGTTGCGTCGTTTTTGAGATCATTACGTGTGACCGCTAATAAACGACTTATGTGCGATCTCGGAAAATCGTAACTACGATCTGGGCATGTCACATCGCTAACGAGATCGTCAGATAAATCGTAGCGTGTAAAGCGGCCTTAAGGGTGTGATCAAATCTGCGTATATAAAATTGTCCAGATTCTCACTGAGAAAAAAAATGCACGGTCGCATAACACTCGAATGACATATGGATGCCAGTTGAGGAAAAAAACGCCTGACACTCATCAACTTTTCTGACTGAGAATCTGGACAATTTTACATATGCAGATCTGATCGCACCCTAAGGCTAAGTTCACACAGGGTATCTTTTGCTGCGTTTTTGAGGTCACAAAGATGCACCAAAATACATGCATTTTCTTCTCCCAGCAAAGTCTATGAGATTTTTATTTTGCTGTCCTTACTGTGCATCTTTTGTTGGCTGCATTTTTCAAGATGCAGCATGTCAATTCTTTTTGCATTTTTACAGCGTTTTTGAGCCCTTCCAGTCAATAGATTTGAGTTAAAAGAACGTATTGGGCAAAACACGGTAAAAACGTGGTAAAAACACACACTGCGTTTTTGGTGCATTTGAAGATGCACTCAAGATGCACTGACAAAAAAAGATGCCGCGTGTGAACATAACACTGGTTAACACTGGGTCCTAAAGTCAAAGCTGACTATGGACATCTACAGAGTGATTGTAATTTCTCTGTATGTTTTTGTTTCCTCCAAACAAAGTATAAAATAGGCCTTAGTGTTGCCGTGTGAATGTGTGAAGTAGTCAATTTAGATTGTATTATTTGAATGTTGTA
The DNA here is from genome assembly GCF_048569485.1 of Anomaloglossus baeobatrachus. Lineage (NCBI taxonomy): Eukaryota > Metazoa > Chordata > Amphibia > Anura > Aromobatidae > Anomaloglossus > Anomaloglossus baeobatrachus. The sequence continues at coordinate 110,214,814 of NC_134354.1, read as the reverse complement.
ATACTATATTAATAAAAGAAAATACATAATATTGGTAAATATCACCTACATATGTGTAGTGTGCATATTAGGTATAAAAATGTTAAAGGGATTCTGTCAGGTCCCTTATGCCATCCATGTCAGCAGCATTCACCTAAGGATCAAAAATTCCCTTACTAACCAGCCCTGCATAACCTCATTCTCTAAAATCAATGTGTAAAAAAGCTTTTTCGTATGCAAATTAGGCCTTGAGTAGTCAAAAGGGCGTTGTTTTCCTAGAGTAGTTGGCCCTCTTTCCATGTTATCACGCACCTGTGGGCATGATGACATGATTTCCATGAGTCAGCATCAGCGCAGTTCCTGGAATTCTTGTGCATGTGCCCGGCTCATTTCAGCATCATCATTGCTCTTCTGAATCTGAGTGTACACGTCCCAACTTCAGAGATGTGTACTGCTCATGATCGGAAACAGCTTCTGCCCTTCTAATCATACACTGTACTCCTCTCTGAAGCCAGGACTTGCACATGAGCTGTGCGCATGCACAAAATTTCCAGGAGCTATGATGATGCCGGTTCAGGTAAATCATGTCCTCACGCCCACAGAGGCGTAATAGCATGAAAAGAGGACCAACTAGTCTTTGGAACTAACACCCCTTCGACTAGTCAAGGCACTAATTTGCATACGAAATCAGATGGAGATAATAAATGCTTTTTTTACACATTGAATTTAAAGAATGATGTTATATGAGACTGGTTAGGAAGGCAATTTTGACCTTTTAATGTTAATGCTGCTGGCTGGGAGAGCATAAGGGACCTGACAGGTTTCCTTTAATATTTGTGCCGAGCTACCTGTAAACCAAAAATATTTTTGCTACTCTGTTTAAACTAGGCCAAAAAAGGAAATTTCGCCCACCCCCACCACTGCTGGACTGGAATACAGTAAACAAGAAGATGCCGTGGAACATTGTAATCCTTTTGGGAGGAGGATTTGCCCTGGCTAAAGGCAGTGAGGTAAGTCAGATGCCCATATAGATCGCTTGTGCTTTTTTAGCTATTGCCGCTCTAACATTATGAAGACCATTGTACTTGCCACAGTTTTACCACCTAAAATCTGAACCTGTAGATGATGACTGTAATACCTTAAAATGCCCTTTAAACATGGACTAAAACAACTTATACAATGTCATGAAGCTTTCAGAAAACAATATTGCAGCTCAGAGATCAAATTCTAATGGGAAAAATGACAAAACTACAAATGTCTCATTCTGTGAGACTTCATTCAGACTGCAAGTACACAGATAATAGCTACAAGTGCACAGATAAGAGACAAAAATCTGTGCCAAAATCAGCAGGCAGATTCTGCAATTGATTTCACTCAAGTTATAGAAAATCTGCACAGGAACAACTTGATTGAAAAAGGATTTGGAAGAAAAATGGTGTTTGAACACTGCATATTCTTCCTACAATAATTTGTATGTAATAATGGATGTGATGATGGTTTAGGTCGCATTTAAAGCATTTTATGAGACATAGGTAAATATACGGTATTTTCTGGATTATAAAACACACTCCCCCTCAAAACTGGGGGGAAAATGGGGGTGCGTCTTATAATCCGGATATGGCTTACCGGAGTGGCAGTGGTGGAGCGGGGTCACAGGAGGCAGGGTTGGCGATACTAAGGACTCGGAGGAGGTGGTGCCACTGTAGTGGAGCGGCTCAGGAGGGTCACAGGACAGAAGGTCGGTGATGTGGCGGTCGCCATTGATCTGACAGCAGGCTGCGAGATCCAGTGAATTGCCCACGGCCACAGTTGACGTGATGGACTTCAATAAAATAGCTGCAGAGGCGGCACGTGCGCAGATTGACATGATAGACTTCAAGGAAATGGTTGCGGAGTTCTATCTGCGCACACGCCGCCACCGCGGCCATTTCCTTGAAGTCAATCTCGTCAACTGCAGGTGATTCAATGGAGCCCACAATCCACCAGTAGATCAATGGCGCCTGCTGCTGCAACACCCTCGAGCCCGCAGCAATGCCGACACTGCCTCCTGTGAACCTCCTGAGCTGCTCCACCACCGCCACTCCCCACTGGTGAGATATTATAAGATGTATTAGGATTGTAAGACAGACCCTCATTTTAACATTAAAAACTATTTTTTCCTATTTTTCTCCTCTAAATTTTTGGTTTGTCTTATAATCCGGTGCATGTTATAAAACCAAAAATACGGTAAGTATTTCTATAACGCTAAGGTGTTCTCCCTTAAACACACCTGAGGAATGGCCTTAATTAAGTTGTCCACCACTCAGACAGCCCCTCCTCAATCAGGGTGTTTGCCTCATTAAAATCTAAACACTTATACTCACCCCCACTGCTGGGGCCTGTTTCGGCAGTGTTGGCACTCACACTCTGGGGACTCGTGAGGTTCTTACATACAATGAGCCCTGTGCTCAATAAACGCCGGCTTCACCCTACCTTGTGTTCGGAGAAATCGAACATCAAGAGGAAGTCAGTAAATCAAGCTGTGGCCAATCACTCACTTTCTTTTGATGTTCGATACATCCCAACTTGTGGGGAGTGAAGCCCACCTTATAATCATGATAATATCATGAAGCAAGCGTTTTTAACAACACCTGTGTACAATTATCTTGCAGTACACATACCCCTATAAGCAGTTAAAGGGAATGTGTCATTGGAGAGTATTTAGTTTAAATCAGGCTCAGAGCCATAAAAGATAATGGAAACAATTGTTCAATATTCTAAAACTTTTTTTACATTCTAGGAATCAGGATTATCAATTTGGCTTGGAGATAAATTGACACCGCTACAGAGTATCCCCCCTGTAGCCATCGCACTGGTCTTGTGCTTGCTCATTGCTACATTTACTGAATGCACCAGTAATGTGGCCACAACAACGCTTTTCTTACCCATCCTGGCATCTATGGTAAGGAGTTTTGGGTAAAATAATATTTTATCATGAATGTGTTTATTAACAATGGGTTATGTACGAAGTAGGATTTGTACTAAGCAGATTCTTCTCTAATACCCGACTAGTCGATTCATACAGTAAAACAAAGTCTTTTAGCCTTTATTCTAAAAACTACTTGCATGAGAAAAATATTTTTTGGGGGTGTTTTTAAAGTGTTAATAGCAAATCTATTACAAATTTTATTCTATTACAATTCTATTTAATTTAATTTAATTTAATTCTATTACAAATCTATTAAATCTGTACAAAGATATATTTTACTTGTATCAAAATGGAGGATACCAGAATGTACCGCATCTTTATGGAACTAAAGACACTTCTGCTGAGGACTCTCTGTTCTTTTAAACAATTTTTTTTTTAGCAAATCTGTGCAATACATTCAATAAATAGATAGGTAACCGATAATTTGTAAATGGTTTAGAAAATACAAATCTCATTGGAAATAATAGATTTTATACGGATTAGTGATGGGCAGACCTGTACTGTAAAAGTCCGCATCATAGCAGGTCACCTAGGACCCATGCACCAATCCCGGGCCAAGAGTTCTCAGGGAACTTTGGGTAATTACCCGGATCCTGCCATCCAAGTAATTAAAACATAAGAAAGAAAATAAGAATAAAACAGGTGCGTTATACTTTCCAATCTTCCATTTGGTGGTAACACTACTTCCAGGACCACTCATTAACCTCCCATGGCTTCCCCCGCTCATCGCCATTCCTGGCATCTGTGATTGGTTGCAGTCAGACCATGCCCCCATCCTGTCTGACAGCATGTCTGACTGCATGCAATTGCACACACTGTCTGCATGTCTATATTGGCGTAAAAATAAATTTTAGAAAATGGCATAGGGTTCTCCCATATTATGATACCTAGCACAGATAAAGCCTACAGCTACAGGCTGCAGCCGCCACCTGTGTGCTTATCTAGGCTGTATATCAAAATAAGAGGAACCCCATGCAGCTTTTTTAAAAACTAAATAAGTAATATTTAAAAATGGCGTGCGGTACCCTTCCAGTTTTGATACCCAGCCACGAAAAAGCCAACAGCTTGGAGCTGGTATTTTCAGGCTGGGGAGGCCTATGGTTATTGGCCACCCAGCCTAAAAATAGCAACCTGTAGCTGCCGAGAATTGTCACATCCATTAGATACAACAATCCTGGAATGTTGCCTGGCTCATCCCGATTGCCCTGATGCAGTGGCAATCGGGGTAATAAGGTGTTAATGATATCTCACAGCTAAGCCTTAGATTAGTAATCAGAGCACCAAATCTGCATCTGTTGGCAAAAAAACACGGTTTGCTGCCAGGAGATGCAGGTCTGAGGGCTCAATAACCTCACCTGAGATAAAGTCACTGAATTCATTGAGGTTACCTGAAGTTAATTTACCTGTGGTCACAACCGTGGGAACCTACAGCTGTGACCGCAAATAAACTGAGTGACGTCACTGCTCACAGCTGCGGCTCCCGAAGCCTCTGCCTGAAGCCACAGCATGCGATCATGTTTTCTAATGTGCCCGCTCACTGTGACTTCAGTATGAAGCAGAGCTGGAATCATCATGGGACCCGTGTGGATTACATCGGAACTGGGTGTTCAGCATTTACAAAGGGGTGAAAGAGAGTAGGTTTTTTTGTATGTTATTTCAAATAAATGATTATTTTGGTGTTTGTTTCACGGATTAGTAATGGGGGTCTCATAGACCCTCGCAATTACTAATCTTGGGCTTAGTGGCAGCTGTGAGCTGTCATTAACCCCTTATTACCCCGATTGCCACCACACCAGGGCAATTGGATGAGCCGGGTAAAGTGCCGGGATTGTCGCATCTAAGGAACGTGACAATTTTGGGTGGCTGCTATTTTTCGGCTGAGGGGGGCCAATAACTATGGGCCTCCTGTTGTGAATACATTTTCCAGTTTGGGGCTCCCTCTTGTGCTCAGTGCTGGCGGTGCAGTTGACTTGTTGAATGGGAGCCAGACACCTGTGGAGGAATGGCAATCAGGAGTAGTTTCTCCTGTTCCTTGCTTGTGCTCAATGTATCTCCTGTGTGTTAAGGACATTCTGAAACCAGCTCTTCTCACTACCAGAACTCCTCTCAGATAAGTTGGTTTTTGTACCTCTGCTTATTGTTTCTACTTTCTTGTAGTTTTTTCTGTTTTGATACTAATGCTTGATTCATGATTTTGCCTTTGTGGAGTTCTTGATGAAGTTGGAGGATTCCCTGCTGGGAGTGTCTGTATACCTAGCTCCATGTTCTGCTATGTATTGTGTTTTGTCATGCTTGGTATTAAATTCAGTCCCTCATCTATATTAGTGTTTTTTGGATCCCAGTAACACCAGAGTACTAATTTAGTGGGGGGAGCCTGTGTGGGCTCAGGGCTTTTCCATATCAGGCATGCTGAGATTTATTAGGGTTTTTACGGCTGCAGACAGTGCTCTTTCCTATCCTTTCCTATACAGATAGTTTGGGCCTCAACTTTGCTGAATCTGTTTTCTAGGTATGTATTGTGTTTTCCTATATCACCGTAGTCTTTACATGTGGGGGCTATATATATCTTTGGGGATTGCTCCGAGGAAGATTAGCTTTTCTTATATATCTCTCTGTAAGAATATTTAGTTCTCCGGCTGTGTCGTGGCTACTACCGTAGGTCATCGTAGGCACGCCCCACGGCTACATCTAGTTGTGTCATTGTGTGTCAGTATTAGATCTGCAGTCCGTTAAGGTTCCAGCCACTCTGGTTACTTTTTGGGTTTCCGCATTTTTGTCCTTTTTCTGATCCTCCTCGGTCACTGAATCATAACAGCCTCCCCAGCCTGAGAATACCAGCCCCCAGCTGTTGGCTTTATCATGGCTGGGTATCAAAATTTATGGGGACCACACACCGTTTTTTAAAATGATCTATTTAAATAATTTAAAAACACTGCATGGAATCCTTCTTCTTTTGATACACAGATAAGATAAGCACACGGCTGGGGGCTGCAGCCTGTAGCCATATGCATTATCTGTGTTGGGTATCATAATATGTGGGACCCTACGCCAATTTATTTATTTATGTATTTATTTTTACACCAATAAAAACACGCACACACACCTGTGATTTAAAGCAGTCAGACACGCTGTCACACAGGCTGGGTGTGCGGTCTAAGTGCAACCAATCATAGATGCCATGATTAACAGTGGTTAGGAGAATCAGTGCATATGCATGAGGGTAATGAGTGGCCTCGAAAGTAGTATTACAGCCTCGTGGAGACTGGTATGTATAACGCGCCTGCTCTAATTCCCCTAGCACTTTCTACCTTTATTTTAAAGTGTATCATTCGGGTCCCCATAGACTTATATGGGGATCGGCACCCAGACAAATAACTAGGATTAATTCTGTTTTGCTTTTTGTTGTTTTTTTTTTTTAAATCCGGTTGGACCCGCCGATCCCAGGCATTGCCGGGTTCGCCCATCACTAATAAAGATTAAAACTGAAAAAGGAACTACCGCGTTTCCTGCATATAATTAAATAATGGCTAAATGCAAACTGAGCAGAGATTGCATTATATCCTAATAGTAGTAATATAAAACTAATGTAGAGAGGATAATGATGGGAGTAGTAGTTATAGACACTACTAAGAGAATCAGCAGCTACAAGCTCGCACAGAGCAAATGTGCAGATAAGTGCTGAATTAATGCATATCCTTGTATTAGTAATATGAAACCAATATAAAGAGGATGATATTGGGAGTAATAGTTAGGGACATTGCTGAGAGAATCAGTAACTACAACACGCACAGAGCTAATGTGCAGATAAATGCTGTAATCTAATGGTAATAATAAAGTAATAAAAAAGAGGTGATATAGACAGTGATAGTATAAGCACTTACTGTACATGTGCTGATTGTAGCGTGTGCTTTAGATCAGGTCGAATAAAGACGGCAATCCTGGGCATATAACTTCACCTTGTGTGCTTTCTGACAAGAGTTGCTTGTGGTTATAGGCCGGGTAAAACCAGGGAGCCTTGGCCGGCGACTTCCCTGGCAACCAGTAGGTGGTGTACTTAGGTACATGTGAGTTTTCTTTCTTCCGGTAGCTCTTGGTTTTCAGGTAGGACTCATCTATAAAAATGGTTAAGTGACAGTAGGTTCACTGGTGGATGTGGTGAACTCTAAACCCCAATCATTATAATTGATATCACTTAAGAAAGTCGAAAAGTCATCTTGGGTGCTGTCCCAGATGAACAAAATGTCATAAATAAATTGACGCCACAAATTGAGATCCCTTCTCATTTTGTTTAAAAAGAAAATGTGAGACTCCTCCCAATTGGCCTTAAATAAATTTTCATAGCTTGGTGCAAATTTTGTGCCCATCACTGTCCCGCATGTTTTCCCGCATGTTTGCAAATAAAATTGTTGATCATAAATGAAGTAATTATGTGAAAGGGTGAAGTGAATACAATCTAGAAACAATGAAATTTGGGTTTCAGAATAGGTGATGAGTTTCCTTAAAAAATGCTCTTGCGCTTGGCAACCTTTCTCATGATCGATCATCATGTATAGAGATTTGATATCTACAGTCCATAAACATATTCGCTTTCCCATTTGAAAGGTTCCAGCATTTGTAGTACGTGGCTCATATCCGTAGGGTAAGCCGGTAGATAATCTACGCAGCCTTGGAGATATTGGTGCACATATGTATAAAGATTAGATGTGAGACAGTTGATCCCCAATATAATGGGCCTAAATGGTAGATGGAGAGGGTCCTTATGGGTTTTTGGGATGTGGTAGAATATTGCCACGAAGGAGTCTTATTAAATACAAATGAATACTCTGGTATTTTTCTAATTCACAATAACCTCCCCCCTCCGTCTTTCCTTCTTTTTACATTACGGATGTCTATTGTTTTGCATTCCACCATTGCTCTCCATTTTTTTACACATGCAATATTAGCAGAGATTTTCTTTCAGTTGCTTTTATCTATACTACTTCAGCCATTTTAATTGTTGTATTGCCCCTTCCCCTTTTGAATATGTGTATATTAAAAATATAATTTTAATATTTATCTATTCCTATATTACCGTAACTTTCAAAATAGGAATTTGTAGTCTTCTAATAATTAAACTTTTAACATACATTCATCCATTCATTCATTTAATTCATCTTTTCCATATTTTAATTATATACATCATTAAAGTTTATATTTTATATTTATAAATACATTCACACAAGCATATATCTATACTGCATGCACTTATAGTCTTCTAACAAACTCATGGCACATTCAGGGTTATCCCCTCTATTCAGGTGTGCAGATCTAGATAAGAACCCTTCCCCCCTGCTTCCTCTAACCTTGATGAAGAAAGACAGTTAATCTTTTGAAACATGTTGGATTTCTAAACATAACCGGACACCTTAGGTTGGGGCCACACGAGGGACTACTGCGATCCTCGCATGACACTTGGCTCACGCTGGCAGCACAGCAGGAACCAAGTGTCATATGAGTGTCACTGCGACTGATATCCGATCATGCGATCGGACCACAGCTGTGGGGGCAGACCAGCTCTGAGGAGGGGATGGCCAGTGCTGAGGAGGGGCGGACCGGCTCTGAGGAGGGGCGGGCCAGCACTGCGGAGGGCAGAGAGGAATTTTTCTCCCTCTCTCCCCCATTGCTGGCTATTGTCATTCTCACTCTGCACTCGCAGTACACCGGTGTACCGCGAGTGCAGTGTGAGTTTTCTCTCGCCCCACAGACTTGAATGGGTGCGAGAGAAACTAGGATCGCATTACAGTTGCAGCATGCTGCGATTGTTTTCTCGGTCCGATTAGGGCTCAGAAAATAATCGCTCATGTGTGCTGGCACATAGACTAATATTGGTCCGAGTGAAATGCGATGTTTTATCGCATTCCACTCGCTCCGATTTTCATGCCGTGTGTCTTAGGCCTTAGCTGTGAAGTAGACTATTCTCAATGTGTGATGGTTGCCAGGGAAGTTACTTGCCGGGGCTCCCTGGTGTTACCCAGCCTACCAAGCAACTCTCATAAGAAAGCAGTCGAGGTGAAGTAATATATCCAGAATTCACGTCTTTATTCTGCCTGATCTGAAGCACACGCTACAATCAGCACATGTACAGTAAGTGCTTATAATATCACTGTCTATATCACCTCTTTTTTATTACTGTATTATTACCATTAGATTGCAGCATTTATCTGAACATTAGCTGTCTGCGTGCTTATAGTTACTGATTCTCTCAGCAGTGTCCCTCCCATCATCACCCTCTCTACATTGGCTTCATATTACTACTACAAGGATATATAATACAGGAGAAATGGAGTAACAAAGCACAAAGGAATTAAAGTAGTGAAAAATTGCAAAACTTTATTGATGTAAAACCAGGTAAAATCAATCATGAAAGAAAATTGATCCAAAAATGAGAAAAGGATGGGGAAAGGAGAAGGGGGACAGAGAGAAAGGAAACACAGAAAGGCCGGATCCTGCTGCGATAAATGGTATAATACCAAGAGCAGTGTGGAATAAAAAAATGCTACATATCAGAAAAACAAACCATCCGGGGATGGTTAATATGCGAAACGTACGTTAGGTTTTTCTATTCTCTTTGGGCCTCTACTCCTGTCTGCATCACCACTGTCTGAAGTGTTTATTTTGTTCACATGAGCTATTTTGCCCTTGTCTGACTCATGTTCGACATTTATGCCTCCGTTTATATGTATGTCATTATACTGTGACTCTTTATGATTTTCAGGGCTTATGTCGACATGATTTCAGACTTTTCATCGTTGCAGTTACTTCTCCTGATGGTTTGTTTTTCTGCTATGTAGCATTTTTTGATTCTACACTACTCTTGGTATTTTACCATTTATTGCAGCAGAAACCGGCCTTTCTCTCTGTCCCCATTCCCCTTTCCCCATCTTTTTCTCATTTTTTGATCAATTTTCTTTCATAATTGATTTTACCTGGTTTTACATCAATAAAGTTTTGTAATTTTTCACTACTTTAATTCCTTTTTGTTTTTTTACTCCATTTCTCCTGTATTTATTAATTCATGGAGTTTTTCGCTGTCTTTCTATGTCCATGTTCACTTCTTGTTTATATGGCCTTTATCTACTTGAGCCATGTGTGTTTGGAATTTTGTTTTGCCTACTACAAGGATATGCATAAATTCAGCATTTAACACAACATTAGCTCTGTGCAAGTTATAGTTACTGATTCTTAGTAGTGTCATAGGTGTTATATTACTACCATAAGGATATAGGGCAATATCTGCTTAGTTTGCATTTGGCCATTATTTCATTCTATGCAGGAAGCGCGGCAGTTCCTTTTGCAGTGATTATACTTATATATTTATTTTGGTCAGCTACCATGCAGAGCTGACCCTCTACCAGCAGCTCCTCTCTCTCCTCTCCAATCTTCTTTGTGCACCGCCAGTGTTTATTTAATTTTGCTTTTACTTTATACTAAATACAGTGGCTGTTATTATTGTATCTGAATATCAAGATTGATTGACCGTACTTTCTTATTACTGATTGAAGATGAAAATATTCTTAATTAATATTGTTCCAGATTTTAAAACTTCAGTACAATATTTTCCTCAGGCATTTGTGGGATTCATTTTAAAGAAAACCTGTCAGCAGATTAATTCTGCCCTAAGCACAGACATGAAACAGCAACAGACACCGTCATTAGAACTATGTTTTCCTCTTAAATGTTTTGGCATTTCAGTGAAGACATGATTTAAACAGAAGTAGAAGGAGAAATGTCCTCTTGGTTCCGCTCCTCTGGTTTCTCCACGTCTTGCTTGGCTTTATTGACAGCTTTCTCCAAGTAGACAAGTACTGAGAAATCTTTTCAGCAAGACTCGTAGCACAAAAAAGTCCTCTCCCTGTATTTGACTCTTTTTAATTAATGACTAGTGTTAAGCGAGTAGTACTCGCTATGCTGTTAGCAATTATATACCACCCCAGCAGCGGTCGAACCTCTCGGATCCGGGTGTTGCTACTTGTGGCTCGAGGGTCTGTGGACCCGGGGGCTCAGGGTCACTCTAAAATGTGATGGGGGGGATATTTACAGGGGATTAGATAGTTTGTGACGCCACCCATGGTGTGCGGTAACAGGGAGTACTGCCGCTGTCGTTGAGAGTACCCGGGGTGATGAAGTGGGGCAGCCAGACGACGTTATCCTCCATGGGTAGGGAAGGTCCCAGGACTCTGGATGGTGAGTGTTGTTGCAGGGGAGCGCAGGCTGCTGATAGCAGGGGGGGGGATCAGGTACTCACTCAGAAGGAAATCAGACGCTGACAACGTGGTAAACCAAGTCTCTGGGTGCCGCTGCCCTCTTGGCGGAGCTTGTACGGGTTCCCTCCCCTGCAGTACTGCCTGATTGTCTGGAGCCTGCCTCCATGCACAGATTTTAGTAGTGTCCAAGTGGCCCGTAAGCTTGAAGCTATCTGGGCCTTGCTCCCCACTTTTTGGTGTGAAGGAGCTGTGCTTTCAGGAGCTCATGCTTGGGATTTCAGTGGGCTGCTTTGGTTGAAAAGCCCTATCCCCCTCGCTGCGCTAGTTACCCTGATCTCTGAACTTCATGGGGACAGTCCATAAAGGCCCTATCCTATTTCCGGGTTTCTTGAAGCCTCTCCCCGGCCTGGGGTCTAGTACCCCGACGTGCTTTCGGTCCCAGACTGGCTATTGGACTGCAGCTGCCAACTGTCCTCCTAGACTAAGCCAGGCACCCAGTCCCATTATGCCACGACCGGGTCTCCGACTCCTCCGGGTCCAGACCACAGTCTGCAACCGAATCTTCTCCTCCCCGGGAGCCACATGCTTCCCTAGATTCTTACTGCTCGAGGGCTACCACTGAACTGACTTGTCACCTCCCACCTCCCTGCCTGACCCCTAGGTGGGCGGCCCTATTCCAGCTTAGCAGCCCAATGGTGTGTCTGACAGGATGTGGTGTGAGATGTGATTGGGATTTTTGAATGCTGATGGAGGCAGTGCTGCAAGTTGGGAACCCAGAACCAAGCGGGGTTGAGTCCTGCACTAGGAAATAAAGAGCGTGCAATACCCTGTGACGACCTGACTAGTCCAGGGGCATCACAAGTACTGTCCGCCTCTTGCATATTCGTTGCGGGTAGCGGGCGCAATGTAAGTCAATGGGAAATACTCGCTAAGTAGCGAGTAACCCGAAAGCAGTACTTTTCATGCGAGTAGCGAATAGTGCGGCTTTCGGGTTACTCACTACTTAGCGAGTATTTCCCATTGACTTACATTGTGCCCGCTACTCGCAAAGAATATTCAAGTAGCGGACACTACTCGCTAACAGCATAGCGAGTATGAATAGTTAACTACTCACGTAAGACTAGTCATAAATTAAAAAGAGACAAATACAGGGAGAGGACTTCTTTTTTGTCCTACGAGTCTTGCTGAAAAGATTTCTCAGTACTTGTCTACTTGGAGAAAGCTGTCAATAAAGCCAAGCAAGATGTGGAGAAACCAGAGGAGCGGAACCAAGAGGTAGTTAGTAGTATGAGAGTAGTGGACAGTACTCGGTAACAGCATAGCGAGTACAAATAGTTAACTACTCGCTCAACACTATTTATGACAGGATTCATCAAGACTGGCTTTCTGCTTGTTAGTCTTTATGAATAGGGCTGAGCCGATCCGAACGGTAAAAGTCCAGATCCACGCGGTTGCGGGCTTAGACTACCAGCCCCCAGCCGACTTTATCATGGCTGGGGATGAAAATTAGGGAGGACCGCACGTCGTTTTTTTTTTTTAATTATTTATTTACATTAAAAAAAAGCCGCATCACCGGCACAGCCGCGCACACTTTTGACAGGAGTGTACATGTGTTTCTGTGTACATGCACGCTCATGCTCAGAAAGCGGCAGGCCATGTTGGGTGATGTCATGCCAGACTTGTACGAGTCTGACTGCGCATCACCGACACAGCTGCGCACACTTTTGACAGGAGCGTGCATGTGTCTCTAGTAGAGTTGAGCGCGGTTCGTGGTTCGTGGTTCTCCAGTTCTAGGCTCGAGTGATTTTGGGGCCTGTTCTAGATCGAACTAGAACTCGAGCTTTTTGCAAAAGCTCGATAGTTCTAGAAACGTTCGAGAACGGTTCTAGCAGCAAAAAAACAGCAAATTCCTAGCTGGCTTTCCGCTGTAATAGTGTAAGTCACTCTGTGACTCACACTATTATGACATTTCAGTGTATAGTGTGCGTGAACAGCGCCTTCAGATCACTCCTGTTTGTATAATGGCATAAATGGTATAAATTTTTTTTTTTTTTCCTTGTCTTCCTTCCCTAAGCGCGCGCGTCTTGTGGGGCGGGCCAGCATGTCAGCCAATCCCAGACACACACACAGCTAAGTGGACTTTTAGCCAGAGAAGCAACGGCATATGTGATAGGATGTCCATGTCACATGTCCCTGCATTATAAAACCGGACATTTTCCTCCAGGACGCCATTATCTCTTCTGCGTCCTTGGTGTCAGACATCACTGGCGCAGCTCCGTCCTGACTGAGTCCTATCGCCGATACTGCTGTATACACAGCGCTGGACAGCTTAGGGAGAGCACTTTCTATAAGTTCTTTTAAGGGCTCGTACGGGCAGGGTCAGAGCCATAGGTGACAGGTCCTGAAAACAGAGTAGGTCAGGGATTTCGTCGCTGCATTTCCCCATTAGGAGGGAATAGAAAGGCAGGCTTCCATTCCTCTACCCAGAGCCCCACAATCCTGGCACTGTACCCTCCTGTCCTCTGCACACTCCAACTCATTATAACTAAGCCATTATACTAGCAAACAGTCAGTGTACCTAGTGGCATCCTAAACGTGGCTATTGGACTTTTGTCTAGTCACACTAGTGCAAAGATATTTGCAGCACCTCTGCCTGCATTGCACACTCAAACTCTTTTTAACTAAGCCATTATACTAGCAAACAGTCAGTGTACCTAGTGGCATCCTAAACGTGGCTATTGGACTTTGCTATAGTCCCACTAGTGCAAAGACATTTGCAGCACCTCTACCTGCATTGCACACTCAAACTCTTTTTAACTAAGCCATTATACTAGCAAACAGTCAGTGTACCTAGTGGCATCCTAAACGTGGCTATTGTACTTTTGTCTAGTCACACTAGTGCAAAGATATTTGCAGCACCTCTGCCTGCATTGCACACTCAAACTCTTTTTAACTAAGCCATTATACTAGCAAACAGTCAGTGTACCTAGTGGCATCCTAAACGTGGCTATTGGACTTTGCTATAGTCCCACTAGTGCAAAGACATTTGCAGCACCTCTACCTGCATTGCACACTCAAACTCTTTTTAACTAAGCCATTATACTAGCAAACAGTCAGTGTACCTAGTGGCATCCTAAACGTGGCTATTGTACTTTTGTCTAGTCACACTAGTGCAAAGATATTTGCAGCACCTCTGCCTGCATTGCACACTCAAACTCTTTTTAACTAAGCCATTATACTAGCAAACAGTCAGTGTACCTAGTGGCATCCTAAACGTGGCTATTGGACTTTGCTATAGTCCCACTAGTGCAAAGACATTTGCAGCACCTCTACCTGCATTGCACACTCAAACTCTTTTTAACTAAGCCATTATACTAGCAAACAGTCAGTGTACCTAGTGGCATCCTAAATGTGGCTATTGGACTTTGCTATAGTCCCACTAGTGCAAAGACATTTGCAGCACCTCTACCTGCATTGCACACTCAAACTCTTTTTAACTAAGCCATTATACTAGCAAACAGTCAGTGTACCTAGTGGCATCCTAAACGTGGCTATTGTACTTTTGTCTAGTCACACTAGTGCAAAGATATTTGCAGCACCTCTGCCTGCATTGCACACCCAAACTCTTTTTAACTAAGCCATTATACTAGCAAACAGTCAGTGTACCTAGTGGCATCCTAAACGTGGCTATTGGACTTTGCTATAGTCCCACTAGTGCAAAGACATTTGCAGCACCTCTGCCTGCATTGCACACTCAAACTCTTTTTAACTAAGCCATTATACTAGCAAACAGTCAGTGTACCTAGTGGCATCCTAAACGTGGCTATTGGACTTTGCTATAGTCCCACTAGTGCAAAGACATTTGCAGCACCTCTACCTGCATTGCACACTCAAACTCTTTTTAACTAAGCCATTATACTAGCAAACAGTCAGTGTACCTAGTGGCATCCTAAACGTGGCTATTGTACTTTTGTCTAGTCACACTAGTGCAAAGATATTTGCAGCACCTCTGCCTGCATTGCACACTCAAACTCTTTTTAACTAAGCCATTATACTAGCAAACAGTCAGTGTACCTAGTGGCATCCTAAACGTGGCTATTGGACTTTGCTATAGTCCCACTAGTGCAAAGACATTTGCAGCACCTCTACCTGCATTGCACACTCAAACTCTTTTTAACTAAGCCATTATACTAGCAAACAGTCAGTGTACCTAGTGGCATCCTAAACGTGGCTATTGTACTTTTGTCTAGTCACACTAGTGCAAAGATATTTGCAGCACCTCTGCCTGCATTGCACACTCAAACTCTTTTTAACTAAGCCATTATACTAGCAAACAGTCAGTGTACCTAGTGGCATCCTAAACGTGGCTATTGGACTTTGCTATAGTCCCACTAGTGCAAAGACATTTGCAGCACCTCTACCTGCATTGCACACTCAAACTCTTTTTAACTAAGCCATTATACTAGCAAACAGTCAGTGTACCTAGTGGCATCCTAAATGTGGCTATTGGACTTTGCTATAGTCCCACTAGTGCAAAGACATTTGCAGCACCTCTACCTGCATTGCACACTCAAACTCTTTTTAACTAAGCCATTATACTAGCAAACAGTCAGTGTACCTAGTGGCATCCTAAACGTGGCTATTGTACTTTTGTCTAGTCACACTAGTGCAAAGATATTTGCAGCACCTCTGCCTGCATTGCACACCCAAACTCTTTTTAACTAAGCCATTATACTAGCAAACAGTCAGTGTACCTAGTGGCATCCTAAACGTGGCTATTGGACTTTGCTATAGTCCCACTAGTGCAAAGACATTTGCAGCACCTCTGCCTGCATTGCACACTCAAACTCTTTTTAACTAAGCCATTATACTAGCAAACAGTCAGTGTACCTAGTGGCATCCTAAACGTGGCTATTGGACTTTGCTATAGTCCCACTAGTGCAAAGATATTTGCAGCACCTCTGCCTGCATTGCACACTCAAACTCTTTTTAACTAAGCCATTATACTAGCAAACAGTCAGTGTACCTAGTGGCATCCTAAACGTGGCTATTGGACTTTGCTATAGTCCCACTAGTGCAAAGACATTTGCAGCACCTCTACCTGCATTGCACACTCAAACTCTTTTTAACTAAGCCATTATACTAGCAAACAGTCAGTGTACCTAGTGGCATCCTAAATGTGGCTATTGTACATTTGTCTAGTCACACTAGTGCAAAGATATTTGCAGCACCTCTGCCTGCATTGCACACTCAAACTCTTTTTAACTAAGCCATTATACTAGCAAACAGTCAGTGTACCTAGTGGCATCCTAAACGTGGCTATTGGACTTTGCTATAGTCCCACTAGTGCAAAGACATTTGCAGCACCTCTACCTGCATTGCACACTCAAACTCTTTTTAACTAAGCCATTATACTAGCAAACAGTCAGTGTACCTAGTGGCATCCTAAACGTGGCTATTGTACTTTTGTCTAGTCACACTAGTGCAAAGATATTTGCAGCACCTCTGCCTGCATTGCACACCCAAACTCTTTTTAACTAAGCCATTATACTAGCAAACAGTCAGTGTACCTAGTGGCATCCTAAACGTGGCTATTGGACTTTGCTATAGTCCCACTAGTGCAAAGACATTTGCAGCACCTCTGCCTGCATTGCACACTCAAACTCTTTTTAACTAAGCCATTATACTAGCAAACAGTCAGTGTACCTAGTGGCATCCTAAACGTGGCTATTGTACTTTTGTCTAGTCACACTAGTGCAAAGATATTTGCAGCACGTCTGCCTGCATTGCACACTCAAACTCATTGTTACTAATACATTATAATACCAAAAATTGAGTAAACTTAGTGTCATACAAGAAGTGGCTGTTGTACTCCATTAATGCCCCACTGGTGCAAATCTATGTGCAGCACCTCTGCATGACACCCTCCTGCTCTGTTTTTAATAAGCTATAATGATAGCAAAAAAACCTGCCATTTAGTGGCATCATAGAACTGGATGTTGTATTCCATTAATGCCCCACTGGTGCAAATCTATGTGCAGCACCTCTGCAGGACACCCTCCTGCTCTGTTTTTAATAAGCTATAATGATAGCAAAAAATACTGCCATTTAGTGGCATCATAGAACTGGATGTTGTATTTCATTATTGTCCCACTGGTGCCAAGCTATTTCTAGCACCTGTGCAGGACACCCTCCTGCTCTGTTTTTAATAAGCTATAATGATAGCAAAAAATACTGCCATTTAGTGGCATCATAGAACTGTCTGTTGTATTCCATTAATGCCCCACTGGTGCAAATCTATGTGCAGCACCTCTGCAGGACACCCTCCTGCTCTGTTTTTAATAAGCTATAATGATAGCAAAAAATACTGCCATTTAGTGGCATCATAGAACTGGATGTTGTATTTCATTATTGTCCCACTGGTGCCAAGCTATTTCTAGCACCTGTGCAGGACACCCTCCTGCTCTGTTTTTAATAAGCTATAATGATAGCAAAAAATACTGCCATTTAGTGGCATCATAGAACTGTCTGTTGTATTCCATTAATGCCCCACTGGTGCAAATCTATGTGCAGCACCTCTGCAGGACACCCTCCTGCTCTGTTTTTAATAAGCTATAATGATAGCAAAAAATACTGCCATTTAGTGGCATCATAGAACTGTCTGTTGTATTCCATTAATGCCCCACTGGTGCAAATCTATGTGCAGCACCTCTGCAGGACACCCTCCTGCTCTGTTTTTAATAAGCTATAATGATAGCAAAAAAAACTGCCATTTAGTGGCATCATAGAACTGGATGTTGTATTTCATTATTGTCCCACTGGTGCCAAGCTATTTCTAGCACCTGTGCAGGACACCCTACTGCTCTGTTTTTAATAAGCTATAATGATAGCAAAAAATACTGCCATTTAGTGGCATCATAGAACTGGCTGTTGTATTCCATTAATGCCCCATTGGTGCAAATCTATGTGCAGCACCTCTGCAGGACACCCTCCTGCTCTGTTTTTAATAAGCTATAATGATAGCAAAAAAAACTGCCATTTAGTGGCATCATAGAACTGGATGTTGTATTTCATTATTGTCCCACTGGTGCCAAGCTATTTCTAGCACCTGTGCAGGACACCCTCATGCAGATTTTGCTACGCTAATGTTATAGCAAACTCAGGGAATTCATTGCTGCATTTGATAATTCGGAGGGATATAAAGTGAGGCTTTCTTTAGCTTTTCCTTCTGTTCATACACAGCATCTCCAAGTCCACACCCGAAGAGCAATTTCTCCTTCACGTTTAAGTGTGGAGAGGCAGCTAGTGCGCATGCGTGTGCCGATTTACCCCAGCTGCAGCCAAACTACAGTGTTTCGCCTAGTGAGTATGCTCAGCCTGACTGTGCCATTCCTGACGCTAAGTCTTCATTTCGGGATACAGCGCATGCTCCCACACTTAGTGTGAAAACCCTCTTTGCACAGGTACTTGCATTCCGTGCCGGGTCTAAGTCCTGTTTTGTGCCTAGACACCATGCTAAAGCTGATAGTCTTTTTTCAGAGACTCTATTTCATGCAACTGACCATGCTCAGGCACTTACTGCATCAGAGACTAGGTCCGGTAATGAACTCTTTGGCCCTGCCCCTGATGTGGGGGGGCCCATATAGACCACAGGGCATCAGGTGTCCTGACGATGTGGCCAGGCCACTCCCAAATGGCTTGCAGAGGCCCGCCCCTATGACTTGTCACCTCATTATTGATGGTCAGACGATGACTGGTGAGGTGTTTGGGTCATGACAGCCATGAGGTCATCATTGAAGTTGCGGTTCCAAATAGGACGCTAGTTATGCCACTCATGACGTGTCACTCTGCTTTTGTCTCCAGGAGGTGCATTGTGGTCCAACCTGGTTTGGGGCGGACCCAGGTTATAGAAGGTGCTGGAGACAACAAGGAGGTGCGCAGTCTTCTATTATGCTCCGAAAGAGCACACCTCCATGTGTTGAACCCATTGTGGCTTTAGGCCAGAGGTAGGCAGGGATAGGGCGTTGATGCAGGCCGCCACCACAGTTGGTAACGCAGAACGGTTAAGACCAGCTCCTGTCCTACAAGTCCTGCTTGTGCAGCCCAGTGGCATTAACAGGCCTGCTGCTGCTGATGCGCCTGCTGTTCACAGGTGTGGCCCCAATGCACACGGTCAGCGTACTGAATGGCCCCTGTGATGTTAACAAGGAGTTCCTGGGCTGGGTGGGCGTGTGGACCCTGTGACGCTAACAGGGCTCTCAGTCTCAAGATCCGAGTGGCGTCTAACTTGGTTCAGGCTACTATTAGTTTCATAGCCACACAGCTCTGTATCCTCCACCTAACCTTCCAGTTGCCAACCTCTCCTTTTCCATCTGGGAGCACGGTGGACACTGACTGCTGATGGGGATATATACCTTTATCTTTCTTTTCTTATTAATTTTCGTTATATAGCGGTAACATAGTATATACCACCTTATCCAAATCTGCCAGTCCCACCGTAACAGATGGTGTTTCTTCATCAAATGTTACTTTTGCTTAACCACCAAACCCACGGACCAAAACTTTTTTCCCCTTTCCAACACACCTGTTCCCCTTTTCACCCGCATCTGTCATTTTTCAACTCATTTTGTATATGACCAAAAGTGCAACTCTGCAGGGACACCGTACTCAATGGCATCTCAGCACAACAGCCACCCCTCGGTCCCTCAGATGTGGACAAGTAAAAGCCCATTTCCTCCTATCCATGACAAAGCGTTGAGATTCACTCTGTGCAGCACTGGTGTTTAGTGGAAAAGCAGATCTAAGATTGCGTACCACATTCTGCAGATACTCCTGTATACGTGCGTCCATTTCTATGGCAGGAATTATTTCGCCAAATTTTGTCTTGTACCGGGGATCTAACAGTGTGGCAACCCAGTAGTCAGGATTACTTTGAATTCGTACAATCCGAGGGTCATGTTGTAGGTAGTGCATCAAGAAGGCGCTCATGTGTCTTGTGCATCCAGGAGGACCAAGTCCTTGGTGTGTTGGTGGCAGAGAGGTGAGAATCGTGCCTCCTTCCTCTGCCCTCTCCCCACAACCTCGCACAACCGAAATGTGAGCAAGCTCTCACTCATCTGCTGAGTCTTCCATGCCCATCGCCAGTTCGTCCTCCATTTCTTCATGGGCTCCTGCACCTTCCTCAACACTTTTTGCTGATACTATGCGCCCTTGTTAATCCCTCTCCCTCACCATGACTGCCGCATAGGTGCCGCTGACCATCTGGACCTCGTAGATCTTGTTATCCCTTCGGCATATGACTCCTCCTGTACTTCCTCCCCTTCCTCTTGTCCCAACACCTGACTCCGAATAATAATTACAGTGTGCTCCATCATGTAGATGACAAGAATTGTCACGCTGAGAATGACATTGCCAGTGCTAAACATCTTCGTCGACATTTGTAAACTGTGTAGCAGGGTGCATAGGTCCTTGATCTGACACCACTCCAGCAGCGTGATCTGCACCACCTCTGGATCAAGTTAATCCAGGCTATATGTCAATTACTTTATTGCAGCAGGGTTCGGCGGTGCTGCCACAAACGCTGCAACATGTGCAGATTCAAATTCCTGCGTGTGGGCACATCGCATTTCAGGCGTTTAACCGCCAGACCTAAAGACTTCTGTAGCGACGAAAGTTGTTGAGCTGCTGTGTGCGCACGATGGAAGTGAGCACATAGCGAGCGTGCCCGCTGCACAAGGCCATGTAGGCCGTGATGGTGTTTTAAAAATTGCTGGAGAATTAGGTTCAACACGTGAGCCATACAAGGCACGTGTGTCACATTGCCCTGACGATGGCCCGCAGCCAGGTTTGCATCATTGCCACACACGGCTGTTAAGTCACCAACGGAGTACGCTCCGTCAATTTGTACTCCGGTCGCCAGGTGACAACGTGTTCCTTTCATGCATAGTGCTGATGATGGGAGAGGAGTCGATGCCAGCGGCGCAGGTGGACGCAGGTTATGCTCACCCACTGGGCTGCATTACCTTGACAGATGCAGAATCTCTGGCTGAATGTAGCTGGTGGATATCTCACAGATGAAATACCATCATTCAGCTACAACCAATGGGAAGACACCACACCCTTTTTTATGCCCATCCTGTCTGCAGACCACTGCCAGACATAGCTCTGCTTTTACCCCCAGTTCAGTTTTATGATTTTGTGTGCTTGTTACGTGACTACTTTTCCTGCTTGCTGTTTATGTACCTTGTTGGCCGATCCGCATTTCACCTCTGCTTGTTTTCTGATTAAGTCCTGGCCGTCCCATTCTGTTCCTGTTCCTCAATTAATGTTTTGACCCTGCCTGACTACTATTCTCTGGAACTGCAGCCTTCCACAGGTATTAATCACCTTGGGCCCTGTGTAATTCCTAATCCCTGTATAGGGGTTAAAGGGTTTCAGGGTTCTAGGGGTCCTGCTTGGTGAGTGGCTTCCCTCTAGCCTATTATTTACAGCCCATCTGAGTGTGTGGATCAAGGAAGGCGTTACACCGTGCTCTCTGCAGAAGGCCATGTGGGCCAGGATAGTGCTTTAAAAATTGCTGGACAACCAGGTTCAACACGTGAACCACACAAGGCACGTGTGTCACATTGTCACAGCGAAGGGCCGCACCCATGTTTGCATCATTGTCACACCCGGCCTTCCCTGGCTGCTGGTTGAGTGGAGACAACCATTGATGAAACTCGGTCTCCAGAGCTAACCGTCCACAACTTCTCAGCGGTGTGACTCACATTTCCCATACATTTCAAAGTAAACCTTTGACCGCCTGATGGCATTGAGCTCTGCTGCCAGCATAGTAAGGAGGTGTGTGGTATTCCTTGTGCGCAGTTACAAGGAAGGGTGGCCTGACCACACAGGGTTTGCGCCAAGGTGGAGGACCCACACGAGGTTGAAGAGGCAGAAGCAGTGTATTAACTTCTACATACAGAAGAAGAATTGAAACAACTCGTGGGGACGGCAAGACTTGTACAGCAGACCCTTCTCCATCTCTCCCCACAGTAACCCATTGCCCAGTCAGCGACATGTAACGCCCCTGTCCATGCTTACTGGGCCAATTATCTGTGGTGAAATGCACCCTGTCACACAGAGTTTCTCAAGGAATCAGTGATGTTTAGTGCGACATGCTGGTGTAGCGCGTGCACGCCTTTGTTGGAGAAGGAGTGGCGCCTGGGCATCGGCTCTTGGGGCACTGCGATGGGCATAAGGTCTCGTAAATCCTCGGTTAAAAAGGTTGGAAAGGCAGCATTTTGGTAGCCAACAGTTTCCAGATGCTGAAAGTCAACCTCTAAGCCATGTCATGCCCTTCTAAAAGCATGTAAAACACAGCGAGGGGACTCCAACCACAGTCTCCCTCGTTGCCACTAACTGGGCCACACACACCCCACTTGACTGGCATCGGTTGACCCCCCTTTTGAATAAGAAACAGATGCTTTGCATGAAGCACTCTCAAAAATACGCGTGCCTTTCCCGTCCCCTGGCTGACCCAGGGGAAGAAAAGTCCTCTGAAAGCCATGACTTGTTCATCTTGGATCTTTTTTCAAAAACGAGGGGACTCCAACCACAGTCTCCCTCGTTTCCACTAACTGGGCCACACACACCCCACTTGACTGGCATCAGTTGACCCAATTTTCAAGATGAAAAAGATGCTTTGCATGAAGCACTCTCAAAAATACGCGTGCCTTTCCCGTCCCCTGGCTGACCCAGGGGAAGAAAAGTCCTCTGAGAGCCATGACTTGTTCATCTTGGTTCTTTTAGAAACACAGCGAGGGGACTCCAACCACAGTCTCCCTCGTTGCCACTAACTGGGCCACACACACCCCACTTGACTGGCATCAGTTGACCCAATTTTCAAGATGAAAAAGATGCTTTGCATGAAGCACTCTCAAAAATACACGTGCCTTTCCCGTCCCCTGGCTGACCCAGGGGAAGAAAAGTCCTCTGAGAGCCATGACTTGTTCATCTTGGTTCTTTTAGAAACACAGCGAGGGGACTCCAACCACAGTCTCCCTCGTTTCCACTAACTGGGCCACACACACCCCACTTGACTGGCATCGGTTGACCCCCCTTTTGAATAAGAAACAGATGCTTTGCATGAAGCACGCTCAAAAATACGCGTGCCTTTCCCGTCCCCTGGCTGACCCAGGGGAAGAAAAGTCCTCTGAGAGCCATGACTTGTTCATCTTGGTTCTTTTAGAAACACAGCGAGGGGACTCCAACCACAGTCTCCCTCGTTGCCACTAACTGGGCCACACACACCCCACTTGACTGGCATCAGTTGACCCAATTTTCAAGATGAAAAAGATGCTTTGCATGAAGCACTCTCAAAAATACGCGTGCCTTTCCCGTCCCCTGGCTGACCCAGGGGAAGAAAAGTCCTCTGAGAGCCATGACTTGTTCATCTTGGTTCTTTTAGAAACACAGCGAGGGGACTCCAACCACAGTCTCCCTCGTTTCCACTAACTGGGCCACACACACCCCACTTGACTGGCATCGGTTGAGCCCCCTTTTGAAAAAGAAAAAGATGCTTTGCATGAAGCACTCTCAAAAATACGCGTGCCTTTCCCGTCCCCTGGCTGACCCAGGGGAAGAAAAGTCCTCTGAGAGCCATGTCCACATTGTCAGTGGACAGACACGTGTGCTTATCTGCCAGCAGACCCCCAGCAGCACTGAAGACAGGTTCCGAGAGAACGCTGGCTGCAGGACACGACAAGATCCCCAAGGCGTACGTGGCGAGCTCAGGCAATTTATCCAGATTGGAAGCCTAAAATGAGTAGGGCTCAAGTTGCACAATAATGGAATCGATGTTTCCTTGCATATACTCATATATCTGTGTGTCCTCCTCTTTTTCCTTGTCCAGCTGTTTTGTTTTCCCATGAGTATATGTCCTTGTCACTTTCCCATGTGTTTGTGTTGTGTTGTGAGTTGTTTGTCACCTTTTGGACACCTTTGAGGGTGTTTTCTAGGTGTTTTTATGTGTTTGTGATTGCCTGCCATTGTTTCCTATGCAGTTCGAGTTCGGTTCGTCGAACGTTCGACGAGCCGAACTCGAACGGGACCTCCGTTCGGCGAGCCGACCTCGAGCCGAACCGGGACCGGTTCGCTCATCTCTAGTCTCTAGGTACATGCACGCTCATGTTCAGAGAGCGCAGGCTGTGTCGGCTGATGTCATGTCAGACTTGTACGAGTCAGACAGCGCATCACTGGCAGAGCCGCACACTTCTGACAGGAGCGTGCATGTGTTTCTGAAAGACATGCACGTTCACCATACTAACCCGCAGACACCTGCACTGCTTTCCCCGCCCACCGGCCGTCCTGCCACCTGTGATTGGTTGCAGTCAGCTGACATGCTGCCACTCAGGGTGGGTGTTACGGTTGCTGCGAGCACTGGAGACTAAGTCCAGATTTCTTACTACTGCACATGTGCGAGCGCTGGAGACTAAGTCCAGATTTCTTGCTACTGCACATGTGCGAGCGCTGGAGACTAAGTCCTATCTTGGAGCCATTGCACATGTGCGGGTGACATCATCGCTGACACGAGGTCACATGTCTCTGACACCTTCTATGCCGATTGGTCGCTGGTCATGTGCTTGTGATGCCTTGCTCGGTGATAGGCCAGCATGACGTCACTCCTGTCGTTCTGGCAGCGGATTGGCTCTGGTGTCCTCCATCTTGGATGAGGCACAGAGTCTATATAAGACCCTGGCACACGCCGCATGGCGCTCAGTCCTCTTGGTTCATGCATAAGAGTAGACGCTCTGTGCGCGTTCCTCTAGGCATTCCTCTGTCTATGCTAGGTGAGCGCTACCGGCAGGGTAGCGTTCTTATACCTTACAGCTTCGGCTGCTGTCCGTATCCTTACCTCTTAGGGGAGCGGACATAGGCAGGTGCCTGAGGCACATGGTCTGGCTGGGCCTTGTGGTTCGACTCGTAGGTGGACGTTGCCGCTAGGGTAACGTTCCTTATACTGCGTCTGGCAGTTGTTCGTATCCTCGCACACTAGGGGAGCGAACAGAGGTAGGAGCTTTGTGCGGCTTACGCTGCTGTTCGTCTCTTTTGCACCACTAGAAGAGCGGACCTAGGCAGGTGCCATATCTAGTGGTTCGTGTCCTCGCACACTAGTGGAGCGAACGCAGGTAGGAGCTTTGTGCGGCTTACGCTGCTGTTCATCTCTTTTGCACCACTAGAAGAGCGGACCTAGGTAGGTGCCATTTCGCACACATTGCCTTTGTCTCTGTGATTATTAACAGAGATCATTCCACACACCCTCCAAGTAAGGGAGGAATTGCTTTACTTACTTATTATATCCTTCTGTGAGTTAACAGAGGTATTGCACTCTGCCATAGTCTGCAGCAGAGTCTTTGCACGGTGGACCCTGACTGTCTGATACTCCTTTAGGTTATCAGACAGCCCCCCGTAACATTAGGACTGAGCCAAGGGTCTGGCAGTTATGGCAGAATATCAGCAGTTACACCGTTACATACAAGTACTTGAGTCACGGCTCAAGAGTATAGAGGATAAACCTCAGACCATGGTGACATCTGCACATGATCCTCGACTTGCTCTGCCAAACAGATATTCTGGCGATGCCAGATCATGTCGTGGTTTCATTAGTCAGTGTCAGATACACCTAGAGGTCAACTCTTCTCGCTTCTCTACGGAGAGGTCCAGAGTAGGCTTTATCATCTCCTTACTTCAGGACAAAGCCTTAGAATGGGCGACTCCCCTATGGGAGCGCTCTGATGTGGTTACTCTGAGACATCAAGACTTTCTTGATGCTCTTAAGGCGGTATTCATGGGTCCGCAGGTTACCCATGATGCGGCCCTGAGACTGTTAGATCTATCTCAGGGTTCGTTATCCACTAGTTCTTATGCCATTGCTTTTTAGAACTCTGGTGGCAGAACTAGATTGGCCAGAGAAGGTGTTGATTCCTATCTTCTGGAGAGGGTTGGCAGGCTATGTCAAGGATGCTCTTGCTACTCGTGAGGTCCCTGCTTCTCTGGAGGACTTGATCACAGTAGCAACGAGGATCGATGTACGCCATAAGGAACGTAGACTCGAGGTCTCTTCCTCACGCCCTAAGCATCGGGCTATTCCAGTTGTTGAGGGTCCACTACCATCTTCCTCAGCATCTGAAACATCTCCCACTCCTATGGAGTTAGGTCATACGTCTTCCAGACTACGCAAGTCTGGTCCTCCTATATGTTACGTATGTCGTCAGGCTGGGCACTATGCCAACAAGTGTCCTAGTCGTCAGGGAAACTCCCTGGCCTAGTAACCATTAGAGGGGGGTTACTAGAGACGTCTTCTGCACCCTCTAAGTGTTGTATCCCAGGTCAGCTCTCGTTATCTGAGAATACATGGCCTATTATGGCTTTTGTGGATTCCGGAGCTGACGGGACTTTTGTGTCCTCAAGATTTGTAAAGGGACACAATATTCCCTCTATCATGTTAGAGGCGCCTATTCCTGTCCGTGTTGTTAATGGAACTATGTTGTCTGACTCCATTACATTGAGGACAGTTCCCTTGCGCCTTTCCCTGTCTCAGGGTCACATAGAGGAGATTTCTTTTCTTGTTTTGCCTGAGGGTATAGATGACATCCTTCTGGGTCTCCCATGGCTTCGGACTCATGCTCCTCACATTGACTGGGAGTCCGACAGCATTATTAGTTGGGGTTCGAAATGTCAGTCCCGATGTCTTCCCTTACCACCTAAGGTCATTGCGGTTGCATCTACTGATCTTTCTCCCATACCTACACCCTATCTGGATTTTGCTGACGTGTTCTCCAAACAGGGTGCTGAGGTTCTTCCACCCCATAGGCCGTATGACTGTGCCATAGACCTTATCCCAGGTTCGGTTCCACCTAAAGGCAGGGTTTACCCCCTGTCGATACCTGAGTCGGAGGCCATGTCGACCTATATAAGAGAGAGTTTAGAGAAGGGGTTCATTCGTAAGTCTGTCTCTCCCGCGGGAGCTGGGTTTTTCTTTGTTCGGAAGAAAGAGGGTGATTTGCGTCCCTGCATAGATTACAGGGGTCTCAACGCAATCACAATAAAGAACAAATACCCATTACCTTTAATTTCGGAGCTCTTTGACAGATTGAGAGGAGCTCAAGTTTTTACAAAGTTGGATCTGCGGGGTGCGTATAACTTGGTACGAATTCGAAAGGGTGACGAATGGAAGACCGCTTTTAACACCCGAGACGGTCACTATGAATACCTCGTCATGCCTTTTGGGTTATGTAATGCACCTGCAGTATTTCAGGACTTTGTAAACGATGTGTTCAGGGATTTACTGTTATCCTCAGTAGTGGTGTATCTGGACGACATCCTGATTTTTTCTCCTGATCTGGAGACTCATCGTCAGGATGTCGTCCGTGTCCTTTCCCGTTTAAGGGAGCACTCATTGTTTGCTAAACTCGAGAAATGTGTATTCGAGCAGTCCTCATTGCCTTTTTTGGGTTACATTATCTCACAAGAGGGCCTGGCTATGGATCCTGCGAAGCTCTCTGCTGTCCTGCAATGGTCCGAACCTCATTCCTTGAAGGCGGTGCAACGCTTCTTAGGATTCATAAATTATTACAGGCAGTTCATACCCCATTTTTCTACTTTGGTGGCCCCTTTGGTGGCCTTGACTAAGAAAGGTGCTAATCCCAAAGCCTGGTCTACTGAGACATCTCAGGCTTTTGAGGCAGTAAAAAGACACTTTTCAACTGCTCCCGTTCTTCAAAGACCCGATGAGAGTAAGCCCTTCCTCTTAGAGGTTGATGCCTCTTCAGTGGGTGCTGGTGCGGTCTTGTATCAAAAGAACGGTGCAGGTAGAAAAAGGCCGTGTTTCTTCTTTGCGAAAACCTTTTCACCAGCAGAGAGAAACTATACCATTGGGGATAGGGAACTGCTCGCCTTGAGATTAGCCTTGGAGGAGTGGCGTCACTTGCTGGAAGGAGCGAAACATCCTTTCCAGGTCTATACAGACCATAAGAATCTGACGTACTTACAAACCGCTCAGCGTTTGAATCCTCGCCAAGCCCGCTGGTCCTTGTTTTTCTCCCGCTTTCACTTCTCCATCAACTATCTGTCTGGGAGTAAGAATAACAAGGCAGACGCCCTGTCTCGCTCTATGCTTTCTACCCAGGAGGAGATTGACGAACCTCGTCTTATCCTTCCCTCCAGGGTTTTTCATACGCTCTCCCCTGTGACGTTAGACCAAATCCCACCGGGCAAGACCTTTGTTCCGCCTGATCGACAGAATGATATACTGTCATGGGCCCACACCTCAAAGGTGGGTGGGCATTTTGGTATTAGGCGGACACGAGAGTTACTGGAGAGGTGGTATTGGTGGCCACACTTAGCCAGCCACGTCAAGAGATATGTCGGTTCCTGCTACTCGTGTGCTCGCAACCGTCCATTACGGCAAAGACCGGCTGGACTCTTGCATCCTTTACCAGTGCCAGATAGACCATGGGAGGTGGTAGGCATGGACTTTGTGGGTGATCTTCCATGTTCACAGGGACATAGATTTGTGTGGGTCATTACGGACCATTTCTCCCGGATGGTTCATCTCGTACCGTTATCGAGAATCCCATCTTCCAGGGTACTAGCCAAACTATTCCTCAAGCATGTCTTTAGGCTTCACGGGATGCCAGATCGTATCATTTGTGATAGAGGCCCGCAATTTACTTCCCGTTTCTGGCGAGATCTTTGTAGCCTTCTGCAAATTGAGTTGAATCTCTCTTCGGCATACCATCCGGAGACCAATGGTTTGGTTGAGCGTACCAATCAATCTATGATTATATACCTTCGACACTTTGTTGCTGATAACCACGATAACTGGTCCTCCCTCCTACCCTGGGCAGAATTTGCCCTTAACAATTCGCTGGCTGAGGCCACTGGGCAGACACCGTTCGTACTCAATAATGGGCAACACCCTAGGGTACCGGTACCGTTTCCCGCTGCTGCACCTCCTCCTCTTGTGGCCGACTGGGCAACTAATGCCAGAGAGGTTTGGGATCAGACTCAAGAGTCGATCCAAGCAGCTAAGGACCGTATGAAGACGGTGTCCGATCGGTTTCGTCGCCCGGCTCCTGTCTTTTCTCCAGGGGACTTTGTGTGGCTCTCTGCAAAACACGTGAGACTTAGAGTGAGCTCTGTCAAATTTGCTCCTCGCTTCCTGGGTCCTTATGAGGTTCTTCGACAGGTAAATCCTGTAGTCTACCAATTGAAGTTACCCGTCCATCTTAAGATTCATGACAAATTCCATGTCTCACTGCTAAAGCCGGCTATTTTACCTCACGCTCGTGAAGTGCACTCTCCTGCCTCTGATTCCTCTCGCTCTAGCTATGAGGTACGAGCCATAGTTGGTTCTAAGATGGTTAGAGGGCGCAGGTTCTTCTTGATAGATTGGGAGGGTTACGGCCCGGAACATCGCTCTTGGGAGCCTGAGGAGGCTGTCCATGCTCCCGACTTAGTTGCCGATTACCTGCGTCGCCGGGAGGGGGGCCCTTGAGGGGGAGGTACTGTTACGGTTGCTGCGAGCACTGGAGACTAAGTCCAGATTTCTTACTACTGCACATGTGCGAGCGCTGGAGACTAAGTCCAGATTTCTTGCTACTGCACATGTGCGAGCGCCGGAGACTAAGTCCAGATTTCTTGCTACTGCACATGTGCGAGCGCTGGAGACTAAGTCCAGATTTCTTGCTACTGCACATGTGCGAGCGCCGGAGACTAAGTCCTATCTTGGAGCCATTGCACATGTGCGGGTGACATCATCGCTGACACGAGGTCACATGTCTCTGACACCTTCTATGCCGATTGGTCGCTGGTCATGTGCTTGTGATGCCTTGCTCGGTGATAGGCCAGCATGACGTCACTCCTGTCGTTCTGGCAGCGGATTGGCTCTGGTGTCCTCCATCTTGGATGAGGCACAGAGTCTATATAAGACCCTGGCACACGCCGCATGGCGCTCAGTCCTCTTGGTTCATGCATAAGAGTAGACGCTCTGTGCGCGTTCCTCTAGGCATTCCTCTGTCTATGCTAGGTGAGCGCTACCGGCAGGGTAGCGTTCTTATACCTTACAGCTTCGGCTGCTGTCCGTATCCTTACCTCTTAGGGGAGCGGACATAGGCAGGTGCCTGAGGCACATGGTCTGGCTGGGCCTTGTGGTTCGACTCGTAGGTGGACGTTGCCGCTAGGGTAACGTTCCTTATACTGCGTCTGGCAGTTGTTCGTATCCTCGCACACTAGGGGAGCGAACAGAGGTAGGAGCTTTGTGCGGCTTACGCTGCTGTTCGTCTCTTTTGCACCACTAGAAGAGCGGACCTAGGCAGGTGCCATATCTAGTGGTTCGTGTCCTCGCACACTAGTGGAGCGAACGCAGGTAGGAGCTTTGTGCGGCTTACGCTGCTGTTCGTCTCTTTTGCACCACTAGAAGAGCGGACCTAGGTAGGTGCCATTTCGCACACATTGCCTTTGTCTCTGTGATTATTAACAGAGATCATTCCACACACCCTCCAAGTAAGGGAGGAATTGCTTTACTTACTTATTATATCCTTCTGTGAGTTAACAGAGGTATTGCACTCTGCCATAGTCTGCAGCAGAGTCTTTGCACGGTGGACCCTGACTGTCTGATACTCCTTTAGGTTATCAGACAGCCCCCCGTAACAGTGGGGGCGCATCTAGCTGCAACCAATTACACGCGCCGGTGGGTGGGCAAAACAATGAATATTGAATTGTCTGCTCCAGAAGGGAAAAGCGTGACCTGGAAGGAATTTGTTGCCATGACACAGCCTCGGGTGAGTACACCATGTGTGCTCCTACCCCCCTATCCCTTCCGCAAACGTTTTTTACCTCCAGATTCTGGTCCCCATAGACTTATATTGGCACCAGAATCCGGAACGGATCCGGATTTTATTTTTTTCAATCCAGCAGGCATCCGCCGGTCTCGGATTTTGGCGGATTCGATCAACTCTATTTATGAAGTATGTACTGGAGAAAGATGCACCAACGTCATTAAGAGGCATGCACATCTTAATAAATTTGCACATCTTTCAGCTGGCATAGCATAAGAAATGTATAGAGGTCTATGTTTTTCTAAAATGTCACAGCACTTAAATCCATACTATAGTTCTTTGTGATCGGGGAGCCTGTTCTTGTTTCATATCGCTCTTGGTCAGAACAGCATGAACTCATGAATTTCCCTTTAAATAGATTTCGTATTTAAACAATTAAAAACTTCTCTTCCTTTTTTTGTAGGCAAAGGCAATACATCTGAACCCATTATACATAATGCTTCCATGTACTCTTTCTGCCTCCCTTGCCTTCATGTTACCAGTCGCCACTCCTCCTAATGCCATTGCGTTCTCATATGGGCAGCTCAAGGTTGTAGATATGGTATGTATCCCCTCTCCTACATAGTGCTGAACTTAAGCTTTGTGATTCCTACAGTCTTAACTAGATGTATTCACTGTACATTTTACTTGTGTGCATTCATTTGTGAGGTCTTTAGGTATGGAAAGTTTGGAAATCATTGTTAATGACAGTGACGTCTTCTAGGTGGCACCCGAATGCATCAGAGAGATTTCTAGACCCACGAAGTACATAGAGTATATTTTAGGCTATGTTCACATCTGTGTTTCTGGTGTTTATGGAGGTTACCGACACTTTTGACACAGGAATAGTACAGAATATGCTATTATTTTTTATTTCAAAATAACAGAAACCTGTGGGTATCGTGGTATAAAAATAAATGGATATATAAAACAATCGGTACAGGGTCCCTATATTCTGACACCAGCACAGATAGATAATGTGCATGGCTGCAGCCCCCAGCTGTCAGGCTTTATCCTAGCTGTGTATCAAAATAAGGCCTTGCGTGAGTCTCGCATTGCATTACTCGGCAGCCACACACTCTCCTGACAGGAGCGTACATCTGCATGTAGCTCTATGTAGCTGCACGCCTGTGTCCGGAGAGTGTGCGGCTGCCAGGTGATGCGATGTGAGACTCGTGTGAGTTATGTGGTTCTTGTGAGAGCACCGTAAGGCCTCAGTCACACTTGCGTGAGTCTCGCATCGCATCACACGGTACGGCCTGAGGCTCTCCAAACACGAGTGTGTAGCTGCATAGAACTACATGCAGTCGACCCGCTCGTGTCAGGAGAGTGTGCAGCCATGCTGGGTGATGCGATGCAAGACTCGTCTCAGGCTGGGGAGGTCCAGCCTAAAAGTATCAGCCTCCAGCTGGCCGGAATTATTGCATTTAATAGATGTGACAAGCCCGGTGCTTTACCGGATCTTCCCAAATGCCCTGATGTGGTAGCAATCAGGGTAATAAGGGGTTAA
The DNA here is from genome assembly GCF_048569485.1 of Anomaloglossus baeobatrachus. Classification (NCBI taxonomy): domain Eukaryota; kingdom Metazoa; phylum Chordata; class Amphibia; order Anura; family Aromobatidae; genus Anomaloglossus; species Anomaloglossus baeobatrachus. The sequence goes on along the minus strand of NC_134354.1, from coordinate 110,182,255 downwards.
TAACAGCGCACAGCTGCTACTAAACCATAGATTAATGAAGGCAGGCATCTGTATAATCTGTAAATGAAAGTAAACAAACACCAAGACCGAAAAATTCCTTTATTTGAAATAAAATACCATCTATACCAGGATGGGGATATTTATACCAGGATGGGGCAATGATTGGGACATATATACTAGGATGGGGCCATTATGGGTACATGTATAGCAGGATGGGGACATTATGGAGACATATATACCAGGATGGAGCCATTATGGGAACATATGTACAAGGATGGAGCCATGATGGGGACATATATACCAAGACTGAGCCAGGATGTGGATATATACCAGGATGGGCCCAGGATGCGGACATATACCACAATGGGCCATGATGGTGACATAAATACCAGGACATAGCCATCATGGGGTCATACAGCAAGATGTAGCCATGATGAGGACATATACCAGGATGGGCCATTATAGAGATATATATATACAAGGATAAGGCTATATATACCAGGATGGACCATGAAGGGTTCATATATACCAGGATGGGCCATGATGAGGCTATATATATCAGGATGAGGCCATGTATTCCAGGATATAGCCATGAAGAGGTCATACACCAGAATGGGGGACTTATTTACCAGGAAGTGGCCCAGGATGGGGTACATTAGTACAGGATGGGGGTCAGTACTACACAATGAAGGGGGGGGGGCAACTCGTATGTCTCTATAGGATTTAGAACGCTACAACTGCCCATAAATCTGAACAACATGTGGGGGGAGGACACCCAGGCTCAAACCTAGTATCGGGGCCCATCAAACTCTAGTTATGCCACTGGCTGCTAGGTTGGAGGGCATAGGGCGCCTGGAATTCAGGTTTCCATTTTTTCATGTTTCCATTTGCCATCGCTGACTACACAGTTGTGGGCACCATGAAAATAGCAACAACAGAAAACCTCTATAAATGTAATACTGTAAAGCTGGTAAATTGGTTGCAAATTCAAATCAAAACCTTTTACATGAAGACACTTTTAGAACTTTTTTTGTGATATATAATTTTCTTTGTATCTTCACTGCAGGCAAAAGCAGGATTTTTGCTGAATATCCTTGGCGTTCTGGTTGTTACTTTGGCCATTAACAGCTGGGGATATTATATGTTTGACTTGGGTACTTTCCCTACTTGGGCAAACTCCACAGGAAAACCGTAACAATTTTCCACTTGGAAAGAACACATTTGAAAGATGCACAAAATGGATGCTCCTTCAAGCTCCATTCCTTCCTCAAGGATCTTGCTATATTTTATAACAACTTCCCATCAGGATTAGTGAGGACCTTGGACTCAGGATGGAAAGTCTCCCACAAATGCACTCAGATCACTCCAGCACATTACCCATTACTGTGCCAAAATGCAAATTAGAAAAAAATCAAATGACTTGTGTAGAGCTGTCAATTATATATTCACAAGGTTCTGGTAAACCTGCAGGTATTTGGGAATATGAGGAAACATGAAGGAGCTGTAGACATTGCTAGTGGTGGAAGAGATCATGTCTTATAACAGACGCTACTACGAAGCACTCTATAAGTGATACATTGTAAGAGCGATGTTCATAAATGTAACTTAAAATAAACGTTTACATTTTTACATTTGTTTTATACTTTTTTTACATACACATCGCCATTTCACAGACCAATATGAACACAGAAATCAAAATTATTGACAGAAAAACTGTTTTATGTCTTTACTAGAAATAGGCCCGAGGCTATCGCATCGGAAGTGCAGTGAAATGAATATCTGACTATGCTTAGTGGTGCTGACAGGAGCAGTGGACATGTGTCACCCCATTTGCGCTTTTTGGGGCTAATTCAATGTGTTAAAGGCTATGTGTATTTTTATATATATATAAAAATATATTTTATTATTCTCTCTCTCTCGTCAGTGCCGCTATGTCTCGTCGCTCGCCGCAACATCGCTCAAGGCATGGCGATGTCAGGCAAGGGCGGACATACCCGGCCACGCCTCCTTACTGCTCACTACACCTCATTATAGCTAGATGTTGTATGGATAGCACAATGTTAGACTGGGAACAGAATTGTGCTTATCCCACAATTTTGGTTCCGCCTGCACTGTTGTCCCTGGTTAACATGGCTATGATGTGGGCGTGAACTTCGGCTACGCAACTGACAGTGCCGCAGTGCATTGTGGGATACGGTTACATCCGCAACTGGCAAATATCTATGTAGATGTAAATGTGTGTGTATATGCCTGTACGCTGTGTGTAGGTGGTGTCTGTGTATATGTGTGTATATGGCTGTGTGCTGCGTATAGGTGGCGTCTGTGTATATGGCTGTAAGCTGTGTGTAGGTGGCTTGTGTAGGTGGCATCTGTGTATATGGCTGTACGCTGTGTGTAGGTGGCATCTGTGTATATGTGTGTGTATATGGCTGCATGCTGTGTGTAGGTGGCTCTGTGTATGTGTGTATATGGCTGTACGCTGTGTAGGTGGCATCTGTGTATATGTGTGCGTATGGCTGTACGCTGTATGTGTAGTCTGTGTATATGTGTGTGTATATGGCTGCACGCTGTGTGTAGGTGGCTTGTGTAGGTGGCATCTGTGTATATGGCTGTACGCTGTGTGTAGGTGGCATCTGTGTATATGTGTGTGTATATGGCTGCATGCTGTGTGTAGGTGGCTCTGTGTATGTGTGTATATGGCTGTACGCTGTGTAGGTGGCATCTGTGTATATGTGTGCGTATGGCTGTACGCTGTATGTGTAGTCTGTGTATATGTGTGTGTATATGGCTGCACGCTGTGTGTAGGTGGCGTCTGTGTATATGTGTGTGTGTGTATGGCTGTACGTGGTGGGTAGGTGTCTGTGTGTATATGGCTGTACGCTGTGTGTACGTGTCATCTGTATATATGGCTGTATGCTGTGTGTAGGTGGCATCTGTGTGTATATGTATGTGTATATGGCTGTATGCTGTGTGTACGTGTAGTCTGTGTATCTGTGTGTGTAAATGGCTGTACGCTGTGTGTAGGTGGGGTCTGTGTATATGTGTATATGGCTGTACGCTGTGTGTAGGTGGCGTTTGTTTACATGTGTGTATATGGATGTACGCTGTGTGTACGTGGCATCTGTGTATATGTTTCTGTATATGGCTGTACGCTGTGTGTATGTGTCTGTGTATATATGTAAGTGTATATAGCTGTACGCTGTGTGTATGTGTCGTCTGTGTAAATATGTGTGTGTGTATATGGCTGTACGCCGTGTGTAGGTGGCATCTGTGTATATGTGTCTATATATGGCTGTACGCTGTGTACGTGTCTGTGTGTGTATATGGCTGTACGCTGTGTGTAGGTGGCGTCGGTGTATATAGCTGCACTCTGTGTGTAGGTGGTGTCTGTGTATAAGTGTGTGTGTGTATATATGGCTATACGCTGTGTATAGGTGGCGTCGGTGTATATGTCTGTGTATATAGCTGTACGCTGTGTGTAGGTGGCGTCTGTGTATATATATGTGTGTGTGTGTATATGGCTGTAAGCTGTGTGTAGGTGGCGTCTGTGTATATGTATGTGTGTATATGGCTGTATGCTGTGTGTACGTGTTGTCTGTGTATATGGCTGTATGCTGTCTGTAAATGGCGTCTGTATATATGTGTGTATATGGCTGTACGCTGTGTGTAGGTGGTGTATGTGTATATGTGTGTGTGTATGTGGCTGTACGCTGTGTGTAGGTGGTGTATGTGTATATGTGTGTGTATATGGCTGTACGCTGTGTGTAGGTGGCGTCGGTGTATATGTCTGTGTATATAGCCGTACGCTGTGTGTAGGTGGCATCTGTGTATATATATCTATATATATTTATGTGTGTGTATACGGCTGTACGCTGTGTGTAGGTGGCATCTGTGTATATGTATGTGTGTGTATATAGCTGTATGCTGTGTGTACGTGTCGTCTGTGTATATGGCTGTATGCTGTCTGTAGGTGGCGTCTATATCTATGTGTGTATATGGCTGTAAGCTGTGTGTAGGTATCTTTGTGTATATATGTGTGTATATGGCTGTACGCTGTGTGTAGGTGGCGTCTGTTTATATGTTTGGGTATATGGCTGTATGCTGTGTGTAGGTGTCTGTGTGTATATGTAAGTGTATATAGCTGTACGCTGTGTGTACATGTCGTCTGTGTATAAGTGTGTGTATATGGCTGTACGCTGTGTGTAGGTATATAATAAAGTTCACCGCACTCTTCAATAGTTTTTCATGCAACAGTGAGATTTATTTAGAAATATAGACAGTGGACAGTAGAAGGCAAGGGGAAAAGCGACTACAAAACGTTTCGACCTGTAAGGTCTTTATCAGAAAATCATTTGATGCAATGTGATCTGGGCGCTCCCGCGCCTGTGTCCCAGCTGATCCGTCAGTGCGGTGAACTTTATTATATATATATATACTTATATACTACCAGGGAGGTTATATCCCATCTACCAGCACCTCAATTTAACTGGCTGTGTGCACACTAATTCTATCATTACGCTGTGTGTAGGTGGCATCTGTGTATATGTGTGTGTGTGTATATGGCTGTACGCTGTGTGTAGGTGGCGTCTGTGTATATGTGTGTGTATATGGCTGTACGCTGTGTGTGTGTATATGGCTGTATGCTGTGTGTAGGTGGCATCAGTGTATATCTCTGTGTATATGGCTGTATGCTGTGTGTAGGTGGCGTCTGTATATATGTGTGTGTGTATATGACTGTACGCTGTGTGTAGGTGGCGTTTGCATATATGTGTGTGTATATGGCTGTATGCTGTGTGTAGGTGGTGTCTGCGTTTTGTCTGTGTGTATTCTCTCTCAGTCTCTCTACCCCTCTCCCCGGAGAAAACACGTGTCTTTATTCACCTCTCTCCAACGGTGCTGTCTCCGGCTCCTGACCGCCGCTCATTATACTCACTAAATATTCAGTCCACAGAGGAGCTGGAAGCCGGAGCAGCGCAGGGTAAGTCAATGCTGGGGACCGCATCACTGGGGAAAGGTGAGTATCCAGGTGTGTGTATGTGTTCAGTGTATACATGCATGTGCGCTATGTGTGCGTATGTGCTCCGTGTATTGTTCCTGGAAGCTGCGGCGACATGTATGTCACTGCTATTGGTGGGGTGGGGGCTGGGGGCATACAGATCTGGTGAGAGGGGCTGGGGGCATACAGATCTGGTGGGGGGCAGGGGGCATACAGATCTGGTCGGGGGGGCTGGGGGAATACAGATCTGGTGGGGGGCAGGGGGAATACAGATCTTGTGGGGGGGGCTGTGGGCATATAGATCTTGTGGTGGTGGGGCATACAGATCTGGTGGGGGGGCTGGGGGCATACAGATCTAGTGGGGGGCTAAGAGCATATACAGTAGATCTGGTGGTGGGGGGACTGGGGGCATACAGATCTGGTAGTGGTGGGGGGCTGGGGGCATGCAGATCTGGTGGGGGGCATACAGATCTGGTGGGTGGGCTGTGGGCAAATAGATCTGGTGGTGGGGGGGACTGGGGGCATACAGATAAGGTGGGAGCATACAGATCAGGTGGGCACATAAAGATCTGGTGGGGGGGCTGGGGCATACAGATCTGGTGGGAGGGGCTAGGGGAATACAGATCTGGTGGTGGGGGGGGCTGAGGGCATACAGATCTGGTGGGGGGCATACAGATCTGGGGGGGCTGGGGCATACACATCTGGTGGGAGGGGGTGGGGGAATACAGATCTGGTGGTGGGGGGACTGGGGGCATACAGATCTGGTGGTGGTGGGGGGGCTGAAGACATACAGATTGGGAAGGGGGGAGCCGACGTACAGCACTAGACCTGGTGACGTTCCTTGGTGCTGCGGCTCCTCTCCCTCCAGTCTCTTCATCTGTGGGACAGGAGCTCAGCATGTTGCACAGTAGCTCCGCCCATAGATGAACTTCCGTACAGAAGCAGCCAAGCGGTCAGCAGTGCACTCTGGGCTGCAGGTGCCGGGTATAAAGTGCCAGCAGCCAGGGAAGTGCAGGTGCCGCCGACCCATACATTAGCAGCAGCACAGAGTCAGAGCCGTTTGAAGTATTGTGCTCGGCTCTGCTCTGCTCACGTGGTAACGTGTATGTTCGAACCGCGCCTGCGCAACTGACTGCCACAGTGCATGATGGAAGAGGAGAACAGACAAAACTGGTGATTATGTATGTAGATGGTCTTGGTATAGTGTATTCTTTAAGCCAGCTTTACACCTTACAATTAGGTGTGCGATCTCATATGCGATGTGACACGCCCAGGTCGCATATGCGATTTAATGAGATCGCACGTAGGTCGTTCATTTGCTGTCACACGTGCGTTAGTAGTCTATGTTAAATTGATCAATTTTGTGTGCGATCCTTTAGATCATGTGTTCTGTGACGTATGCATTGGGCACTCTTCTCTTTTTTTTTTTATTTATTGACTTGCCAAGCGTGTATAATATGTAGGGATCCGTTTTTACTATGTCATCTGCCATTCAGCTCTGCTACATGGCCGCTAACAGCAGACACAGACAGCCATGTAGCAGAGCTGAATGGCAGATGACAGCAGACACAGAAAGAGCCGCACGATCAGAATGAACTCGGGTTAACTTCACCCGACTTCATTGTCATGCTGCGGCTCTGTCTGTGTCGCGTCCTGATTAGCGGTCACCCGTGAAGGACTCACCGGTGACCGTTAAACTCCTGAGTAACTGAATTGAGCAGCCCTCTCTCATATACTCACCGATCCCCGATCTCCGGCACAGCGCTGCACGGCATTCACACTGCTCCGGCGGCTTTTACTATTTTGAAAAAGCCGGCCGCTCATTAAACGATCTCGTATTCCCTGCTTTCCCCACCCACCGGCGCCTATGATTGGTTGCAGTGAGACAACTGAAGACAGCCGCGCGGTCAGCTGAGCTGTCACTGAGGTTACCCGCAGCCACCGCTGGATCCAGTGACAGCGGGTAACCTCAGTGACAGCTCAGCTGATCGCGCTATTCCCTTCATTAGCTGCGTGGAGCTGACAGGAGCGGCGGTGTCTTCTGCAGCTCCGGTCACCTCCATGCAGCAGAGCTGGAAGCGACGCTGGACCATCCTGGATTACGCTGGACATGGAGGGCTTTTTCGGGCTTATTAAAGTGGTGAACGATGGTATATGTTTGTGTTTTTTTTTTCTAATAAAGGATTTTTTCGGGTGTGTGTGTTTATTTACTGTCACTTACAGATCAATCATGGAAGGTATCTCGGGGAGATGCCTGACATGATTAATCTAGGAGTTTTTGGCAGCTATGGGTTGCCAATAACTCCTTATTACCCCCGATTTGCCAAAGCACCAGGGCAAATCGGGAAGAGCCGGGTACAGTCCAGAACTGTCGCATGTAATGTATGTGGCAATTCTGGGCGGCTGCTGGCTGATATTGTTAGGCTGGGGGGCTCCCCATAATGCGGAGCTCCCCATCCTGAGAATACCAGCCTTCAGCCGTATGGCTTTATCTGGCTGGTTTTAAAATTGGGGGGGACCGCATGCCGTTTTTTTTAATTATTTAATTATTTATTTCACTGCACAGTATAGACACGCCCACCGGCTGCTGTGATTGGGTGCAGTGAGACACCTGTCACTCAGCGTGGGGGCGTGTCTCACTGCAACCAATCATAGGCGCCGGTGGGCGGGGAAAGCAGGGAATACGAGATTGTTTAATGAGCGGCCGGCTTTTCAAAATAGTAAAAGCCGCCGGAGCAGTGTGAATGCCGTGCAGCGCCGCGCAGGAGATCGGGGATCGGTGAGTATGAGAGAGGGGGTAAGAGGGATAGACTGACATGGACAGAGAGAGAGGGACAGAGATAGTGACCGACTGACAGAGATTAATGAATGACACACATTGTGAGGCGCTTCAGAACGCAGCTTTTCAGCTGCTCTCTGAAGCGGACCTTTTTTAAGCTGCGGTGCAGAGCGCAGACCTCCGCACATAGCCTCAGACATCAAAATCGTATGAGGGTTGTCACACGTTTCAATTGACTAGGTTCGTACAACAAAACGTCCAATGTATGAGGAATAAACGACGTGTAGCGATCACCGTATTTGCGTTCAATCTTGATCGCACGTAGGTGTCACACGCAAATACGTCACGAACGATGCCGGATGTGCGTCACTTACAACTTGACCCCGACGACGGATTAAGAGATCTATTGAAGCGTGTAAAGCAGGCATTATATGTACAAACTAATTTAACACAAGATCCACTGACTTTATAACAAACTAGCTGTAGCCTGGGATAGTAACAAAGTGTCTTTCTGTCTCTCTCCCACTCTGTCTGTCTCTGTCTTTCTCTGTTTCTGTCTGTTTGTCTCTCTCTGTCTGTGTCTCTCTGTCTGTCTCTCTGACTCTCTCTCTCGGTCTGTCTGTCTGTCTCTCTCTGACTCTCTCTCTGTCTGTCTCTCTGTGTCTCTGTCTGTCTGTGTCTTTCTCTCTATCTCCACTGAAAACATTACCTTACACATAAGCTTCTTATACGAGGGGCTGCTCATACAGTAAAGGCTGCTTTACACCAGACAATCTATTGTGCGATAGATCGTCGGGGTCACGGTTTTTGTGATGCACATCCGGCATCGCTGGCGATGCCGGCCTGTGTGACACCTCCTAGCGACGCAGTATCGCTCACAAATCGTGAGTCGGGTACTGCTCGCTAGGTTCCATAATATCGTTTAATTTAGTTGACCATCGTTTCCGTGGTAGCACACGCCGCTCCGTGTGACACCACGGGAACGATGAGCAGCTCACCTGCCTCCCGCGGCCGCCGCCGGCTCTATGTGGAAGGAAGGAGGTGGGCGGGATGTTTACGTCCCGCTCATCTCCGCCCCTCCGCTTCTATTGGCCGGTGGCCGTGTGACGTCGCTGTGACGCCGAACGTCCCTCCCACTCCAGGAAGTGGACGTTCGCCGCCCACAGCGAGGTCGCACGAGAGGTAAGTATGTGTGACAAGGGTTACTAACTTTGTGCGACACGGGCAGCGATTTGCCCGTGACGCAAAAAGGACGGGGGCGGGTACGATCGATTGTGAAATCGCACAATCGGTCGTACCGTGTAAAGCAGGCTTAAGTTTTTTGCTTTACCCAGAAAGAAACAAGATAGGATGATGAAACTTTACATTTATTCCACATACTCTCCACTGATGTCCACACACTTCTTACATCGGTATTCCAAGTTCTGTAAGCCTACCAAAAAGAAGGATTTCGATTGTTCCTCAAAGCAGGCATCCGTAGCAGCCATTGCATCAGAAATGGTGTAAAATTTGGTACCCTTGAGGTGTTTCTTTAGGTTTGGAAACAAATGATAGTTGGAGGGAGCTAGATTTGGTGAATAAGGTGGGTGGTCAACCAGCTGAAAGCTCAGCTCTGCCAGTTTTGCCGTGGTCGCTTGTGCAGTGTGAGCAGAGGCGTTATCTTGCAGGAACAAGATTCCTTTCGACTGCTTGCCGCACCTTTTGACCTTTAGAGCTGCCTTCAATTGGTCCAAAAGTTAAACGTAATACCTTGCATTGATGGTGGAATCCTTTTGAAGGTAGTCCACTAGCAGCACGCTTTTCTTATCCCAGAACACAGATGCCATCACCTTACTGGCTGATTTTTTCACCCTGAACTTCTTTGGACGAGGAGAATCACTGTGCCTCCACTCTTTTGACTGCTCCTTGTTTTCAGGGTCATACAAATAAATCCAGATCTCATCCATAGTGATCAGTCCATCCAGGAAGTTCTAATCAGTCCAGAAATGCTGACAAATGGACTGGGAAGTTTTTACTCACATACTTTTCTAATCTGTTGTCAAACATTTGGGGATCTACTTTGCAGATTGCTTCCTCATGTCCAAATGTTCATGGATAATGACACAAACACGTTCATGGTAATCCCCATGATGTCTGCTATGGCTTTTGCTGAAATTTGTCGATTCTCCAGTATGCGGTTGTACACAGCAACGACGATCTCCAGAACAACAACCACTTTCGGTCGTCCAGGACGTTCCTCATCATTGGTGCTGAATTGGCCCATTTAAAATTTGGCAACACAGTTCTTAACTGTGGAATATGAAGGGCATTGATCCCCCAATGTTTGTGACATATCACCATGAATATCCTTCGTGGACTTTCCTTGCAGAAACAAGAATTTATCACTCCTCTGCTCTCAGTTGCTGTGAATATCGCCTTAGACTCCGCCATTTTGTTTTCCCGCGTGCGTAGAACACTGTTGCCATAAGCAACAAACACAACATTTTGAAAATATATATTAGACACATAAGGCTTTCATGTGATGTAACATTCGTTACCATAGAAACAAAAAAAAGATCACAAAGCCAAAAACCTATCAGCAGTCACTCGTACTAATATTGTCCTGTAGCAACCAATCACAGCTCCTATTGATGACCTGTAGCTCCCAGCTCCGTTGACTTTAATATAAGTAGTTTTTTGGTGAATTAATGTAAAGCACAGGGTTAAATTGTCCTCTTAAAATATAGTCTATGACGTTTCCTGAGTCAAATGAGGCGGCTGTGCAAAATTTTGTGATTGTAAATATGATGGTGCGGATTCCTTTAGCGGACATAAATACACTCAGCTTTATAGATATCAGATGAGAACATAGAGTATCAATAATGTGGTGGATTGTGAATTCTCTGAGCTGTTGTAATATGATAGAATAGAGCACAATCCATTAGTCAGATATACACTCTCCCAAGTCTTGATAAGTTCACACTTCCAGATCTGCCTAATACTGTTATACAACAATTTTGGCAAAATGACACATCCATTTTAAACCCCTGAGCAAGGAAATATTTGTTCTCCTTTTCTCCTGTTATTGATTGCTTTCAGTCATAGACAGACTCTACAGTGACCTCCCATTGTAGCTGACATAATCTTTCTTTGTAGGTGATCTGTGATATTATACCAGCAGCTGCAGACAGAATGAAATTACTTCAAGACTCATGATTAGTATCAATGGTTGTGAAATGACCACATTTGATTGTTTTAGATTACGTGGGCTCTAGGTGACAGAGGCTAATGGCTGCTTTACACGCAACGACATCGCTATCGAGATGTCGTTAGGGTCACAGAATTCGTGACACATATCCGGCCTCGTTAGCGACGTTCTTGCGTGTGAAACACACGAACGACCGTTAACGATCAAAATTACATACCTTATCGTTGATTGTTGTCGTTCCATTCCCAATTATTACTGCTGTTGCAGTACACAGGTTGTTCATCGTTCCTGCGGCAGCACATATCGCTATGTGTGACACCGCAGGAATGAGGAACAACCTCGTACCTGCGGCAGCCCGCAATGAGGAAGGAAGTAGGTGGGCGGGATGTTCTTCCCGCTCATCTCCACCCCTCCGCTTCTATTGGGCAGCCGCTTAGTGACGTCGATGTGACACCGAACAAACCGCCCCCTTAGAAAGGAGGAGGTTCGCCGGCCATCGCCACGTCGCTAAGCAGGTAAGTATGTGTGACGGGTGTTAGCGATGTTGTGCGCCACGGGCGATTTGCCGTGACGTACAAACGACGGGGGCGGGTACACTCGCAAGTGATATCGATAGCGATATCGCTGCATGAAAAGTGCCCTTAAGGCTATGTTCACACACTGCGTTTTTTACCTGCGTTTTTGGTCCGTTTTTGGTCCGTTTTTGCTGCAGAAATTTCTTGAGAAATTCTTGTAACCTTTCTGCAGACATTCCCCAGCAAAACCTATGGCAAAAAAAATTAGCTGTTCACACACTGCGTTTTTTTCTTAAGAAAATTCTTTCAGTAGATTTTCTTAAGAAAAAGAATGAGCAGTCACTTCTTTTCTGCAGCTAACTGCGTTTTTTGCCATAGATAATTGGCACAATAACGCAGGGAGCAACCAGCGGTAAAAACGCACCAAAAACGCACCGAAAACGCACCAAAAATGCACCGAAAACGCGGCAAAAACGCAGGTGCGTTTTTGATGCGTTTTTTAACGCAGGTGCACTAATCCTTCACTCTTAAGAAATTTCTTAAGAAATTTCTTAAGAAAATCATTTTTCTAGTGTGAACATAGCCTAAGAAGTCGTTTGTGGTCAAGGGGCACTGGCATAAAGGTGAACATATTATTTGTGCAATCTGTGCAGCCACTCAGGACCCAAGATGTGAAGACGCCCACCTACAAAACACCAAGCGGCTTCTGTCATAGACATTTTTGATACTTTTGTAGTGAATGAAACTATTTAAACATAAACTGTAGACAAATAACACACCTAAAACACAGCAAAACCTGTTTTTTTCTGCCAAAAGAGCAGGTAGCAGGTTTTGCAGAAAAAAATGCAGCAAAAGAACATGTGAACATAGCCTTATACAGTTGAAGGCAATATAGAGTTCTTCACTTTATGCATAATATCTTTTTATGTGAAAAAAGTAAGATTTCAAGATGTGTTCTTGCAATAGCGAGAAATAGGAAATTTCCAAATGTATTCCTAAGCGGTGAGCCACTGGGGAGGCGCCAAATGTTGCAGAGGGGCCAGCTGGGATATGTAGTAGTAGATGGTAGTGTGATGGTAGCTGAAGTGGGTCACTGGACCCGTGTCCACAACAATTATCAGTAGCAGGAGGTGGCACTTACAGAGATGGTATAGGGCCCCTCAGAGGCGCTCCTATGAAGGTGGTGTCTGGGTGCAGGTGTTGGAGCGCCTGTGATGTTCGTGCAATTACAAGCAGCCAGACATATGGGTGTACTTGCAAACATAACACTTTACTGAAGGGAATAATAGGATAGTCTCTCTTTACCCCATACAACCTTGTACGTATATGTGCCGCCCCCGTGCCAGCAGCCGGCGCTGCTCGGATCCGGGCCTTCAGGGGTGGTGGCTCGAGGGTCTCCGGACCCGGGGGTCTCTCGGACACGCCGAATAAATGGGGGGATGTAGGTGTACGGGCTAGGCCGTAATAAGTTTGTGACGCCACCCATGGTGTGTGGTGAGTTGGGACACCACCGCTGTTGTGATGGGGCACCCGAGGGAGATGTAATGGCAGCTGGATGTTAACCCCTCCGTGGGTAGGGATGGTTGCCCCGGGACCCTGTGGCTCTGGTGCCTGGTATAGCGACCGCAGGGAGTGTTTGTTTACTCACAGTTAATAAACCACACAAGTCTCTGGCAAACCAAGGTGCTGGTGGCCGGTGCCACGGCCGGTTGCAATCGGGTTTTGTGTAAGGTGGACTTCCTAGTCTGAAACTCAGCAGTCCGCTCCCAGCTGGATGTGGCCTGAGGAGCCGTTCCCGCAGACGCTGGCCCGTGAGATCTATAGGCCCTGGCGGTTACCTCTTATCCCTATCGGTGGGCTTTTGTCTTCTATGAGGGACTTTGGGTGGGACAGGACCTCTAGTCCTGGCCTTAATTGATAAATTAAGCAGTCCGCTTGTTTCCGGTTCTGGCTTCAGGGTCCGAGTACCCCCCTTTGTTCTACGGTTTTCGGGTCGGTTCCCCGGGTCGGTAGCGGCGGGCTACAACCTTGTCCCGGTCCAACTTGGTTCTGCCGAGCCATCTTCCCGTCTCCTGCTGATGGAGACTACCGTTTGCCTCCTAGCCAAGGCACCAGGGCCCCAACCCTGGCACCGTTCAACTTGAACTTCACCTGCTGGAGCTACACTTAGCTCCAGCCCACACTCCTCTCCAAACTGAACTCCAAACTAGACTAGACTAGACTGCTTGTTTTCCCGCCCCGGGCTGTCTACACCCCTGGGTGGACGTGTCCCAACCACCTGGTCACGCCCACTGGTGTGTCTATCTTTCCTTAAGGGGGTGTGACTAGGGTTTTTAGGTTGGCTGTGTGTTTCCTAGTGAGGGAAGGTGTTATGCGGGGGCCTATTTGTGACTACCTGGTTTTGCCAGGGCGTCACATATATATACGTCCTAGGTTATGCGCCCGCAGTAACTGCAGGCTCTGTCAGTGAGCCCGCAGCAATCCCCGCACAGAGATCAGAGATCCACTCGTGCCTGATTACCACTTAGATCATGCTGCCAAAATCTGACAGCGCAATTTAAATGGCCATGGTAGGGATTGCGCCGTTCCCCACTGCCATCGGCAAGCCCCGTGACGCTATATGTCTACCAGGGAACAATGAAAAATGGGAAGAAGTAACGCACAACAAGGTAATGCTCACACTACTCAGAAGCGCAACAGGGATCACCATTAACAGGATAATCACCAAGACCAGGAACGCTGTAGCTTATGCTGAAGCTATCATCGGTGCATACTGGAAGAAAACTGGGCTTTAAATATCAAGGAGACAGCTGCATGTAGTGTGCCGCCCACGTGCCTGTAGCAGCCGGGTTTGCTCGGATCCGGACCCGCTGTGTGGTTCGAGGGATCCTCCGGACCCGGGGGTCACGCGGACATGCCAAATGAAAAAGGGGACGTAGTTGTACGGGCTTGGCCGTATTCAGTTTGAGACGCCACCCACGGTGTGTGGTGAAAGGTGGCACCACCGCTGCTGTTGTGGGACACCCCTGGGGAGATGTAATGGCAGCTGGATGTTAACCCCTTCGTGGGTAGGGATGGCTGCCCCGGGGCCCAGTGGCTCTGTGCAGGGGATGGCGATGGCAGGGGCCTGTGCGCCCGGACGTACAAGGGGATGTTTGGTTACTCACAGTTGAATAAATCACACGAGTCTTTTGGTAATCCAAGGTGCTGTTGGCCGGCCGCCGCGGCCGGTTGTACTCTGGTCCCCCACCCAGGCTGGTGGTCACCGTCTTTTCCCTCTGCACTGTGTTTGCTTGTGTTGGACTTCCCGGTATGGAACACGGGAGTCCACTCCCGGCTTGTTGTGTACCTGAGGAGCCGTACCCGCTGACATTGACCCGTGGGATCTATCGGGCCTTGGCAGTTGCCCTATCCCTCTCTGTGGGTGGTTGTCTGCTTTTGGGACTTTGGTTCAGACAGGATCTAAAATCCTGCCCTCAATTGGCTAATTAGCTAGACCGTTGGTTCCGGTCCTGGCTTCAGGATCCAAGTACCCCCTCTGTGCACGGTTTCTGGATCGGTTCTCCGGTGTCGGTACCGGTGGGCTCCAACCCTATTTCAGGACCACCTCAGATCTCCGGCTGCCGTCTTCCCGTCGCCTGCTGACGGAGACCACCGTCTGCCACCTAGCCAAGGTACCAGGGCTCCGACCCTGGCGCCTATCAACTTCAGCTTCACCTCCGCTGGAGCTACTCCTAGCCCCAGCCTCCACTCCTCCCAACTTGAACTCTAGACTTCATCTGATCTGATCTGCCTGTTTTCCTGCCCCAGGCTGTCTAGACACCTAGGTGGGCATTTCCTAACTGCCTGGTCCTGCCCACTGGTGTGCCTGTCTTGCCCTGAGGGGGGTGGCTAGGGTTTCAGTTCGGCTGTATGTAACCCTGTGAGGGATGGTGTCATGCGGGTGCCTCTTGTGTGACTACCTGGTTTTGCCAGGGCATCACAATAGCCATTAGCAACCTGAGTTCTTAGGTCTAGCTCAGTCTGCTGAAGACCAGTGAATCTGAACCAGCCGATGCCCGGCTCTGCCTAAGCAGTCCAGAAGCCTAAGGTTGCTTTTCCGACTCTGTGGTATAAACAGAGTCTGACAACGCTGTGCCAGCAGGTGTGTGCAAAGCCAAACATCGCATGACAAGCGCTATTCGTTTTTTGGATAAACTTCTGGGTTTTTTTTTAACTCCTTAGATAAAAGTAGAAGTAGAACAAAAATCTTTGGTATCTTCGAACTCTGTTAGTTTTACCATATAGTGAACAGAGTGAATAAAAGACCCCTGAAAAAATTGTGCAATTGCACTTTCTTGCAATTTCACCACACTTGGAATTTTTTGGCCATTTTGCAGTACACTATATGGTAAATATAATGGTTTTATTCAAAAGTACAACTCATCCAGCAAAAAACAAGGCCTTATATAGCAATATGGACGAAAAAATAAAAAATATGGCTTTTGGAAGAAGGGGAGGATAAAACAAGAAATGAAAAATCACTGGGGGTGAAGAGTTTAAAGGAAAATTTTCAGTAGTTCACTGTATAGGATACACTTACTATGTTGTGTATGAAAGAAGGTGTCTTCCCTTATGAAACAAGTAAGTTTGGGGCCTCTCAGGGCAGCTGGAGTACAATGCTCCTCAATTGCTGTTGGAGGTACTATTCGGCCCAGTCCAGGTAATGCTTCTCTGATGGAAGGACCTTTACAAGTCAGCTCCCCATGGCCACACACTACTAGTATGGAGCTAGTTACGGTTTTGGTGCTACTATTCCCTATTGCATTGGGAAGGGCGGACAAAGTTTGTGGAGTAGAAGTCATTTTGTACTGGTTCTAGCTGGGAACACACAGAAAACAAGGATGCAGGAGAGCAGTTGTTCAGCCATATCTCTCCAGGCTGTAGGAAGCTTCACTCCGTAGTGGAGGCGATTATATGGAAAGAAAGATATCTCCTTAGCATGGACTGGGATAGATATTGTGGGAGCAGTAGTGCTTGCTAAATCTCTCTTCACCAGACTTGTTTGTTCCAGTTTAAAGGAAGTGTCAGCAGCGAGCTTGAAGGCTCCCCATTTCTTTGGCATCTTGTGAGGAGAATGAACACCTAACTTTCATACACATACATTCACCAGTAGATGGCAGCAAAGTACAAAGTAGATTAACATTTCTCAGTGTACGCACATTACAACACAATGCATTACACATGTCCTAGCTCACAGTGGCCAAAGTCATTCTGGCACACTGGAACACATCTACTGTACACGACAACTGCTTAATTCAGCAGCAGTAGAAAGGGTACTGGGATACCACACCCATTTTTATTCTGTAGCTAAAAAAAACACACACACAAAAACTGTGGGCTGGTAAATAGCAGAACAAGTGAGGGGTCCAGATCTGCCACATTTCAATCACAGTAATAAAGTGGCACAAGTACTTTAGTTGGCCTTTGCCAAACCATCAACTGAACATGTAAGCATTTGGAGATAAATGGTATGTCTAGTTTTCCTTTTCTTGAATGAGGGAAAATTAAGAAAAAAACTAATTGCCAAAAAGAGAAGACCTTATACGGTCATGAATTTCTGAAAAGATTTTACAAAACATTATGTAAAATGATTGCAATTACAATTTAGTAACATTTAACAACATTTTGCCATCCATACAACCACATTGTCATCAATTTGTTTCTTCACCAGCAGGGGGCGCCGTGACAGCACAATTACTTGTGGTAACATCATATTCCAACCAGTTGTACAAGTATTAACATAATTTAATTACAGAAATATCATGTTGAGAAAATTAGACTGAATTAATTGGCACATAACATTATTTCATAATATCATATAATGTTTCTTAATTGAGGCTTAGGGCACCGTGATTAGTGCTTTCTCCTATTGCACCGATCCCACTGAAATAATCACTTTCAACAATAATCATTATGAATTTAGTTTCAGTCTAATTCCTAATCCTTGTTCCTGTTCAATAAATGCCAACGTTTAACTTTTGGTTAAGGATTTGTCATCAGCGTTTCGTTACCTTTTTCTTATAATCTATGTACAGATCATGTTTATTTATTATTCATAAATTGGTTCCCAAGAATTGGTATTAGGCAACATTTATTAAGAATTTGTAAGATTGTGCTCTCCTTTCCCTAACAATAGTCCCGACACACTGGTATATAAATGTAGTGGCAGCATGGGGCATAATCTGTATATACCGTATGTCTGCCATTTTTACCCCAGAGTGTAAGGACCACTGTTAGGGAATACGAGACCACAATCTTGTAAATTCTGGCATATTATACTTAATAAATACAGTCATATGAAAATGTTTGTGCACCCCTATCAATGTTAACCTTTTTTCTTTATAACAATTTGGGTTTTTGCAACAGCTATTTCAGTTTCATTTATCTAATAACTGATGGACTGAGTAATATTTCTGGATTGAAATGAGGTTTATTGTACTAATAGAAAATGTGCAATCCGCATTTAAACTAATTTTGACCGGTGCAAAAGTATGGGCACCCTTATCAATTTCTTGATTTGAACACTCCTAACTACTTTTTACTGACTTACTAAAGCACCAAATTGGTTTTGTAACCTCATTGAGCTTTGAACTTCATAGGGAGGTGTATCCAATCATGAGAAAAGGTATTTAAGGTGGCCACTTGCAAGTTGTTCTCCTATTTGAATCTCCTATGAAGAGTGGCATCATGGGCTCCTCAAAACAACTCTCAAATGATCTGAAAACAAAGATTATTCAACATAGTTGTTCAGGGGAAGGATACAAAAAGTTGTCTCAGAGATTTAAACTGTCAGTTTCCACTGTGAGGAACATAGTAAGGAAATGGAAGAACACAGGTACAGTTCTTGTTAAGCCCAGAAGTGGCAGGCCAAGAAAAATATCAGAAAGGCAGAGAAGAAGAATGGTGAGAACAGTCAAGGACAATTCCCAAACCACCTCCAAAGACCTGCAGCTTCATCTTGCTGCAGATGGTGTCACTGTGCATCGGTCAACAATACAGCACACGTTGCACAAGGAGAAGCTGTATGGGAGAGTGATGCGAAAGAAGGCGTTTCTGCAAGCATGACAAACGGAGTCACCTGAGGTATGCAAAAGCACATTTGGACAAGCCAGTTACATTTTGGAAGAAGGTCCTGTGGACTGATGAAACAAAGATTGAGTTGTTTGGTCATACAAAAAGGCGTTATGCATGGAGGCAAAAAAACACACACGGCATTCCAAGAAAAGCATTTGCTACCCACAGTAAAATTTGGTGGAGGTTCCATCATGCTTTGGGGCTGTGTGGCCAATGCCGGCACCGGGAATCTTGTTAAAGTTGAGGGTCGCGTGGATTCAACTCAGTATCAGCAGATTCTTGACAATAGTGTGCAAGAATCAGTGACGAAGTTGAAGTTACGCAGGGGATGGATATTTCAGCGAGACAATGATCCAAAACACGGCTCCAAATCTACTCAGGCATTCATGCAGAGGAACAATTACAATGTTCTGGAATGGCCATCCCAGTACCCAGACCTGAATATCATTGAACATCTGTGGGATGTTTTGAAGCGTGCTGTCCATGCTTGGCGACCATCAAACTTAACTGAACTGAAATGGTTTTGTAAACAGGAATGGTCAAATATACCTTCATCTAGGATCCAGGAACTCATTAAAAGCTACAGGAAGCGACTAGAGGCCATTATTTTTGCAAAAGGAGGATCTACAAAATATTAATGTCACTTTTATTTCGAGGTGCCCATACCTTTGCACCGGTCAAATTTTGTTTAAATGCGGATTGCACATTTTCTGTTAGTATAATAAACCTCATTTCAATCCAGACATATTACTCAGTCCATCAGTTATTAGATATATGAAACTGAAATAGCTGTTGCAAAAACCCAAATTGTTATAAAGAAAAAAGGTTAACATTAATAGAGGTGCACAAACCTTTTCATATGACTGTATTACCTAATACTAATTCTTTCATTATGAGAACCAATTTATGATCGATAAATAAACATAATCTCTGTACAAAGATTATTATTGTTTCTGAGAGACTCCTCCACGACACTCCTCCAAGGCAACATGGTGTAGTGGCCAATTTTTCAAGGTGCCTCTTATCCATCTAATAGGAAAATGTTTGTACTACCAACTAAAAAAGTTAACCATTAAGTTTCCACAGTAAGGGGATATACATTATATACAGTATATATGATCAGTAGGAGCATGATTACTAGAGTCCAAAAGATCACAAGAACGAAGGTCCCAAAGTCCTCTGTGTGACAGTGAACTGAACAGTAGTGAGTATTGCGAACACTTTTGTATTCACTTCCTATAGAAGTGGTGGTCACACACAGAGGACTTTTGGCAATGACAAATGTTGTTAATAGGACAATACCTTTAAAAGGAATCTATCAGTAGGATCACCAGATTGAAGGGAACTTGTCACCAGATTTTGCGACTATAAGCTGCGGCCACCACCAGTGGGCTCTTATATACAGCATTCTATCATGCTGTATATAAGAACCCAGGCTGCTGTGTAGAACGTAAAAATCACATGATAATACTTACCTAAACGGTTGCTGCGGTGGAGTTGGGCCATATGGGCGTCTCCGTTTTCCGGTGCTGGGGCTTCCTCTTTCTGCCATCTTCGTCCTCCTTCTGAAGCCTGTGTGTTTGATGCATCCTACATCATACACACTCGCCGTAGCACGCGTCATGCACCCCGGCTTCAGAAGAAGGATGACAAAGATGGCCGAAAGAGGAGGCGCCAGAACCAGAGAACGGAGACACCCATATGACCCAACTCCACTGCAGTGACCATTTAGGTGAGTATTATAAAGTGATTTTGACGTTCTACACAAATCTGGTGACAGGTTCCTTTTAATACTCTTAAACTGTCTATGTGGGCATGTAAGTCATAAAAAGCTGAAAAAAAAGCATGCTTGATATCTGTAATACGATGGCTTTTTCCAAAATAAATCTATTTTTTTCTTACATGTAAATTAGTTGTTAAGATTTATGGGCCAGACATAGATCTCCATAAGAATCTGCCTTCACAGCTTATTTTAAAATAAAGGGTGCATTACTTATGAGAGACATGTAATGACTGACAGTCTGCTCTCATAATTAGTAATGACTGGACCCGGACTGTAAGAGACCAGATCCACGCGGGTTGCCTAGAACCAAGCACCAATCTTGGACCTGGAGTTCTCAGAGAACTCTGGGTAATTGTCTGGATCTCGCCACACAGGTAATTACAAAAAAAGAAAGAAAAAAGAAAGAAAATAAGAATAAAAAAAGGCACGTTATACTTACCAGTCTCCCATGCGGCTGTAACGGGGCTCCTCATTAACCTCATGCATATGTTCTGCTTCCACCAATCACCAGCAGTCCCGGCGTCTGTGATTGGTTGCAGCCAGATCGTGCCACCACTCTATTTGACAGCGTGTCTCACTGCTTGGAATTGTATGCTCCTCTATCGTTGTGTAAAAATAAATAAATAAATTGACGTAGGGTCCCCCCATATTATGATACCCAACACAGATAAAGCATATTGTTACAGGCTGCAGCACCCAGCTGTGCGCTTATCTTGGCTGTGTATCTGTATAAGAGGAACCCTATTGGGCTTTTTTTCTCCAGGAATTATGATGCAGTTTTGTTGTGTGTTTTTTTTTGCCAGGAGATGCAGATTTGGTGGAGGAATATGGTGTATAAATTTAAGCTCCAAATCTGCATCTATTTGCAAAAAAAACGCTGCCGCTCCCAGCCGTGTGCTTATCTTGGCTTTGTATCAAAATAAAAGGGACCCCGTGGGGCATTTTTAAAATGATTTAAATAAATAATTTTAAAAAATGGCGTTCGGTCCCCCCCATTTTGATACCCAGCCAGCCATGATAAGGCAATAGTCGGGGGCTGGAATTCGCAAGCTGGAGAGGACCATGGTGATTGCCCCCTCAGCTTAAAAATATCAGCCTAAGGTCACTCAGAGTTGTCACCGTAACTTTACCCAGCCCATCCTGGTTGCCCTGGTGCGTTGGCAATTGGGGTAATAAGGGGTTAATGACAGCTCACAGCTGCCACTAAGCTTTAGATTAGTAATGGAGACGGTCTATGAGACCCCCCAATTACTAATCTGTAAGTAATTAGAAATAAACACACACACACCAAAAATTATCTTTTATTTGAAATAAAATACAAAAAAAAGTCTTTCACCCCTTTATTAACCCCAAACACCGAATTTCAACGTAATCCACACAAAGTCCCACGATGATTCCAGCTGCAGCTACATACATACTGAAGTAACAGCGTGCAGGCACAAAACATGTCAGCATGCTGTAGGCTTTAGGCAGAGACTAAGCTGCAGCGATTAGTGGAGATGTCACTCGGTTTATTTCCAGTCACAGCTGGAGGTTCCAACAGTACCCTAGCTTTGACCGCAGGTAAACTGACCTCAAGTGACCTCATTAAACTCGGTGACCTCACCTCAGGTAAGGTCACTGAGTTCACAGACCTGCATCTCCTGCAGAAAACTGTGGGGTCTTTTTGCCAAGAAATGCAGATTTGGTGCTGAAATTTCTACACCATATTCCTGCATCTAATCTGGATCTTCTGGCAAGAAAGCATCAAAACACAATGCGGTTTTGATGCAATAGTGAAGCGATTTTTTTGCCAGGAGATGCAGATTTGGTGCAGTAATATAGTGTATAAATTTCAGCACCAAATCTGCATCTCTTGGCAAATAAAAAAAACAAAAATGGTTTTGACATCATTTCAGTGTGATTTTCAAGTAAACTTGGTGCAGAAATCTTTGTACAGACATTTCTGCACCAAATTTGTACCTCCTAGCAGGAAACCATACCGAAATGGCTTCAAAAGACTAAATTACTTACGGTAATGGGATTTTCCAGAGCCCACGACAGCACCCACGAGAGAGGGATCCGCCCCCTTCAGGACAGGAAACCTACAGATAAAAAAGGGGCAGTCCCCCTCCCTCATCAGTTGGTTGCAGAGAACCGGGAGAGGAACCGCCACAAATTAGTAACAATACAAGACAAAAGTAGAACCACCAAACCCAAAGGGTGAAGAAAACAAAAGGGTAGGGGTGTAAAGGGTGCTGTCGTGGGCTCTGGAAAATCCCATTACCGTAAGTAATTTAGTCTTTTCCTTTCGCCACGACAGCACCCACGAGAGACTTAGAGAGATAACACACTCAGGGAGGGAAAAAACCACACGAAGGGCCAAGCCTCCAACGGAAGACAGCGGAAGAACAAAGGCCAGCCGGCAAAGACCGGAAACCGGACGGAGAGGGCAGGATACAGCCGTACAATACCACCGAAGGAGACACAGGCCACATCCATCCAAGGAGGAGGCAACCGCCCAGGAGAAGGATCCGACACCGAGGAGGCCAGGGGAACCCGCAGCACCACAGACGAGAGGGGAACAGCAGCCCACAGCCATCGGGACAAGGGACGGCACGCCACGCGAGGATCACCGCCGGAATCCTGAAAGACAAAGAACAAAAACAAAGACCAACCCCTCCGCCAAGGGGCCGACCTAGCGACACAGACGAGGACAGAGCCCCCCCCCATGAACAGGCAGCGAAACGAAGAACGGAGAAGACAGCCTGCGCGGGAAGAAAAAACACCGAAGACACCCGCTCGGCAGAAGAGCAATCGGACCGGAACACCGCAAGGCAGGAAGGACCAACGGACAGAGCCGGATAGGCGCGAACACCCCCCGCAGAAGCAAGGGCGACCAAGAGAGAGCACCGCAACGGACGAGGAGGAGAAGAGATGCAGAGTCGAAGCAGGAAGCCCAAGGCGCCAGGCCAGGCGGAAGGCCAGGGAGGCGCAAGGCCAAGGCAGGAAGGACCAACCAGGAGCGCCGCAAGAAGCAAGCCCATACAACCAGGAGGCCCCAAGGCACAGAGGCCAAGAGGTAAAGAGGTACAGAGGCACAGAGGCCAAGAGTCCCCAAGGCCCAGAGCCCAAGAGGCCCAGACCCCCAGAGGTCCCGAGCCCAAGAGGCACAGAGGCCCAGAGACCAAGAGGCACAGAGGTCAAGAGGCACAGCGTCCAAGAGGCACAGCGCCCAAGAGGCACAGCGCCCAAGAGGCACAGCGCCCAAGAGGTATAGAGCCCAAGAGACACAGAGACCAAGAGGCACAGAGACCAAAAGGCACCGAGGTCAAGCGGCACAGAGGTAAGCGGCACAGAGACCAAGCGGCACAGAGGCCAAGCGGCACAGAGGCCCCGAAGCCAAGAGGCCCAGAGGCATAGAGTGCCAGAGGCCAAGAGGCCCCGAAACCAAGAGGCAGAGAGGTGAAGAGGCACAGAGGGCAAGAAGCACAGAGGCACGGAGCGTAGGCCAAGAGGCAAGAGGCAATGCGGCACAAGGGCCAAGAGGCACAGAGGCCAAGAGGAACAGAGGCCAAAAGGCACAGAGGCCAACCGGCACAGAGGCCCAGAGGAACAGAGGCCCAGAGGAACAGAGGCCAAGAGGAACAGAGGCCAAGAGGAACAGAGGCCAACGGCACAGAGGCCAAACGGCACAGAGGCCAAGAGGCACAGCGGCCAAGAGGCACAAAGGCCCAGCAGCACAGAGGCCAAATGGCACAGAGGCCAAGAGGCACAGGGGCCAAGAGGCACAGAGGCCCGAGGGCAAAAACGACAAGGCCAAGAGGCACAGAGGCCAAGAGGCACAGAGGCTCAGAGGCCGGAGCCAGGAGGCACAGGGTCAGGAGGCCCAAGCCAGCAGGTACAGAGACCAGGAAGGCCCAGAGGCCAGGAAGGCATAGAGGCCAAGAAGGCATAGAGGCCAAGAAGGCACAGATGCCCAGAAGGCACAGAGGCCAAGAAGGCACAGAGGCCAAGAAGGCACAGAGGCCAAGAGGTACAGAGGCCCAGAGGCACAAGGTCGGAGCCAAGAGGCACAAAGGCCAAGAGACCAAGAGGCACAGAGGCCGGGCACAGCAGGCACAGAGGCACGGGGCCGGGAGGCCCAGAAGCCAAGAAAGGCACAGAAGCCAAGACGGCACAGAGACCAAGAAGCCAAGAGGCACAGAAGGTCAAGAGGCACAGAGGCCAAGAGACACAGAGGCCCGAGCCAGAAGGCACAGAAGCACGGGCCCAGGAGGCCCAGAGGCCCAGAAGGCACGCAGAGGCCAGGAAGCCACACAGAGGCCAGGAAGCCACACAGAGGCCAGGAAGCCACACAGAGGCCAGGAAGCCACACAGAGGCCAGGGAGCCACACAGAGGCCCGGAAGCCACACAGAGGCCCGGAAGCCACACAGAGAGGCAGAAGCTACACAGAGGCCCAGAAGCCACACAGAGGCCCGGAAGCCACACAGAGGCCCGGAAGCTACACAGAGGCCCGGAAGCCACACAGAGGCCCGGAAGCCACACAGAGGCCAGGGAGCCCACAGAGGCCAGGGAGCCACATAGAGGCCAGGCAGCCACAGAGACCAGGAACCCGAGAGGCCAGAGGCACCGAGGCAGAAGACATGAGGCCAGGAGGCAACCGAGGCGCATGACCAGGAGCCCAAGGCGCAGCGACAGTACACATAGAGGCCCGAAGGCAGGAGGCACCGAGGCCCGGAGGTACACAGACCCCAGGCCAAGAAGGCACAGAGGCCCGAGGCTAGAAGGCACAGAGGCCCGAGGCCAGAAGGCACAGAGGCCCGAGGCCAGAAGCCACAGAGGCCCGAGGCCAGAAGCCACAGAGGCCCGAGGCCAGAAGCCACAGAGGCCCGAGGCCAGAAGGCACAGAGGCCCGAGGCCAGAAGGCACAGAGGCCCGAGGCCAGAAGGCACAGAGGCCCGAGGCCAGAAGGTACAGAGGCCCGAGGCCAGAAGGTACAGAGGCCCGAGGTCAGAAGGTATAGCGGCCCCAAGGCCAGGAAGCACAGTGGGCAAAGGCAAGGATGAACAGCGGCCCCAGGCCAGGAGGCCCAAGGGCAGGCAACACAGAGGGCCAAGGCCAAGAGGTACAAGGGACCAAGGGCAGGCACCAAACCAGGAAGCACGCGGCCCGGAAACATGAGGCCGAGAGACACAGAGCCCCGAGGCCAGGAGACCCGGGCCACTACGACCGAAGGCGCAAAGGCCAGGAGGCTCAGAGACAGGGAGGGCCCGAGGCCCGGAGGACCCGAGAACAGAAGACAGGAGGTCCAGAGGACACAGAGGCCATAGAGACCAGGAGGCTCAGGAGCCACAGAGGACAGGAGACTCAGTGCCACAGGAGCCCGGAGGCCACAGGGACCAGGAGGGCACATAGGCTCCAGGGCCCAAGAACCTACAGAGGTCAGGAACCCACAGGGGGCCATCACGAGTCCACAGAGCCCACAGGAGCCAGGAGCCTACAGGGGCACAGGGGCCAGGAGTCCACAGAGGCCCGAGGGCCAGGAGTCCATAGAGGCCACGAGGGCCAGGAGACTCAGAGAGGCCACAAGGTCCAGGAGTCCACAGAGGCCACGAGGGCCCGGAGGCCACAGAGGTCACGAGAGCCCGGGGTCCACAGAGGCCACAGGAGCCAGGAGACCACAGAGGCCACAAGGTCCAGGAGTCCACGAGGGCCCGGAGGCCACAGAGGTCACGAGAGCCCGGGGTCCATAGAGGCCACGAGGGCCAGGAGGCCATAGAGGGCACGAGGGCCAGGAGGCCATAGAGGGCACGAGGGCCAGGAGGCCACAGAGGCCACGAGGGCCCGGAGTCCACAGAGGTCACGAGGGCCAGGAGTCCACAGAGGCCACGGGGGCCAGGAGTCCACAGAGGCCACGAGGGCCCAGAGTCCACAGAGGTCACGAGGGCCAGGAGTCCACAGAGGCCACGGGGGCCAGGAGTCCACAGAGGCCACGGGGGCCAGGAGTCCACAGAGGCCACGGGGGCCAGGAGTCCACAGAGGCCCGAGGGCCAGGAGTCCACAGATATACAGTGGCCCGGAGTCTATAGCAGCCTTACAGGGGCCATGAGTCCACAGAGGGCACGAGGGCCAGGAGACTCAGAGAGGCCACAAGGTCCAGGAGTCCACAGAGGCCACGAGGGCCCGGAGGCCACAGAGGTCACGAGAGCCCGGGGTCCACAGAGGCCACGAGAGCCAGGAGACCACAGAGGCCACGAGGGCCAGGAGTCCACAGAGGTTACCAGAGTCTACAGAAGCCTTACAGGGGCCATGAGTCCACGGAGGCACAGGGTGCCAGGCAAACACAGGGGCTACAGGGGCCCCTGGCCATGCGGCAAAAAACCAGCTCCCAAGCTGTGATCAGGAAGCCACACAGCCCGCCTGAAGCCCCGCAGGGAGCCACATAGAGGTACCGACCCCGGACGAGCGCAGGCAGGGACTCCGGGACGATCCTCCGTGCACTACCGGGAGACAGAGCGGGGACGCGGCCCCGGACACAGCGCACCCGCCGTGCAACCGGAGGCGCCGCCCGTTCCACAGAGAGGTGCCGCCGCCGAGCACACAGCCACTTACCCCGCGTCCGGCACAGGAAGGAGGGAGCCACGGCCTTCCAAGGAACCTGCCCGGTCCACTCCCCCGGAAGCGCTCCAGTGCACTTCCGGGTCACGGCAGCAGAGAGAGCGCGGACACGGCAGGGTCCCCCCCGCCGTCCACAGAGCCAGGCGCGCGCAGGTGCCGGCGTCACTACCCCGGAGGCAAAGCCGAACCAAGGGGAAGAGGACGAGACGCACCGGAGGACGGAGTCCACGAGGGGAGCTCCACCGACCGTGCTTCTGGACCTAGAGCTCCGCCGTTCCCACGGAGACCGCACGGACTCAACCGGACCCAGGTACTGTAGGGTCCTCTCCATTCAGGACAGGAAACCAACTGATGAGGGAGGGGGACTGCCCCTTTTTTATCTGTAGGTTTCCTGTCCTGAAGGGGGCATATCCCTCTCTCGTGGGTGCTGTCGTGGCGAAAGGAAAACAGTTTTTGTGGGGTTTTTTTCCAAGAGATGCAGATTTGGTGCTGAAATTTATACACCATATTCCGCCACCAAATCTGCATCTCCTGGCAAAAAACACACATCAAAGGTGCATCATAACTCCTGGGAAAAAAAGTTGCATAGGGTTCTTATTTTGATACACATCCAGGATAAGCACATGGGGCTGCAGCCTGTAGCTGTATGCTTTATCTGTGCTGGGTATCATAATATGGGGGACCCATAAGGAATTTATATCATATCTTCGGCAGTGCAGTAATATGCTAAGAGAGCGGCTAGTCGGTGGATATAACACCCTTGGAACTAGTCCCTGCGCTCATTAGCATAAGATGAAAGATCTTTAGAAATAGTTTTTCTAAAGATCTCTATCTATGCTAGTGTATATGTGCCGCCCCCGTGCCAGCAGCCGGGCTGCACGGATCCGGATCCGCGGTGGCTCGAGGGGTCTCCGGAACCGGGGGTCGTGCGGCCACTCAAATGAAGGGGGTATTTACAGGGGATTGTGTTAGAGTTCGTGACGCCTCCCGTGGTATGTGATAATTTGGAGTACCACCGCTGCAGTTGGGAGTACCCGGGGTTGATAGAATGGGGCAAGTGTTAGAACCGTCCACGGCTAGGGGGAATGCCCCGGGACTCGGTGATGGTGAGGGGGAAGTGCCGTTGGGTGTGAAGGGGGTCACTGCATACAAGTCCAGTCCATTAAGCTGACACCGTGGATAAACCAAAGTTCTGGATACCGCTGCCGCTGAGGGGAGCTAGTTCGGATCCCGTCCCCAATGGTGCTGCCTGGTGATCCGTGACCTGCCTCCTGGCACTAGGTTTACTTCTCTGTTGGTCCTGGTAGCATGGAACTTGCCGGGTTCCGCTCCCCACTATGGCTAAGTGTGGGAGCTTGCTCTCAGGGTTCCCACTTGGGATTTTCTGGACCGTGTAGTGGAAAGTCCTATCCCGCTCAATGCGCTGGTACCCCGATTTTGGAGCGGGTGGAGAGTGGATTTTGAAGGCTCCGTTCTCGTCGGGTAACTTGTCAGGTTGCCTGAAGGTACTCCCTGACCTAGGATCCAAGTACCCTGTTGTGCCCTGGTCCCAGCCCGGTGATGGTGCAAGGCCGCCGGCTGTCTTCCTCGACAGTTCTGTGTGCCTTGCCACGATCCCCTGTGACCGGGGGTCCAGCCCTTCTAGGCCCAGACCACCGTCTGCCACCTAGATAGCTTCCTAGGAGCCCGGCCGGCTCCTGACCTCCTCTCTCCTTCACATCCAACACACTTCTCTCCTTCCCTGATACTCCTGACCTCCCCTAACCAACCCCCCAATTGGGCGACCCTATTGCACTCAGGCCGTCCACTGGTGTGTCTGGTGGGTGTGGTGCAGAGTGTACCTAGGATTTAATTAGCTGATGTAGGCAACACCATGTAGTTGGGGACCCATAATCAAGAAGGAGGTGGATATTGCATGGGAGGACAGATTGCGCAATACCCTGTGACGACCTGATAGTCCAGGGACGTCACACTTACAGGGACGGTTAGGCAGGGATTAGCAATATGCACCCAGAACTGCTCGTGGCTCTGGGTGCATATTGCACCTGACAGGTTCCCTTTAATAGCTGCCGGGTAATAGAGCTACACGGGAGACTAGTCAGACAGAAGGATCCCCGGTGGCTTCTCTCCACCCTTTGCCCTGAAGTTATGCAAGTCTAGAGGGAGACCTATCACTTAGAGGGAGTGGGGGGAGAAAAGCTGCTGGAGACCTGCTAGTCTGGTTATTAAAAAGAATCTGTCACCAAGTTTTTCCCACCTAATCTGAGAGCAGCATGATGTAGGGTAAGAGACCCTGATTGAAACGATGTGTCACATACTGAGGACAAACCTGATGACAGATTCTCTGGGGACAAACTGATCAAATTGATTGATAGTCTATACTTAAAAAAATGATCACCTCCTTTATAAGGGTGAGAAAGATTGGGACTAAAGGCCACTTTACACGCTACGACATCACTAAAGCGATCTCGTTGGGGTCACGGAATTTGTGACGCACATCCGGTCGCTTTAGCGATGTTGTTGCGTGTGACACCTATGAGCGATTTTGCATCGTCGCAAAAACGTGCAAAATCGCTCATCGGTGACATGGGGGTCCATTCTCGAATATCGTCGCTGCTGCAGTAACGATGTTGTTCCTCGTTCCTACGGCAGCACACATCGCTCCGTGTGACACCGCATGAACGAGGAACCTCTCCTTACCTGCGTCCCGCCCGCAATGAGGAAGGAAGGAGGTGGGCGGGATGTGACGTCCCGCTCATCTCCACCCCTCCGCTTCTATTGGGCGGCCGCTTAGTGACGTCGCTGTGACGCCGCACGGACCACCCCCTTAGAAAGGAGGTGGTTCGCTGGTCACAGCGACGTCAATAGGCAGGTAAGTAGTGTGACGGGTCTGGGCGATGTTGTGCACCACGGGCAGTGATTTGCCTGTGTCACACAACCGATGGGGGCGGGTACCCACGCTAGCAATATCGGTACCGATATCGCAGCGTGTAAAGTGGCCTTTACTCCCTAGAGTATTTTATAAGGGTCAATCTGGATATATGAAGTTCCTAGCCAACGACACCTAGATCCTCACAGAAAAGTAATGACTCAGGGGTAAAGAAGAGCTAATCAATTCATAATGGATCAAATTCTTTATGAACTTCCCATGTACTATATAAGCCTATGCATGAGTAGATGCCCATGGTATCTGTTATGGCTCATTGACTGTATGTATTTGGGAGCATTTAGTTGACATGGAATCTCCCCTTAACTCCTTCATGATCAGACATGCAGATACTCCATTTGCCACCCCCTTGAATTTAATGCAGGCTCACACGCCATGCCAGTATCATTCTCGGCAGATGATGGCTGAATTGTTAAGCCATCATCTGCCTCTAAAAGCTAAGGGTGGATAGGAGATCAGCCGACAACTGTTAACTTGTTAGATCCCACTGTCAATCTCTGAAAGCAGCATTTAATGCACACTGGCTGGGGTGCGCATCATTCCATGATTGTGGTGTACTGCTGGGTTGCCATTGCAGCAGTGCATTTGCTGAGGACCCTTGTGCTTGTCATGAAAATTCTCCTGTGAAAGACAGCATATAGCTGGCGTACATAGGAGACCATGATTTTCCCTTTATATAGCAGCACTGATGCACTACTATGTATAGTACAAACAATTGCATGATCACAAGTTCAAATCCCCTAAAGGGAATAACAAATGAAAAAAAAAAGTTAAAAGCTTTTAAAAATGTGAAATACATAAAAAAAATGTAAAAGTTCAAATCACCCACTTTTGCCCCATTAAAAATAAAGCAATTTTAAAAAAAAATACACAGTTGGTATTTTTGTGTATTTGTAAAAGTCCAATCTATCAAAAGTTAAAATAATTAATCTGATCTGTAAATTGTGTAAAGGGGGCTTTACACGCAGCGATATCGCATGCGATATAGCTTGTGAAAGCACCCGCCCCTGTCGGTTGTGCGTCACGGGCAAATCGCTGCACAACATCGCTCGGACCCGTCACACGGGACTTACCTGCTGAGCGACGTTGCTGTTGCCGGCGAACCGCCTCCTTTCTAAGGGGGAGGTTCGTTCAGCGTCACTAAGCGGTCACCCAATAGAAGCGGAGGGGCGGAGATGAGCGGGACATCACATCCCGCCCACCTCCTTCCTTCCGCATTGCCGGCGGCCGCAGGTAAGCTGTTGGTTGTCGTTCCCAGGGTGTCCCACGTAGCGATGTGTGCTGCCTCGGGAACGACGAACAACCTGCAAGCTCAACAATCAAGGATTTTTTGACAAGGAACGACGTGTCAACGATAGACGATAAGGTGAGTATTTTCCATTGTTAACAGTTGCTCCTTGCAGTCACACGCAACAACGACGCTAACGATGCCGGATGTGCATCACGGAATCCGTGACCCCGGCGATATATTGTTAGATAATTCATTGCGTGTAACGGGGTCTTAACTCCAGAATTAAGTTTCTTTTGGCCGCCGCAACAATACAAAGAAAGGAGATTAAAAAATCGTATTTACCCCAAAGTGCTATCAGTAAAAATGTCAGCTTCAGGGGCAAAAGAAAAAAAAAACAAAACACATCAAAGGATGTAAAGGCATTATTAATGAGTAGAGGTAAGCAAATCTCTAGAAATTCAATTTAGGCAGTTTTGTGAATTTGTTTCAAATGCACTGACAAACAGGTTTATTATGCTCTGAGGACCCCAAAGCCTAATAGAGAGCTGGGAAAGGGGTTCCTAAATAAAAGTGCGCCACCCATTACCCACCTGCCGTGCTGCCACTGCTACCCACCCGGTCCTCCTCTTACACTCTCTGATCTTCATTCTTCCGCTGTTGACTAGGCTTCACGTGGTCAAGATAAAACATGTTTATGGGAATATTCTATAAATAATAATGCAAAAATATTGGTAAAATAAATCTGATGTGTTACTAAAGAATCTGAAAGCATTGATTGACTTCATTTATCTTAATTTGTACAATTACCCCAGAAAACAAAAAATCATCCTTATTAATACTTGAATGTTATATAAATACAGTGGATCCTTGGATTACGAGCATAATTGGTTCCAGGAATTTGTTCTTAAACCAAGTTACTCTTATATCAAAGCGAATTTTCCCATAGGAAAAAATTGAAACACAGACAATTCGTTCCACAATCCAAAAATATTTACTGTATTTATACAAACGTATTACAGTAATACAAAATAACGTACTGTATTCATATAAAATTATTTCAGTACACCAATACAAAATACTGTACAGTACAGTAAAAGCATATAAAACAAATTAGACTGCACTTTAGCTTACAATAGAATTGTTGGTGTGCGGGAGGTACAGTATAAGAAATGTGCTGTACTGATTATCAATAAGAAAGTACAATAATGTATCCACAAATGCAAATTGACATATATGCTATATAGTATATACTGTATACAGTACATACAAAATGTACAAAAGGTAACCTACAGAGCGGGTCAAAGCGGGTTGAAAGGACAGAACTGGAAGTGTGCACGGTGAGTATTTGCACTTACTGCAAAGCATTGCTCTTAATTAGAGTTGAGCGCGGTTCGTGGTTCGAGGTTCTCCAGTTCTAGGCTCGAGTGATTTTGGGCCTGTTCTAGATCGAACTAGAACTCGAGCTTTTTGCAAAAGCTCGATAGTTCTAGAAACGTTCGAGAACGGTTCTAGCAGCAAAAAAACAGCTAATTCCTAGCTGGCTTTCCACTGTAATAGTGTAAGTCACTCTGTGACTCACACTATTATGACATTTCAGTGTATAGTGTGCGTGAACAGCGCCTTCAGATCACTGCTGTTTGTATATGCCATTTTTTTTTTTTTTTCCTTGTCTTCCTTCCCTAAGCGCGCGCGTCTTGTGGGGCGGGCCAGCATGTCAGCCAATCCCAGACACACACACAGCTAAGTGGAATTTTAGCCAGAGAAGCAACGGCATGTGTGATAGGATGTCCATGTCACATGTCCCTGCATTATAAAACCGGACATTTTCCTCCAGGACGCCATTATCTCTTCTGCGTCTTTGGTGTCAGACATCACTGTCGCAGCTCCGTCCTTTGTCCTATCGCTGATACAGCTGTATGCGCTCCATACACAGCGCTGGACAGCTTAGGTATAGCACTTTCTATCAGTCCTTTTAAGGGCTCAAACCGGCAGGGTCAGAGCCATAGGTGACAGATCCTGAAAACAGCGACAGCGTCTGTGTAGCAAAGGTCAGGGATTTCCTCCCTGCATTTCCCTATTAGGAGGGAATAGAAAGGCAGGCTTCCTTTCCTCTACCCAGAGCCCCACAATCCTGGCACTGTACCCTCCTGTCCTCTGCACACTCCAACTCATTATAACTAAGCCATTATACTAGCAAACACTCAGTGTACCTAGTGGCATCCTAAACGTGGCTATTGGACATTTGTCTAGTCACACTAGTGCAAAGACATTTGCAGCACCTCTGCCTGCATTGCACACTCCAACTCATTATAACTAAGCCATTATACTAGCAAACACTCAGTGTACCTAGTGGCATCCTAAACGTGGCAATTGGACTTTGCTATAGTCCCACTAGTGCAAAGACATTTGCAGCACCTCTGCCTGCATTGCACACTCCAACTCATTATAACTAAGCCATTATACTAGCAAACACTCAGTGTACCTAGTGGCATCCTAAACGTGGCAATTGGACTTTGCTATAGTCCCACTAGTGCAAAGACACTTGCAGCACCTCTGCCTGCATTGCACACTCCAACTCATTATAACTAAGCCATTATACTAGCAAACACTCAGTGTACCTAGTGGCATCCTAAACGTGGCTATTGGACATTTGTCTAGTCACACTAGTGCAAAGACATTTGCAGCACCTCTGCCTGCATTGCACACTCCAACTCATTATAACTAAGCCATTATACTAGCAAACACTCAGTGTACCTAGTGGCATCCTAAACGTGGCTATTGGACTTTGCTATAGTTCCACTAGTGCAAAGACATTTGCAGCACCTCTGCCTGCATTGCACACTCCAACTCATTATAACTAAGCCATTATACTAGCAAACACTCAGTGTACCTAGTGGCATCCTAAACGTGGCTATTGGACATTTGTCTAGTCCCACTAGTGCAAAGACATTTGCAGCACCTCTGCCTGCATTGCACACTCCAACTCATTATAACTAAGCCATTATACTAGCAAACACTCAGTGTACCTAGTGGCATCCTAAACGTGGCTATTGGACATTTGTCTAGTCACACTAGTGCAAAGACATTTGCAGCACCTCTGCCTGCATTGCACACTACAACTCATTATAACTAAGCCATTATACTAGCAAACACTCAGTGTACCTAGTGGCATCCTAAACGTGGCTATTGGACATTTGTCTAGTCACACTAGTGCAAAGACATTTGCAGCACCTCTGCCTGCATTGCACACTCCAACTCATTATAACTAAGCCATTATACTAGCAAACACTCAGTGTACCTAGTGGCATCCTAAACGTGGCAATTGGACTTTGCTATAGTCCCACTAGTGCAAAGACATTTGCAGCACCTCTGCCTGCATTGCACACTCCAACTCATTATAACTAAGCCATTATACTAGCAAACACTCAGTGTACCTAGTGGCATCCTAAACGTGGCTATTGGACTTTGCTATAGTCCCACTAGTGCAAAGACATTTGCAGCACCTCTGCCTGCATTGCACACTCCAACTCATTATAACTAAGCCATTATACTAGCAAACACTCAGTGTACCTAGTGGCATCCTAAACGTGGCAATTGGACTTTGCTATAGTCCCACTAGTGCAAAGACATTTGCAGCACCTCTGCCTGCATTGCACACTCCTACTCATTATAACTAAGCCATTATACTAGCAAACACTCAGTGTACCTAGTGGCATCCTAAACGTGGCTATTGGACATTTGTCTAGTCACACTAGTGCAAAGACATTTGCAGCACCTCTGCCTGCATTGCACACTCCAACTCATTATAACTAAGCCATTATACTAGCAAACACTCAGTGTACCTAGTGGCATCCTAAACGTGGCAATTGGACTTTGCTATAGCCCCACTAGTGCAAAGACATTTGCAGCACCTCTGCCTGCATTGCACACTCCAACTCATTATAACTAAGCCATTATACTAGCAAACACTCAATGTACCTAGTGGCATCCTAAACGTGGCTATTGGACATTTGTCTAGTCACACTAGTGCAAAGACATTTGCAGCACCTCTGCCTGCATTGCACACTCCAACTCATTATAACTAAGCCATTATACTAGCAAACACTCAGTGTACCTAGTGGCATCCTAAACGTGGCAATTGGACTTTGCTATAGTCCCACTAGTGCAAAGACATTTGCAGCACCTCTGCCTGCATTGCACACTCCAACTCATTATAACTAAGCCATTATACTAGCAAACACTCAGTGTACCTAGTGGCATCCTAAACGTGGCTATTGGACATTTGTCTAGTCACACTAGTGCAAAGACATTTGCAGCACCTCTGCCTGCATTGCACACTCCAACTCATTATAACTAAGCCATTATACTAGCAAACACTCAGTGTACCTAGTGGCATCCTAAACGTGGCTATTGGACTTTGCTATAGTCCCACTAGTGCAAAGACATTTGCAGCACCTCTGCCTGCATTGCACGCTCCAACTCATTATAACTAAGCCATTATACTAGCAAACACTCAGTGTACCTAGTGGCATCCTAAACGTGGCTATTGGACTTTGCTATAGTCCCACTAGTGCAAAAACATTTGCAGCACCTCTGCCTGCATTGCACACTCCAACTCATTATAACTAAGCCATTATACTAGCAATTTTTGCTGCCAGTTTAAGGGCCGTAGTTGCATTGTCAGGGATATTTATTCTTTATTATTCTGCTGTTAATAAAGCTAGACCACCACTTCAATCTACACCACCTCTCAATTTTTACTACCACATTTTCAGTGCACAATCTTGTCGCAATCAACATGAGTGGCAAAATGACAGATGCTGGTGGAAAGGGGAAGAGGCGTGGTGGAAAAGGCAAAAAAGGTTTTGTCCGTGGGGAAGGTGGCAAAGCTCCATTATCATCTGCTGAAGATAGACCATCTACCAGCAAAAGTAAGATGTCTACTACTTACCGTGGACAATCCGATGTGCTCCCTTTTTTACGGACACGAACAACAGGAACAAAGGTAGATGATGGCCAAAAAAGGAAAATGCTTGAATGGATCTCAAGTGGTCCAACAAGTGCCCTCTCAGCCACTTCAAGTATTGCATCCAAAAAACACCAGTCCTCTGAGTTGTCATCCCAATCAAACTTGCTTTCTCCCAGCTCCGAAGTCTCCATCAGCCCTGCACAGTATGGTGGAACTGAGATGGCTGAGTCTGCAGAGCTGTTCAGTCACACTATAGCCTGGGAATCAGAGGTCTGCTCCCAAGCTACAGTGAGTACAGAACAGGAAATGGTCTGCAGTGATGCCCAGAACCTTTGTGACTCTGATTCAGGCCGTGAGGACCAAGTTTCTGAGCATAATGTTGACCCTTTGTCACAAACTGTAACACCTGTGGTTATAGACAATGAGGAACATACTGATGAAGATGAGACGCAGATACCCGATTGGGATGACAACTTAAATATTCGGTCAGGGCAAGAAGAGGCTCGGTCTGAGGGGGAGGGGAGTGCAAACACAACAATTGATGATGAAGTTCTAGATCCCACCTACTGTCAACCCACAGTCAGGCACTCGAGGAGGTCAACAGAGGTGGTGGAGGAGGATGCAACTGATGACGAAGTTACCTTGCGCCTTCCTGGACAGAGTCGGAGTACTGGTAGCACGTCTACAACTGCATCCTCAGCCACCACTCTGCCTCTGAGCATTATTCGGGGTGGATCAACAGGTCGCATGGCCTCTAAGCCTTGCCTAGCCTGGTCCTTTTTTGACATAGAAAAAGATCGCCCAAATTATGTGATCTGTAAAATTTGTCATGGTTCTCTTAGTAGAGGTCAAAACCTCAGCAGTTTGACAACTTCTTCCATGAATCGTCACATGAATAAATATCATATGGCCCGGTGGGAAGCTCACCGTGCTGCAATGCGGCCTAGCGGAGCGAACCATCCACCGCCTGCCCTTTCCAGTGCATCCGCGCGCTCGTCATCTTCTAGGACTGTGGGGACAGCTGTCACACCTGTTTTTCCACCCACAACTTCCACCACTGTAACCGCAATAGGCAGTTTGCTTGGTAGGTCGTCAGTTGGTTTGGAAGGGGAAACAAGTGAGTGTGTACAGCTCTCTCAGACATCGATAGCACCAACGTTGGATGAAGGCAACATCATGTCTCCGCCTGCACTTTCCTCACAAACCTGCATTTTTCCAGGGACACCCTACTCAACACCGTCTACACACAGCAGCCAGATCTCTGTCCCTCAGATGTGGTCAAATAAAAGGCCACTTCCTGCGACCCATGACAAAGCTAAGAGGTTGACTATATCCCTCTGTAAGCTGTTGGCTACCGAAATGCTGCCTTTCCGCCTAGTGGACACACAGGATTTTAGAGACCTTATGTCTGTCGCTGTGCCCCAGTACCAGATGCCTAGTCGCCACTACTTCTCTAAGAAAGGTGTGCCCGCGCTACACCAGCATGTCGCACACAACATCACCGCTTCATTGAGAAACTCTGTGTGTGAACGGGTGCATTTCACCACCGATACTTGGACCAGTAAGCATGGACAGGGACGTTACATGTCGCTCACTGGGCACTGGGTAACTATGGTGATAGATGGTGAAGGGTCTGCTGCACAAGTCTTGCCGTCCCCACGACTTGTGTGTCAATCCTCTGTCTGTCCAAGTTCCGCCACTGCTTCTGCATCCTCCACCTCATCTGGGTCCTCCACCTCCGCCCCAAGCCTGCCTGGTCAGGCCACCAGCGTTCTCACTGCGCAGAAGGAATCACGCACCCCTCATTACTATGCTGGCAGCAGAGCGCAACGGCATCAGGCGGTCTTTAGCTTGACATGTCTTGGGAATAAGAGTCACACAGCTGAGGAGTTGTGGTCAGCTCTGCGGTCCGAGTTTAATAAATGGTTGTCTCCACTCAACCTGCAGCCTGGTAAGGCCGTGTGCGACAATGCTGCAAACCTGGGTGCGGCCCTTCGCCTGGGCAAGGTGACACACGTACCTTGTATGGCTCACGTGTTGAACCTTGTCGTGTAGCAATTTTTAACACACTATCCCGGCCTAGATGGCCTTCTGAACAGGGCACGAAAACTGTCTGCTCACTTCCGCCGTTCAAGCGCCGCAGCTGAGCGACTTGCATCGCTCCAGAAGTCTTTCAGCCTGCTGGTTCATCGCCTGAAATGCGATGTGGTGACACGCTGGAATTCAACTCTCCACATGTTACAGCGACTGTGGCAGCACCGCCGTACCCTGGTGCAATACGTCATGACGTATAGCCTGGGCCAACGAGATGCAGAGGTGGGGCAGATCACCCTGATGGAGTGGTCTCAGATCAAGGACCTATGCACCCTTCTGCACAGTTTCGACATGGCGACGAATATGTTTAGCGCTGACAATGCCATTATCAGCATGACGATTCCAGTCATTTACATGCTGGAGCACACGCTAAACACTATTCGGAGTCAGGGGATGGGACAACAGGAAGGGGATGAACTACAGGAGGATTCATATGCGCAAGACACAACAACATCACCAAGGTCCAGACGTTCATCATCACCAAGGCGCCAGGCATGGGACCATGGGGGACAGGGATCAACAAGGGCGCATGGTAGCAGGCGAGATTTTGAGGAAGGTGCAGGAGGACATGAAGAAATGGAGGACGAACTGTCCATGGACATGGAAGACTCAGCAGATGAGGGAGACCTTGGTCAAATTTCAGTTGAAAGAGGTTGGGGGGAGATGTCAGAGGAAGAAAGAATGGTTAGCACCTCTATGCCACAAACACAGCGTGGACTTGGTCCGCATGGCTGCGCAAGACACATGAGTGCCTTCTTGTTGCACTACCTCCAACATGACCCTCGTATTGTCAAAATTAGAAGTGATGATGACTACTGGCTTGCCACACTATTAGATCCCCGGTACAAGTCCAAATTTTGTGACATAATTGCAGCCATAGAAAGGGACGCACGTATGCAGGAGTATCAGCAGAAGCTGTTACTCGATCTTAGCTCGGCTTTTCCACCAAACAACCGTGCAGGTGCAGGGAGTGAATCTCCCAGTTGTAACTTGACAAACATGGGACGGTCTCGTCATCTTCAACAGTCTACACGTACCAGTAGGACCGTATCTGGTGCTGGTAACAGCAATTTTATGGAATCTTTTCATAATTTTTTTAGACCCTCCTTTGCAAGGCCACCAGAGACAACAAGTCTGACACATAGTCAACGGCTGGAGAGGATGATACAGGAGTATCTACAAATGAACATCGATGCCATGACTGTGCAAATGGAGCCTTGCTCATTTTGGGCTTCAAATCTAGAAAAATGGCCAGAGCTATCCAGTTACGCCTTGGAGATGTTGTCGTGTCCAGCTGCCAGCGTTGTCTCTGAACGTGTCTTCAGTGCTGCTGGGTGTGTGCTGACAGATAAGCGCACGCGTCTGTCCAGTGACAATGTGGACAGACTGACGTTCATCAAAATGAACAAGTCATGGATCCAGAAGGAATTTACAACCCCTGTGTCATCCTGGGGAGAGTAAATGCTTGTGGATTTGGAATGTGCTTGATGCAAATCTAGCTGTGAAGTGTACAACTAGGGCACAAGTGCTGCCACTGAATGGGTGGGTGTGTGTGGGGCACAATTTTTGGAAAAAAGGGAGGCTCCGCTTGGAGTAACCCTTGCTTGATGTGTTTTTAAAAGAAGCCAAGATGAACAGAGCTGGGATCAGGAAAGACTTTGCTACCTACCCCGGTGTCATCCTGGGGACGGATAAGAATGGCGTATTTTGGAATGTGCTTGAAGCAAATCTAGCTGTGAAGTGTACAACTAGGGCACAAG
The DNA here is from genome assembly GCF_048569485.1 of Anomaloglossus baeobatrachus. Lineage (NCBI taxonomy): Eukaryota > Metazoa > Chordata > Amphibia > Anura > Aromobatidae > Anomaloglossus > Anomaloglossus baeobatrachus. Next base: position 110,142,277 of record NC_134354.1, on the reverse strand, counting down.
TGCTGCCACTGAATGGGTGGGTGTGTGTGAGGCACAATTTTTGGAAAAAAGGGAGGCTCCGCTTGGAGTAACCCTTGCTTGATGTGTTTTTAAAAGAAGCCAAGATGAACAGAGCTGGGATCAGGAAAGACTTTGCTACCTACCCCGGTGTCATCCTGGGGACGGATAAGAATGGCGTATTTTGGAATGTGCTTGATGCAAATCTAGCTGTGAAGTGTACAACTAGGGCACAAGTGCTGCCACTGAATGGGTGGGTGTGTGTGGGGCACAATTTTTGGAAAAAAGGGAGGCTCCGCTTGGAGTAACCCTTGCTTGCTGTGTTTTTAAAAGTAGCCAAGATGAACAGAGCTGGGATCAGGAAAGACTTTGCTACCTACCCCGGTGTCATCCTGGGGACGGATAAGAATGGCATATTTTGGAATGTGCTTGATGCAAATCTAGCTGTGAAGTGTACAACTAGGGCACAAGTGCTGCCACTGAATGGGTGGGTGTGTGTGGGGCACAATTTTTGGAAAAAAGGGAGGCTCCGCTTGGAGTAACCCTTGCTTGATGTGTTTTTAAAAGAAGCCAAGATGAACAGAGCTGGGATCAGGAAAGACTTTGCTACCTACCCCGGTGTCATCCTGGGGACGGATAAAAATGGCGTATTTTTGAATGTGCTTGATGCAAATCTAGCTGTGAAGTGTACAACTAGGGCACAAGTGCTGCCACTGAATGGGTGGGTGTGTGTGGGGCCCAATTTTTGGAAAAAAAGGGAGACTACGCTTGGAGTCACCTTGCGGTGTTTTACATGATTTTAGAAGGGCGTGCCATGCCTATATCTGTGTGTCCTCCTTTTTCCTTGTCCAGCTGTTTTGTTTTCGCATGAGTATATGTCCTTGTCACTTTCCCATGTGTTTGTGTTGTGTTGTGAGTTGTTTGTCACCTTTTGGACACCTTTGAGGGTGTTTTCTAGGTGTTTTTATGTGTTTGTGATTGCCTGCCATTGTTTCCTATGCAGTTCGAGTACGGTTCGTCGAACGTTCGACGAGCCGAACTCGAACGGGACCTCCGTTCGGCGAACCGACCTCGAGCCGAACCGGGACCGGTTCGCTCATCTCTACTCTTAATCCAAGTTAAAAATTTTTAGAAAGCTCTACTTGTCTTGCAAAACGCTCTCAAACCAAGTTACTCTTAATCCAAGGTTCTACTGTATATAAATCTTTTTCAGGATTTTTAGAACATACTAATGAATCCCTTATTTAATTCTTATCATATGATCAGTAATTGATGACTTCAGCCGAGGACCACACAATGTTTCCTATGAAATGCTATTAATTACGGAGATTTAAGAGAACTTACAGCCTAATATATCGCTATCTGATCTATGTAGATTTACGTGCGTGGCATGCAAGCTAGCAAATAATTCAGAATGTTACAGGTAATGATCTAACCAGGACTGCACAGTGCACTAGTTTATGTCTTGCCAGAGGTGATATATATTGCAACCTGTCAATCAAGTGTGGTATGTCACACAGCTGTTCACGTAGACTAATCAGTTATAGTATATTTACAATGAATTTCACTGTAGTATAAAGGTTTACTATTAGAATTCTGTTTGCATTTCTTCTTTGTTTTACTATGATATGATTCTGCTTTACTTTATTGATAAAACCTATTGTTACTTTCTTTGACAAAACCCAGGATAAAAACCATGAGCAAATACCCTGCAGTTAATAGTCTAATAAATAGTAATGGTATACCTAAATAACATAGGGTACTATTTAACACTATTTTGATCAAAAAGCGTAAAAGCCATCCGACCGTGACAAGGTTTACCCAATCAGGGTTTTACTTCTGTACGTGTCAGCAGGCCTCAATAGATGGGGGCAGAGTAGTACCCAGGCGAGACCGACCACCTTGCACCTGCCTGTGGAAAACTACATAGACACACAAAGACACTGTCACGATGTGACTTGTTGGATAACAAAGGATAAGGGCCCCTATGCTGTTCCTCATGCTTAGGGACCCTATGCTATCCCTAATATCAGGGATACTCCTAATGATTGATGCCGTTCCTTGATCTGTTCCTGACCAGACCTAGTCTGTTTTCTCCCCTACCTCTCCCACCAGCGAAGCATGGTTCAAGAGTGTGATGTTAATCACACATGAAGACAGACAAGGGTAAACCAAAACACTAACACACTTCACACACACACACACACACACACACATATACACACACACACACACACACACACACTAGGACAATAAGAGATTCAGGAACAAAACAAGAGCAGGAGGAAACTACAAAAGATAACTGGGGTAAATTCCACAACCGCACAAAGCAACAAGAACTACAAGCACCAGAAAGACTGGGACACGATACCACACCACACCACACCACACCAACTAAGACAAGCTATAGCTGGACCCAGCCATTATATATATGCGGGGAGCAGATGTGATATGCTCCCTCACAACAGGTATCAAAGAGACAAAAAAGGAGACTAGCAGAGATTAACTCTTGCTAGTCTGCCTATAAATCAGCACACAGCAGGTTGACACTCGAGTATACCTATGTTGCTCCCAGGCACCAAAGAATCTCTCAGGCGGAGTGTCAGAATGAGCAATCTGAACACAATCTGACACCGCTATGACAGTCGGCGAAGTTCATGAAAATCTCCTTGTGACAGGCACAGCCAAAAAGGGTACAAGAAATTAAAGCAAAACCGATATAATGGGGTGACTAATGGGGAATTTTGTAGTAGCCGATGTAGCAGAGGCTTCTAGGCAACAGCGCGACCAGCTGTTAACTCTTTGTGCTCTGGTCACCACTCCAGTGCAAATATACAGTTAGGTCCAGAAATATTTGGACAGTGACACAAGTTTTGTTATTTTAGCTGTTTACAAAAACATGTTCAGAAATACAATTATATATATAATATGGGCTGAAAGTGCACACTCCCAGCTGCAATATGAGAGTTTTCACATCCAAATCGGAGAAAGGGTTTAGGAATCATAGCTCTGTAATGCATAGCCTCCTCTTTTTCAAGGGACCAAAAGTAATTGGACAAGGGACTCTAAGGGCTGCAATTAACTCTGAAGGCGTCTCCCTCGTTAACCTGTAATCAATGAAGTAGTTAAAAGGTCTGAGGTTGATTACAGGTGTGTGGTTTTGCATTTGGAAGCTGTTGCTGTGACCAGACAACATGCGGTCTAAGGAACTCTCAATTGAGGTGAAGCAGAACATCCTGAGGCTGAAAAAAAAGAAAAAATCCATTAGAGAGATAGCAGACATTCTTGGAGTAGCAAAATCAACAGTCGGGTACATTCTGAGAAAAAAGGAATTGACTGGTGAGCTTGGGAACTCAAAAAGGCCTAGGCGTCCACGGATGACAACGGTGGTGGATGATCGCCGCATACTTTCTTTGGTGAAGAAGAACCCGTTCACAACATCAACTGAAGTCCAGAACACTCTCAGTGAAGTAGGTGTATCTGTCTCTAAGTCAACAGTAAAGAGAAGACTCCATGAAAGTAAATACAAAGGGTTCACATCTAGATGCAAACCATTCATCAATTCCAAAAATAGACAGGCCAGAGTTAAATTTGCTGAAAAACACCTCATGAAGCCAGCTCAGTTCTGGAAAAGTATTCTATGGACAGATGAGACAAAGATCAACCTGTACCAGAATGATGGGAAGAAAAAAGTTTGGAGAAGAAAGGGAACGGCACATGATCCAAGGCACACCACATCCTCTGTAAAACATGGTGGAGGCAACGTGATGGCCTGGGCATGCATGGCTTTCAATGGCACTGGGTCACTTGTGTTTATTGATGACATAACAGCAGACAAGAGTAGCCGGATGAATTCTGAAGTGTACCGGGATATACTTTCAGCCCATATTCAGCCAAATGCCGCAAAGTTGATTGGACGGCGCTTCATAGTACAGATGGACAATGACCCCAAGCATACAGCCAAAGCTACCCAGGAGTTCATGAGTGCAAAAAAGTGGAACATTCTGCAATGGCCAAGTCAATCACCAGATCTTAACCCAATTGAGCATGCATTTCACTTGCTCAAATCCAGACTTAAGACGGAAAGACCCACAAACAAGCAAGACCTGAAGGCTGCGGCTGTAAAGGCCTGGCAAAGCATTAAGAAGGAGGAAACCCAGCGTTTGGTGATGTCCATGGGTTCCAGACTTAAGGCAGTGATTGCCTCCAAAGGATTCGCAACAAAATATTGAAAATAAAAATATTTTGTTTGGGTTTGGTTTATTTGTCCAATTACTTTTGACCTCCTAAAATGTGGAGTGTTTGTAAAGAAATGTGTACAATTCCTACAATTTCTATCAGATATTTTTGTTCAAACATTCAAATTAAACGTTACAATCTGCACTTGAATTCTGTTGTAGAGGTTTCATTTCAAATCCAATGTGGTGGCATGCAGAGTCCAACTCGCGAAAATTGTGTCACTGTCCAAATATTTCTGGACCTAACTGTACATCCACAAAAATCCATTCTTCCTCTGAGACAAAGACTTGGACACAAGAGGATTTTTGTCAGTCACTGGAACTTTACTGTAATCATCAGCACATCATCTTGCATCTTACGAGCACCGCTTCTGATCCCGTCAGGGTTTCCTTTAGTTTCCATTACATAATTAAATTTACCGACCGACGCCTTCCCTGGCACTTGGGTTTCAGAAAGCACCACTAAGCCCCTCATCTCTTACTTAGATATCACATTACATGGCAGGCTCATCTTCTGCTCACACGCTCGGTCCCCACCCTATCCTTAGGGGCACAGTGACCGTCAGTCTCTTGAAGGGAATCATTGGGAAGTCTTTCTAGGGAATGGACGCCACTAAAACCTTCCGGACTAAGCTCACTTCCAGGGGGATCATCGTTCTGTCAGTCCTTCCACGCACGGGACCCCACACGTCCGGTGTCTGTGTTGGACCCTGAGGGTCTCATCAAATCAAAATATGGGCCATAAATCTCCTGCTCCTTACTGGGGACTCTCCTCCCCTCTTCCTATAACTTTCCCTTTTTATATATAGCAGCCCTCCCTGCACCTAAACCTTTCCTACCCAAAGGATACCAGGGAAGAGGTCACTGGGGCCACACTGCCACTTGGTGGCCACACATCAAACAGCACTTAACTTTATTACACGTCTATATCGTAACTGTTACCTCTGAAGGGATGACATAGCCCTAGACTCGCTTACACTCCCACACTCTTACACTGTGGCTATCAAATAACAAAAGCTATAATACCCTGCAGGCTATTTGTTCATTGTTTTTATCCTATGTTTTATCTGCTGATGGCCACAGTGTGAGTGTGCACCTGCACATTGAACTGGTACCAGCAGATGTGTCAGTCAATGATTTTGTTTCTGTTACCTTTTTGGCATATACAGAATTAATCTCGTGGAAAATCAGAATTGCATCCTGCTAATGCCAGGTTGCACATATATTTTGTCCAAATTTGAGAGATAATCTAGAGTCACCACCTGCATATTCTTGACTGCTTGATAAAATGAAGATGACAGATGGGTGAGCTGCTTCAGTTATTCTAATTAATCTGGGCACATCAATCAACTGATGGGGATGGTTTGGTGGAAAGTGGCTAAAATGTGACAATCTACGTAAAACTCAAAAAAAGAAAGAAAAGTAAATTTTATATATATATATATATATATATATATATATATATATATATATACATACAGCAGAGACCAAAAGTTTGTACACACCTGCTCATTCGAAGAGTTCTTTTTATTTTCATGACTCTGAAAATTGTAGATTCACATTGAAGGCATCAAATTTATGAATGAACACATGCGGAATTAAATACTTAACAAAAAACTGTGAAACAACAGTAAATATGTATTTTATTCTAGGTTCTTCAAAGTAGCCACCTTTTGCTTTGATTACTGCTTTGCACACTCTTGGCATTCTCTTGATGGGCTTCAAGATGTAGTCACCGGAAATGGTCTTCCAACAGTCTTGAAGGAGGTACCAGAGATGCTTAGCACTTGTTGGCCCTTTTGCCTACACTCTGCGGTCCAGCTAACCCCAAACCATCTCGATTGGGTTCAAGTCTGGTGACTTTGGAGGCCAGGTGAACTGGCGTAGCACCCCATCACTCTCCCTCTTAGTCAAATAGCCCTGACACAGCCTGGAGGTGTGTTTGGAGTCATGGTCCTGTTGAAAAATAAATGGTGGTCCAACTAAACGCAAATCGGATGGAATAGCATGCCGCTGGAAGATGCTGTGGTAGCCATGCTGGTTCAGTATGCCTTCAATTTTGAATAAATCACCAACAGTGTCACCAGCAAAGCTCCCCCACACCATCTCACCTCCTCCTCCATGCTTCACGGTGGGAACCAGGCATGTAGAGTCCATCCATTCACCTTTTCTGCATCGTACAAAGACACGGTGGTTGGATCCACTGGTCTAATGTCCATTCCTTGTGTTCTTTTGCCCAAACAAGTCTCTTCTGCTTGTTGTCTGTCCTTAGCAGTGGTTTCCTAGCAGCTATTTTACCATGAAGGCCTGCTGCAAAAAGTCTCCTCTTAACAGTTGTTCTAGAGATGTGTCTGCTGCTAGAACTCTGTGTGGCATTGACCTGGTCTCTAATCTGAGCTGCTGTTAACCTGCGATTTCTGAGGTTGGTGACTCGGATAAACTTATGCTCCGCAGCAGAGGTGACTCTTGGTCTGCCTTTCCTGGGGCAGTCCTCATGTGAGCTAGTTTCTTTGTAGCGTTTGATGGTTTTTGCCACTGCACTTGGGAACACTTTCAAAGTTTTCCCAATTTTTCGGACTGACTGACCTTCATTTCTTAAAGTAATGATGGTCACTCGTTTTTTTTTACTTAGCTGCATGTTTCTTGCCATAATACAAATTCTAACAGTCTATTCAGTAGGACTATCAGCTGTGTATCCACCAGACTTCTGCACAACACAACTGATGGTCCCAACCCCATTTATAAGGCAAGAAATCCCACTTATTAAACCTGACAGGGTGCACCTGTGAAGTGAAAACCATTTCCGGTGGCTACCTCTTGAAGCTCATCAAGCGTGTGCCGAGAGTAATCAAAGCAAAAGGTGGCTACTTGGAAGAACCTATAATATAAGACATATTTTCAGTAGTTTCACACTTTTTTAAGTATTTAATTCCACATGTGTTAATTAATAGTTTTGATGCCTTCAATGTGAATCTACAATTTTCAGAGTCATAAAAATAAAGAAAACTCTTTGAATGAGAAGGTGTTTCCAAACATTTGGTCTGTACTGTATATATATATATATATATATATATATATATATATATATATATATATAAAAAAATTCACAAAATATTAGCATAAACGCATAAACTAGGCAGACCAATAGGTGACATAAAGTTAGATAGGTGCTGCACTTATTGATTTCAGGCCATTAACTGAGCTACAATTGAGTATATATGTTACAGGTAATGTATGAAAACATGGCATTCTGTAGAATACGTAGGCAATGTATACAATCCCTGTCATTTTCAGGCAAGGTATGAAATATCTGCGTTGTTCTATACTTTCACTAGGCATTACATAAAATGTCTAGGTATTATAAAGAATGACAAGAACTGCTCAGGGCAAAGTCTGACATAATGCCCAGATTGGAAAAGTCTTTAGTAACAAACAGTCAAAAAACTAATGAAAGAAGAAATCCTAAATGAACAACAGGATATCTTTACTGGGAAAAACACAAAGAAACAGAAGTGTAATTCCTGACTATTAGTCTTTAGTAACAAGCAATCAAAAACATGAAAGAAGAAATGCAAAATGAACAACAGGATATCTTTGCTGGGGAAAAAAAAGGAATCAAAAGTGTCATTCCTAACTATTTGTTGCAGCACAGGAGGCTAGAATTGCATTTTAATGCTAACGGCAACTGAGCCAGTTTCACAGATCTCCTGCTGCATGCCTGTCCACCTACTTTTGGACGGACCACCCCTGTAGTATTCTACACTCCGCCTGTTTGTCACTTAGGTATTCTATAGAATGACTAGGAAATGTATGAACATCTGATGCATCTGACGACCCATTTCTGGCATTGTATACATTGCCTGGGTATTCTATAGAATGCCTGTTTTTACACATTGCCGGAAACATATACACAAGCCTCCATCACTCTATTACTTGTCTGTTTACACAGGCCGATGCATAATGGTGGAGACAGAACATTGATTAGTGTGGTCATGATGTCCCCTTGCAGGACGTCATCAAATTATACAAGTTCTACAAATGGTTATTTACCAATTTGTTACTTCTAGATGTCCCATACGTTTGTGCTGTCTACGTATTTGACAAAATTGATAAATTTGCCCAAGGGTGTTTTTTTTTAAATTAATTAAAGGAGCGCTCCCATTAAAATTTGTATTGTTTAAATGTGTGTGTAAGTGCATGTAATGTAATGTAAGTGTATTAATATAACATACTCATCTAACTGCACTCTATCCAGCATCCAGGACCATTCTTCTGCTCTTCTCAGTGACGTCACCACAAATGAGACCTGTCTTCTCACTGTAAACTCTATGTGTGAGCCAGAAGTCTCATTTGCAATGAAAGCCTATGGGGCCTCGTTCTGACAATCCACAGACTTACATTGTAAAACTCACATTGCGCTCTGCGTGAGGCAGACAGCCTGTAGAGGGGGAAATGTCACTGTCAGGAGAAAAAAGTAATTGGACACCGGAGAGTGCGTCGGTAGGTGAATACAATACACACACTACATTATATGCGCATACACACACATTTAAGCAATTTAAAATTTAGTTGGAGTGAGTCTTTAATTAAACCCTTTTCCCAATAACTGCTTTCTGGAGTATGACTAAAGTGTGGACAATCATGAATTGTACTCAGATTGGCATGGTGGCTCAGTGGTAGCACTGTGGTCTTGCAGCGCTGGGGTCCTGGGTTCTAATCCCACCAAGGACAACATCTGCAAGGAGTTTGTATGCTTTCCCCGTGTTTGTGTGGGTTTCCTCCGAGTACTCCAGTTTCCTCCCACACTCCAAAAACATACTGATAGGGAACTTAGATTGTGAGCCCCAATGGGAACAGTGTTTCCGTTGTCTGTAAAGAGCTGTGGAGTTAATAGCGCTATATAAATGAATAAATATTATTATATTATTATGCAGATTCATTGCTATTGACCACAGATAATATTGCCTTAGATTGGGTTCAGATGGCTGGTCTAAAATTTGGGCCAGTCACATTCACAAATTACGGATGTAACTAGCTTCGTGTGCAGGTCTATGTGCTGATCCCCATAATGGATGCTTGCAGTAATGATTTACATGCACATCTGGTTCGTAAATCGGACCAAAGTAGAGAATGCTGTGATTTTTTTTCTACCTAAACCGCTGGTCTGTGTTGGTGCATGTGTTCTCTGTGTGCGCCACACATCTGTGTAATACACTCTAAACAACCAACAGTACAGTTTCCCCACATACAGATCTTTGCTGCTTACCTTTTAATTTTTTCAAAAATTCTGCAATTGTTTGAAACAGGTTTTTATTAAACATTTTTTAACAATATGTGATGTTATTTAGATATCTAAACAGCAGTTCCACCAAGTATAATCTTTCAAACATATTTCTGAAGCGGTCCACTTGTCACAGGGAATGACTCAAAAGTCAAGACCCTGCAGTGTCCCTAATCTCGAAGGTAAACTTGATGGTAGCCAGGTCCGAGCCCCCAACGTAACCCTATCTGCTGTCCGAGCCCTGATCTTACTACCCCCACCCTGGTAGCAGGCTGGAAGGCCAGTAACAAAACCCCACAGAAAAGATGCAGACAAGGGAGAATGTAACCTCGTACACACTGCACACAAAACACAAAGGGGAGACAATATGTGTACAAGGGAATAAAGAAATGGGTAGGGAATAAACTTACAACAGGGAAACGTGCACACCACACAGAAAAACAACTGATGTTCACCATGAACTGACAACCACTGAGACCGGGTTTGCTGATGCTATCTTTGGCGATCTCCTACTATTCTCCCAAGCCTTAAATAGGATAGGCCAGCTGTGGATGGTAATCAGCAACCTGGCTCTCAGAAGAATTGCACACTGCCCCGAAAAAGGATTAACTCCTACACGGCTGGGAGCAGTGAAACAACTCAGTTGACACCCAGCAGAGCAGAGGACTTAAAAGAGGCCAGGTTGCCTGTCGGACTCTGCAATGTGTACAGAGTCCGACGCCATAGTAGTGTGGCACCCCTGAGGCTCAGTCACCACAGGGTACTGCATCTCTTTTAAGATGTAGTATTCAGTCCGGGTAAGTGGAGGTTAATCACTGGTGTTTGTTTCACTTACACAATATCCAATCAGTGAGTCAGACAGTTATACAGCAAAGGAAGCCAGACAGCCTGGGGAATTCATGGTTACCAGGGCAACAGCCACTTTGAGTCATCCGAAAGGTGAGGGCTGTACTCAGGGAGTGGGAGCACACAACCAGCTTCTTGTCAGAAAGGTCTGAGACTCTGAAGAACACGATCACAAGAGAGCATGCTTAAGTGCTTCTCTTGCTAGAACCAGGCATACTGGAAGAGGGCAACCGGTGGATATGGTGAGACAGAAGAGAACATGGTAGCTGGAGGTCGAGCCTAATCATTCCTACAGTGCCAGCACTGACAGGTTGCAGAAACCCTAGGGCAGATCATACTTTATGTTGTCTTTGAGAATCTGCAGGGGAAGGGGATTTCAAGTCCCATCGCCCACCACCCAGTTTCCCAGAGCACAGTGACACATAGGATCCGGGGTCGGGATTCAGCCAGGCCCCATTGCGAGGATCCACACCACCTGCATCCGGGACGGGATACTTAACAGAGACACCGGGTTCACCAAGTTGTTTCAAGCCACGGGGATCCACAATCAAATGCAAGGAAGGGAGGACTCACACTCCACAGACACCTGTAATTGCTTCTGATTTATCCGGGACTGGCTGAGGCCTATCATGGCTGAGAGCAGCACATCCGAGGCATCTTACAACTGTGAATAAAGAGAATTTTGAACCGCAGCCCCCTGTGTCATTCCTGACTTTGCCGGCGTCGGCGCCCCGCGCGTCGGCACTCCCATGGACTACTGCCCACATCATCCACCCGGGGCCCGCTCCACCTGTGGGGAGCGACACCATCCTGGCTGTCACAACACCTGCCCTGGTAATGAATTCTGTGGCGGCTACTCCCTGCCGCATATCACAGGTGGCGTCACGACAAACGTTTCCCAAACACCCCGCTTCCTCTTCATTTCCTGTACACCTCGGGGCAATGGAACCCATGAGATTGCCTAACCCGACCCGCAACGGCCCGGCAACGAGTGCGATAACCACCTGCCCCGTGGGGCGGTACAGTAGTAATCCATGTGTTCGGATCCAGACAGCACATGACACCACTGTAAAGTTGATATAAATATTCCGCTATCTCTTTTTAGGATTACGTTTCTTACGTTTCCTTATAGCTGAGATATTCATACGTTTTTAAGTCTTTCTTTGAGATTCACCACCTTTCTGATATTTTTTTTTTATAATCTGGTGCCCAAAGTTGGATTGTACAGTCAAATAAATAAAACATGTTTTAGAATTACAATATTCACATCCAGTTTACAAGTTGTTACAAGTTAAGAAAAAAAAAAAAAATCGACAAAAATTCTAACTACACAGTTGGAGATTTTGCACCCATGACAAGATAGAGATGTACTTATGTCTTCTGAGAGTTTCCATTTTAGAGCAACACCTGTCTAGTAAATTCAGACAGACAGGTCATTACTGCAATTACACTTCAGTCTTTAGCAAATAAACATAAGAGGCAAAATCCATCAAAATTTTACTCCCTGTCAGGAATAAAGGTTGAGAGATCAGAATGGAAGAAAGGATTTTCCTCAAAGTCCAATAAAATCCCTTTCCTAGTAATACAGTATTTGACTCCATGGTAGAAATAAAATGAACTTTTTTTAATGTAGCAAAGAATTTACTCTTAAGTATTTTTCTGTTAGCAAACAGGTAATTGCTGCTCCTTGGTCTTAATACATTTAGTTTATCTCTTCAGTAGCGCATCGATTTAAATGTGTTGTGGGTTGGACTCGATCTTTAAGAATTTATGATCTCTCCCCAGAGATGGTGTAAAATGGAAAAGGAGTACCGTATTTTTCAGATTATAAGACGCACTTTTCCTCCCAAAAATTTGGGAGGAAAATGAGGAGTGCGTCTTAGAATCTGAATGTAGCTTACCGCAGGGGGTGGTGGAGAGGGGTCACAGGAGGCAGGGCAATGTTGTGCGCTGTACTGTGGGTGCTGCTCTGTGCGACGCTGCTCTGTGCAGCTCGGCTTTGTGCGGCTCGGCTCTGTGCGGCTCGGCTCTGTGCGGCAGGCAGCAAGCCTCTGTGCGGCAGGCAGCATGGATCTGTGCGGCGAGCAGAGTGGCTCTGTGTGGTAAGCAGCGTGGCTCTGTACAGTGGGCGGCGCTGCTCTGTGCAGTGGGCAGTGAGGCTCTGTGCATCGAGCTGCGCTGCTCTGTGTGACAGGCAGTGAGGTACTTGTGATTCTGAAGATGTCGGCAGTAAGGCTTCAAACAATGGTGCCCAGAGTCGGCGCATGCACAGATAGAGCTCTTGGCTCAAGCTCTCACCTGCACACGCACCTACTCTGGCCACCATTTCTTTGAAGTCCGCACTGCCGACACCTTCAGAATGACCAGTGCCTCACTGCCCGCAGCGAGCACCAGCACAGAGCAGCGCCAGGTGCCCCAGCATAGATCAACGCCGGCTGCCTCCAGCACAGAGCAGAGTAGATTTCACTCAGAGATGGCAGACGTCATGGTGGCGTCGATTTCTGTTCAGAATACAGATTCTGACACTCCGCCCAATAACTTCTCTGGTGTCTGTGATCAATGCAGGCAGACTTGGGCATCAACCTGCAGAGTGGTAATTCATAAGCAGGCTAGCATCAGTTAATCTCTGCTAGTCTGCTAGTTAGACTCCATTAATCACATTTTGTGGGGAAGCCGACCACATCTGCTCCCCTCCTTTATGCTGGCTAGACCCTTCACCTATGTCAGCTATAGTTTATCTTAGCTGGTCTGGTGATATGTGATCTAAACTATCTGGTGGTTGTTATACTTGTTGCTGAGTATGGTTGGGGAGTTAACCCTTGTTGCCTTTTTGTTGTTACCTTTCTGCTCTTGCTTTACTCCTGAGTCTCTCATTATCTATTCCTGTGTGTAGTGTGTAAGTGTTTTGGTTTTCCCATGTCTGTCTTTATCTATATTCCATCACACTCCTACCCCGTCCTTCCCTGGTGGGAGGAAGGTTATCAGAGTAGTACTGGTCAGGAGCATAGCCAGAAAAAGCATAAGAGCCACTGTTCCCCGCTATCTTAATAGTCAGCTCGTTACAGTAGATGGACAAAATAAATCAACTGTACTTCATGTAAGTAAAAGACTGTTAACCAAGGTATATTGTTTTGTGTCTATCTATTGGTTAGTTTTAGTGTTCTAATAATCCTGTACCTATATGTTCTCAGAAAATGGATTCTGTTGAAATAAAATTTTCTTTCATTTATGAAAAAAAATGATAAAAAAATGATAATAAAGATTATGTATAACTAGTGATGAGCGAGCACTACCATACTCGGGTGATCGGTACTCGTTAAGAGCAGATGGATGCTCTTATGGGGGCAACTCGAGTACCCACATGTAACTGAACTCAATGGGGAACTTGAGCATTTTTCCAAAAGATTTCCCAGAAAAATGCTCTAGTCCCCTATTGACTTCCATTATACTTGGCTGATCGAGTCTCACCAAGTTGCACCGATCTGAACATCCAACAGCTCTTAATGGGTACCGAACACATTGTAGTGCTCGCTCATCACTATGGATAACCTGTAACCACACTTGGTGGCCTTTCTGTGGTCTGGTTACTGCTCCATGCTCCATATTCAAAAACTGTGACATGATGCTATTTTGTCTTAGCTTTACATTTTGCTCTGTAGGTGATGTGAATTTTTATTAATACATATCTCATTTAGAGTTGAGCAAAAAGATTTGCAAAACCCCGGTCTACTGGCCAGGTTGCAAAGTCCATAGTCACCGGACCACAACTACATGTGGCATTTCTGACATTTCTTCTGCTTAGTATCCTCAATATTTTCATGCCTGTATGACAATATGCCAAAGGAATAACATCATGGGGTTAATAATCAGGATACATTCTGGTGTAGCAGTAGAAGGTGCTTTGATCCGTGAGCCAGGAACTAAGTGACTTCTGGACCAGGGTCTTTAAAAACTTTTTCCTCAACTTTAGCCTAATTTGATTATTTCCACCAGTTTTCAAATGTTCTTTGCAATTGTGAAAGTCTGTCTCCTGTCTATGTGAAATATTTTACTGAGTTTCCAAAGATCACTACGGCTTTAGCACCAGTTGAACATAAACTAATTATGTATAATAAACACTTTTATAGAAGACTGTCTTGACTATATAATTATCGAAAAAAATGACAAGAAAGGAATGACATTACTCATCAGCTGAATTAGGGATGGTCTCAGTCATACAGCCGTCATCTCTGGTATCCATTACGAAGCTAAAAATGATATGAAATGTTGAAATCCTTCTATAAATCCTGCTATAAATGACAAAGAAAGAAGATGAACAGGACATTAAATAGGTCTGACTATGTCTCAGGGATAATACAAGTAGAGCTTAGCTAAAAATATGTAGATGATTGATCTCATGCAACATATATATGCCTAAGAGGTTATAACCACAACCTCGCTGCGTCTGACTGCCACACCTGTGCTGCCTAAGGATCGCACAATTCACCCCCCAAATTGATCAGTCACTGATTACTGTCAATGAGAAGGAAAAATGCCGCATATAGGACCAGGGACTTTGGGTCTTACATTTAATAAATTTGAATATTTCTGAGGCAACCGAGGTGGATATGCTGGTTACACAACTAGAGTATATGCAGCAGAGCCCAGGATTAATTAGGAGATACACTTTAAAGCACACCAATCACCAGAATTTTCCTATATAACCTAAAGCCGGTGCTATACTGGCACTATCAGGCTAATTCTATACATACCTTTATTTGTTAGCTAGGATGTATAGGTTTTGAAACACAAGCAAGTAAAGTTTGAATGACAGCAGCTGCCGATCAGCTGACAGCTGGGCTGGATATTCACAGTGATTCCCACCCCCCTGCCTGTCCCTCTTCCCCCTGTTATTTATGCTAATTATATTATAGAATCATTTTACTATCTGACTAGAAGGACCTATGCTGATGTAAAACCCATGTAACCAGAAGGGTCGAGGCCTCATGCAACAGAAAAATAATGTTGCTTCCTGGTATCAGCTATGTTAGCTGAGGCCCTGCCCCTTCTGAAGAAAAGACATAAAAAGGAACAACTGATCTTTGCCAAAGAGTACCCACACAAACCACAATCCTTCTGGGAAAATTCTCTTTGGACAGATGAAACAAAAATAGACCTTTTTGGAAATGCAATGCAACAGTTTGTTTACAGAAGGCACAATGATGATTATAAGGAAAACAGCACCCTACCAACAGTTAAGCATGGTGGAGGATCCATAAAGCTGTGGGGTTGTTTTGCTACATCCGGTAATGGAAGACTTGCCTTTATCACAGGAATCATGAACAAGAGATTTTTAGAGCAAAATGTCCTACCCAGTGTAAGAAAACTTGGCTTGAGTCAAATAAAGAGTTTGTGCTTAAGTTATAAAGAGACTGTTTCTGTGATGTGTTGCCCAACTTTGTCTATGATGGTGACCAGTGACGGGGTGGCGGATGAGCCGCTGAAGACGCAAGTAGATGTTGCACCCCCGACTGGGGCGGAACACATGCACAACACAAGATTGAAGAAGGAGAAATATTGACATACCATGAGAAGAGTACATTACCACCAGATAGTGATAGTGGTACAAATAGTACCATATACTAGGAGAAATACCACTACACATGACCTGACCACATAGTATCATCACACAGTCGCTGAATAATACAATATTGATAATAACTGCAATACTAATAACACTAATATCACCACTAGTGACATTATACACAGGAACTATGTATATAGTATAACATGTATAGGGTACAGGTAATACAGGGATCACCAGTTATGTTATACAAAGAAGCTTTGTATATACAGTTAGGTCCAGAAATATTTGGACAGTGACACAAGTTTTGTTATTTTAGCTGTTTACAAAAACATGTTCAGAAATACAATTATATATATAATATGGGCTGAAAGTGCACACTCCCAGCTGCAATATGAGAGTTTTCACATCCAAATCGGAGAAAGGGTTTAGGAATCATAGCTCTGTAATGCATAGCCTCCTCTTTTTCAAGGGACCAAAAGTAATTGGACAAGGGACTCTAAGGGCTGCAATTAACTCTGAAGGCGTCTCCCTTGTTAACCTGTAATCAATTAAGTAGTTAAAAGGTCTGGGGTTGATTACAGGTGTGTGGTTTTGCATTTGGAAGCTGTTGCTGTGACTAGACAACATGCGGAACTCTCAATTGAGGTGAAGCAGAACATCCTGAGGCTGAAAAAAAAGAAAAAATCCATCAGAGAGATAGCAGACATGCTTGGAGTAGCAAAATCAACAGTCGGGTACATTCTGAGAAAAAAGGAATTGACTGGTGAGCTTGGGAACTCAAAAAGGCCTGGGCGTCCACGGATGACAACAGTGGTGGATGCTCGCCGCATACTTTCTTTGGTGAAGAAGAACCCATTCACAACATCAACTGAAGTCCAGAACACTCTCAGTGAAGTAGGTGTATCTGTCTCTAAGTCAACAGTAAAGAGAAGACTCCATGAAAGTAAATACAAAGGGTTCACATCTAGATGCAAACCATTCATCAATTCCAAAAATAGACAGGCCAGAGTTAAATTTGCTGAAAAACACCTCATGAAGCCAGCTCAGTTCTGGAAAAGTATTCTATGGACAGATGAGACAAAGATCAACCTGTACCAGAATGATGTGAAGAAAAAAGTTTGGAGAAGAAAGGGAACGGCACATGATCCAAGGCACACCACATCCTCTGTAAAACATGGTGGAGGCAACGTGATGGCATGGGCATGCATGGCTTTCAATGGCACTGGGTCACTTGTGTTTATTGATGACATAACAGCAGACAAGAGTAGCCGGATGAATTCTGAAGTGTACCGGGATATACTTTCAGCGCAGATTCAGCCAAATGCCGCAAAGTTGATCGGACGGCGCTTCATAGTACAGATGGACAATGACCCCAAGCATACAGCCAAAGCTACCCAGGAGTTCATGAGTGCAAAAAAGTGGAACATTCTGCAATGGCCAAGTCAATCACCAGATCTTAACCCAATTGAGCATGCATTTCACTTGTTCAAATCCAGACTTAAGACGGAAAGACCCACAAACAAGCAAGACCTGAAGGCTGCGACTGTAAAGGCCTGGCAAAGCATTAAGAAGGAGGAAACCCAGCGTTTGGTGATGTCCATGGGTTCCAGACTTAAGGCAGTGATTGCCTCCAAAGGATTCGCAACAAAATATTGAAAATAAAAATATTTTGTTTGGGTTTGGTTTATTTGTCCAGTTACTTTTGACCTCCTAAAATGTGGAGTGTTTGTAAAGAAATGTGTACAATTCCTACAATTTCTTATCAGATATTTTTGTTCAAACCTTCAAATTAAACGTTACAATCTGCACTTGAATTCTGTTGTAGAGGTTTCATTTCAAATCCAATGTGGTGGCATGCAGAGCCCAACTCGCGAAAATTGTGTCACTGTCCAAATATTTCTGGACCTAACTGTATATATGTTATATACTGTATAGTGTAAGTGTTCAGGTAGTACAGAGACTTAAGCCTGCTTTACACGTTGCAATTAGTTGTACAATCGCATTTGCGATGTGACACGCCCAGGTTGCATACGGGATCTTATGAGATTGCATGTAGGTCGTTCATTTGCTGTCACACGTGCGTTAGTAGCCTAGGTTAAATTGATCAATTTTGTGTGCGTTCTTTTAGATCATGTGTTCTGTGACGTATGCATTGGGCACCTTTTTTTTTTTTTTTTTATTTATTGACTTGCCAAGCGTGTGTAATGTGTAGGGATGCGTTTTTACTATGTCATCTGCCATTCAGCTCTGCTACATGGCCGCTGACAGCAGACACAGACAGCCATGTAGCAGAGCTGAATGGCAGTTAACAGCAGACATAGACAGAGCCGCACGATAAAAAAAGAATGAACTCGGGTGAACTTCACCCGACTTCATTGTCATGCTGCGGCTCTGTCTGTGTCGCGTCCTGATTAGCGGTCACCTGTGAAGGACTCACCGGTGACCGCTAAACTCCTGAGTGACTGAAGTGAGCAGCCCTCTCTCATAAACTCACCGATCCCCGATCCCCGGCGCGGTGCTGCACGGCGTTCACACTGCTCCGGCGGCTTTTACTGTTTTTAAAAAGCCGGACGCCCATTAAACAAACTCGTATTCCCTGCTTTCCCCGCCCACCGGCGCCTATGATTGGTTACAGTGAGACACGCCCCCACGCTGAGTGACAGGTGTCACACGGCACCCAATCACAGCAGCCGGTGGGCGTGTCTATACTGTGTAGTGAAATAAATAATTAAATAATTAAAAAAACCGGCGTGCGGTCCCCCCCAATTTTAAAACCAGCCAGATAAAGCCATACGGCTGAAGGCTGGTATTCTCAGGATGGGGAGCTCCACGTTATGGGAAGCCCCCCAGCCTAACAATATCAGCCAACAGCCGCCCAGAATTGCCGCATACATTATATGCGACAGTTCTGGGACTGTACCCGGCTCTTCCCGATTTGCCCTGGTGCGTTGGCAAATCGGGGTAATAAGGAGTTATTGGCAGCCCATAGCTGCCAATAAGTCCTAGAATAATCATGTCAGGCGTCTATGAGACACCTTCCATGATTAATCTGTAAATTACAGTAAACACACACACACCCGAAAAACCCTTTATTAGAAATAAAAAACACAAACATATACCCTGGTTCACCACTTTAATCAGCCCCAAAAAGCTCTCCATGTCCGGCGTAATCCAGGATGGTCCAGCGTCGCTTCCAGCTCTGCTGCATGGAGGTGACCGGAGCTGCAGCAGACATCGCCGCTCCTGTCACCTCCACACAGCAACTGAAGACAGCCGCGCGATCGGCTGAGCTGTCAGTGAGGTTACCCGCTGTCACTATATCCAGCGGTGGCCGTGGGTAACCTCAGTGACAGCTCAGCTGATCGCGCTACTCACCGCCGCTCCTCTCACCTCCACGCAGCAACTGAGGTGAGTAGCGCGATCAGCTGAGCTGTCACTGAGGTTACCCGCGGCCACCGTTGCTGCGTGGAGGTGACAGGAGCGGCGGTGTCTGCTGCAGCTCCGGTCACCTCCATGCAGCAGCGCTGGAAGCGACGCTGGACCATCCTGGATTACACCGGACATGGAGGGCTTTTTGGGGCTGATTAAAGTGGTGAACCAGGGTATATGTTTGTGTTTTTTATTTCTAATAAAGGATTTTTTCGGGTGTGTGTGTGTTTATTTACTGTAATTTACAGATTAATCATGGAAGGTATCTCGGGGAGACGCCTGACATGATTAATCTAGGACTTATTGGCAGCTATGGGCTGCCAATAACTCCTTATTACCCCGATTTGCCAACGCACCAGGGCAAATCGGGAAGAGCCGGGTACAGTTCCAGAACTGTCGCATATAATGTATGCGGCAATTCTGGGCGGCTGTTGGCTGATATTGTTAGGCTGGGGGGCTCCCCATAACGTGGAGCTCCCCATCCTGAGAATACCAGCCTTCAGCCGTATGCCTTTATCTGGCTGGTTTTAAAATTAGGGGGGACTGCACGCCGTTTTTTTTAATTATTTAATTATTTATTTCACTACACAGTATAGACACGCCCACCGGCTGCTGTGATTGGGTGCAGTGTGACACCTGTCACTCAGCGTGGGGGCGTGTCTCACTGTAACCAATCATAGGCACCGGTGGGCGGGGAAAGCAGGGAATACGAGATTGTTTAATGGGCGGCCGGCTTTTTCAAAACAGTAAAAGCCGCCGGAGCAGTGTGAACGCCGTGCAGCGCCGCGCTGGGGATCGGTGAGTATGAGAGAGGGGGATAGACTGACATGGACAGAGAGTGAGGGACAGAGATAGTGACCGACTGACAGAGATTAGTGAATGACAGACATTGTGAGGCGCTTCAGAACGCAGCTTTTCAGCTGCGCTCTGAAGCGGACCTTTTTTAAGCTGCGGTGCAGAGCGCACACCTGCGCACATAGCATCAGACACCAAAATCGTATGAGGGATGTCACACGTTACAATTGACTAGGTTCGTGCAACAAAACGCTCAATTCTAGACAAAGATATGATGTGTTTGCGATCAACGGTTTTGCGTTCAATCCAGATTGCACGTAGATGTCACACGCAGACACCTCACAAACGATGCCGGATGTGCGTCACTTACAACTTGACCCCAACGACGGATTGTGAGATATATTGAAGCGTGTGTTGGGGGCTTTAGCAATGATGTCTGTGGTTGAAATCATTCATCTTCACTTTTACTATTCATCTGGTGCAGACTGCTTTATTTTCTTCCTGCTGGGACTTTACAGAAAATAACACTGTCATCTATAACTGATTGTTTCTATAAAAAACATTCCCAATTTTTTGCCAACTTTTACACTGAGCGAGATGAATAAAAAAGTGCCATAGTGCTGCCTTGCAAAGAAACAGGACCTCCCTTTTTGTTCCCCTCCATAGAAAACAATATCATCAAAAGTAAAATATGTTCCTTAATTGGCTCCTACAGTAATTATGTCTCCCCCTGCCATCATAAAGCAATAATCTAAGTTCCTCATTCGAGCCCCTAATTAGTAATTATTTCTCCCATCCTGAACCCTTCCTGCAATAAATGTTCCCCATCCTGTAATCATTTTTTTTTATCCTAGCCCCTTCCTGTAATAGTGTCTTCCTTCCTGGGCCTCTACTAGTAATAATGTCACCTATCCTGGGCCCCTTCCTGTAATGTCCCCAATTTTGACCCCTTTATGTAGTAATGTACTCCATCCTGGTTCCCAAATTTCCTTCATCCTGGCTCCCACATGTCTCTCATCCTGGTCCTCATATGTCCTCCACTCTGGTCTCTAAAGGGGGTGTTACACGCAGCGATATCGCTGGTGAAAGCACCCGCCCCCGTCGTTTGTGCGTCACGGGCAAATCGTTGCCCGTGGCGCACAATATCATTCGGAGCTGTCACACAGACTTACCTGCCTAGCGACGTCGCTGTTGCTGGCGAACCGCATCCTTTCTAAGGGGGTGGTTCGTGCAGCGTCACAGCGGCGTCACTAAGCGGCCACCCAATAGAAGCGGAGGGGCGTAGATGAGCGGGACGTAACATCCCGCCCACCTCCTTCCTTCCTCATTGCCGGCAGCCGCAGGTAAGCTGCTGTTCGTCGTTCCCGAGGTGTCACACGTAGCGATGTGTTCTGCCTCGAGAATGTCGAACAACCTGCGTGCTCAACAATCAACGATTTTTTGAAAAGGAACGATGTGTCAACGATGGACGATAAGGTGAGTATTTTCCATCGTTAACGGTCGTTCGTGTGTGTCACACGCAACAACGTCGCTAATGATGCCGGGTGTGGGTCACGGAATCCGTGACCCCGGCGATATATCGTTAATACGTCGATGCGTGTAACGGGGCCTTTATCCTTTGAAGTTTTTTGAAGGCAAAGGGCAGTCACAACAGCTTTGAATTAAGATTTCTGACTTTTTCTTTCATTTTGCATCTTGTTAATTGATGATAAGCTATTAACACTTCTATCTTTGTAAAACTTTCTTATTTCTAGCATTTTTTCTCACCTGCCTAAAAATTTCACACAGTTCTATAAACACTGAATACTGAAAATATATAAAAAAAAAGGATTATCTTGTAAGAAATGTAACTCTCATATTTCCCCCTTAAACTAAGTTTGTGTGTTCCCTTTTAAATTTATTGATGCACTCTTTCCCATTTAACATCACTGCCATGCACTGTGCTCTGACGTCAGTCGCCAATCTGTGATAGGCTGATGGCCATTTTAAAGTCTGTGCTAAATTTGAACCAGCAACAGAATGCTGCTCAGGAATGGGAGCAAGGTGAGCATGAATTGTTTTTATGTTCTTTTTTTTTTCTATGTGTGCTAGTATATAGGAAGCTATATATGAAATAATATTGTCTATAGGTGCTAATACTGTCTATATATTACTATGTGGGGCTCACACTGTGATTAGGGGGCTATGTGGGGCTCATGCTGTATATAACGTGGCTATGTGGGGGCTTATGCTGTATGTAGTGGGGCTATGTGGGGCTCATACTATATATAAGGGACTGGGTGTGGATCTTACTGCTTATAGGGGGGCAGTGTAGGGATCTTACTTTATATAGGAGCTGTGTGGGGGCCTATACTGTTTATAGGGAGTTGTGTGAGGGCTCATACAGTGTTTAGTGTGGTGTCAGCATACTTAATGCTGCTCAAAATTAAGTGATACAATTAATATTAATATTAAATAATAATATGAATAATATGCTAATAATAATACTGAGCAAAATTAATTTCAGCATTTGGTTCAGCCTCCACAACCGTCACAGTCTCTCATGTGGCCCCTATGGAAAATTAATTGGCTACCCCTGCTATATGCTATATACTATATACAGAGCGCCTGTGTATAATGTCACCAGTGATCTGTGTTACACCAGTATACTATTCACTATATACAGAGCTCCTGTGTATAGTGGTAGTAATATTAGTGTTATCAGTATTGTTGTTTTTATTCATGATTATTATTGTATTATTCAGCCACTACATGGTGATATAAAAAGGCTGGTTATGGCATGGCTGTATTTGTCCCTTGCATATTGTATTATTAGGTCACTACATGGTCATAATATGTGGTCTGGTCATGTTGTGGCAGTTTTTGTCCCTTGTATGTGGTATTATTCAGTTACTATGTGAAGGTAATACAGTATGTGGTCTGGTTATGGTGTTGTGGTATTTCTCCCTTGTACGTTGTTTTTTGGTCTTCGTACAGTGGATTGTGCTGTGTATGGAGTTTATTTGTTTTCTCTGATATTAATTAGGAGAAGATTATTTCCAGTAGAGATTAAATACTTTCACGTTTAACTCCCCCATGTTCTGTGACAATTACATGGTAGCAAAGATACACTTACAGGGGTTCTCTAGTGAAAACATGTAAGCACCTCTCTACAGGATAAGTGTTAGCTTATTGATCGGTGCTGGGACCCACAGCAATCGGCAGCATGGGAACTTTTATGTCCATTAGAATGGAGATCCTGTTTGTCTCGACCAGTGATAGTGTCGCGGGCGGAGGGGACGCGCTCGCCATGCTTGGGTCCGGGGCTTCTGCTGCTGCTCGGTGGCTCGAGTGGTGGGCCGGACCCGGGGACTCAAGCAGCGCTCCTCGTCCACGAGTGAAAAGGGGGTGGTTTGTTTGGGGAGATAGTTCGTGACGCCACCCATGGGTCGTGGTGATAAAGGGCACCACCGCTGCTGGGATCCCGGGAGCGATGGTAGGGAGCAGCTAGGATGTTGTCCCCTCCGTGGGTAGGGGTTGGTGGTCCCTGGGCCCGGTGGTGAATGGATTAGAGGGCTGCTGGGCGCAGTGCTGCGGTGCGGTGCCTGATGGCACTATTGTACTCACAAGTAAACCACACAGAGTCACTGGTAAACTAGAAACTGCCGGAGTCCACAGCCTTCAATGCGGAGGGTATCTGGGGTCCCACACGCAGTACAGCAGGATCCTGTTCTTGTTTTGCAGCCAGACACTTCTTTCTCCTTCCTCAGTCGGGAACGGGGAGCCCACTCCCCCTGCAGTGATCTGGGTCGCCCCTTGATGCCGGCGGGCCACTACCCTTCCCCGGCCACCTCGGGCCCCTTCCTCACACTTCCCTTCCTTATAGGAGCCAGGAGCTATCCTCCCCTGGTCTGCTCTCTTCACACTCCAAACTCACTCTGCTCCAGCCCCTCCAGTGTGTCTGTCCTGCTCTGTTTTGCTCTTACACTGGGGGGTGTGTCTGTCCTGCTGCACTGGTGTGGGATCAGGTTACCAAGGAGGAGAATGGCCTGCACTTTGCTGGATTTATGCAGGCTCTGTGACACCCTGGTTTTGCCAGGGCGTCACAATAGATAATTCCTTCAGTAGCTGCAGGTACTGTACTTGGTTTTTTCTAGCAGCCCCAAAGATAATGATCGGCGCTGTGGTCAGACATTCAACGTGCTGCTGCATTTTAAAATGGGAATAAAAGTTCCTTATTCTTCCGATCAGTGTGGTTTCCAATGGCTGAACTTCACCGATTAACCCCTTCAGCCCCCAGCATGTTTTCACCTTGATGACCCGGCCATTTTTTGCAATTTTGACCAGTGGCATTTTATGAGGTTATAACTCTGGAACGCTTCAACGGATCCCAGGGATTCTGAGATTTTTTTCGTGACATATTGGGCCTCATGTTAGTGGTAAATTTAGGACAATATTTTTTGTGTTTATTTGTGAAAAAATTGGAAATTTGGCAAACATTTTGAAAATTATGTAATTTTCAAAGTTTGAATTTTTATGCTCTTAAACCAGCAAAACGTATGACATAAAATAATTAATGAATTAATGAATAACATGTCTACTTTACATCAGTACAATTTTGGGAAAAAAAAAAATTATAAGGAAGTTATAGGGGTTCAACTTTTATGAGCAATTTCTCATTTTTACAACAAAATTTACAAAGCCACTTTTATTAGGGACCACATCACATTTGAAGTGATTTTGAGAGGTCTACATGACACAAAACACCCAAAAGTGACACCATTCTAAAAACGGCACCCATCAGTCTACTCAAAATCACATTCAAGAAGGTTATTAACCCTTCAGGTGCTTCACAGGAACTAAAGCAACGTGGAAGGAAAAAAATTAACATTTTACTTTTTGCAACAAAAATGTTAATTTAGCCTCAAATATTGCATTTTCACAACGGTAGCAGGATTAATGGACCTGAAAATTTGTTGGGCAATTTCTTCTGAGCACGCAGATAGCTCATATGTGGTGAAAAAACAGTGTTTGGGCGCACCGCAGGACTCAGAAGGGAAGTAGCGTCATTTGACTTTTTGAACAGAAAATTAGCTGGAATCGTTAGCTGCACCATGTTGCGTTTGGAGAGACCCTGATGTGTCGAAACAGTAGAGCTCTCCCACATGTGACCCCATTTTGGAAACTAGACCCCTCATGGCATAAATCAAGATGGGTAATGAGCACTTTGAACCCTCACGTGCTTCATACATGGAGCCATAAAAGCAAAAAAGTACTTTTTTTTTCCACAAAAATGTTATTGTAGGCTCCATTTTTAATTTTTTTACAGGGGTAACAGGATAAAATGGACAGCAAAATTTGTTGGGCAATTTTTCCTGACTACGCTGATACCTCATATGTGGCAGAAAACTACTGTTTGGGCACATGGCAGAGCTCTGAAGGGAAAGCGAGTCATTTGACTTTTTGAACGGAAAATTAGCTGGAATCAATAGCCGCACCATGTTGCGTTTGGAGAACCCCTGATGTGCCGAAACAGTGGAGCTCCCCCCACATGTGACCCCCTTTTGTAAACTAGACCCCCCATGGCATAAAAAAAAAATCAGGACGAGCGCAGATGTGCTGCAAAAAGTGGGGGGACTAGGAGGGATGGAAAATAGAATTCCTGTCCAAAGTCGAGTATGGCTGCAAAACACTTGCTGATCAGGTACCTAATTGTTTAAGTTTTGTGTTTTTTTTTATTTGCGGTGCACAAAAAAAATCAAAAACTCGAGCTATTACGTACCTGATCAGCCAATCACGTAGCTGACCAGCGCTTGGCGGCAAGCAGGCAGGGGGGAGTGAGGGAGTGGGAGATGGGATTGGGGATAGTTAGAAAAGAGCCACGAACAATACTTACGGGATGGATCAGAACAGCAGCAGGATCACAGGAGAGGTGGAGGCAGATCGATGAGGCAGCAGATGGGGGGCAGCGGTAGATGGGAGGGAACAGCGGCAGATGAATGGCAGCAGCAGATGAAGAGCAGCGGCAGATGAAGGGCAGCGGCAGATGAGTGAAGCAGCGATGGATGTGAGAGGAAGCAGCGGATGGAGAAGCGGCGGATGGAGGAGTGGTGGAGGATGGGGGGTAAAGGGGGAATGCTACCTTACAGGATGGATCAAGGCAGCAGATGCAGCAGATGGAGGAGGGTGAGAGGTGGGAGAGGGGGCAGCAGATGCAGCAGATCGGGGAGGGTGAGGGGTGGGAGAGGGGGCAGCAGATGCAGCAAATCGGGGAGGGTGAGAGGTGGGAGATGGGGCAGCAGATGCAGCAGATCGGGAAGGGTGAGAGGTGGAAAAGGGGGTAGCAGATTGGGGAGGGTAAAAGGTGGGAGAGGGGGCAGCAGATCAGGGAGGGGGCAGCGGCTGATGGGGGAGAGCGGTGGCTGATGGAGGGAGAGCGATGATTGCTGCTGCGGCGGCTGATCGGTGGCAGCAGTGGATCGGGGCACTTACCAAATGGCACGTGCAGGGGTCACTCTTCTTAGCTTCCACGGGTGGAGTGAAGTTGAAGGGAGTGGTCACCCACCTGTTACCGGCCCCAGATCCACGGTGATTGTAGAGATCGGTCACAAGGCCGGTCTCTCCAATCAGAGCTGGGGTGGGTGAAGCAGAGATCACCCAGCTCCAGCCAATGATCAGTGCTATAGCTGCACTGATCATGGCTGGATTTCAATGTTTCAGCCATTTTCAAGTACCAGGAGGCCATGACGAACCCAGTACATCATAGGTAGCTACGGGGTTAATAAGGTCACTGATCCTGTGGATCCTGTGGACTGGTAATACGTTGTTTCACTAAAGAAAAAACTGTAAGTTCTTATCTACTATTCAGGACAACTTTCTCTCTCAGATGGTAGATGAACCGACGAGGGGAGATAATTTGCTAGATATGGTCCTGTCAAATAGACCAGATACAATTTCAGATTGACAGGTCCAGGAGCACTTGGATACCAGCGATCATAATATGGTAAGCTTCAAAGTAATATTCAATAGAACATTTAAAAGGGGAAATGCTAAAACCTGGAATTTTAAGAAAGCTGATTTCAACAAATTAAGGGAAAAGCTGAAATGTGTAGATTGGTACAATGTCATGGTAACTGGGGATACCGAACATAAATGGGGTAAGTTTAAGGATATGCTCCTAGAGTCCTATAAAAAACCTCTACCCTCTGGTAATAAAATGTCCAGGAATAAAAAGTAACCGCTCTGCATAAATAAGACTATAAAAAGTATGATAAAACAAAAACAAAGGGCGTTTAAAATCTTGAAGGCTGAGAATGCAGAAATAGCATTTCAGAAGTATAAAGATATCAATTAGAAATGTAAAAAAGCAATCAAGCAAGCAAAATTTGCTACTGAAACAAAAATCGCCAAGGACATTAAAATAAATCCCAAAATCTTTTGTAAATACATTAATGCCAAAAGGAAAACAAAGGATAGTATCGGCCCCTTAAAATATAATAACAAGTTAGTTATAGAGGACAAACAAAAGACTGAGATATAAAACAGGCACTTCTCATCCGTGTTCACCAAGGAACTGACTGTTCCAGGGATCATTCAACAAGTGAAAAATCAAAGTGCACCACCCGATATAATTAATTTAATACAAGAAGAAGTATGCCTGCATCTGAGTAAATTAAACATTGACAATTTCCCAGATTGCATTCATCACTGAATATTGAAGGAATTAAGCGCCATAATCAACAGACTGCTGTATATCATCTTTTTAGACTCGCTTGTAACAGGGTTGGTGCCTCAGGATTGGAGGATTGCTGATGTGGTTCCAATATTTAAGAAAGGTAAGAAGGTGGATCCAGGTAACTACCGACTAGTAAGCCTGAGATCAGTAGTATGCAAATTTTTTGAGGGCATTTTAAGGGAAGAGTGACATGCTAAAATATATTGCAAAATATAATATAATAACTGACAGATGGCATGGTTTCATGAAAGATAAGTCGTGTCTTACCAACCTGTTGGGGTTCTATGAGGGGATAAGTGCAAATCTGGATATTGGTAATGCAGCTGATGTGATTTATTTGGACTTTGCAAAGGCATTTGATACTGTATCACATAATAGCCTTATACTAAAGCTCCAGAAGCAAGGACTAGGGGAAACTATACGCAACTGGGTAAGGAATTGGCTAAAAGATAGGAAACAAAGAGTAGTCATAAATGGTACATTCTTGTGGACGGGATAGATAGTAAAGTGTCAGTCTTTGCTGATGACACAAAACTATGTAGGATATTAAAAAGTGACTTTGTACAATATTACAAAAAGATCTGGATAAGATGTCAGAATGGGCAGATACCTGGCAAATGAGATTTAATGTTGATAAATGTAAAGTAATGCACCTAGGACGGAGTAATCCTATAGCTGCGTATACATTAAATGGAAGTAAACTCGGGACTACAGAACAGAAGGCATTGGGTATTCTCATTACAAATAAGCTGAGCAGCAGTACTCAATGTGAGGCAGCAGCTGCTAAAGCAAACAAGATTTTAGGGTGTATAAAAAGAGAAATAAGATCCCGTGATCCCGACGTATTGTATCCTCTCTGTAAATCACTTGTAAGGCCACATCTAGAATATGGGATTCAGTTTTGGGCTCCACATTTTAAAAAAGACATTCAGAAGTTAGAGTCCGTTGAAAGGCGGGCAACTAGACTACTACAAGGAATGGAGGCCTCCCATATGATGAGAGGTTGAAAAAGTTAGATATGTTTAGCTGAGAAAAAAGACGTCTCAGAGGAGATCTCATTTATATGTATAAAGCTGAGTGGAGGATACCGGGCACCGCTGATCCCTGTATGGCTGACAAAGCTGTGCTTTCAGGCAGGTGGAGACCTGGGTGCGTGTCCCAAAGCAAAGGCGATACAAGATCCACAATGAAGAGATGAAAGGTCGCACTCCAAAGGTCGAATAAAATATTTTTCTTTTTATTCCACGATCACATCAGGGGTACAGGTAGTGAGGGAGGATGAGGGTGTGCCACGTCGGACGACGGCAGCCGTTTCGCAAGTAACCTTGCTTCTACGGCTGCCGTCGTCCGACGTGGCACACCCTCATCCTCCCTCACTACCTGTACCCCTGATGTGATCGTGGAATAAAAAGAAAAATATTTTATTCGACCTTTGGAGTGCGACCTTTCATCTCTTCATTGTGGATCATTTATATGTATAAATACATGTGTGGTCCATATAAAGGACAGGCACATGACTTATTCCTTCCAAAGGCAATACTAAGGACCAGGGGGCATACACTGTGAGTGGAAGAAAAGTGATTCTGGCAGCTAAATAAGAAAGGGTTGTTTACAGTTAAAGCAGTCAGACGGTGGAATGCCCTACCACAAGAGGTAGTAATGGCAGATACTGTAACGGCTTTTAAAAAAGGGCTGGTTGATTTCCTCAGTACACACAACATTGTTGGCTTTTTTCAACCTAAGTAACTATTTAATGCAAAGTAGCATAATTGTACATCACAGTTATGTTGTGCGCACAGTAAATGACCCTACCCTAACCCCATCCCGGTGAGAGGGCAACTGGCTCATGTGTGGTTGTAGATTAAGTGAACCGGCACCAACCTCTTCCTTATCCAGGATGCGCACCACACCTCTGGTGAGATGCAGTACCCTGTGGCGACTGAAACCTCAGGGGAGCCACACATATCAAATACAGTAGAAGTGTTAATTTATTTCCTGCCAATCAAGAACCATCATGGGCTATGGGAACTGTTGTAGGTTAAATTGAGCATCCCTTTAATGAGACAGTACTCTCTTTCCAATTAGGTCTTGGCCTTGGACCATGTTAGTCACCCTGAGTTCTGAAGACCATATTCCTGTGTTGTGCAGGGTATGTGCACGTTGTATGCTCACCACCAGGGTTACTTGCAGGGGTGACTGGTGCTACCTCATGACTGGTGCTCATGTGGGGTCAGGCAGGGTGTAAAAGAGAGTAGCCTCTTGGCACAGACTATGTTAGAGGGTTATCTCTCAGAAACCCATATTGAAAAGTAGAATAGGCTAACGGCAGTCATTTTAGATCATCCCGAAATCTGCAAGAGATGAGGTCCTTGGAGCCTGTTTAAAGGAATTGTCTGGTGAAAACAAGTTATCACTTTTGTCCTGGATACTTGATAACTTGTTAATCGATGTGGGATCCGCACCAATTGGAAAAATGTGGCACTTTTATCCCTGTTAGAATGGAGTGCCAATGCTCATGCCCTACTGCTACTCCATTTATTCCCTATGGGGCTGCCGTCTCTTTTTCGGCAACACCACAGAGTGGAACTGGATCGGTAATTGGTCATCCTACCTGCCACTCCCTTTTGTAATGGGGATAAAAGTGCCCTTTCAGGCATAAAAAGTTATTACTTTTCCTGTTAATAATAATAACTGTTATTTACTGGACAACCACATTAAGGACCATTAAAGTAAGCTAAAGGAAACCCCTCATACAGGATGGTGATGTTTTGTGCTGTTCATTTCATAGTGAAATAAGAAAAGCCAAAGGGATGGGCTGACACATCTAACAAAGAAGTGAAAGGATTACATTTTGCCTAAGTGAGTCATTACTAAAATGTCTTGATTAGGCCATTGTTCTTCATATTCTGGGACAACATGCAATTTTCATATAATTTCACATTCCTCTGTCTTAGAGTAGTGAAAATTGACATTTAGTAATTATTCTTAGACATAACAGGGAGTGTCTTCCCAGGAAAAAGATGTTGGTCTAAAGTTCTCAAGATATTGTATACTGAATGGCCAAATCGGACTTTTGAGTGGTGGAGGATGATTAACCTTAGAGCATTTATTAGGGATATTTATCCGTCTTTACAGCTGAACTAACAAATTAATCCTGTATATGTTTCTCTTAGGCAAGGTTTAAGTGAGAACAAGCTTGTCAATTATCAGAAAATCCCAGTTATGGAAAATAATGATTACTTTAGTAAATTAACTGCCATTTTAACTTTGAAAATAGGAAATGGCAGTTGGTGCTCATGAAGTTCTATGGTGAGGAAGGAGGAGTTAGAGGGAGATACAGAACTATTGCTGAAAGGACAGTTAGGGTGTATGCACACATTCAATTTTTATTACCTATTTTAACCCCTTCACCCCCAGCCGATTTTCCGTTTTTTTTCCGCTCCACTTCTTCCGAGAGCCGTAACCTTTTTATTTTTCAGTCAATCTTGCCCGCTATGATGTAACTTTACTGCCTATGGTCGTTAAGGGGTTAATGCATTTTTGAGAGCAGATTTGTCACAAAATCTGATGAGAATCCTGAAGTGTTATTTACATATTGCTTATTTATAACTTGCAGATTTGGTGCAGAAAATAATCTGTGCTTGGGTACTCTCTGTGCTCAAGTGCTCAACGCAGTGTAAGCCGCTTGCAGTGTCTGAATGGCTCATACTGGGGGTAACAACAGCGTGATCAGATGTAGTGTGCAATAAAAAAAAAATAATAAAAATCCCCATCCCTGGATGTGATCTGTTTATGACTGGTCGCATGTGGGCAGAGACCCGAACTGCCCAATTATTGACTTTATTTGGGGTTCAGGTCAAGTTTGGGTCCCAACCAAACTTAATTTAAAGTTTGGCTGACCCCACCGAACCAAATTTCAATGGGTCCGCTTATCTATAGAGAGCACTAAAGTGCTCGAGTACTCACTACTCGAATCGAACAGGTTGGACACCCAGACAGGCTCAATTCAAGTAACAAATATAATGGAATTTTATGGGGAATGCAAGCATTTTTCTAGCAGACTGCCCAAGGAGGGCTGGGAAGATCAAGATATCTCTGAAATGGAATGGAAACAGCCTGGGTAAAATGCCTTGATGCATCTCTGACTACCAGGTCACTGCAGGGAAGTGAAAAACAAAATAATTTTTAATAAAGCATGGGGTCCCCCATTTTTGATAGCCAATCAAGGTAAAGTAAACATGTGAGTGCTGATTTTTTCAGTCTGGGAAGCGCCAAGGTTATTTGGCACTTCCCAGGTTAAAATTAGCAGCCAGCGGCCACCCCAGAATTGGTACATCCACTAGTTGTGTCAATTCTGGTGCTTTGCTCCATGGCTCTTCCCAATTACCCTGGTGTGTTGGCAATCGGGGTAATAATTAATGGGCTTAATGTCAGGTATGCATTCTAAGTTGGCATTAAAGGGTACTTTACACACTGCGACATCGCTAGCGATCTCGTTAGCGATGTGAAATTCTAGATCGCAAGTGCGATCTTTCGAGATCGCACATAGGTCATGTTACGCATGTGCGATCTTGAAAGATCGCCCTTGCGATTTAGAATGTCACATCGCTAACGAGATCGCTAGCGATGTAGCAGTGTGTAAAGTACCCTTAAGCCGGAGGTTTAGTTATGAAAAGGAGTCTATCCAACACCCCATTACTAACCCAATAATTGTAAAGTTAAAAAAAGATACACAAATAGTTTATTTGAATAAAGGCTCCCTCACACTATGTCTCCTTCAGCAATTTATTAAAAAAAAAGCCATGAAGATCTGCCAAAATTCAATATGTAGTGGTCCCACGATGTTTCCCGAATCTGAAGTCCAGTGTATGGAGCCTCATTCAGAGAATGAGGCTCCATGGGTCATTCCTGGTCAGCGCCAGACCCGAAATTTCTCACGCATGTTGGCGTCACTTAGTTACTGACATCACCCTGAGTGAGAATCCCTGGGGTTGATTATTTTTTATGTCCATAGGTTATTCTCAGTCAGACATCCCCATTACTAACCCTGAAAGTGTAAAGTTCTAAAGCACAGGCACAGGAAAAAATAGTTTATTAAAATACAAACTCCCCCACACTTTCCTTCGTCCACCAGTTTATTTAAAAAATAAATTAGTTAAAAAAACAACCATGAAGACCTGATGTAATCCATGGTGTAGTGGTCCCATGACGTCTCCCGAATTCGTACTCCAACTTATGGAGCCTCATTCTCAATCCGCAGCTGTTTATTTTATTTTGTCTGGTTATCAAATATAGGGGGACCCCACGCCATTTTTTCAATTATTTTTTTCTTTATTATGTTAAACCTGGCTAAAACACCCTTTAGTGCCACATGAAAGACACTAAAGGCTGCAAGTATAAAACCCTGCCTATATGCCTACTCTAATCTAAGCTCTCCCTCTTACATCAACTCTCCCTGAACTGTTGTAAGCTGAGCATCGCACCCCTGGGTCTCCTATAAGAGACAATGTTGCGATGTGGCCAGCCAATCACATTAATGCCAGTAGCCAACATGGCTACTGCATTACCAGGACTAACAAGCAATCCCTGCATATTTACTGGCTTAAAAATAGCCACAAAACATGTAGGGCAGGGACTCGAGCATTGCGCTCAAGCAACCACGTTGCTCGATCAAGCATGGTCGCTCATCACTAGGCAGCTACTAACATTGTTTTAAAAGTTTATTCCCATCTTTAGAAGGTATCATTTAGCCAAAGGATACGTGATAACTTGCTGAACGATAGGGTTTTGACCACCACCTCGTTCAATCTCTAAGGGAATTAATTGAGTGGTGATCTGATCACTGCTCATTCAAGTGGTTCATCTCAACTGAAGCTAACACTTTAACTGCCTTGCACAAAGTCGTATTTCATTAATCCTCCTCGATTTAGAATATTCTATTTCTAGCCTTAATTCCTGACAAAGGTCCATCTGAATATATTATTTTACGTTTCCGTTGAGGAGCATTATTCAATTCTTTTCAACAATAGCAGATTAAAATAGTTTGAATGTGAAATGCTTAGTTATTTTGACTAAACATGATTTAACGCTCTGAAGACACTGACGTCCCACCATTGAATGTAATTACTAGATTAGCCACTTATCAACAAATTTAGCTTTCAATTCAGGCTCATACATACTTTTGATATGATATGTAAAATAGTGCACACGCAGGATCATTTAAAGTCATTTCTAACTTTAATAATATGTGTGCAAAATGAGTATTTAATTTTATACAATTGGACCTAAATTATCTGCCTAAAAAGGAGTGTACTAAGTCCCAATTTCCTGCCTTCAATGTATAACACCAAGGCCAGAAAGGCAACATACAGGAAGCGCGACCCAGTGGTGACCACAATAGGTTTTAATTAGGCGGAAACAGGGTAATGGAAGAGGGATGGGTAAGCAACTGGAAATACAGTAGTACAAAGCAAGTATATCAGATCACAGTTAGCACATTTCACAGCTACACTCGACTGTTCAGGCAATCACTTTTGGTCATTACAAACAAATTCTCTTAACAATAACCTGACCCCGGTCATTGGTCCTTCCGTCTTTCTGGCTTTAACATGGTAGCCGGGATCTGCTACCTTTCAACACTGGTGCTCTGAATCAGGTGAGAGTCTCGGTTGATTGGCATTCATTCACACACATATGTACATAATCAACAGACTGCACCCCTCCTAGATGGCAGTTTCCCTGTACCTAAGTGGGGGCTGACCTAGGTTAGCGCGTGTGGACCTCCTGGGTCCAATACTCTCAGGTGGAGGCAATGGGGTAGAGGGGACGACCGGTCCCTCTTCCCGGGTGTCAGGTATGGCAGGTAGAGACCTGCGGCGGCGTGGTGTAGGCGCATCCCTGGGCGCTAGCTCGAGTGGGTCACTGGTGGGCATCTTCGGCTCTATTTCTTCCATGGGTTGTGGGAACATTATTACAGGAACAATCACCGCGCCGTTCTGCGTAGGCCAATCAGCTGGGAATTCTCCCATCACCGTATGGATCACCCCCTTCTTCTCCTCCATGCTTGGCGTGGGCACAGGGCTCTCTTCCACCAGCCTCAGGGGACCCGGGCATCTTTTCAGGTGGTCCCTAGAAACGGTGGCTGTGGTTTTCCCCTGGTAATGACTAATCAGGTAGGTCTTCTCATTCTCTCACCCCGTTGGCTGGATGACGTAGGGGTCCTTTCCCATTGATCGTCGAGCTGATGGGTTCTCCGTTTGCGCTTCAGCACCACATCTCCAGGCCCAAAGGGAACAGCCTGAGCCTGCCTGTTGAAGCGCTGCTCCTGCTTTTCTCGACTTTGACGCAGATTCCTTTCCACATACTCTTGGATTCGTCGGTACTGCGTCTGCCGCTTGGCATCCCAATTGCCAGTGGGAGGAAGAGTTTCGGGCACTTCTACATTCATTTCCAGATCTACTGGCAGCCGCCCCGGTCGGGCCCTCATCAGGTACGCGGGGGTGCACTTGGTGGAGCTGCAGGGGATGTTATTGTACATGTCCACTAGATCAGGTAGCTTCTCCGGCCACAGATTCCGTTCTTCCAGCGGTAGTGTCTTAAGGAGGTTAAGGATCAGATGGTTCATCTTCTCACACATCCCATTGGTTTGGGCATGGTAAGGTGTGGTCCGGATCTTCTTGCACCCGTACAGGTGACAAAACTCCTGGAATACCTCGGCTTCAAAGGCTGGCCCCTGATCTGTGAGCACCTTCTCGGGGTAGCCATGTGGCCGGCAGAAGTAAACCTGGAAAGCTCTGGCTGCTGTGCGGCCTGTCAGGTCCTTAACGGGAACAACCACCATAAATCTGGAGTAGTGGTCGACAATGGTCAGGGCGTAAGTGTACCCGCTTCGGCTGGGCGTAAGCTTGACGTGGTCCAGGGCGTCTAATTCCAATGGCTGACGGGTAACAATCGGTTGTAGCGGGGCCTTCTGGCTGGATTCGTCCCGCCTCCTTAGTGTACAGGGGTCACACTCTCAGCACCAAGCTTCCATGGATTCTCGCATCCCGCTCCAGTAAAACCGCTCCCTCAACAGCATTTCCAGCTTCTTCCAGCCGAAGTGTCCTGCGCCATCATGGTAGGCCTGCAGGACCTTGGGTACGCACGCCTGGGGCACCACCAGCTGGCGAACCTTCTCGTGGGTCTTCGGGTTGATTGACCCCCTATAAAGCTTCCCTTGATACAGGTACAGCCGGTCTCTCTCTTTCCACAACCGCTGGGCTTCAGAGGGAGCTGTGGGGTTCATCCGGGAAGAACCCTGGGCAATCATTGTCTTGACCAGTTGAACTGCAGTCTCCTGATCCTGGGCTTCCTGCCAACCTGGCTGGGCAGCGGGTCGAAGTTCGCCTGCTGCTGGTGAACACAGGGCTTCTCACCTCGGGGCCTTCATCAGGTAGGTGGGGCATCCTGGACAGCACGTCCGCGTTGGTGTTCTTGTGGCCGGCCCGGTATTTGATGGTGAAGTCGTAATTGGAAAGCCGCGCCATCTACCGTTGCTCTAGGGCGCCCAGCTTGGCTGTATCCAGATGTGTCAACGGGTTGTTGTCCGTATAGGCAGTGAACTTCGCCGCCGCGAGGTAGTGTTTAAACCTCTTTGTTATTGCCCACACAAGGGCCAGGAATTCGAGCTTAAAGGAACTGTAATTCTCGGGGTTCCTCTCCGTCTTCCGGAGCTTCCGTCTGGCTTAGGCGATCACCTTCTCTTTTCCATCCTGTACCTGAGACAGGATCGCACCCAGGCCCACATTGCTGGCTTCGGTATAGGGGATGAACGGTAGGCCGTAATCAGGATATGCCAAGATTTCTTCCCCTGTCAGGGCCGACTTCAGCTGTTGAAAAGACTCTTCGTGCTCCTCACCCCAGACAAATGGGGGCCCAGAAGATCTACTACTCTTGGTCTGTCCCACGAGGAGGTCTTGCATGGGCGCGGCCATCTTTATGTACCCTTTTATGAAACGGCGGTAGTAGCCCACCAGCCCCAAAAACTGCCTCACCTCCTTCACCGTGGTTAGTCGCGGCCAGCTCTGGATAGTGGTAATCTTCTCAGGATCCGGGGCTACGCCTTCTGCGCTCACCACATGCCCGAGGTACTGCACCTTGGGCTTCAACAGATGACACTTGGAGGGCTTTAGCTTCATCCCGTACTTGGCGAGGGCTGCAAACACTTCCGCCAGGTGCTCCAGGTGGACTTCATACGTCTTGGAGTACACAATCACGTCGTCCAAGTACAGCATCACCGTCTCGAAGTTGAGATGTCCCAAGCAGCACTCCATAAGCCTCTGGAAGGTTCCCAGGGCATTGCACAGCCCGAACGGCATACTGTTGAACTCACAGAGTGCCATGGGGGTAGTAAACGCAGTCTTCTCGCGGTCTTCTCGTGCAACCACCACCTGCCAGTAGCCATTAGTAAGGTCTAGGGTAGAGAAATAATTAGTAGTCTTCAGCGCAGCGAGAGACTCCTCAATACGGGGAAGAGGGTAGGCATCTTTATGCGTTATCTGGCTGATCTTCCGGTAATCCAGACACATTCTCATGGTGCCATCCTTATTCCGCACCAGCACCAATGGAGCTGTCCAGGGACTACAACTATCCCGGATGACCACTGCCTCCTTCATGTTCCTCAACATGTCCTTAGCGCACTGGTAGTATGCAGGTGGGATTGGCCTGTACCTCTCTTTAATAGGTGGGTGCATACCCGTGGGGATATGGTGTTGAACCCTCTTAACTGTCCCAAAATCTAGTGGGTGCTTGCTGAAGACCTGCCTGTACTCCTGTACTACCCTGTATACCCCCTCCTTGTGGTGCATGGGGGTAGCCTCGGTGTCGACATGTAACACCTGGCACCATCCCTCTAATTGTCCGGGTAGGAGGTCACTACCTGAGTGTGGTGTAGTAGCTGTGGGGATCGTGTCATGGATGACATGTGCGTCTATGGTGAACAACTTGGCTATGGTGGCATAGCGGGGGAGCCTGACCTCTTCCTCTCCACAGTTCAGCACTCTCACGGGCACTCTCCCCTTTTTAAATCAATCAACCCCCTGGCTGCCATGACCGTGGGCCAATGCTTCGAAGGCAAAGGCTCCACCATTGCCGGGTTATCCTGTCCTCGGGATCCTACTGCTGCCCTGCACCAGATCATCATCTCACTCCGTGGCGGCACCACCAGAGGTGCAGCATCCATCACCTGCACACCACCAATCTCTCCACCTGTCATGTTCACCTGCTGTCGCTGCAGGAGGGCCCGGATCTCATGCTGCAGTGCCCTCTGCCGACTCCCTCCCGCAGTGGCAGACAATTGTTGCAAAAGACTCAACACCTCCCCCATGCAATGCTCAATCACATTGGTCCCTAGGACCACCTTTGGGTTACGGTCAGTGGAATCATTCAGCACCACAATCATCCCTTGACGTCACAGCTCTGTTCGTCCCGCAGTCAGGGTCACTTCCTTGAATCCCACTTGGATCATAGGGAGCCCATTGGCCGCAATGATAGTTAAACCATCATCTGGAGGGGTAAGTTCACTATCAGCCCAATATCGCTGGTACAATGAATAAGGCATAGTCGTTACCTGTGATCCAGTGTCAAGCAGGGCCATGGGCGGGACACCATCCACCGCCAGGGAGATGATGGGGCGACCTCCAACGTACCGATCCCGCCAATCAGCTGGGCCTTGAGGATCTACTCCTGAGGATTGGCCCTTGGCCTCACGGGTTGCTCGTTTAACGGACACCGTTGGGAGTAATGGCCGGTCTTGTTGCACTTGTAGCAAACAGACGGCCCATTCAGTGGGTCGTTATTCCTCCTCTGTTGCATCCAAGGGACGTCCTCTGGGCTGTCAGAGAGCTGGATCTTCTCCGCAGACTTGACTCTCGTCGGCAGCTGGAGAGCGGCGAGTATCCGGGTGACCTCCTCATTCAGGCGCCGGACTTGTGATGCTAGACCCTCCAGAGCTCCGGTGGCGGCGGTAGGGGCCGGCAGGGCCAACAAGGGGGGTGCTACCGAAACGGGAGCAGTGTCAACTGGCCAAGATGGTGGATCTGGAGCGCCGGCCTCTGATGTTTGCAGGGCCTTGATGGCCCGTTCCTTCAACACTGCGAAGTCCAGGTCGGTGTGCTCCAGAGACCACAGCCGCAGTTGTTTGCGGTCTTCGGCGGACCCCAGTCCCTGCAGGAACTGCTCCACTAGCATCTTATTGCCATCAGCCTCGTTGATGGGGTCTACCCGATTTAGCGTGCGCAAGGCCGTTTGCAACCGCAGGGCATAGTCCCTTATACTGTCCTTTGGTCGTTGACGGCAATGGTAAAACTGCATCCGTAGCTCCGCTTCCGTGCTGGTTTCGAAGGCGACCTGGAGTTTATCAAAAATGGTGGTTACCAAGGCCCGGTCCGCGTCTGCCCAAGTCTCCACCTCCTGCTTGGCTGCGCCGGTCAGCTGCCCTAGGACTACT
The DNA here is from genome assembly GCF_048569485.1 of Anomaloglossus baeobatrachus. Taxonomy (NCBI): domain Eukaryota; kingdom Metazoa; phylum Chordata; class Amphibia; order Anura; family Aromobatidae; genus Anomaloglossus; species Anomaloglossus baeobatrachus. Next base: position 110,102,926 of record NC_134354.1, on the reverse strand, counting down.
GCTGCACGCTGGTTGCCGGTCATAGTATACTAATCTAAGATCGTGCACATTTTCTTGTGGAACACCTGCAAAGCATCCGGCTTCCCATCATACTGGGGTAACCAGACAGCACCGGGCACATAGGGCAAGGAGATTGGCATTACCTGGGCGACCACCAGAGCCGTAGCCTCCGCCACTCCTGCGACCGGAGTGAGTGCCGCCGCATTCCCGTCCCCGGGCGCATCTGCGGGTGCCGCCGCTCCAGCAGCCGGCGCCACTCCGCCGTCAAGGTTGGGCGCGGACATCTTCCCGCTTCTCCCCCTTGGTCTTTTCGCGGCCTTCCCTTTTTCAGCCAGACAACTTCGCTTCGCCCCCGCTCACTTTCTCTGCAAGGCTGCGTTCTCTGGGGGCGGGGCTTCCGATTTCGCGCCCTTTCTGTGGGGAAGAAGACTCTGGCGGGAATCTTCGCGCCAAAAGATAGCGACCTCTCCAAATTTCGCAACGGATCACCGCTGACTTCCACTTCAAGGCGCACTTCACTGGATAACTGAATGGATCGAATCCTGTTCGTGATGCCAGTAGAGTCGATGTGTACCGACCCGCGCTCGGCTGCATCCGAGCCGCTCGGGTACGGACTCGTTTGGTGGGTGCCTTGAGCGCCTCCGGACCCGGATGTCACGTCGCTCTGCAAGGGGACGCTGGTGATCTTGATGGGGGTGGTTAGGTAGGTGTACGTCCGGAGCCGTGTTTGAGTTCGTGACGCCACCCATGGGACGTGGTGAAGGTGTGGACACCACTGCTGCAGTTACGGGGTACCCGGAGGAGATGGTAGTGCAGCAAGATGTTAACCCCTCCGTGGGCAGGGATGGTGGCTCCGGGACCCGCTTGGGGAGATTGGCAATCGGGTGGTGCAGGGCGGTGCATGGCCGGATGGCACTGTTGTACTCACGATTACTGACACACACAAGTCTCTGATGAACAAAGTTGATGGTGGTCGGTGCCCGCAGCCGGCTGCGTCTTGTCCCCCACCCGGGTTGGTGGTCCTGGCCTTCTTCCTGCACCTTGTTATGTTTGTGTAGACTGCCTGTGCCTTAGCAGCGGGAGTCCACTCCCCGGCTGTGTATGTACCGGTGGAGTCTGTTTGCCCACAGGCGCTGGCCCGTGGGATCTCTCTGCCTGTGCGGTGGCCTGTGTGGTGGGCTGTTGCCTTCTTTCGGGTCTTGCGATGGGGAAGGACATAAGATCCAGACCTCAATCAGTGAATTCGACGTGGTCCAGTGGCTTCTGGGCCTCGTTCTGGGTCTGAGTACCCCCTTTGTGCTCCGGTTTCCAGTCGGTTCGGTACCGGCGGGCCACTACCCTGTCCCAGTCTCTTACAGTTCCACCTGGCCGTCTTCCCGGCTCCAGCAGACCAGGCCACCGCCTGCCTCTTAGCCAAGGTACCAGGGCTACGACCCTGGCACCTGTCAGTTTCCGCTGCAGACCTGTTACCACAGGCCTGCTGCACTCTACTTCTCTCAACTCCACTTGACTGACTGCTGTCACTAATCTGACTTGCACTTCCTGCCTCAGGCCCTCTGGACTCCTCGGTGGGTGTGGCCAACTGCCTGGCTCCGCCCCATGGTGTGACCATCAAGCTCTGAGGGAGGTGACTAGGTTTTAGTGTGGTTGGCTGCTGTTACCTTTTTAGGGGGACGGGTGTTATGCAAGGGCCTACCTGTGACTACCTGGCTAGTCCAGGGCGTCACAGATGATGATGCTGGATATCCACCCTTTTCTTAAATTTCCCCTTATATATAGTATGAGCCCAAACACAGTCCCCCTATATATAACATGAGCTCCCACGTAGCCCCTATATAGAGTATGAACCCTCACATAGTCTCTTTTATATACAGCGTGAGCTCCAACATAGCCTCCCTATACATAGTATCAGCCCCCACATAGCTGCCTAAATATGGTATGAGCCCTAACATCGCTTCTATGTACAAAAAGATCCCTCACATAGCCTCCCTATATTCAGTATGAGCCCTCACATAACACCCTACATACAGTATGAGCCCCCACATAGCCCCTTATATACAATATAAGCCCCCACATAGACCCCATATGCAGTATGAGCCCTCAAATACCCTCTCTTATATACAGCATGAACCCCACATAGCTTCCCTATATATAGTTTGAGCTCTCGCATAGTCCCTATATACAGTATGTGTCCCTACATAGCCTGTCTATATACAGTATGAGCCCCCACATAGCCCTCCTCCCTCCTATATACAGCAGTATGAGCATCTATAAAGCTCCTTCTATACAGTAATATCCCCTACATAACTCCCTATATACAGCGTAAGCTCTCATAGCCCCCTGTATACAGGATAAGCCGTCAATGAGCCTCTTATATACAGTATGAGCCCTCACATTGCCTCCCTATACACAGGATGAGCACTCACATAGCCCTCCTATATTCAGCAGTATGAGACCCCATATAGCTCCCTATATACCATTATACCCCCTTCAGAGCTTCCTATATTCAGTGTGGGCCGCCTGTTGATTAACTCATTTGGTCCAAAGACAGAGATACACTGATTGGACGCAGGGCTCGTGTGACGTCACATGAGCTCCGGCAGCATGAGCTGTGGCAACGCTAAAAGGGAGCCAGTATGGGAGGTGAGTATAGGTTTTATTATTTTACCTGGGGGAAACTTTTGGAATCAGAAGGGGTTATCCTAGTAGTGAACAACCCCTTTAAGGTTTCAAGACCTGTTTCCATTTTATTAATAAAAAATGCAATTTAAACTTCCAGGAACAATATGTTTTCTTATCTCCGAAAACAACACTTCCTGACCTGATACGTACATTTGTATATCCCCGTCTCCTTTCCGTCAGATTGTACCTGTCGCAGAAGAACTTCTACTAAAGGTCTTATAGTAGATATTTACTCCCTGCAAAATTCACCAGAAGAAATTCCCTTCTTATCTCACAAGTACATGAAAAAATGGGGATCTGTTCCAGGCAGACCTACATATCAGCCTGAATTAAGGAGGATCATATGGCCAAAAGCTGCCAAAATGAATATATGCAAAACATATAAAGAAACTCATTATGAAAATGTTGTAATTTTCATGTTATAACTTTACCTGACGGGTTATGAATGGTGTTGGGAAGGGGTTAAAAATGGCATTTGTGAATCAAGCCTAAAAGAATTATCATATTTTTATTTTCAGTTTCTTTATATATAAAAGCAAAACCCCTTTAAAAACTCAGAGACAAAAGCCCAGTAAGCAATAACACTTTAGAAACATTTTCATTGTTCCATGTATTCAAAAAAGAATAGATCCATATAGATCCTTAATAGGTCAAACAGGAAGAAACATTTTCTCTGGTCCAAGATTCACCTGTCATTGCTCATAAGTGACTTCCCATTCTTAAGTTATCGTCACAATTCTGCTTAAAAATGTGTAATATGCAAAGCTATGTAACTATCCAAAAATTGATGATTTAATCCTAACAAATAATTGCAAGAATTTTATTCACCAGACACCCTAACCTTCCAACATTTTAAAGCAGGTGCTTTTCGTGGACAGAAAAGGTGAAAATGGGAGAAATAAAAGGGTATATGAATCAACAGCATACAGTAGACAGTCTCCTGTGTAAATTATGTGTAGATAGTAGGGATAAGCAGACCCATGGAAGTTCGTGTTTGCCAGGCTCGGCCAAACTTTAGTTAAAAGTTCGGTTTAGGACCCGTACTTGACCCAAATTTGACCATGAGCCCCATATAAGTCAATGGGGACTCGAACTTTGGTGCTGTAAAATGGCTGTAAAATGGTCATAGTAAGGGCTACATGGCTTCAACAGGAAACAAAATGGGGGTAAGAGCAGAACAATTGCCCTGCAAACAAATTTGGATTGGAAATACATTTCTATTTCTGATAATCAGCAGAGATAAAGCAGACAGCTGGGGGTTGAAGCCCTCAGCTGTCTGCTTTAACTTGCTGATTAACAAATTTAGAAGGGACCCCACATTGTTCTTTCTAACTATTTATTTAAATAATTTGAATAAAATGACATGGGTCCCCACTATTTTTGATAACCAGCCAAGGTAAAGCAGATAGCTGGGAGCTGGTATTATCAGGCTGGGAAGGCGCATTATTATTTGCCCCTTCCCAGTCTAAGAATAGAAGCTTGCAGCCGCCCCAGAAGTGTTAGGGTATGACCGCACTTTGCGTTTCCACATGCGTATTGGCTGCTTTTTAGGTCCGTTTTGAACTGCACCTTTTTCATGCCAAAAGGCATGCGTTTTGCTTTTCCATACTAGTCTATGGAAAAGGTAGATTTCTAGACTGCACTTTGCGTTTTAAAACCTGCGTTTAATTTGCATAATTTGTGGCAAAAATCATGCGTTCAAAGAAGCAGCATGTCAATTGTTTTTGCCATATCTGCAGCGTTTTGCTAACATTGAAGTCAATGAGAAATGGCAAAACCCTAGAATCTTCAAATTTCCAGCGTTTTACCTGCTTTTTAGGTGCAGAAACCTGGACTTCAAAAACGCATGCTTTTCTGACATTAAAATAATGGAATAATATGTCCCTTTATTACGCACACGTAGTCCGACAATTAAATTAAAGAAAATTATGATTTTATTGCTATTTTAGCATTAAATATTATAAAACCACTATAATTTCATGAAATATAACTATTTTCTTTCTTAATTCCAAAATTATATATGTTTTCCTTTTTTTTACAAGTAAAATATATCTTTGTACCGTGTTAGCCAGTAGAGATAAAAAATTTTTGTTTAAAAGAACAGAGAGTCCTCAGTGGTTAATGTGCTTTCTAGAGGACTCTCATTTTGTCCTACTAAAGCTCTAGACAAAATTGAACTCTGCAGCGACATGGAAGATTACTGCAGGAGACTACGTCTGAGGGAATATTTTAGCGATGCAGATGTTTCAGAATCCACCCAGACTGAAGGAAGACGGATCTTGACAACCAGGAAAAGATCAGATTGGACACCTCCACCAGGACGCAACCCTCATCTGGATAACTATATAGACACTTTCAGACATTTGGTAAAATCCACTTTCCTAGATACACACAGGAGGCAACCATCCAACATCAGTGCCCAGGAGAGAAGGGCCATAAAATCTTTGAAAACCAACAAAGAAATCATCATTAAACCTGCAGACAAGGGGGGTGCAATAGTCATGATGAACAAATCAGACTACATGAAGGAAGCACACAGACAACTGCTGGACACACGCTACTATAAGAAATTGGAGTCTGACCCTACACAGGACTATTACAAGGAACTTAACAAGTTGGCCTCTGGTCTGCCTGACATATCCATAAGAACTGATGAACTGATACCGGTGAGTCCAAGAATAGGCACATTCTACATGCTTCCCAAAATTCACAAATCTGGAAACCCAGGAAGACCCATAATTTCATGTGTGGGCACCCTCACTGAACAAGTCTCTGGATGGGTAGAGGGTATCCTTAAACCCTTGGTAAGGGATACAACCAGCTACATCCAGGACACTACTGACCTATTGAAAAAACTATCAGCAATAGGTCCTCTTCCAGAGGGAACCATCCTTGCTACCATGGATGTGGAATCCTTGTACTCGAATATTCCACACCAGGATGGATTAAATGCTTGCAAAATTTTCCTGGAAAGTACAGGAACTGATGCCAATTCTGTGGTGAAGCTTACAAAATTCATCCTCACCCATAATTACTTTGCATTTGACAATGACATATATCTACAGGAGACTGGGACTGCAATGGGAAGCAAAATGGCACCACAATATGCAAATCTTTTCATGGCCAAGCTTGAGAGTGACTTTTTATCCTCTTGTCCTATCAGGCCTCTAGCCTACTACCATTACATTGACGATATTTTAATCATCTGGACAGAGTCGGAGCAGCAGCTGAAGACCTTCCATGAACAATTTAATCAGTTTCATCCCACCATCAACCTAACACTCAACTACTCCTGCACTGAAATCAACTTCTTGGACACCATCATTAAACTACGGAACAATGAAATAGAGACATCCCTGTACAAGAAGCCAGTTGACCGTCCAACATACCTGAAATGGGACAGTTTTCATCCAAAACAGATAAAAAACTATTGTATACAGCCAGGCTATCAGGTACAATCGGATATGTTCCAACAGTACAGATAGAGACAATCACCTTGAGGGCCTCAGAAAGACCTTTCTGAATCAAGGCTACCATCCAAGAACAATTGAAAACCAGATTACAAGAGCCACCAGAATATCAAGAAACCATCTCCTACATTATAAAACTAAAGAAGAAAACAACCGGGTCCCTCTTGTAGTCACCTACAATCCATATCTGGAGGTGTTTAGAGGAGCTGCATGGAAACTACAACCATTACTGCAAAAAGATGCCCGGTTAAAATCTATTTTTCCAGACCCCCCACTTCTGTGTTTTAAATAGCCCCCGAATCTAAGAAGCATCATTGTCAGAAGCTCCCTGTCCTCTCCAACACCAACAGGAACATTTCCCTGCAACCAGAAAAAATGCAAGACCTGTCCATTAATATTGACAACAGACAAGATAAAGATTCCCAGATCACATCAGGACTACAAGATCCCAGGTACCTTCAGCTGCACCACAACCAATGTGGTGTACTTAATTATATGTGCCAAATGTCCAACTGGGGGTCTGTATGTAGGGGAGACCGGACAACAGCTCAGGACAAGGATGAATTCTCACCGCCACACAATTAGAGAAAAAAGGATGGATCTACCTGTGGCCAAACATTTTTGTAACCCAAACCACAGCATCATGGACATGAAATTGCTGGTATTGAAAGAAAATTTCAAGTCCCAGAGAGATAGGAGACTTTGGGAGTACAAACTTATGACGACCTTTGACACATTCAGAGTAGGAATGAATGTGTCTCATGGATTCATGTCTTTTTACATCAGTTAAAAGATGTGCTCCTCTGACCATCCGAGCGTGTCACAGCCTGGACCAGACCCTGATCAGAGGACAATAAAACTTTCACACTGAACTGCAGCAAAATTTATGGCTACAACAGTTTGTCCCCCTGCCATAGTGATAGTTCTGTTTTATATAACTTGGTTGTTTGGTTTTTTTTTTTTTTACTGCCCCATTCTATGTCCTGTTGTGTATAAATATGTGACTCTTCAGATTTTGTGTTATACCATGCCTGATGAAGAGACCTGAGTAGTCTCGAAAGCTTGCAATTATTACCATCTTTTCAGTTAGCCATTAAAAGGTATCAACCACTGACGACTCTCTGTTCTTTTAAACAAAATTTTTTTTTTCCTTTTTTTTCTCTTTTTTCATTCTGTTTGACTATTTAATCTTTATTTAGCAGTGTCTTTATGTTCAAAACGCATCTGTCAAAACGCAGGTGAAAAAGCATGTAAAAAGCACTAAAAACGCATCTAAAACGCGGTAAATACGCATGCGTTTTTAGCGCTAAATTTCTGGAAAAGGCAACTTTGGCTAAATCAATTAATTCCAAAACGTGCGTTCTGAACTGCAAGTAGCACAACGCAAAGTGCGGTCATAGCCTTACAGCCGTCTGATAAGCACAAGTGGTCAGACTGTGCAGTGATAAAGTCCCCTAGGGGAATTAGTAAAATCATTAAAAAAATAAAAATAAAAACATTTTAAAAAATAAAAGAAACCTAAAAGTAAAAATCACTCCCTTTTGCCCCATTGAAAATAAAATAATAATAATAATAATAATAAATACACATATTTGGTATCGCCGCATTCAGGAATACCTGATCTAGCAAAATATTATATAAATTAATCTGATTGGTACATGACATAGCGAGAAAAAAATTCCAAACAGCAAAATTAAGTTTTTTTGGTTGCCGCAATATGGCATTAAAATGCAATAACAAGCGATTAAAATATCGCATCTACCCTAAAATGATATAATTAAAAATGCCAGCTCAAGATGCAAAGAAAAAGCCATTATTGAGCTCCAGATCCCAAAAAATTAGAATGCTACGGGTCTCAGAAAATGGCGACAAAAGCACAGTTCTTTTTTTTTTTTTTTAACAAACATCTGAATTTTTTTTCACCAAAAGGAAAACTATACATGTTGGGTATCTACAAACTCATACTGACTACTGACCTGGGAAAATATAATGCCAGGTCCATTTTTCAAAATAGTGAACATGGTAAATACAAACACTCCAAAAAGAATTGTGCAATTGCACTTCTTTCCCTTTTTCAGTACAATACGAGGCAGAATGAATGGTTTTGTTCAAAGTGCAACTTTTCCCACAAAAAACAAGCCATCATATGGCTGTATTGATGGGGGGAATAAGACCCTGTGCGCACACTGCGTTTTTTGCGGATTAGGTGCGGTTTTTGTTCATAACCTTTCTGCAGTCCTTCTCCATCAAAATCTATGGGAAATCCAAGATGCTGTGCACGCAGTTTTTTTTTCCTACAGGTTTTGCTGCAGAATTTCTGCAGCTTTTCTGCAGCAAAAAAAAAAAGTAGCATGTCACTTCTTTTCTGCAGGCTTCCTGCGTTTTTTCCATAGTGAATGGTAGAAAACCGCAGGGACCAACCCGCGTAAAAACCGCGGCAAATCCACAGCAAAAATGCAAGAAACCGCGGCAAAAATTTGGGTGTGGTTTTGGTGCATTTTTTTGCTGCGGGTGCAGAATTCTGCCAAAGGGTGCGGATTTTTCTTAAGAAAAAGTAATTTCCCAGTGCGCACAGGGCCTAAAAGTTATGGCTCTTGGAAGAAGGGGGGGGGGGGGGAATGAAAAACAGAAAGAGTTTAATCAAACATTTCTCATTTGTGAAAACAACTGAGGTATTGAATTTTTTTTATACTTTATATCAGCAATCAGCATCTTAGTTGGGTAAAATCAGCAACATCCGCGTTGGTGTTCTTGTGGCCGGCCCGGTATTTGATGGTGAAGTCGTAATTGGAAAGCCGCGCCATCTACCGTTGCTCTAGGGCGCCCAGCTTGGCCGTATCCAGATGTGTCAACGGGTTGTTGTCCGTATAGGCAGTGAACTTCGCCGCCGCGAGGTAGTGTTTAAACCTCTTTGTTATTGCCCACACAAGGGCCAGGAATTCGAGCTTAAAGGAACTGTAATTCTCGGGGTTCCTCTCCGTCTTCCGGAGCTTCCGTCTGGCTTAGGCGATCACCTTCTCTTTTCCATCCTGTACCTGAGACAGGATCGCACCCAGGCCCACATTGCTGGCTTCGGTATAGGGGATGAACGGTAGGCCGTAATCAGGATATGCCAAGATTTCTTCCCCTGTCAGGGCCGACTTCAGCTGTTGAAAAGACTCTTCGTGCTCCTCACCCCAGACAAATGGGGGCCCAGAAGATCTACTACTCTTGGTCTGTCCCACGAGGAGGTCTTGCATGGGCGCGGCCATCTTTATGTACCCTTTTATGAAACGGCGGTAGTAGCCCACCAGCCCCAAAAACTGCCTCACCTCCTTCACCGTGGTTAGTCGCGGCCAGCTCTGGATAGTGGTAATCTTCTCAGGATCCGGGGCTACGCCTTCTGCGCTCACCACATGCCCGAGGTACTGCACCTTGGGCTTCAACAGATGACACTTGGAGGGCTTTAGCTTCATCCCGTACTTGGCGAGGGCTGCAAACACTTCCGCCAGGTGCTCCAGGTGGACTTCATACGTCTTGGAGTACACAATCACGTCGTCCAAGTACAGCATCACCGTCTCGAAGTTGAGATGTCCCAAGCAGCACTCCATAAGCCTCTGGAAGGTTCCCAGGGCATTGCACAGCCCGAACGGCATACTGTTGAACTCACAGAGTGCCATGGGGGTAGTAAACGCAGTCTTCTCGCGGTCTTCTCGTGCAACCACCACCTGCCAGTAGCCATTAGTAAGGTCTAGGGTAGAGAAATAATTAGTAGTCTTCAGCGCAGCGAGAGACTCCTCAATACGGGGAAGAGGGTAGGCATCTTTATGCGTTATCTGGCTGATCTTCCGGTAATCCAGACACATTCTCATGGTGCCATCCTTATTCCGCACCAGCACCAATGGAGCTGTCCAGGGACTACAACTATCCCGGATGACCACTGCCTCCTTCATGTTCCTCAACATGTCCTTAGCGCACTGGTAGTATGCAGGTGGGATTGGCCTGTACCTCTCTTTAATAGGTGGGTGCATACCCGTGGGGATATGGTGTTGAACCCTCTTAACTGTCCCAAAATCTAGTGGGTGCTTGCTGAAGACCTGCCTGTACTCCTGTACTACCCTGTATACCCCCTCCTTGTGGTGCATGGGGGTAGCCTCGGTGTCGACATGTAACACCTGGCACCATCCCTCTAATTGTCCGGGTAGGAGGTCACTACCTGAGTGTGGTGTAGTAGCTGTGGGGATCGTGTCATGGATGACATGTGCGTCTATGGTGAACAACTTGGCTATGGTGGCATAGCGGGGGAGCCTGACCTCTTCCTCTCCACAGTTCAGCACTCTCACGGGCACTCTCCCCTTTTTAAATCAATCAACCCCCTGGCTGCCATGACCGTGGGCCAATGCTTCGAAGGCAAAGGCTCCACCATTGCCGGGTTATCCTGTCCTCGGGATCCTACTGCTGCCCTGCACCAGATCATCATCTCACTCCGTGGCGGCACCACCAGAGGTGCAGCATCCATCACCTGCACACCACCAATCTCTCCACCTGTCATGTTCACCTGCTGTCGCTGCAGGAGGGCCCGGATCTCATGCTGCAGTGCCCTCTGCCGACTCCCTCCCGCAGTGGCAGACAATTGTTGCAAAAGACTCAACACCTCCCCCATGCAATGCTCAATCACATTGGTCCCTAGGACCACCTTTGGGTTACGGTCAGTGGAATCATTCAGCACCACAATCATCCCTTGACGTCACAGCTCTGTTCGTCCCGCAGTCAGGGTCACTTCCTTGAATCCCACTTGGATCATAGGGAGCCCATTGGCCGCAATGATAGTTAAACCATCATCTGGAGGGGTAAGTTCACTATCAGCCCAATATCGCTGGTACAATGAATAAGGCATAGTCGTTACCTGTGATCCAGTGTCAAGCAGGGCCATGGGCGGGACACCATCCACCGCCAGGGAGATGATGGGGCGACCTCCAACGTACCGATCCCGCCAATCAGCTGGGCCTTGAGGATCTACTCCTGAGGATTGGCCCTTGGCCTCACGGGTTGCTCGTTTAACGGACACCGTTGGGAGTAATGGCCGGTCTTGTTGCACTTGTAGCAAACAGACGGCCCATTCAGTGGGTCGTTATTCCTCCTCTGTTGCATCCAAGGGACGTCCTCTGGGCTGTCAGAGAGCTGGATCTTCTCCGCAGACTTGACTCTCGTCGGCAGCTGGAGAGCGGCGAGTATCCGGGTGACCTCCTCATTCAGGCGCCGGACTTGTGATGCTAGACCCTCCAGAGCTCCGGTGGCGGCGGTAGGGGCCGGCAGGGCCAACAAGGGGGGTGCTACCGAAACGGGAGCAGTGTCAACTGGCCAAGATGGTGGATCTGGAGCGCCGGCCTCTGATGTTTGCAGGGCCTTGATGGCCCGTTCCTTCAACACTGCGAAGTCCAGGTCGGTGTGCTCCAGAGACCACAGCCGCAGTTGTTTGCGGTCTTCGGCGGACCCCAGTCCCTGCAGGAACTGCTCCACTAGCATCTTATTGCCATCAGCCTCGTTGATGGGGTCTACCCGATTTAGCGTGCGCAAGGCCGTTTGCAACCGCAGGGCATAGTCCCTTATACTGTCCTTTGGTCGTTGACGGCAATGGTAAAACTGCATCCGTAGCTCCGCTTCCGTGCTGGTTTCGAAGGCGACCTGGAGTTTATCAAAAATGGTGGTTACCAAGGCCCGGTCCGCGTCTGCCCAAGTCTCCACCTCCTGCTTGGCTGCGCCGGTCAGCTGCCCTAGGACTACTGCTGCACGCTGTTTGCCGGTCATAGTATACTAATCTAAGATCGTGCACATTTTCTTGTGGAACACCTGCAAAGCATCCGGCTTCCCATCATACTGGGGTAACCAGACAGCACCGGGCACATAGGGCAAGGAGATTGGCATTACCTGGGCGACCACCAGAGCCGTAGCCTCCGCCACTCCTGCGACCGGAGTGAGTGCCGCCGCATTCCCGTCCCCGGGCGCATCTGCGGGTGCCGCCGCTCCAGCAGCCGGCGCCACTCCGCCGTCAAGGTTGGGCGCGGACATCTTCCCGCTTCTCCCCCTTGGTCTTTTCGCGGCCTTCCCTTTTTCAGCCAGACAACTTCGCTTCGCTCCCGCTCACTTTCTCTGCAAGGCTGCGTTCTCTGGGGGCGGGGCTTCCGATTTCGCGCCCTTTCTGTGGGGAAGAAGACTCTGGCGGGAATCTTCGCGCCAAAAGATAGCGACCTCTCCAAATTTCGCAACGGATCACCGCTGACTTCCACTTCAAGGCGCACTTCACTGGATAACTGAATGGATCGAATCCTGTTCGTGATGCCAGTAGAGTCGATGTGTACCGACCCGCGCTCGGCTGCATCCGAGCCGCTCGGGTACGGACTCGTTTGGTGGGTGCCTTGAGCGCCTCCGGACCCGGATGTCACGTCGCTCTGCAAGGGGACGCTGGTGATCTTGATGGGGGTGGTTAGGTAGGTGTACGTCCGGAGCCGTGTTTGAGTTCGTGACGCCACCCATGGGACGTGGTGAAGGTGTGGACACCACTGCTGCAGTTACGGGGTACCCGGAGGAGATGGTAGTGCAGCAAGATGTTAACCCCTCCGTGGGCAGGGATGGTGGCTCCGGGACCCGCTTGGGGAGATTGGCAATCGGGTGGTGCAGGGCGGTGCATGGCCGGATGGCACTGTTGTACTCACGATTACTGACACACACAAGTCTCTGATGAACAAAGTTGATGGTGGTCGGTGCCCGCAGCCGGCTGCGTCTTGTCCCCCACCCGGGTTGGTGGTCCTGGCCTTCTTCCTGCACCTTGTTATGTTTGTGTAGACTGCCTGTGCCTTAGCAGCGGGAGTCCACTCCCCGGCTGTGTATGTACCGGTGGAGTCTGTTTGCCCACAGGCGCTGGCCCGTGGGATCTCTCTGCCTGTGCGGTGGCCTGTGTGGTGGGCTGTTGCCTTCTTTCGGGTCTTGCGATGGGGAAGGACATAAGATCCAGACCTCAATCAGTGAATTCGACGTGGTCCAGTGGCTTCTGGGCCTCGTTCTGGGTCTGAGTACCCCCTTTGTGCTCCGGTTTCCAGTCGGTTCGGTACCGGCGGGCCACTACCCTGTCCCAGTCTCTTACAGTTCCACCTGGCCGTCTTCCCGGCTCCAGCAGACCAGGCCACCGCCTGCCTCTTAGCCAAGGTACCAGGGCTACGACAATGGCACCTGTCAGTTTCCGCTGCAGACCTGTTACCACAGGCCTGCTGCACTCTACTTCTCTCAACTCCACTTGACTGACTGCTGTCACTAATCTGACTTGCACTTCCTGCCTCAGGCCCTCTGGACTCCTCGGTGGGTGTGGCCAACTGCCTGGCTCCGCCCCATGGTGTGACCATCAAGCTCTGAGGGAGGTGACTAGGTTTTAGTGTGGTTGGCTGCTGTTACCTTTTTAGGGGGACGGGTGTTATGCAAGGGCCTACCTGTGACTACCTGGCTAGTCCAGGGCGTCACAGATGATGATGCTGGATATCCACCCTTTTCTTAAATTTCCCCTTATATATAGTATGAGCCCAAACACAGTCCCCCTATATATAACATGAGCTCCCACGTAGCCCCTATATAGAGTATGAACCCTCACATAGTCTCTTTTATATACAGCGTGAGCTCCAACATAGCCTCCCTATACATAGTATCAGCCCCCACATAGCTGCCTAAATATGGTATGAGCCCTAACATCGCTTCTATGTACAAAAAGATCCCTCACATAGCCTCCCTATATTCAGTATGAGCCCTCACATAACACCCTACATACAGTATGAGCCCCCACATAGCCCCTTATATACAATATAAGCCCCCACATAGACCCCATATGCAGTATGAGCCCTCAAATACCCTCTCTTATATACAGCATGAACCCCACATAGCTTCCCTATATATAGTTTGAGCTCTCGCATAGTCCCTATATACAGTATGTGTCCCTACATAGCCTGTCTATATACAGTATGAGCCCCCACATAGCCCTCCTCCCTCCTATATACAGCAGTATGAGCATCTATAAAGCTCCTTCTATACAGTAATATCCCCTACATAGCTCCCTATATACAGTGTGAGCCCCTACATAACTCCCTATATACAGCGTAAGCTCTCATAGCCCCCTGTATACAGGATAAGCCGTCAATGAGCCTCTTATATACAGTATGAGCCCTCACATTGCCTCCCTATACACAGGATGAGCACTCACATAGCCCTCCTATATTCAGCAGTATGAGACCCCATATAGCTCCCTATATACCATTATACCCCCTTCAGAGCTTCCTATATTCAGTGTGGGCCGCCTGTTGATTAACTCATTTGGTCCAAAGACAGAGATACACTGATTGGACGCAGGGCTCGTGTGACGTCACATGAGCTCCGGCAGCATGAGCTGTGGCAACGCTAAAAGGGAGCCAGTATGGGAGGTGAGTATAGGTTTTATTATTTTACCTGGGGGAAACTTTTGGAATCAGAAGGGGTTATCCTAGTAGTGAACAACCCCTTTAAGGTTTCAAGACCTGTTTCCATTTTATTAATAAAAAATGCAATTTAAACTTCCAGGAACAATATGTTTTCTTATCTCCGAAAACAACACTTCCTGACCTGATACGTACATTTGTATATCCCCGTCTCCTTTCCGTCAGATTGTACCTGTCGCAGAAGAACTTCTACTAAAGGTCTTATAGTAGATATTTACTCCCTGCAAAATTCACCAGAAGAAATTCCCTTCTTATCTCACAAGTACATGAAAAAATGGGGATCTGTTCCAGGCAGACCTACATATCAGCCTGAATTAAGGAGGATCATATGGCCAAAAGCTGCCAAAATGAATATATGCAAAACATATAAAGAAACTCATTATGAAAATGTTGTAATTTTCATGTTATAACTTTACCTGACGGGTTATGAATGGTGTTGGGAAGGGGTTAAAAATGGCATTTGTGAATCAAGCCTAAAAGAATTATCATATTTTTATTTTCAGTTTCTTTATATATAAAAGCAAAACCCCTTTAAAAACTCAGAGACAAAAGCCCAGTAAGCAATAACACTTTAGAAACATTTTCATTGTTCCATGTATTCAAAAAAGAATAGATCCATATAGATCCTTAATAGGTCAAACAGGAAGAAACATTTTCTCTGGTCCAAGATTCACCTGTCATTGCTCATAAGTGACTTCCCATTCTTAAGTTATCGTCACAATTCTGCTTAAAAATGTGTAATATGCAAAGCTATGTAACTATCCAAAAATTACGTTATTCATTTCCTATAAACAATAGCAGGAACACTTAGGAAGTTTATTAAATGCTTTACTCATGTGCACTGATTAATATGGTATGTCGCACACCTTCAGGCTTTTCTTCGACCCACCACTAATT
This sequence comes from Anomaloglossus baeobatrachus, assembly GCF_048569485.1. NCBI lineage: Eukaryota > Metazoa > Chordata > Amphibia > Anura > Aromobatidae > Anomaloglossus > Anomaloglossus baeobatrachus. Next base: position 110,087,385 of record NC_134354.1, on the reverse strand, counting down.
TTAGCTATTAATCAGCCTCCTACTAGTTTAGTGGTGACAATCAATTGATGATTTAATCCTAACAAATAATTGCAAGAATTTTATTCACCAGACACCCTAACCTTCCAACATTTTAAAGCAGGTGCTTTTCGTGGACAGAAAAGGTGAAAATGGGAGAAATAAAAGGGTATATGAATCAACAGCATACAGTAGACAGTCTCCTGTGTAAATTATGTGTAGATAGTAGGGATAAGCAGACCCATGGAAGTTCGTGTTTGCCAGGCTCGGACAAACTTTAGTTAAAAGTTCGGTTTAGGACCCGTACTTGACCCAAATTTGACCATGAGCCCCATATAAGTCAATGGGGACTCGAACTTTGGTGCTGTAAAATGGCTGTAAAATGGTCATAGTAAGGGCTACATGGCTTCAACAGGAAACAAAATGGGGGTAAGAGCAGAACAATTGCCCTGCAAACAAATTTGGATTGGAAATACATTTCTATTTCTGATAATCAGCAGAGATAAAGCAGACAGCTGGGGGTTGAAGCCCTCAGCTGTCTGCTTTAACTTGCTGATTAACAAATTTAGAAGGGACCCCACATTGTTCTTTCTAACTATTTATTTAAATAATTTGAATAAAATGACATGGGTCCCCACTATTTTTGATAACCAGCCAAGGTAAAGCAGATAGCTGGGAGCTGGTATTATCAGGCTGGGAAGGCGCATTATTATTTGCCCCTTCCCAGTCTAAGAATAGAAGCTTGCAGCCGCCCCAGAAGTGTTAGGGTATGACCGCACTTTGCGTTTCCACATGCGTATTGGCTGCTTTTTAGGTCCGTTTTGAACTGCACCTTTTTCATGCCAAAAGGCATGCGTTTTGCTTTTCCATACTAGTCTATGGAAAAGGTAGATTTCTAGACTGCACTTTGCGTTTTAAAACCTGCGTTTAATTTGCATAATTTGTGGCAAAAATCATGCGTTCAAAGAAGCAGCATGTCAATTGTTTTTGCCATATCTGCAGCGTTTTGCTAACATTGAAGTCAATGAGAAATGGCAAAACCCTAGAATCTTCAAATTTCCAGCGTTTTACCTGCTTTTTAGGTGCAGAAACCTGGACTTCAAAAACGCATGCTTTTCTGACATTAAAATAATGGAATAATATGTCCCTTTATTACGCACACGTAGTCCGACAATTAAATTAAAGAAAATTATGATTTTATTGCTATTTTAGCATTAAATATTATAAAACCACTATAATTTCATGAAATATAACTATTTTCTTTCTTAATTCCAAAATTATATATGTTTTCCTTTTTTTTACAAGTAAAATATATCTTTGTACCGTGTTAGCCAGTAGAGATAAAAAATTTTTGTTTAAAAGAACAGAGAGTCCTCAGTGGTTAATGTGCTTTCTAGAGGACTCTCATTTTGTCCTACTAAAGCTCTAGACAAAATTGAACTCTGCAGCGACATGGAAGATTACTGCAGGAGACTACGTCTGAGGGAATATTTTAGCGATGCAGATGTTTCAGAATCCACCCAGACTGAAGGAAGACGGATCTTGACAACCAGGAAAAGATCAGATTGGACACCTCCACCAGGACGCAACCCTCATCTGGATAACTATATAGACACTTTCAGACATTTGGTAAAATCCACTTTCCTAGATACACACAGGAGGCAACCATCCAACATCAGTGCCCAGGAGAGAAGGGCCATAAAATCTTTGAAAACCAACAAAGAAATCATCATTAAACCTGCAGACAAGGGGGGTGCAATAGTCATGATGAACAAATCAGACTACATGAAGGAAGCACACAGACAACTGATGGACACACGCTACTATAAGAAATTGGAGTCTGACCCTACACAGGACTATTACAAGGAACTTAACAAGTTGGCCTCTGGTCTGCCTGACATATCCATAAGAACTGATGAACTGATACCGGTGAGTCCAAGAATAGGCACATTCTACATGCTTCCCAAAATTCACAAATCTGGAAACCCAGGAAGACCCATAATTTCATGTGTGGGCACCCTCACTGAACAAGTCTCTGGATGGGTAGAGGGTATCCTTAAACCCTTGGTAAGGGATACAACCAGCTACATCCAGGACACTACTGACCTATTGAAAAAACTATCAGCAATAGGTCCTCTTCCAGAGGGAACCATCCTTGCTACCATGGATGTGGAATCCTTGTACTCGAATATTCCACACCAGGATGGATTAAATGCTTGCAAAATTTTCCTGGAAAATACAGGAACTGATGCCAATTCTGTGGTGAAGCTTACAAAATTCATCCTCACCCATAATTACTTTGCATTTGACAATGACATATATTTACAGGAGACTGGGACTGCAATGGGAAGCAAAATGGCAACACAATATGCAAATCTTTTCATGGCCAAGCTTGAGAGTGACTTTTTATCCTCTTGTCCTATCAGGCCTCTAGCCTACTACCATTACATTGACGATATTTTAATCATCTGGACAGAGTCGGAGCAGCAGCTGAAGACCTTCCATGAACAATTTAATCAGTTTCATCCCACCATCAACCTAACACTCAACTACTCCTGCACTGAAATCAACTTCTTGGACACCATCATTAAACTACGGAACAATGAAATAGAGACATCCCTGTACAAGAAGCCAGTTGACCGTCCAACATACCTGAAATGGGACAGTTTTCATCCAAAACACATAAAAAACTATTGTATACAGCCAGGCTATCAGGTACAATCGGATATGTTCCAACAGTACAGATAGAGACAATCACCTTGAAGGCCTCAGAAAGACCTTTCTGAATCAAGGCTACCATCCAAGAACAATTGAAAACCAGATTACAAGAGCCACCAGAATATCAAGAAACCATCTCCTACATTATAAAACTAAAGAAGAAAACAACCGGGTCCCTCTTGTAGTCACCTACAATCCATATCTGGAGGTGTTTAGAGGAGCTGCATGGAAACTACAACCATTACTGCAAAAAGATGCCCGGTTAAAATCTATTTTTCCAGACCCCCCACTTCTGTGTTTTAAATAGCCCCCGAATCTAAGAAGCATCATTGTCAGAAGCTCCCTGTCCTCTCCAACACCAACAGGAACATTTCCCTGCAACCAGAAAAAATGCAAGACCTGTCCATTAATATTGACAACAGACAAGATAAAGATTCCCAGATCACATCAGGACTACAAGATCCCAGGTACCTTCAGCTGCACCACAACCAATGTGGTGTACTTAATTATATGTGCCAAATGTCCAACTGGGGGTCTGTATGTAGGGGAGACCGGACAACAGCTCAGGACAAGGATGAATTCTCACCGCCACACAATTAGAGAAAAAAGGATGGATCTACCTGTGGCCAAACATTTTTGTAACCCAAACCACAGCATCATGGACATGAAATTGCTGGTATTGAAAGAAAATTTCAAGTCCCAGAGAGATAGGAGACTTTGGGAGTACAAACTTATGACGACCTTTGACACATTCAGAGTAGGAATGAATGTGTCTCATGGATTCATGTCTTTTTACATCAGTTAAAAGATGTGCTCCTCTGACCATCCGAGCGTGTCACAGCCTGGACCAGACCCTGATCAGAGGACAATAAAACTTTCACACTGAACTGCAGCAAAATTTATGGCTACAACAGTTTGTCCCCCTGCCATAGTGATAGTTCTGTTTTATATAACTTGGTTGTTTGGTTTTTTTTTTTTTTACTGCCCCATTCTATGTCCTGTTGTGTATAAATATGTGACTCTTCAGATTTTGTGTTATACCATGCCTGATGAAGAGACCTGAGTAGTCTCGAAAGCTTGCAATTATTACCATCTTTTCAGTTAGCCATTAAAAGGTATCAACCACTGACGACTCTCTGTTCTTTTAAACAAAATTTTTTTTTTCCTTTTTTTTCTCTTTTTTCATTCTGTTTGACTATTTAATCTTTATTTAGCAGTGTATTTATGTTCAAAACGCATCTGTCAAAACGCAGGTGAAAAAGCATGTAAAAAGCACTAAAAACGCATCTAAAACGCGGTAAATACGCATGCGTTTTTAGCGCTAAATTTCTGGAAAAGGCAACTTTGGCTAAATCAATTAATTCCAAAACGTGCGTTCTGAACTGCAAGTAGCACAACGCAAAGTGCGGTCATAGCCTTACAGCCGTCTGATAAGCACAAGTGGTCAGACTGTGCAGTGATAAAGTCCCCTAGGGGAATTAGTAAAATCATTAAAAAAATAAAAATAAAAACATTTTAAAAAATAAAAGAAACCTAAAAGTAAAAATCACTCCCTTTTGCCCCATTGAAAATAAAATAATAATAATAATAATAATAATAAATACACATATTTGGTATCGCCGCATTCAGGAATACCTGATCTAGCAAAATATTATATAAATTAATCTGATTGGTACATGACATAGCGAGAAAAAAATTCCAAACAGCAAAATTAAGTTTTTTTGGTTGCCGCAATATGGCATTAAAATGCAATAACAAGCGATTAAAATATCGCATCTACCCTAAAATGATATAATTAAAAATGCCAGCTCAAGATGCAAAGAAAAAGCCATTATTGAGCTCCAGATCCCAAAAAATTAGAATGCTACGGGTCTCAGAAAATGGCGACAAAAGCACAGTTCTTTTTTTTTTTTTAACAAACATCTGAATTTTTTTTCACCAAAAGGAAAACTATACATGTTGGGTATCTACAAACTCATACTGACTACTGACCTGGGAAAATATAATGCCAGGTCCATTTTTCAAAATAGTGAACATGGTAAATACAAACACTCCAAAAAGAATTGTTCTTTCCCTTTTTCAGTACAATACGAGGCAGAATGAATGGTTTTGTTCAAAGTGCAACTCTTCCCACAAAAAATAAGCCATCATATGGCTGTATTGATGGGGGGAATAAGACCCTGTGCGCACACTGCGTTTTTTGCGGATTAGGTGCGGTTTTTGTTCATAACCTTTCTGCAGTCCTTCTCCATCAAAATCTATGGGAAATCCAAGATGCTGTGCACGCAGTTTTTTTTTCCTACAGGTTTTGCTGCAGAATTTCTGCAGCTTTTCTGCAGCAAAAAAAAAAGTAGCATGTCACTTCTTTTCTGCAGGTTTCCTGCGTTTTTTCCATAGTGAATGGTAGAAAACCGCAGGGACCAACCCGCGTAAAAACCGCGGCAAATCCGCAGCAAGAATGCAAGAAACCGCGGCAAAAATTTGGGTGTGGTTTTGGTGCATTTTTTTGCTGCGGGTGCAGAATTCTGCCAAAGGGTGCGGATTTTTCTTAACAAAAAGTAATTTCCCAGTGCGCACAGGGCCTAAAAGTTATGGCCCTTGGAAGAAGGGGGGGGGGGAAATGAAAAACAGAAAGAGTTTAATCAAACATTTCTCATTTGTGAAAACAACTGAGGTATTGAATTTTTTTTTTCTTTATATCAGCAATCAGCATCTTAGTTGGGTAAAATCAGCAAAAATACTCAGGTGAGCAGAAATATTTTTTGCAATTGTAGACCAGTGTTGTTATTTCAAGATCTTTTGATTAAAATATACCTGTTAATGGAGAACAAATTACATTTTTTTATGAAATTACTTCAATTTTTCATTTATTGGTATTGGGTTTATGGTGTGTTTTAGGTTTTGTAATTTGTAGATTTGTAAAAGTCTACAGTATAATATCTACGGTACTTTATGCAGCTTTTCAATATAAGCATATTGAATTTCTTTAAAATACATGGATATCTTGAAATTGTCTCTTCAGGGAGAAAGGAGACAACTTAGGGCTCATGCGCATGTTGCGTAATAGCATGCATGTACGCTGCGTATTGCACTGCAGTGTAAATGCATGTGTCTTGCATCCCCTGCACAATCTATGAAGATTGTGCATGAGACATGCGCACGATGCTTTTATGAACGCAGCGATTTGGGTGCTAAAATTTTGACCTAAATCCGTACGTTCATAAAATGAGCATGTCACTTATTTCTGCGTTCTGGATGCAGCTCCCACTCTGTATATGGTGGGGACAGCATCCCGAGCGCATGAAATCGGCTTTTTTTTAAAAAAAAAAAAAAAAACTGCATCCATTATGCAGTCTTTCTGCAGTGATTTGACATGCACATGTGCTGTCAAATCGCTACAGAATATTCTGCAGTTACGTGCGCATGAGCCCTTATAGTGCTACCTATTGGAAGTAGCAATCCTAAAAGTCAAACGTGGCCCTTTAACATGCCTTTTCATAAGACTTGGGATTTCTGCCAGATTAGAACCTCAATTTGCAGACACAGTGTTTTGGTGTGATTGCCCCTCGGCAGTGCAAAGTATGAGATCTGACCTGCCTGTATGAGAAGCTATAGTAGGGTCTAAGGAGAAAACTTATCCACCTGGATATCTTGATATCTTTCTGATAAAATTCCTTGGTAAAGGAGGGCGTCACTCAGTTTACGTCGTTAAGTTTATTTCAAGTTGATTGCAGGAAAAAAGCGACACATGGTATTTCATTAAGGTGGCTTTACACGCTATGAGATCACTAAAGCGATCTCGTTGGGGTCACGGAATTTGTGACGCACATCCGGCCGCGTTAGCGATGTCATTGCGTGTGACACCTATTAGCGATTTTGAATCTTCGCAAAAACGTTCAAAATCGCTAATCGGTGACATGCCCCCCTCTTCCCAATTTTCGTTGCTGCTGCAGTAGCGATGTTGTTCCTCATTCCTGCGGCAGCACACATCGCTACGTGTGACACCGCAGGAACGATGAACCTTACCTTACCTGCGTCCCGCCAGCAATGAGGAAGGAAGGAGGTGGGTGGGATGTTCGTCCCGCTCATCTCCGCCCCTCCACTTTGATTGTCGGCCGCTTAGTGACGTCGCTGTGACGCTGCACAAACTGACCCCTTAGAAAGGATGCGGTTCGCGGGTGACAGCGACATCGCAGGGCAGGTATGTGCGTGTGACGCTGCTGTAGCGATAATGTTTGCTACGGCAGCGATCACCACATATCAACCGTATGATGGGGGCAGGTGCTATCACGCTCGACATCGCTAGCATCGGCTAGCAATGTCGCAGCGTGTAAAGCCCGCTTTAGAATTTGTGAACAACCTATAATTTTCACTAGTGAAGAGTTTATTTCTTACAAGTTTACAGTCCTTCTGATCTATTTTGGGCAAATTCCCTTTTAAAATGTGTTTAAGTAAGCCAATAGTGCAGAGAAAGTCAATCAAAAAGGTTGATAAATGTAGGTTTACTGCAGGTTTACCACCATCCTCTCTTTCAAGATGTCATCTTACTAGTTCTCTCTTTCAACAAGATTATTAATGAGCTGACACCACCCCGCACTTCAATCATAGACTTTCATATTTTCCTGCTAATAAATACCAAAGATTATTCATTACAGCTGTGACAATGTGCATTGTCATCATGGATACATGACAATGACTGGATTTTGGATATAGTATGTGAAATGCGATGTGGACATCAAGTAATTTATAGCTATTTATAGTTATTCTAAAAGATCTGAAAAAAGTTAAGTTCTGTGTCAAAAATAGTGAGCTGCTACAATGTCCAATATTTAAAGGGGTTGTCCATTTTCACAGCTATTTTTATATCAGTGTGTCCCTCAGAGATAATTGAATGAGTTTATTGCTTATTCTTACTACAAGGGTTTTTTGAAAGATTTGTACAAGCTTAGGAATTTCTGGGAATGGTTTTAAAAACAAAGAAAAAATCCTATACGTGCCTCCTCTTTTCCATCATGGCCACTCTGCTTGTCTATGCTTAGTTTCTTACATTGTTTGCGTTCTTCTACAACCAATCACTGGCCTCAGTGGGGAGGTATCGTATGGTACATGCCAGCATCCCTACTGGGATCACTAATAGTTTGCGACCAATAACATAAATTAAGTGCAGCATATGCAGAAAGCAAGCAGAGAGACCACCACACTGGGGAATTTATGCTATTTTTTAATGTAGCCCATTCCAGTTGCGTAGCTAGCAGGGGGGCAGAGGGTGCCGCCGCCCCGAGCCCCGTGCTCAGAGGGGGCCCACCCGGAGCTGCAATACCATTACCTATATCAGCGTGCACAGCGCGCCGATATAGTAACCTCTGTGGCAGTGCGGAGGAGACATGATCTCCCTGCACTGCTGCTGATGACAGTGCACACGCAGGACACAGCGTGGTGACGTCATCGCACAGCGCCGGGTAGGGGCAGGGAGGCAATTGCCCCCCAGGCTGCTCTCCCAGCTACTATTAGAGGGCCGGCCGCCTGCTGCATAATGTCATTATAGCACACATGGCTGCGGACAGGGAATTGCGTGCGGCCGTGTACTATGATGTGGCCGGGCACACTGACAGGCGCAGACAGTGCTGACCGCCGCATAGTAGAGGAGACTCGGCCGCTCACTGTGCGGCCATGTGTGTTATAATGACGTCATGCAGCGCGCACTGCCTCCATCCAGCCGAGGAGCATCAGGCAAGATCCCAGTGGTTAGGAGCTGCCTGTGTAGTAGGCGTGACCAGCTTTGATAGTGGGCGTGGCCATGATTTTCCCGTCCACTATAATCATGCAGGCTTCGCCCCCCTGCGCCCCCCTGCGCCCCCCTGCACCCCCCTGCACCCCCCTGCACCACACGTCTGGAGGTCTTACCTCGGTTCCCGCTTCTATCATAAAGAACTCCAGAACACCTGGAGTTTCTTTCTGTTATCAGCCGCGTTGCTGAGGCCCCGCGCCTTCTGATCACATGGGCGTGACGTCACCACAGGTCCTTTAGCCTAGAGGGATTTACCATCAAAGTCTGTGGCCGCACAAGAGAGAAGACGTGTCCTCCAATCATCAAAAGTAAAAAGCCCCCCAGCATGTGAGTGTGTGTCTGTGTGTATAGGATTGTGTCTGTGTGTATAGGATTGTGTCTGTGTGTATAGGATTGTGTCTGTGTGTATAGGATTGTGTCTGTGTGTATAGGATTGTGTCTGAGTGTATCGGATTGTGTCGGTGTATAGGATTGTGTCTGTGTGTATCGGATTGTGTCTGTGTGTATAGGATTGTGTCTGTGTGTATAGGATTGTGTCTGTGTGTATAGGATTGTGTATGTGTGTATGTGTACAAATGAGGCATTTTACCATGTAAAGGGCACAGTGGTGGCATTAATATGTGGGGGGCACAGTGGTGGCATTATTATGTGGAGGCATAGTGGTGGCATTAATATGTGGGGGGCACAGTGGTGGCATTATTATGTGGGAGGCACAGTGGTGGCATTATTATGTGGGGGCACAGTGGTGGCATTATTATGTGGGGGGCACAGTGGTGGCATTATTATGTGGGGGGCACAGTGGTGGCATTATTATGTGGGAGGCACAGTGGTGGCATTATTATGTGGGAGGCACAGTGGTAGCATTATTATGTGGGGGGCACAGTGGTGGCATTATTATGTGTGGGGCACAGTGGTGGCATTATTATGTGGGGGCAAAGTGGTGGCATTATTATGTGGGGGCACAGTGGTGGCATTATTATGTGGGGGGCACAGTGGTGGCATTATTATGTGGGGGGCACAGTGGTGGCATTAATATGTGGGGGGCACAGTGGTGGCATTATTATGTGGGGGCACAGTGGTGGCATTATTATGTGGAGGCACAGTGGTGGCATTATTATGTGGAGGCACAGTGGTGGCATTATTATGTGGGGGCAGAGTGGTGGCATTATTATGTGGAGGCACAGTGGTGGCATTATTATGTGGAGGCACAGTGGTGGCATTATTATGTGGGAGGCACAGTGGTGGCATTATTATGTGGGGGCACAGTGGTGGCATTACTATGTGGGGGCACAGTGGTGGCATTACCATGTGGAGGCACAGTGGTGGCATTATTATGTGGGGGCACAGTGGGGGCATTATTATGTGGGGGCAGAGTGGTGGGATTATTATGTGGGGGCATAGTGGTGGCATTATGTGGGGGCACAGTGGGGGCATTATTATGTGGGGGACACAGTGGGGGCATTATTATGTGGAGGCACAGTGGGGGCATTATTATGTGGGGGACACAGTGGGGGCATTATTATGTGGAGGCACAGTGGTGGCATTATTATGTGGGGGCACAGTGGTGGCATTATTATGTGGGGGACACAGTGGGGGCATTATTATGTGGAGGCACAGTGGTGGCATTATTATGTGGGGGCACAGTGGTGGCATTATTATGTGGGGGACACAGTGGGGGCATTATTATGTGGAGGCACAGTGGTGGCATTACTATGTGGGGGCACAGTGGGGACACAGTGGGGGCATTATGTGGGGGCACAGTGGTGGTATTACTATGTGTGGCAGTAAGAGTCGGTTTTTGTGCACACAGCAGGAGCAGTAATAGGGACACACACGGCAGCAGTGGCTCAGTATTGGGGTGACGGCAGGATGAGGAGTTTTTGCAGGTTGGGATTAGATGGGGGACGGTGCCGGAAGTGTGAGGAGTCAAGTGTCTTTGTGGTAATCTCTGTAGATGAGTTGTGGCTGGAAGAAGTTGTCATGTCGGTCTGGGCCAGATGGAAAAGGTGAACAATTCCATCTGAATGAACGTCAGCAGTAAGTCACCATCTATAACTGCACTGTGATCTCTTGTATGTGCTGCAGCACCGATATCTACCACTATATAGTCACCATATAGCGGTAATATCAGTGTCATCTGCCGAGGTTCCACTATACCCACAAGTAGTCTGCGCCATCATAGTTATCATAGTTACCTGGCAAGGGGCCCACTCAGATGTTTTGCCCCCCCTGAGCTGAAACCCTAGCTACGCCACTGGCCCATTCTTTGTTTTTGGTAATTGTTATAAATCCTTGGACTGATTTATCAATTTGTGAAAGCTCTACAGGAACTGTCCAAAACAAAACTGAAGAAGGCTTTTTTTGTAGGTCTGGATATTCAGAAACTCATGAAGGACGATGTGTTTGAAACAAAAATGAAAGTTGTTGAGAAAAGGGCTTGGGATCCTTTAAAAGAGGTTGTGAAAAAATTTCTAGGTAACTACAAAGATCCAACCTTTAAGTCCATAGTGGAGAACATGCTGAAACCTTTTAAAGCCTTGGGTTATTTGATGAATTTTAACTTAAATTTTTTACATTCCCATTTGGACTGCTTTCCTGAAAACCTTGGCACTGTTAGTAGGGATGAGCGGACCCGTGGATGTTCGGGTTCGTCGGGTTTGGCCGAAGTTTAGTCCAAAGTTTGCTCCAGGTACCCGGACTCGAACTTGGACCCGAACCCTATATAAGTCAATCGAAATCCGAATTGAAGTGCTGTAATATGGACCTAGTAGGGGCTAGGGGGGCTGCAAAAGTAAGAAAATGGGTCTAAGAGCTGGACAATTATACATATTGTGTTCCCCTAAAGATAAGACAGCAGTCAGATGGCTGTACTTGCCCACTGCTTAAACAAAATGCATATTCACACTATCCCCGCCTACTCTTTGAGCTAATGTCTGTGATTGGTTGCAGTTAGACTGCTATAAACACTCCAGGCTGTTTAAAAGAATGAAGTTTCACTGCTTCCTCCGCCCACTATTTGTGCTAGCGTCTGTGATTTGTTGCAGTCAGTATGCTGTATTCCTGCAATCCTTACTCTGGCTGGCATCTAACATAAGCGTGGCAACTGCAAGTGTGGTGTAAAAATAAATAAATTTTAAAAACTATGTAGGGATCTCTCTATTTTTGCTAACCAGCCAAGGTAAAGCAGCAGCTGCAGGCTTATATCAGGCTGGGAAGGGGCCAATATCCAAGATGCTTCAATATCTGATAATATGAGTCCTAAGCTGTCTGCTTTACCTTAGCTGTTTAGTAAAATTAAAGGGGTCCCCATGTACTAAATAAATAACTAATTTAAAAAAAGGCATGAGGTCCTCCTTTTTTATATCCAGCCAAGGTAAAGCAGACAGCTGAGGGCTGGTATTAACAGGCTGGGAAGGCTTATGGCTATTTATCCCTTCCCAGCCTAAATATATCAGCCCCTAACTACCACAGAAGTGGTATATTCATTAGATGTCCCAATTCTGGTGCTTTGCCCGCTTCTCCCGAATGCCCTGGTATGGTGACAATAGGAGTAATATTTTTGGGGTTGATGTCAGCTGTGAATTGACAGCTGGCATCAAGCAGAGGGGTTAGTAATGGATATATGTCTATCAGACACCCCTTTTACTAGTGTCTAGTTCGAAGGATCTGAAAAAGAGACATGGCAACCCCAAATTAAAATGCTAGTGAAATATTTGCTCCAAAATCCAACTCCCTTGTGAGTCCCAGTGTATAAAATCCTACAGTTAGTGTCAACATGTGGCATTACTTTAACTGACAATAATCCACTTAATTTACAGTGAAGAATGTCTCTAAATGCTCAAGCTGGGCACAATGTATTGGTGTCATGATTGACTCCTGGCCTTTTTTTTAGTTTCACTTCTGATGCAAGTCACGTTAGGGGTTAATCCTTTCTGCCCCGTTCTGGAGGTCAGGCTGCTTTATTAGGGCACTGTTTCTCTTGGACTTCGCCAGTGATACTTCTGGCTCTGCTGTGTTCTGCTCTTGAGTGACCTGTTGTCTGCCCTGCCCCCTCCTGACCTCCGTGTTCACCTGACCTGTTAACCTCCTCTGTTGTCTGTTTCCATCAGTGTCTCTCCCGCTGTCTCCCTGTTCGTTCCTTATCTGTTTACCTTTATTCTGTCTTGTCTTCCCACTCCCCCTCGCTTCTAGGCTCTGATTTCCCGGCTACTGACTATTTGCTTCCCTCTGACTACGTTTAGACTTTGCCCTTGTGTACTTACAAGACCTCCTGTTGTGACACGGCTTTCTGACGATTCTACTGCCATCTGGTGGGCTTGACTAGTATTACCTCTGCTAGGGAATTCCCTGCTCATACGTTTCCTCCACTTTTACGCCCCCTAGTGGTTTACCAGCTAGCTACTTTCTCAGATAGTTTCAGGAATCCTCTCAGTCCCACATTACTGCGCTGTACTGCTATTGTACATCTTAGAGTACAGCGTGACATTATCACTGGCCCTTACATTTTTACCCCTATGGATCCGTTACGTATCCTTACGGATCAGATGTCTAATTTGACTCAAATGATCCAGGACTTATCCATTGAGCATAGAGCCCTAGCCTCTTCCCATACTCAACTCCAGGGGGAGCTTGCTGCTGCAGTAAAGGCTTTCCAGGGTTCCATGACTCAATCACAGCCCGGCCGCGTGGATGTATCATTCCATTCTCCAGAACCCACGGTCATGCTCCCGGATAAGTTTTCCGGAGAGAAGGAGAGGTTTCACACGTTTCGGGAGAGCTGTAAATTACTTTTTTCTCTTAGACCCCGTTCCTCTGGGGATGATAGTGGGTGGGGATAATAATTTCCTTGCTTAGGGAGGGACCTCAGACTTGGGCCATTTCTTTACCTCCGACAGCCCCTGAGCGTATGTCTGTGGATAGGTTTTTTGACGCCCTAGGACTTATTTATGATGAACCGGACCGGGTCATGGTGGCAGAGGACAGGATCATGGGTCTCTCTCAGGGTAGACGCACCTCAGAGTGGTATTGTTCTGAGTTCAGGCAGTGGTCTACGACGGTTTCCTGGAATGATTCTGCTCTGAGATGCCAGTTTAGGAGAGGAGTCTCTGATCATCTCAAGGACGCTCTGGCCCTTCATCCTCCACCCAGTTCTTTGGAGGAGGCCATGACCCAGGCAGTACGGATGGATTGGAGGTTGCGGGAGAGAGGAGTGACCCTGCGGGAAACCTCATTATGCCCGGTCAAAGCTGAGGTTGTTTCACTTGCGGAGCCCATGGAGGTCAGTGCCACAGATTCCAAGGAGAAGGAGAGGAGACGACGACAGGAGTGGAAATTGTGTTTCTACTGTGGAAGTCCGGGACATTGGAGGAAGGACTGTCCTACCTGTCCTCCTGCTACTAAACCGTCGGGAAACACTTAGGTCTGGGTGATGTTCGAGGAGGTCACCCAGACCCTCAGGTACCCTTTTCCTCTTTCCAAAAAAATTTGCTTGAGGTGGAACTTGTAATAGGAGACTGTTGTATTCCAGCCTCTGCTTTCATGGACTGTGGTTCCTCCATGAACTTCATTGACTCCAGTCTGGTTTCCAAAGCTAAGATAGAGACAGTTAGGCTAGAGGCTCCGGTTCACATTATTGCTATTGATAGGACACCATTGTCACGAAATGTGGTTGAATTTGTCTGTGAGGAATTTTTGCTTAAAGTGGGGTCCCTTCATCAGGAACTTATTTCATGTTATATCTAGAGATGAGCGAACCGGCCGTGGTTCAGCTCGAGTTCGGTTCGTCGAACGGAGGTCCCGTTCGAGTTCGGTTCGGCGAACGTTCGACGAACGACTCGAACTGCATAGGAAACAATAGCAGGCAATCACAAACACATAAAAACACCTAGAAAACACCCTCAAAGGTGTCCAAAAGGTGACAAACAACTCACAACACAACACAAACATATGGGAAAGTGACAAGGACATATACTCATGCGAAAACAAAAGAGCAGGACAAGGAAAAAGAGGAGGAGACACAGATATAGGCATGGCACGCCCTTCTAAAATCATGTAAAACACCGCAAGGTGACTCCAAGCGGAGTTCTCCCTTTTTTGCAAAAAATTGGGCCACACACACACCCACCCCTTCAGTGGCAGCACTTGTGCCCCAGTTGTACACTTCACAGCTAGATTTGCATCAAGCACATTCAAAAATACGCCATACTTAACCGTTCCCAGGATGACCCTGGGGTAGGTAGCAAAGTCTTTGCTGAACCATGACTTTTTCATCTTGGCTCCTTTTAAAAAACACAGCAAGCAACGGTTACTCCAAGCGGAGTCTCCCTTTTTTGCAAAAAATTGGGCCACACACACACCCACCCCTTCAGTGGCAGCACTTGTGCCCCAGTTGTACACTTCACAGCTAGATTTGCATCAAGCACATTCAAAAATACGCCATACTTAACCGTTCCCAGGATGACCCTGGGGTAGGTAGCAAAGTCTTTGCTGAACCATGACTTTTTCATCTTGGCTCCTTTTAAAAAACACAGCAAGCAACGGTTACTCCAAGCGGAGTCTCCCTTTTTTTAAAAAAATTGGGCCACACACACACCCACCCATTCAGTGGCAGCACTTGTGCCCCAGTTGTACACTTCACAGCTAGATTTGCATCAAGCACATTCAAAAATACGCCATACTTAACCGTTCCCAGGATGACCCTGGGGTAGGTAGCAAAGTCTTTGCTGAACCATGACTTGTTCATCTTGGCTCCTTTTTAAAAACATTTCAAGCAAGGGTTACTCCAAGCAGAGTCTCCCTTTTTTACAAAAATTGGGCCACACAGACACCCCTTCAGTGGCAGCACTTGTGCCCCAGTTGTACACTTCACAGGTAGATTTGCATCAAGCACATTCAAAAATACACCATACTTAACCGTCCCCAGGAGGACACCGGGGTAGGTAGCTAAGTCTTTTCTGATCCCAGCTCTGTTCATCTTGGCTCCTTTTAAAAAACAAAGCAAGCAAGGGTTACTCCAAGCGGAGTCTCCCTTTTTTCCAAAAATTGGGCCACACAGACACTCACCCCTTCAGTGGCTGCACTTGTGCCCTAGTTGTACACTTCACAGGTAGATATGCATCAAGCACAATCAAAAATACACCATACTTAACCGTTCCCAGGATGACCCCGGGTTAGGTAGAAAAGTCTTTGCTGAACAATGACTTGTTCATCTTGGCTCCTTTTTAAAAACACTTCAAGCAAGGGTTACTCCAAGCAGTCTCCCTTTTTTACAAAAATTGGGCCACACAGACACCCCTTCAGTGGCAGCACTTGTGCCCCAGTTGTACACTTCACAGGTATATTTGCATCAAGCACATTCAAAAATACGCCATACTTAACCGTCCCCAGGAGGACACCGGTGTTACGAACCGGCGCCGCCATAGCCGCAAGCAGCCTGCTGCGGTTCCTGTTGCGCCCAGGCGCCGGCTGCCGTTCTTGGCCGTGCCTCGGGTGGTCCAGTTGGCTGTTCCTTCCACCACGTTTAAGTGTGGAGAGGCGGCTAGTGCGCATGCGTGCGCCGATTTACCCCAGCCAGAGTTTAAGCCCGGTGTTTTGCCTAGTGAGCATGCTCAGCCTGTTTGTGTTATGTCTGAGACTAAGTCCTCAGTTCAGGCTACTGAGCATGCTCAAACTGATAGTCTGCTTTCTAAGCCTGTGGCTCAGGCTACTGAGCATGCTCAGGCACTTAGTGCATCAGAGGCTAGGTCCGGTAAGGACCTTACTGAGCATGTCCGTGAGGTGGCAGGTCCTGATAGGGCAGAGGGTGTCAGGTGTCCTGATGACGTGGCAACTCCGGACTGGCTCACAGAGGCCCGCCCCTATGATCTGGCACCTCAGTATTGGTCGTCAGACGATGACTGGTGAAGTGTTTGGGGCGTGGCTGCCATGAGGTCATCAATGACGTGGCGGTTCCAGATAGGTCGCATGTGACGTCACTGATGACATGGCACTCTGCTATTGGACCTTGGTGGTTCCACCCTGGGTTTGGGGCGGACCCAGGTTATAAAAGGGGCTGGAGACAACATGGAGGTGCGCAGTCTTCACATTTCCTCAGTCAGAGCACACCTCCATGTTAAAGCCTCATTGCGGCATAAGCCTATGTTGGGAAGCTGTAGGTAGGGTTAGGCGAACGGTGCCTGTCACGCCAAGATTCGTGGCTCGGCACATCAGGGTCAGGCGCCGTGCTTCCCTCCTGCCGTTCCAGTCTTGCTATAGCAGCCCAGTGGTGTTAACTGGGCTGCGGCTGCTGTGCTTCCTGTCCGATTGTGCCCCCTACGCACACGGACAACGCACCTGCTGCGCCACCTGTCTGATTGTGCCTTCTACGCACACGGACAACGCACCTGCTGCGCCACCTGTCCGATTGTGCCCCCTACGCACACGGACAACGCACCTGCTGCGCCACCTGTCCGGTTGTGCCCCCTACGCGCACGGACAGCGTACTCCAGGACCCCTGTGGAGTTAACAGGGTGTTCCTTATTTTCCTCGGCTTCCCGGTCAACGCTACTGGTGTACCCATCTGGCCTGACGTGTCCTACACACACGTGGCCAGTCGAGAGGTGGCCAGAAACGCTAATCGGAGGACCGCTCGGCCTGACGTGTCCTACACACGTGGCCGACAGGGTGCTTTCGTGGCGGTCTTCCGGTCAACGCTACCTGGTTACCACCCGGCCTGACGTGTTTCCTGCACACGTGGTTGGTGTAGCGCTAGGTGCACCAAAACGCTAATCGGGTTGTCGTCCGGTCTGACGTGTCCCAACACACGTGACCGGTTCCCAGAGTTCCTGGGTTATCTCAGAGCCATCCAGCTCTATAGTCTCCGCCTAACCCTCAGGTGCCAGCAGCTCCATAGTCATCTGGAGCACGGTGGGCCCCGACTGGCGATTAGGATATATACCCCCTGGTCCTAATCTTCCGGTCCCCCCGTAACAACCGGGGTAGGTAGCGAAGTCTTTCCTGATCCCAGCTCTGTTCATCTTGGCTCCTTTTAAAAAACACAGCAAGCAAGGGTTACTCCAAGCGGAGTCTCCCTTTTTTTCAAAAAATTAGACCCCACACACACCCACCCATTCAGTGGCAGCACTTGTGCCCTAGTTGTACACTTCACAGCTAGATTTGCATCAAGCACAATAAAAAATACGCCATACTTAACCGTTCCCAGGATGACCCTGGGGTAGGTAGCAAAGTCTTTGCTGAACCATGACTTGTTCATCTTGGCTCCTTTTAAAAAACGCAGCAAGCAAAGGTTACTCCAAGCGGAGTCTCCCTTTTTTCCAAAAATTGGGCCACACAGACACTCACCCCTTCAGTGGCAGCACTTGTGCCCTAGTTGCAAACAGGATGTTTTGATTTGCATCAAGCACATTCCAAATCCACAAGCATTTGCTCTCCCCAGGATGACACAGGGGTAGAAAATTCCTTGTGGATCCATGACTTGTTCATTTTGATGAACTTTAGTCTGTCCACATTGTCACTGGACAGACGCGTGCGCTTATCTGTCAGCACACACCCAGCAGCACTGAAGACACGTTCAGAGACAACGCTGGCAGCTGGACACGACAAAATCTCCAAGGCGTAAGTGGAGAGCTCTGGCCATTTTTCAAGATTTGAAGCCCAAAAGGAGCAAGGCTCCATTTGCAAAGTCATGGCATCGATGTTCATTTGGAGATACTCCTGTATCATCCTCTCCAGCCGTTGACTATGTGTCAGACTTGTTGTCTCTGGTGGCCTTGCAAAGGAGGGTCTAAAAAAATTATGAAAAGATTCACTAAAATTGCTGTTACCAGCACCAGTTACGGTGCTACTGGTACGGGTAGACTGTTGAAGATGACGAGACCGTCCCATGTTTGTCAAGTTACAACTGGGAGATTCACTTCCTGCACCTGCACGGTTGTTTGGTGGAAAAGCCGAACTAAGATCGAGTAACAGCTTCTGCTGATACTCCTGCATACGTGCGTCCCTTTCTATGGAAGGAATTATGTCACAAAATTTGGACTTGTACCGGGGATCTAATAGTGTGGCAAGCCAGTAGTCATCATCACTTCTAATTTTGACAATACGAGGGTCATGTTGGAGGTAGTGCAGCAAGAAGGCACTCATGTGTCTTGCGCAGCCATGCGGACCAAGTCCACGCTGTGTTTGTGGCATAGAGGTGCTAACCGTTCTTTCTTCCTCTGACATCTCCCCCCAACCTCTTTCAACTGAAATTTGGCCAAGGTCTCCCTCATCCGCTGAGTCTTCCATGTCCATGGACAGTTCGTCCTCCATTTCTTCATGTTCTCCTGCACCTTCCTCAACATTTCGCCTGCTACCATGTGCTCTTGTTAATCCCTGTCCCCCATGGTCCCATGCCTGCTGCGTTGGTGATGATGAACGTCTGGACCTTGGTGATGTTGTTGTGTCTTGCGCATATGAATCCTCCTGTAGTTCCTCCCCTTCCTGTTGTCCCACCCCCTGACTCCGAATAGTGTTTAGCGTGTGCTCCAGTATGTAAATGACTGGAATTGTCATGCTGATAATGGCATTGTCAGCGCTAAACATATTCGTCGCCATGTCGAAACTGTGCAGAAGGGTGCATAGGTCCTTGATTTGAGACCACTCCATCAGGGTGATCTGCCCCACCTCTGCATCTCGTTGGCCCAGGCTATACGTCATGACGTATTGCACCAGGGCTCGGCGGTGCTACCACAGTCGCTGTAACATGTGGAGAGTCGAATTCCAGCGTGTTGGCACATCGCATTTCAGGCGATGAACCGGCAGGCCGAAAGACTTCTGGAGCGATGCAAGTCATTCAGCAGCGGTGGTTGAACGGCGGAAGTGAGCAGACAGTTTTCGTGCCCTGTTCAGAAGGCCATCTAGGCTGGGATAGTGTGTTAAAAATTGCTGGACAACAAGGTTCAACACGTGAGCCATACAAGGCACGTGTGTCACCTTGCCCAGGCGAAGGGCCGCACCCAGGTTTGCAGCATTGTCGCACATGGCCTTACCAGGCTGCAGGTTGAGTGGAGACAACCATTTATTAAACTCAGTCTCCTGAGCTGCCCACAACTCAGCCGCTGTGTGACTCTTATTTCCAAGACATTTCAAGCTAAAGACCGCCTGATGCCGTTGCGCTCTGCTGCCAGCATAGTAATGAGGGGTGCGTGATTCCTTCTGCGCAGTGAGAACGCTGGTGGCCTGACCAGGCAGGCTTGGGGCGGAGGTGGAGGACCCAGATGAGGTGGAGGAGGCAGAAGCAGTGGCGGAACTTGGACAGACAGAGGATTGACACACAAGTCATGGGGACGGCAAGACTTGTGCAGCAGACCCTTCACCATCTATCACCATAGTTACCCAGTGCCCAGTCAGCGACACGTAACGTCCCTGTCCATGCTTACTGGTCCAAGTATCGGTGGTGAAATGCACCCGTTCACACACAGAGTTTCTCAAGGAAGCGGTGATGTTGTGTGCGACATGCTGGTGTAGCGCGGGCACACCTTTCTTAGAGAAGTAGTGGCGACTGGGCATCTGGTACTGGGGCACAGCGACAGACATAAGGTCTCTAAAATCCTGTGTGTCCACCAGGTGGAAAGGCAGCATTTCCGTAGCCAAGAGCTTACAGAGGGATAAAGTCAACCTCTTAGCTTTGTCATGGGTCGCAGGAAATGGCCTTTTATTTGTCCACATCTTAGGGACAGAGATCTGGCTGCTGTGTGTAGACGGTGTTGAGTAGGGTGTCCCTGGAAAAATGCAGGTTTGTGAGGAAAGTGCAGGCGTAGACATGATGTTGCCTTCATCCAACGTTGGTGCTATCGATGTCTGAGAGAGCTGTACACACGCACTTGTTTCCCCTTCCAAACCAACTGACGACCTACCAAGCAATCTGCCTGTTGCAGTTACAGTGGTGGAAGTTGTGCGTGGAAAACCAGGTGTGACAGCTGTCCCCACAGTCCTAGAAGATGAAGAGCGCGCGGATGCACTGGAAGGGGCAGGCGGTGGATGGTTCTCTCCGCTAGGCCGCATTGCAGCACGGTGAGCTTCCCACTGGGACATATGATATTTATTCATGTGACGATTCATGGAAGAAGTTGTCAAACTGCTGAGGTTTTGCCCTCTACTAACAGAATCACGACAAATTTTACAGACCACATAATTTGGGCGATCATTTGCTATGTCAAAAAAGGACTAGGCTAGGCAAGGCTTAGAAGGCATGCGACCTGCTGATCCACCCCGACTAGTGCTCAGAGGCAGAGTGGTGGCTGAGGATGCAGTTGTAGACGTGCTACCAGTGCTCCGACTCTGTCCAGGAAGGCGCAAGGTAACTTCGTCGTCGGTTGCATCCTCCTCCACCGCCTCTGTTGACCTCCTCGAGTGCCTGACTGTGGGTTGACAGTAGGTGAGATCTAGAACTTCCTCATCAATTGTTGTGTTTGCACTCCCCTCAACCTCAGACCGAGCCTCTTCTTGCCCTGACCGAATATTTAAGTTGTCATCCCAATCTGGTATCTGCGTCTCATCGTCATCAGTATGTTCCTCATTGTCTATAACAACAGGTGTTACAGTTTGTGAAAAAGGGTCAACATTATGCTCAGAAACTTGGTCCTCACGGCCTGAATCAGAGTCACAAAGGTTCTGGGCATCACTGCAGACCATTTCCTGGTCTGTACTCACTGTAGCTTGGGAGCAGACTTCTGATTCCCAGGCTATAGCGTGACTGAACAGCTCTGCAGACTCAGACATTTCAGTTCCATCATACTGTGCAGGGCGGATGGAGACTTCAGAGCTGGGAGAAAGCAAGTGTGATTGGGCTGACAACTCAGAGGACTGGTGTTTTTTGGATGCGGTAGTTGAGGTGGCGGAGAAGGCACTTGTTGGACCACTTGAGATCCATTCAAGCATTTTCCTTTTTTGGCCATCATCTACCTTTGTTCCAGTTGTTCGTGTCCGTAAAAAAGGGAGCACATCGGATTGTCCACGGTAAGTAGTAGACATCTTACTTTTGCTGGAAGATGGTCTATCTTCAGCAGATGGTAATGGAGCTTTGCCACCTTCCCCACGGACAAACCCTTTTTTTTCCTTTTCCAACACGCCCCTTCCCCTTTCCACCAGCATCTGTCATTTTGCCACTCATTTTGATTGCGACAAGATTGTGCACTTAAAATGTGGTAGTAAAAATTGAGAGGTGGTGTAGATTTCAGCGGTGGTCTAGCTTTATTAACAGCAGAATAAACAACAATAATTATCCCTGACAATGCAACTACGGCCCTTAAACTGGCAGCATAGTTTGCTAGTATAATGGCTTAGTAACAATGAGTTTGAGTGTGCAATGCAGTGGTGCTGCAAATAGCTTTGCACCAGTGGGACAATAATGAAGTCCAACAGCCACTTTTAAGATGCCACTAAGTTTCCTCAGTGTTTGCTAGTATAATGGCTTAGTAACAATGAGTTTGAGTGTGCAATGCAGTGGTGCTGCAAATAGATTTGCACCAGTGGGACACTAATGGAAGTCCAACAGCCACTTTTAAGATGCCACTAAGTTTCCTCAGTGTTTGCTAGTATAATGGCTTAGTAACAATGAGTTTGAGTGTGCAATGTAGTGGTGCTGCAAATAGCTTTGCACCAGTGGGACAATAATGAAGTCCAACAGCCACTTTTAGGATGCCACTAAGTTTCCTCAGTGTTTGCTAGTATAATGGCTTAGTAACAATGAGTTTGAGTGTGGAATGCAGTGGTGCTGCAAATAGCTTTGCACCAGTGGGACAATAATGAAGTCCAACAGCCACTTTTAGGATGCCACTAAGTTTCCTCAGTGTTTGCTAGTATAATGGCTTAGTAACAATGAGTTTGAGTGTGGAATGCAGTGGTGCTGCAAATAGCTTTGCACCAGTGGGACAATAATGAAGTCCAACAGCCACTTTTAGGATGCCACTAAGTTTCCTTAGTGTTTGCTAGTATAATGGCTTAGTAACAATGAGTTTGAGTGTGCAATGCAGAGGTGCTGCACATAGATTTGCACCAGTGGGGCACTAATGGAAGTCCAACAGCCACTTTTAGGATGCCACTAAGTTTCCTCAGTGTTTGCTAGTATAATGGCTTATTAACAATGAGTTTGAGTGTGCAATGCAGTGGTGCTGCAAATAGCTTTGCACCAGTGGGACAATAATGAAGTCCAACAGCCACTTTTAAGATGCCACTAAGTTTCCTCAGTGTTTGCTAGTATAATGGCTTAGTAACAATGAGTTTGAGTGTGCAAAGGGCAGGAGGGTACAGTGGCAGGGTTGTGGGTCTCTGGGTAGAGGAAAGGAAGCCTCACTTTTTATCCCTCCTAATGGGGAAATGCAGCGAGGAAATCCTTGACCTTAGCTACACAGACGCTGTCATCTTGTGTAGCTGTTAAAATCTGTTTTCACGGACCTGACTGTCACCTATGGCTCTGACCCTGCCGGTATTAGCCCTTACAAGGGCTGAAAGAAACATCTATCCCTATTCTGTATAGCGCTGTGTATAGAGCGTACACAGCAGTATCGGAGACAGGAGCTACGCCAGCGGTGACTGACACCAAGACGCAGAAGGCAGATAATGGCGTGCTGGAGGAAAATGTCCGTTTTTATAATGCAGGGACATGTGACATGGACATCCTATCACACATACCGTTGCTTCTCTGGCTTAAAGTCCACTTAGCTGTGTGTGTGTGTCTGGGATTGGCTGACATGCTGGCCCGCCCCACTACACGCGTGCGTTTAGGAAAAGGAAGACAAGGAAAAAAAAAAACAGCAGTGATCTGAATGCGCTGTTCCCGCACACTATACGCTGAAATTTCATAATAGTGTGAGTCACAGAGTGACTTACACTATTACAGCGGAAAGCCAGCTAGTAATTAGCTTGTCTTTTTGCTGCTAGAACAGTTCTCGAACGTATCTAGAACTATTGAGCTTTAGCAAAAAGTTCGAGTTCTAGTTCGATCTAGAACAGCCCCCAAAATCTCTCGAGCCGCAAACTGGAGAACCTCGAACCGCGAACCGCGCTCAACTCTAGTTATATCATGGATAATCTCCCTGCGGGACTGGTGCTGGGATTCCCCTGGTTGCACATGCATAATCCTGAAATTGACTGGGACTCTCGTGATATTGTTAAATGGGGTCCTAAATGTTCTAATGGTTGTCTTATCACTGTTCAGGTGTCTTCAACTAATCTGGAGGGTATTCCGGAGTACCTGAAGGATTTTGGAGACGTGTTCTCTGAAAAAGAGGCTGAGGTCCTGCCACCCCACTGTCCTTATGATTGTGCTATTAACCTGGTTCCAGGTGCCAAATTGCCCAAGACCCATTTGTATAATCTTTCTGGCCCGGAACGCACTGCCATGAAAAATTACATATCCGATAGTTTACGTAAGGGACACATCCGTCCTTCTGTCTTGCCTGTTGCTGCTGGGTTCTTTTTTGTTAAGAAGAAGGATGGTGGCCTACGCCCTTGCCTCGATTTTCGGGAACTTAATAAGATCACGGTGAGAAATACCTATCCACTTCCACTCATCCTGGACCTCTATAATCAGTTATCTTGAGCTAAATGGTTCTCCAAGCTTGATCTCAGGGGAGCCTATAACCTCATTCGCATTCAGGAAGAGGATGAGTGGAAAACGGCATTCCTTACCTCAGAGGGCCTTTTTGAAAACTTGGTCATGCTTTTCGGCCTTACTAATGCTCCTGTAGTGTTTCAGAATTTTATGAATGATATTTTCTCTGAATTTATTGGCCGTTTTATGGTTGTGTACCTAGATGATATTCTTGTCTTCTCGTCCAACAAAGAGTCTCATATTGATCATGTACGTACAATACTTCATAGGTTACGGGATAATTCCCTATTTGCTAAACCTGAAAAATGTACTTTTTGTGTCCAAGAAATCCCCTTTCTAGGTTTTATTCTGTCTGCTAATGGTTTTCGGATGGATCCCAGAAAAGTACAAGCCATTTATAATTGGGTGCAACCCAGAGACCTCAAGGGTCTGCAGCGTTTTCTGGGTTTTGCCAATTATTACAGGAAATTTATTAAAGGGTTTTCTCAAGTGGTCAAGCCACTCATGGATCTCACCCGCAAGGGGGCTGATCTTAGGGAGTGGTCACCGCAGGCGATAGAAGCATTTCTGAGGTTAAAGGAATGTTTTATGACTGCTCCTGTACTTGTTCAACCTGACCTCTCTCAGCCGTTTATTGTGGAGGTTGATGCTTCAGAGGTGAGTGTGGGGGCGGTGCTCTCCCAAGGACCCGCTACTTTAACTAATTTAAGACCGTGTGCCTTCTTCTCCAAAAAAATTTCTTCTGCTGAGAAGAATTATGATGTGGGGAATCGAGAGTTGTTGGCCATAAAGTTGGCCTTCGAAGAATGGAGGCATTTTTTGGAGGTGGCTGTTCATCGGATCACTGTTATTACGGACCATAAAAACCTGTCTTACATCGAGTCTGCTAAACGGTTGACTCCTAGACAGGCTAGGTGGTCACTTTTTTTTTCCCGTTTTCACTTTTCCATTACTTTTCGGCCTGGTTCTAAGAATGTTAAGGCGGATGCGTTATCTCGCAGTTTGCATCCGTTTTCGCCTCCCGAACCTCCTTCCTCCATTCTTCCTCATGGGGTAGTCGTTGCTGTTTTATCCTCCGGATTGGAGGCTGAGATTCGTGTTGCACAGGCATTGGCCCCTCCTTCATTGCCCGATGCCAAATTGTTTGTTCCTGTCCAGTTTCGATTACGGGTTCTCCAGGAATTTCATGACTCTGTGCTTGGTGGTCATCCGGGGGTCTCAGCTACTCGTAAGGCTATTGCCAGGTTGTTTTGGTGGCCCTCTATGTACTCCGATGTCGCCGTGTTTGTGTCTGCTTGTGATGCGTGTGCTGTGCACGTGCTAAAGTTCCCCATAACCGGCCGGCCGGGGAATTAGTGCCCTTACCAATTCCGGATAGGCCCTGGACTCATTTGTCCATGGATTTTATCACTAATTTACCTGTTTCCGCTCTTAAGACTGTTGTTTGTGTGGTGGTGGACAGATTCAGCAAACAGGCGCATTTTGTTCCCTTGTCGGGATTACCTAATGCTGAGACTCTGTCCAAATTGTTTATTGAACAGGTGGTTAGATTGCATGGCATCGTTAACATTGTGTCCGACAGGGGGGTTCAGTTTGTTTCCAAATTTTGGAGAGCATTCTGTAGATGGCTGGGTATTGAGTTGTCCTTTTTCTTCATCTTACCATCCCGAGACCAATGGGCAGACTGAGAGAACTAATCAGTCATTGGAACAAATTCTGCGGTGTCTGGCTACGTCTCAGCAGGACGATTGGTGTTCCTCACTGCCTATGGCTGAGTTTGCTTTCAATAACCGGGTCCATCAGTCCACGGGTACTACTCCATTTTTTTGTAACTATGAATACCATCCCCATTTCGGTGAATTTTCCAGACTTGATTCTGGGTGTCCTGGGGCTGATTCTGCAGTTCAGCAGTTGGAGGAGGTTTGGAGGGAGGTCCGGCATAATGTTGAGGTGGCTTTAGGGCGGCAAAAGCGCTCTGCTGACAAGAGACGATCGGTAGGATTTAATTTTCAGGTGGGGAATAAAGTTTGGTTGTCTACCAAAAACATTCGTCTGAGAATTCCTTCCACTAAGTTGGGTCCAAAATGTATTGGTCCGTATGAGATCATCGAGATTGTCAACCCAGTGGCTTTTCGTCTGCGGTTACCGCAGTCCTTTCGCATTTCTAATGTGTTTCACAAATCTCTGCTCAAGCCTTTTGTTCGTTCTGTTTCCGAGTGTCCTCATCCCCCTCCTCCCGTTTCGGTGGATGGTCAGATGGAACACGAGATTGAGCGCATCATCGATTCTCGGCGGGTCCGTAGTTCGCTTCAGTACTTGGTACATTGGAGGGGTTACGGACCGGAGGAGCGATCCTGGGTTCCGGCACGATCTGTCCATGCTGACCGACTTACTCGTGCCTTTCATAGAAGGTTTCCTGGGAAACCTGGGGGTCCGGTGGCCCCCCCTTGAGCAGGGGGTACTGTCATGATTGACTCCTGGCTCAGCTGGAGCTGAGCCTTTTTTTTTAGTTTCACTTCTGATGCAAGTCACGTTAGGGGTTAATCCTTTCTGCCTCGCTCTGGAGGTCAGGCTGCTTTATTAGGGCACTGTTTCTCTTGGACTTCGCCAGTGATAATTCTGGCTCTGCTGTGTTCTGCTCTTGAGTGACCTGTTGTCTGCCCTGCCCACTCCTGACCTCCGTGTTCACCTGACCTGTTAACCTCCTCTGTTGTCTGTTTCCATCAGTGTCTCTCCCGCTGTCTCCCTGTTCGTTCCTTATCTGTTTACCTTTATTCTGTCTTGTCTTCCCACTCCCCCTCGCTTCTAGGCCCTGATTTCCCGGCTACTGACTATTTGCTTCCCTCTGACTACGTTTAGACTTTGCCCTTGTGTACTTACAAGACCTCATGTAGTGACACGGCTTTCTGACGATTCTACTGCCATCTGGTGGGCTTGACTAGTATTACCTCTGCTAGGGAATTCCCTGCTCATATGTTTCCTCCACTTTTACGCCCCCTAGTGGTTTACCAGCTAACTACCTTCTCAAATAGTTTCAGGATTCCTCTCAGTCCCACATTACTGCGCTGTACTGCTATTGTACATCTTAGAGTACAGCGTGACAATTGGGCACTATAATCAAATTAGCTGTGGAGACAAGATTAGATTTGAGCGAACCCGTGGAAGTTCGGGTTCTGGAGGCAGGACCGGGCATCAGCACCCGGCAAACCTGGTCAAATGCCGGGGCCCTGGGCTGCTGGGGGGCCCACTTGCCGTGGCAGGGGGCCCAGGTGCCAGCGCTGTCACTGCCGCCCCCTACCCCTTCCCCCGCCGAGGATCGCACTTTCACTTGTATCAGCATCGCAGTTGCCGATACAATTGAAAGCAAAGATGAGACGGAGCGGCGCGCTGCCTCTCATCTTTCTCCCCGCTGTATCTGAAGTGTCGGCGCTCTGACAGGACTGCAGCAGAGCGCGGTGACATCACCACCGCACGCCTGCAGTGAGGTCAGAGCGAGCGACAGCAGTGGACGCACTGAGGAGACCGGAGCAGCAGTAGAACGGGGAAAAGTGAGTATGTGCTGGTTACTGTGGCCAGACGACCATGGGGGCTATATATACTACATGACGGTGCCTAATGCTATCTGGGTCTGCGCTGTCTATATGGGGCTGTTTACTACATGAGGGTGCCTAATGCTATCTAGGTCTGTACTGTACTATATATTGCTGTATACTAATGAAGGTGCCTAATACTATCTGGATCTGTACTGTGCTATATGGGTCTGTATACTACATGAAGGTGCCTAATGCTATATGGGGCTGTATACTACATGAAGGTGCTTAATGCTATATGGGTCTGCACTGTGCTATATAGGGGCTGTGCACTACATGAGGGTGCCTATTGCTATCTAGGTCTAGGTCTGCATTGTGCTATATAGGGGCTGTATACTACATGAAGGTGCCTAATACTATCTCGGTCTGCATTGTGCTATATGCGGGCTGTATACTACATGAGGGTGCCTAATGCTATATGGGTCTGCATTGTGCTATATGGGGGCTGTATACTACATAAGGGTGCCTAATGCTATATGGGTCTGCATTGTGATATATGGGGACTGCTTAATGTTATATGGGGGTTGCATAGTGCCATTTGGGGGCTGCATAGTGCCATATGGGGGCTGAATAATGCCATATCAGGGCTGCATAGTGCAATATGGAGGCTGCATAATGCTACATGGTGGCTACATAATACTATATGGAGAACTATGGGGGCTTCATAACACTATAAGGAGGAATATGGGGGTTGCATACTACTATGACCCCAGAGTTGTATGTCCCCTCCACCCGGGTGCTATATACCCCCTCAGAGCTGTATGTCCCCCCACCCCAGTGCTGTATACCCCCTAAAGCTGTATGTCCCCCCCACCCCAGAGCTGTGTATACCCCCAGAGCTGCATGTAACCCCCACCTCAGAGCTTTTTATCCCCCATCCCAGAGCCACTGCCCCTCTCTAGAGCTGTATACCCCCCTTTGCTGTATACCCCTTTCCTCAGTATTATGTATGCCCCCCAGTAATGTGTATGTCCCCAACCTCTCTTGTGATGTATACAGCAGTGTTAGTGTTCTCTATGTGCGGCCATGTCTGTTAGTCATGGCCACCAATCAGCACGACACCAACACATGCCCAGGAGGAGCTGGACGGACACAAGTGGGGAGGTGAATGAAGGCTGTTGCCGGCTTCCCAATATTAGAAATATCTCTAATGTGTCTGTGTGTGCATGTATGATCTGTATCTATGTATGTCAGTGTATATGACTGTCTAGATTTATGTCTTTATATATATGTGTTTTGGGGAATTTTTCTTTAAATATATATGTGTACGTATGTCTGTATGTATCTGTGCATGTCTATGTGTGGATGGGGCCCACTGAGACTCTTTCGCTCAGGGCCCACAAAAACCTGGAGCCGACCCTGTCTGGGGCTCATCAGAACTTTTGTATAGTTCTGTTCTGGACCCAGACTTGACCTGAAACTTCATTTGAATTCACTGATTGGCAGTTCGACTCTCCACCCACATACAGTCAGCTAAAAACAGATCACTTTCGGGGGAATTAGGGAATTGAATTATAAATATAAATCATATATATTATCAGTTGGATTTACATGTGCCTGTAATTATAATTACATGTAAATCCAACGGATAGTAAATTTAATATTGACATGGAAATTGGATAGATAATAGCTACAATCTATATTGATATGTCTACTATGGGGTCCATGTGGGAGAGTTAATGCAATTATAAAATATATGAAACACAAAATAAATAAATAAAAAATGGCAGTGGTAAAGAATGTATGCAATACTATAAATTGCACTAAAAATGTATATATAATTTGCAAAAACTGCAATACAGTGCGTTGACAACTATTAAAAAAAATAAATTAATAGTTGTAAATATGATGCGGAGATAGAATCCAGTCCAGTTAGCCCAGGCCAACACATCTAATGGACAAACAGGATGCAGACAAGCCTCTCAACATGATGGACACTTCACAGGTGCAAGGTAAATTGCACACTAGTGGCGCGCATAGGGCACTGTTCACACTTGTATGCGCATGGTGTCCAGCCAGCAACCTATTACCACGCCTTTACTATTAGATTAGGCGGGTTACTCGGACACTACTCACTGCAGCACGCAAGGGACAGAAATTCCACTATGCACGGCCGTATTAAGTGGTAATAGGTTGCTGGCTGCATCCTGTTTGTGCATTAGTTGTGTTGGCCTGGGCTAACTGGACTGGTTGCCCTTTTTTGCTATGAGTACATTTTATAATGCATTTTTGGGGTAGTTTTTATCTCCCCTTCTTGTTGCTATTTTTGATATTTATCAGTGTAGGGACCCGCAAGCATGAGGATCCGTGATGAGGATTGTGGGCTTACGTACATTGGCCAATTTACAAACTAATACCTCACATATATTTTATATGTATTTTTTGCACTTTGACTATGCGGGGTGCAGCCGGGCCTCTTAATACGACCGTGCATAGTGGAATTTCTGTCCCTTGCATGCTGCAGTGAGTAGTGTCCGAGTAACCCGCCTAATCTAATAGTAAGGGCGTGGTAATAGGTTGCTGGCTGGACACCATGCGCATACAAGTGTGAACAGTGCCCTATGCGCGCCACTAGTGTGCAATTTATCTTGCACCTGTGAAGAGTCCATCATGTTGAGGCTTGTATGCATCCTGTTTGTGCATTAGATGTGTTGGCCTGGGCTAACTGGACTGGTTGCCCTTTTTTGCTGTGAGTACATTTTATAATACATTTTTGGGGGAGTTTTTATCTCCTCTTCTTGTTGCTATTTTTGAGATAGAATTTACTTGATATTAACCCCTTCACACCATGACCATTTTCAGTTTTTCGTTTTCATTTTTTCCTCCCTCTCTTCCAACCCCTCATAACTCTTTTATTGTTCCGTAAATATAACTATATGAGGGCTTGTTTTCTGCAGAACGAGTTGTACATTTGAATGACACTATTTATTCTGCCGTATAGTGTACTGAAAAATAGGGGAGAAAATATCCAAGTTTGCTGAAATTGCAAAAACAATATACTATAGGAAAAGCCTAGGGTATGCTTAGTCTTAGGGTCAACGTAGGGTTCCCTGTCCAGTCATTCCCCATTGCTGTCACTCTGTGTGACATAATAACCAGCCCTACCTTTTTCCCTTTTTAATGCCCAGTATGACTCAGGCTGCAGCCTTGGCCCATCTCGCACAGTAAATCTCGGTCGAGGTTAGGGGTCTGCATTCCGAGATGGTGCAGCAGGTTGGGGGCCTGTTGGTGGCCCAATCTCCGCCTGAACCTAAGGTGGCCCTCCTAGACAAGTTTTCAGGTTGACGGGACAGGTTCAGGGTATTCGAGGGAGCTTGTCGCCTATATTTTAGGCTCCGTCCCCATTCTTTGGGGACTGAGGCTCAGCGGGTGGGAGTCGTGTCTTTTGTGTCTTTTTGTGGGTTGGTCATCAATCCTAGGCATTTTCTCTACCGGCAGATTCTATGGCTATGCTGTTGGTAGACGGTCTACGGTGACCTTGATGGCATCTCCCTGCTCCGGAACCTCCACCAGGGGGAGAGGCCAGCAGAAAAGTACTGTTTTGTTTCCAGACGTGGGCCACGTACACCCTATGGAATGACCCAGCTCTCAGGAGTCACTTTATCCAGGGGTTGTCTGTTTGGCTCAGAGGCTCCTTACTGCAGTACCCTGCACCCAAGTCGCTAGAGGCTGCCATGTCCCTTACCATCAGGGTGGATAGCCTCAGGTAGAGATCTACAAAGATCACGATCCATATAGCCATGCCAGAGGTGGAGGTCCCTCAGGTAGTAGAGGATGAGCCCATGCAGGTTTGCGGGCTCTCCTCTAACGGTCAGTCGGTATCTGGTCGCCGTGGGACAAGGACATATTTCTACTGTGGTCACTTTATTGGGGTTATGCCCACCTCGCCACAAACAGGTTTCCCCTCCTAGTAAGCCACGTTTTTCTGGTCCCTTTGAGCAGGGTGACCAGGGCATTATGGTTGCCTATATTTTTCCCTTGGTGCCGAGTACACCACCTGCGACACATGGGAGGGACAACCTTTGCACTCCTCTAGTTAATCCTAAGCCTTGCTGTCCCTCACGGAAAGGTGGTCATAAGGGAGTGGCAAGGGTTTCTGAGTGTAAGGTATCACATCCTGGTAGTTGTACCCCTGTAGAAGGTAATTCTGGGGCATTACCTAGAACCATCCAATGTATGCATGGGAATAAACACCCAGGTCCAGACCTGTGTGTGAATGATATCCTGTGGGTTTCCTCTGATAACAAGAGGGGAGGCACGTTGAGGGTTCCTAGTTCTGAGCTCTTCGGTCCCTATTGGGTTGCGGACATTATGGGTTCTGAGGCCATGCTTAACACTCACAATGTCATCCACAAGTCGGTACCCTGGAGGTGCGTTTTTAAGCCATCGTAGTTATCTGCGGCTCCTACACGTTCCGGATAACCACTGTGGGCTAATCACACGGGTGGTGAGCGGCGGTGTTTGGGACCAAATTTTTTGCGTTTTCTGTTGGTGTTTGGTCTTGAGGCCTTTCGGTAAAGGGGAGTACTGTCATGCTCACCTCTTGGTGAGGTTAGTGACAGGCTCAGGGTCTCTATTATCATCTAAAGCTTACACTTTAAATGTATGTTTTTCCTATGGCAGTCGCAGAGTAAATGTCAGTTTTCCTTACTGGCAGTAAGGTCATTAACTCTGTCCAGATGATTTCCCTTTTTGACCACTTCCGGCATGCATAAAAACCCTAATCACAGTAGAGGAGGCTTGTTATTCAGTTCATACTGAGCCAGGCATGGAGCTGTGAGGAGGTGCTTTTTGCTGCTGCTACTACTGCTGTCTGTTGCGTTGGTGGATATGTGAAGGTAGCTTGTTTTGTTACTTTCCCCTTTCTGTGTTTTTCCCTCCCTTGACACCTTTTGTCATTCCCTATTGTTGGTATTAGGTGTGCGTGAGTTTCTTTCTACCCCTGCCCGTCAGTTTTGTCTTTGGGGTTTTCCACTTTTGTCCTTGCTTTCACCCTGGGTGGTGGGTTTTGGAGGGGGTCTTACCATCAGGGACAAGAACAAGAGACAGAGTGACGTTGGGGACCCAGGTCTTGGAACCATTAAGCATCACCCTAGGTAGAGGGAAAGAGTAGGGTACGCTTAGTCTTAGGGTCAGCGTAGAGTTCCCTGTCCTGTTGCCCCCCCATTCCTGTCACTCTGTGTCACATCCCACTATTTATGAGGTCACCCTTAATAGCCCCCATACTTAATGACCCTTACACGATATTAAAAAAAAAAAATAAACATCATATTTATACTTCACTTACCCTAGCGAGTACAATAGCAGGTCCTGGGAAGACCAACGCGGTGACGTTATTGTGCCGACATTCTGTGAGTGTCGTAGCATGATGAAGTCATTGCGCCACATCACCAGCACTTGTGGTTGTAAAGGCCACAGGCTTAAAGTGACCTAGATGAGAAACTCTTTTCCCCA
Source organism: Anomaloglossus baeobatrachus (assembly GCF_048569485.1). Classification (NCBI taxonomy): domain Eukaryota; kingdom Metazoa; phylum Chordata; class Amphibia; order Anura; family Aromobatidae; genus Anomaloglossus; species Anomaloglossus baeobatrachus. The sequence continues at coordinate 110,054,249 of NC_134354.1, read as the reverse complement.
ACTCTTATAGACGTACGAACTGGATGTTTGTCAATATATTTTGCTGTCTGCTTGATAGAATTTTTTATGCCGCTTCCATCTCAAATACTTTTCAGACTCAGTACCCTCTCTTCATACTGTCCCATCTCTGCATACTTTCCCACATATTGTGTCATCAATGTCCCCCCACATTCCCCCCCTCTATATACTGCGCCCTCCGTACTGTTTCCTTATGCTGTATCTCCTCAAATTGCCCAGGCTCTAAACTATGCTCACACTTTTCCTGCATATTGTCCCCCTCATACTGTCCCCTCACACGGTGCCCCTATATGTACTCTCAGCTTACACTGAGTACCCCCATAATATCTAGTCTCTATGGTGTGCCCACTCATCAAACTTCCCACCCTTAGCATACATTCTCAAATATTTTGCCCTTACAGATTCCCCTCCCATGATCCTCTCTATATACTGTGGCGCATATGTGTCGCCCAGGGTTATGGGGTACTCGGTCCCGGGCGGTGTATAACTGGGGAATGTCACTTTGCTGGCTGTTGCCCGGTCCCGTGCCCTGGGTGCTTTTTAAAAGGGGATTATTTACAGGGGATTTGAATAATGTTCACACGTGACGCCATTTGCGGTGTTGCAGCTATAGGGATGGAGCCGCCGCTGCACAGTTTTCACTACTGGGGCTGCTGTTAGTTGCAGCCTGGATGTTAGGGCCTCCGCAAGCAAGGCAAGGCCCCAGAAGGTATGTGAGGTAACGGGCATTGAAAGAAGATAGGCCACAACAGGAGTTTCAGTGTAACTGGTTCTTTTTACTCACTGCAAGCTGGTAACTAATCACCCGAGGCTGGCTGGTCTTAACCACAGGTCCTCGTAGTCCCAGTACCAGTTTAGTGACCTGGTGGCTTCTTTTCCCTGCACCTGTCTGGTTGGTGGGTCCCCGTGTCGTAGAGCAGCTGGGGGTCCCCTCGTGGATGTCTTCTTCAGCAGTCCGTATCACGTTAGCGTGAACCCTGTGGGGTTGGAGTCTCTGGTCCTGTCCCCGGTTCTCCCTATGCTACTGAGTCCTGAGCTTCAAGGTCAGTGAGGTCCTTGGTGGTCCCCTCACTGTCCAGATTTTATCAGTTCTGCCTGGAGCTTTTACCTGACCTAGGATTCTGTACCCTGTTGGTGCGTAGTTCCAGGAGCACTCCACAGTACTCCACTGGCAACTAACCGACTTGGCCCTGAGGTCACTGTTCACGCCTTTCAGTCCGCCTGCTCCCTTCCTCTGTCACTGCTAGACTTTCACTCTCCACTGTCTACCCCTCCCACCTGGTCATCTAGTGAACTAGATTGGCTCCACCTCTAGGTGGCCATCCATTGGTCCGACCCTAGCCTGGTACCAGTCTATGGGGGATTTTGGGGGAAAAACAGAGATTATCTGGAGTGTTTGTGTGTTGCCGGCACTGGTCTTCTGGGTCCCTAGGGGGTAGGCCCTGCATCCTGGTGGGGATGCAGTACCTTGTAGCTCCCTGATGGCTTAAGGGGCGCTACACATACTGTCCCCTCACACTGTACCCCCTATATTGTCAAGTCTCTATAGTGTGCCAATCTTCAAACTTTTCACATTCCCAGCATATCATTCTCTACATACAGTCTCCTTACACTGTCACCCATTCTGCTTTCTCTCTATACTGTCTCCTAAAACTGTGTCCCCTTATGTCTGTTCTATATTGTGCTTCCTCACACTTTTCCCTATGGGGGACACCTCCGACCACCGCATGAGGTGAGATTCTAATCCTGCTTAATGTCAGAGGTGGTCTGATGGCTGCCCCCTGCTAATTGTGCCAGTGGCATATGCCCCCAAATACCCCCATCAAGTTATGCCCCTGAACAAGGGAATTTGAATAAGCAATTCTTTGATCACATAGGTAAACACTGAAATAATGTGTATTAATGCACTGTAATAGTGCAGTATATTATCCCAAACCATCAGCTATATTACTGTGACACCCTGGCCTATCAGGTCGTCACAGGGCATTGTGCAATCTGCCCTTCTGTACAATATCCACCTCCTCCTTGGTTATGGATCCCTAACCAATGAAGTTGCCAAAACCAGCTAATCAAAATCCTAGGAACACTCTGCACCACACCCACCAGACACACCAGTTGACGGCCTGAGTGGAATAGGGTCGCCCACTTGGGGTATTGGTAAGGGGAGGTCAGGAGTGTCAGGAGAGAGTGTAGTGTTGGAAGGGAAGGAGAGGGGAGGTCAGGAGCTGGGCTCCTTGGAAGTACTAGGTAGCAGACGGTGGTCTGGGCCTGGTAGGAGCTGGACCCCCGGTCGCAGGGGATCGTGACAAGGGGCATGGTATTGTCGTGGAGGACAGCCGGTGGCCTTGTACCATCATCGGGCTGGGACCAGGGCATGACGGGGTACGTGGACCCTAGGTCAGGGAGTAGCTTCAGGCAACCTGACAATTCACCCGACGAGAATGGAGCCTTCAAGATCCGCTCTCCACCCGCTCCAAAATCGGGGTACTAGCGCAATGAGGGGGATAGGACTTTCCACTAAAATGGTCCAGGAAATCCCAAGCGTGAACCCTGAGAGCAAGCTCCTTCAGTTAGCCACACTGGGGAGCGGGACCCGATTAGTTTCAAGCTATAGGGGCCAACTAGAAGAGAACAAGGTGCCAAGGGAAAGGTCACAGATCATCAGGCAGCACCAGCAGAAACAGGACCCAAACGTACTCCCTCTTAGCGGCAGCAGTGTCCAGAACCTTGGTTTTCTAAGTTGTCGGTGTCAGCTTTATAGACTGAGTGAGTACGCAAGTGACCCCTACCTCCCCAACGGCACGTCCCGCCACCATTACCGAGTCCCAGGGCATTCCCCCTACCCGTGGAGAGGTTAAAAACCTGGCTGCCCACTCCATCGCCGCTGGGAACTCCCAGCTGCAGCGGTGGTACTCCACATTACCACACACCATGGGTGGCGTCACGAGCTCTAAATACACCATCACCTGTAAATATCCACTTTATTCGAGTGGCCGTACGACCTCCGGGTCTGGACGCCCCTTGAGCCACCGCGGGTCCGGATCCGAGCAGCCCGGCTGCTGACGTTGGGGCGGCATATTACCCCCAGCTGCATCCCCAAAGCAACCCTGGAACATACATGTGTGTCCTAATGCATTTACCCATCATCAGGACATGCTACAAATGTAAATCATTTTGTGGTAAAAATAAGTTTATATTTGGAAACACTCTTTAAGGGGTCAAAGTACAATATATATTTGCACAGTTTTATACAAAATACAATAAAAATCACAGTACTCTTTTAAAAACATATGTAATTTAAAGATAAATAAATTTACAATGCCAGGAATACGTTTTCAAAGAATATTTTTGTTTTCATTTTCCCACACTTGTTCCAGACTTATTAAGTTATCTGTTTATTTGTGCATTATGTCCCTGGCACATGGTTCTTTTCTCTACTACACAACGGCAATTAGGGCTAAGATCTTGTTTATCAAGTAAAGAGAACTGACATCACACGTGAAGGATTATCTCCGACATGCCCGCCCTTGCCCTTCTGTTTGGGTGTATATTCATATAACCAAATCAATCTACTGGGTCTGGATTAAAAGTAAAAAAATTGAGATCATAACTTCCATTAATCTGTCTGTCAACTTAATTACAGGTCTACAATTCTACTGAAATGTGTATTTGGATGTTTATGTTGCTACTGATGGACTTGATCAAATGTATTGACAGATGAATTTGGAGTAGTGCTAAGTTACTAACCACATAGATGAATTAAGTGATGGCTTTTGATTTCTCCAAATCCACATATACAATGGGGAATTGTTAGGATTCATTCTAGTGACAAATATACATTTCACTAGCAGTCAGATAATAAAGGAATTACAGTACAAAGACAATTTTAGTTTAAATTAAATCTATTACAAGTGGAGAAGAATTAAGCTACAACGCTACATATGAGAACCTGATGTCCATGTTCAAGGTCTGGGTGCCATCGATGCTTGTGTGTACAGCAAATATATGAAAAGATCTGAAAAATCTCAGCACGACCACTCCAAATGCTGATAAAAGGTAAAAAAAAAGTTTTTTCAGGTGTGTTAAAAAAATTCACATATCAGCCCTTAAGATCCTCATTGAAAATAAAACAGTTAAAAAAATAAAAAATATATGTCGCGGGCGGAGGAGGGGACGCTGCGCTCTCCCACTGCTCGGGTCCGGCTGCTGCTGGTGCTGCTGCTCGGTGGTGGCTCGAGCGGTGGGCCGGATCCCGGGGACTCGAGCGGCGTTCCTCGCCCGTGAGTGAAAAGGGGATTTTGATTGTGGGGGTTTTGGTTATTGTCCGTGACGCCACCCACGGTTGTGGTGATATTGGTGACACCACCGCTGCTCTAGACGGGGATCCCGGGAGCGGTGACAGGGAGCAGCTTGGTTGTTATTTCTCCCCTCCGTGGGTAGGGGGTTGGTTGTCCAGGGGCCCGGTGATGGAGTAGGGATGGATGGCAGGCAGGTTACGGGGCCTGGCGAGGTGCAGGGTCGCGGGGGCAGCGCTGTGCCGCATGGCATGGTGGTACTCACTCAGCAAATGATGAGGACACAGTTCTCGGTAAAACACACGGCTGGATGGACGGGTCCCACAGATGGCCGCGGTGTTGTTTCTCCCGGCAGGTTGATGGTGACTGCCTTTCCCTGCACCTATGTACGGTAGATGGTTCCAATGGGTTCCCACCGGTAACCCGCTCCCCAGCTTGGATATGGGCTGGAGGAGACCCTTTTGCCCGCAGGCGCTGGCCCTGAGAAACGGTTGCCTTTTTGGTGGCGGTGTCTCCCTCACTTGGTTGGACTGTTGCCTTCTGTCGGGACTTGGCTGTTGGGAAACCCAGGAGGCTCCCTTCACTAACGAATTTGGCAAATTCACGGCGACTCCTAGCCTCGCCGGGGTCCGTAAGCCCCTGCCAGATTGTGCTGGCTTCTCTTTGCGTACCGGTCCGGTACCGCCGGGCCACTGCCCGTCCACGGTCCTTACGGTAGACTCCAATCAGCCACTCCTGCAGACGGTCACCACCGTCTGCCAACCTTGCTGTCTCGCCCGGGCCACAAACCCGGATGCTGTCAGTTAGTTGCTCCACTACCACTTCTCCTCCTTCCACTTTCACCTCCAAAACTAATCTGTCTGTTTTCCCGCCTCCAGGACTGTGAACTCCTCGGTGGGCGGGACCAACCGCCTGGCCCACCCCCCTGGTGTGGACATCAGCCCCTGGAGGAAGGCAACAAGGGTTTCGTGTTTGACCTCGGTGTGCCTACTGGGAGTGTGGGGTGTGTTGATGTTGTTCTCTGTGGCCCCTGGCTTGTCCAGGGCGCCACATATACACATATTTGGTATCACCGCGTTCATAAATGCCCAATCTATCAAAATATAAAATCAATTAATCTGATCGGTACACGTCATGGTGAGAAAAAAATTCCAAATGACAAATGCATGCTTTTTGGTCGTCGCAATTTTTTTTTTTTAATGCAATAATAGGCACAAAAATGGAATAATTAAAAACATCAGTTCAAAACACAAAAAATAAGCCTTCATTGAGCCCCAGATCCCAAAAAATTAGAAAGCTATCAGTCGCGGAAAATGGCGCCAAAAGCACAGGGGTTTTTTTTGGACAAACCTCTGAATTTTTTTTTTAACCCCTTAGAGTAAAAGTATACATGTTCGGTATCTACGAACTCATACTGACCTGAGGCATCATAACGACACATTAGTTTTAGAATATAGTGAACACTGTGAATAAAATACCCCCTCAAACAATCGTACAATTGCACTTTTTTTTTTAAATTTAACCACACTTGGATTTTTTTTCCTGTTTTCCAGTACACTACAGTATATGATAAAACTTATAGTTTAATTTAAAAGTACAACTCGTCCCACAAAAAATAACCCCTCATTTGGGAATATTGACTGAAAAATAAAAAAGTTATAGCTCTCAGAAAAAGGGGTGCAAAAAACGAAAACAAAAAATAGAAAATCGCCAGTGAAGGGATTAAAGAGTTTTGAGATAATTGTGCAATTTTTTGCCCCTTGAAAAAGAGGCAGCTAAATATTAAAGAGCTGTAATTCCTAAGCCTTTACCCCAATTAGGATGTGAATAACTGCAAATTAAAGCTGAGAATATGCCCTTAACCTCTTCACGACACATGATGTATTGGGTACGTCATGGATCGTGTGAGGTTAATCCCCGCTGCCTGTTGTGGGCAGTCGGCAGCATTCCCTGCACATGTCAGCTGATTTGAACAGCTGGCATGTGCAGCTACCAAGCACGAGTGGATCCGCTCTCAAGTCACACCTGTTAACACCTTGCATCTCGCTGTCAAAATGTGACAGCTAGATGAAACAGTGCACCACAGTAAGCATTCACTTACCAGCATCATCAGAAGTCACGTGACGTGATTACGTGGATCTGATTGCTGCCATAGTAGCACAGGGTCATGTGATGACTCCTGTAGCTACCATGAGTCACTTCCTCTTACATCCGGCAGACTGCCCTATGTAATAGAAGAGATGCTTTTCTGTGTAGTTGTGATCTAGAGAAATAGAAGAGCGATCAGACTGCTGATCCTTATAGTCCCCTAGTAAAATAAAAAAAGTAAAAAAGTTTTAAAAAAATAAAAAAACATAAAAAAATAAAAGTTCAAATTACCCCCCATTCGCCCCATTGAAAATTAAATGGTTAAAAAAATAAAAAATAAACACATATTGTTACGGTTGCTGCGAGCACTGGAGACTATGTCCAGATTTCTTGCTACTGCACATGTGCGAGCGCTGGAGACTAAGTCCAGATTTCTTGCTACTGCACATGTGCGAGCGCTGGAGACTAAGTCCTATCTTGGAGCCATTGCACATGTGCGGGTGACATCATCGCTGACACGAGGTCACATGTCTCTGACACCTTCTATGCCGATTGGTCGCTGGTCATGTGCTTGTGACGCCTTGCTCGGTGATAGGCCAGCATGACGTCACTCCTGTCGTTCTGGCAGCGGATTGGCTCTGGTGTCCTCCATCTTGGATGAGGCACAGAGTCTATATAAGACCCTGACACATGTCGCATGACGCTCAGTCCTCTTGGTTCATGCATAAGAGTAGACGCTCTGTGCGCGTTCCTCTAGGCATTCCTCTGTCTATGCTAGGTGAGCGCTACCGGCAGGGTAGCGTTCTTATACCTTACAGCTTCGGCTGCGGTCCGTATCCTTACATTTTAGTGGAGCGGACATAGGCAGGTGCCTGAGGCACATGGTCTGGCTGGGCCTTGTGATTCGACTCGTAGATGGACGTTGCCGCTAGGGTAACGTTCCTTATACTGCGTCTGGCAGTTGTTCGTATCCTCGCACACTAGGGGAGCGAACAGAGGTAGGAGCTTTGTGCGGCTTACGCTGCTGTTCGTCTCTTTTGCACCACTAGAAGAGCGGACCTAGGTAGGTGCCATTTCGCACACATTGCCTTTGTCTCTGTGATTATTAACAGAGATCATTCCACACACCCTCCAAGTAAGGGAGGAATTGCTTTACTTACTTATTATATCCTTCTGTGAGTTAACAGAGGTATTGCACTCTGCCATAGTCTGCAGCAAAGTCTTTGCACGGTGGACCCTGACTGTCTGATACTCCTTTAGGTTATTATCAGACAGCCCCCCGTAACACATATTTGGTATCGCCGCGTCCGATCTATGAAAATATAAAATCAATTAAAGGGAACCTGTCACCAGTTTTGTGCCCTATAAGCTGCGGCCACCACCACTGGGCTCTTATATACAGCATTCTAACATGATGTATATAAGATCCCAGGCCACTGTGAGAACATAAAAATCACTTTATAATACTCACCTAAACTGGTGGGTCAAATGGACGTCTTCGTCCTCCGGTGCCTGCGCCACCTCTTTCGGCCATCTTTGTTGCCGCCTCTGTCGTCCTTCTGAAGCCGCGGTGAACGATGTGTCTGATGTCATACACACTCGCCGGCATTCAGGTCATGAGCGGGGCAGATCAAAGTATTGTAGTGTACATTCGCGGGACCGGCGAGTGTGTATGACGTAGACGCGTCATGCACACAAGCTTCAGAATGAGCACGAAGATGGCCGAAAGAGGAGGCGCCAGCACCGGAGGATGAAGACGCCCATTTGAGCCACATCCACTGCAGTGACCGGTTTAGGTTAGTATTATAAAGTGTTTATGTTCTACACAGCAGTCTGGGCTCTTAAATACAGCATGTTAGAATGCTGTATATACAGTAAGAGCCCACTGGTGGTGGCCGCAGCTTATAGGGCAAAAAACTGGTGACAGGTTCCCTTTAACCTGATTCGAAAATGGTGCAGCGGCAAAAAAATCCAAATGCCAAAATTACGTTTTTTGCATGTATTTTGCGCAAGATGCATTAACAGGCGATCAAAACGTAGCATCTGCGCAAAAACTGTTACTCAAGGAGGAGTGAATGCTCATGCAGAAAGGTTATGTATCAGTGTGCTACGGAAGAGACAAGTTGAAAATCACCCTTTTATAATTCCTAACATTAATGGTTAGGCTATGGCATTGCTAATGAACTCAAGTCTAATCAGCATTTCATTTATCTTCTATTGAAATCTCTAGTTAATTGCTTTTCATAAGAACTTCCAGTGATTTGGATTCTCACCATTAATGTAAATGATAATGATTATAAAAGGTATAGGGAGTATGTTTGTACTACAGAAGAAAAAGTCGGAGCACTAGCCATCTTTATTCTGGTTGTGCACTTATCCATATTTACCTTGACATATGGTGCAACTTTGATATGTTATATTGATATATTGCTGTACTTTATTATATCATTACATAAGGCAATCAGGTCCAAATATTTAACTGCAACATAATTTGCAACAATTTGTCACCCTTTTACTATATATCTAGATATAAATATCCTTAGGCTGTGCAGTCAACAGTGTATATACCTGTATCTGAATACACATGAAACATATACCATATACCATATACCATATAAAAGCACACAAAATTAAACATGGACATGAGTTGTTGCTCTTTGTCAGTGCAGTGAATTTAAAGAGTTAAAGAGTAAAGTCCGCTTTACACGCTGCAATGTATCTTACAATGTGTCGGCGGGGTCACGTCGTAAGTGACGCACATCCGTCATTTTAAGGTACATTGCAGTGTGTGACAGGTACGTGCGATTGCGATTGAACGTTAAAACGTTCATCGCATACACATCGTACCTTTCTCTAGAATTGCACGTCAGATTGTTCATCGTACTCGGGGTAGCGCACATCGCAGTGTGTGACACCCCGGGAACGATGAACAGATCTTACCTGCGTCCTGCGGCTCCCGGCCCACAATGCGGAAGGGAGGAAGTGGGCGGGATGTTTACGTCCCGCTCAGCTCCGCCTCTCCGCTTCTATTGGCCGGCTGCCGCGTGGCGTCGATGTGACGCCGAACGTCCCTCCCACTCCAGGAAGTGAACGTTCGCTGCCCACATCGAGGTCGTATGGAAGTACGTACGTGTGACGGGGGTTAATCGTTTGTGCGGCATGTTCAACAAATTGAACGTGCCACACATACGATGGGGGCGTTGCAAATCGCATACGATATCGTATGCGAAATTGCAACGTGTAAAGCAGGCTTAAGGTTTGTCCTTGTGGAGAGCACCAAGTTCTCCTAAGGAGACTTAAAGGCCCTGCAATGCTCCCCAGGATACTTCAAATATGTAAGTAACTTTGTCAGGAACTTTATTGCCACTTATTGAAAGTAGCAATCCCAAAACTCAATATAGATTCTTTAAGTGTCTTTGCCACATGACTTAGAATAAGAAGCCAAACCTTAAAATTGATTTGCAGAAACATGTTTTGGCTTTTTGCATCTCATCAACGTAAAGTAGGAGACCTGGTTGGCTGGGTTATAGGCCTTTAAAAAGGAGTTGAAGAATAAACGTTTCTGCTTGTGGAGAGCACGAAGTAAGTGTAAGGAGACTTATAATGCTGACATGAGAATTTAAATGTGTATATAGTCTCTTCAACGAAAGAAAGGAGAGGAATTCAAGAAGTGGCAAAGACCAAAAACGTGTGTCTGCAAATCGAGTTTCTAATTTAACTTCTTATCGTAAGTCAAGGCCCTATAAAGGGCCAATATTGACTTTTAGGAGTGCCACTTTTAATAAGTGGCACTAGAGTTTCTGTCCTTTTCCTCTCTGAAGAGGCTATTTGCATATGTGAGTATATAGGTGAGTTCTGAGTTCTGAGGTGGCAGTGGCATAATAGTTTTCATCCATTTCAAGAGGTAGATACTAAATAACAACTGTGTTTACAGTTGTTTTAAGCATTTTGAAGCCTCTATTTAGATACTGTAAAATTAATCTTGAAATCAGCAGAAAATTATTTGGTCCCCCAACCAGTGCCCAGGAGCCATGTGATGCAGTCATCCAGCTTCAGGATGTGTTGGGATCCATAAGTGTCATACGGAGGTTTTTACAAACATTGCCGACTATCATGGTGGTGGAGGGATCTGCTCAGACTACAGATTCTGACACTCCACCTGAAAACTTCTCTGATGTCGGTAGGCAGACTCGGGCGTCGACCAACAAACTGGTAGTTCATAGACAGGCTAGCAAGAGTAAATTGCTGCTAATCTGTTTATTAGTCTCCTTTGATCACATGTTGTGGGGGAGCCAATCATATCTGTTCCCCTCTTATACGAGGGGCTGCTGATAAGTTTTTGGCTTTACCCAAAAAAAAATGAGATCGGATGATGAAACTTTACATTTATTCCACATACTCTCACTGATGTCAACACACTTCTTACACCGGGATTCCAAGTTCTGTAAGCCTAACAAAAAGAAGGATTTTGGTTGTGCCTCAAACCAGACATTTGTAGCAGCCATGGCATCAGAAATGGTGTGAAATTTGGTACTCTTGAGGTGTTTTTTCAGGTTTGGAAACAGATGGTAGTCGCAGGGAGCTAGTTCTGGTGAATATGGTGGTTGGTCAACCAGCTGGAAGCCCAGCTCTGCCAGTTTTGCCGTGGTCACTTGTGCAGTGTGAGCAGAGGCGTTGTCTTGCAGGAACAAGATTCCTTTAAACAGCTTTCTGCGCCTTTTGACCTTCAGAACTGCCTTCAATTGATCCAAAAGTTCAATGTAATACCTTGCATTAATGGTGGAACCCTTTTTAAGGTAGTCCACTAGCAGCACGCCCTCCTTATCCCAGAACACAGACGCCATCACTTTAGTGGCTGATTTTTGTACCCGGGAACTTCTTTGGACGAAGAGAACCAATCTGCCTCCACTCTTTTGACTGTACCTTGTTTTCAGGGGAATACAAATATATCCAGGTCTCATCCATAGTGACCAGTCGATTCAGGAAGTTCTTATCAGTCCAAAAACGCTGACAAATGGAGCGGGAAGTTTTCACTTGCATGCTTCTCTGACCTGTTGTCAAACATTTGGGGACCCAATTTGCAGATAGCTTCCTCATGTCCAAATGTTCATGAATAATGACACAAACACGTTCATGGGAAATCCCCATGATGTCTGCTATTGCTTTAGCTGAAATTTGTTGATTCTCCAGTATGAGGTTGTGCACATCATCGACGATCTCCTGAACAACAAACCACCTCTGTCGTCCAGGATGTTCCTCATCATTGACTCTGAGGTGGACCGTTTTAAATTTGGCAACCCAATTCTTAACTGTGGAATATGAAGGGCACTGATCCCCCAATGTCTGCGACATATCACCAGGAATATCCTTTCCAGACTTTCCTTGCAGAAACAAGAACTTTATCACTCCTCTACTCTCAGTTGCTGTGAATATCGCAATAGACCCCGCCATTTTGTTTTCCCACGTGTCTAGAACTCTGTTGCCATAAGCAACAAACACAAAATTTTGAAAACATAGAAAGCAAGACATATCAACTCCAAATTAGCTAATTAGCTATTGAGGTTTTTGCCACTTTCTTCAAAAGTACTTAGCTAATTCCAAGGTGATATCAAGTGTGTCACCTTTGAAGCGGTATCCCTGGGAGTCCCGTAGACACGGAATGGAACAGGCAGCAATTAATTTCAAATGGTATTTCAGAGCCCTATTCTTGCAAGGAGTATGGGTCCCAGCACTTGGATCCCAATTGGTTTTTGATCGCTTTCCAATTTGCAATAACCATTCAACGTTGCTAATTAATGCTTGGTATCGATCATAAAGAATATGCACTGCAGACCTAAAAGCTCACAAAAAGATAGAACTATACATAATCCAAATGTTTGCTTTCCATGAGAGCAGAGGTGGTATATTCAGCAGGTAATGCCAATCTTCTACCACAGGTTTCAATGACTATGTGGTTGTTGCTCGAAGCCTCTGGTTGTAAATGAATTCTCAGCTTGGCTTTCCCAGGCCTGAAAACACTAAGATTTCAATGATTCTTAATTGCCTAGGAGTTGCCTAAATCATTTAAATAAATTATGTCTCCACCTACACCCCTGGCACTGAAGTATAGAGAGATACAACGTATGCAAAAAGGTATATGGACTATGAACTGCAAGAATGATCGTCTACAGAAGAACTTAATCAGTGGGTTATTAATAAAGGAAGAACTTGAAAGTCCAGACATTTTATTGATTTGCTGGATTTCGATTTACAAACGCCTCTTACAATGCTTCCTTCTTCTACATCGTATTGATGACATCAGTGAAATTCCAGGGATCGCACATTCTGTCATGTTCCTCATTGAACTACCTCACTAGAACATAAAAAGATGAAGGAGGAATAATGAAACCAGCAGACACGAGAGGACATGTTTTACAGGGAGTTTGTGTACGACGAGGCTGAACAACACATTTTTAATCATTGTGGTGACATCAGCCTCAGAAATAACCATGATGACTTTGACGTCTCTCCACCATCAAGGCCATCTATGAATATTGATACCATAGAATAAAGGGTTCTTATTAGGAACCATTTAATTTCTAATCAAGTTTTTTCGGCAATCTGTACGGTTAACTCAGTTCTTCATTAACATAACCTAAAAAACATAGTGCTGGCATCCAGGCTGGGTGTGTACTGTGTATTCATGGCACTTTTATTACAAGGGTGGAGCCCTGGGCAAGGCCCATCTTACAAATGGATAGAGGTGCAGCAAGTACATCCATTGTCTGAGCAACTGTGTATTTCTTGCTTAACCTCTGCTTCACTAGCAAAAATTGCCTTTACCTCACGCACCAAATTAGACATACATGTGTCTGTTCTGCTGCTAAAGAGTTAAGTAGGCTGAAAGTGAATTGTCTCGACACATTACACATCTTTTGGGTGTGGTCCCCTAGGCTTATTTTTTTTCTTCTAATATACCACCAAAATATTTCATTTGTTTCCATAGGATAAAATCTTGGAAGAGAATCTTTAAAAAAGGAGGAGGCATACGTAAAAAATACCACCGATCAGCCATGACATTAAAACTGCGGACTTGTGAAGTGCAGAATACTTGAATTTATTTATTTTTTATTTATTTTACTCAGTTATATAGTGCTATTAACTACACAGCACTTTACAGATGTGATTATCACTGTCCCCACTGGGGCACACAATCTAAATTCCCTATTAGAGATGAGCGAACCTGAGATTTTGCAAACATAAACAAGGTTCGGGTGCTTTACGTATGACATCTACTTGCTTAAGCATCACTGTGCTCGGGTACGCTCGGTACACTTGCAATGTTTGAACGACTCACACTGGGGATAACAGCAGCATGATTGGATGTGGTGTGTGCACCAAGCAAAAAAACATGGAAAAATCCTGCCCACCCATCCCCGAAAGTGGGGAAAACACTACAGCAGACTGCTGCAGTCAGAACTAAGACTGCAGTCACACTGTTAGGGTGAACACTTTGAAATGTTCACTAGTTGCCTGCTGCTGACCTGATGGGTGTGGATCAAATGCATGCATGAAAGAATTGACACCAGACAAAGTCAGATGTGAATCTCTCCTTGATCAGAGAATGGGACAGCTCCAACAGAAAGTTATTTCAACAGAGCATCGACTTATATAAATTAGGAAAAGGTTTATGGTCGGCTCTACAGTGGGCATGCCTGGTTGTGTCCATTGGTCAGTGGGTTGGTCAATGGGTTAGTCCATGTGCTGATCCGTGAGCCGGTCAGTGGGTTGGTACATGAGGTCATCAGCGGGTTGGTCCATGAGGTTGGCCAGTGGGTCTTCTCCTTATATGGTGATCTTCTTACATCTTGACATTCCTTGAATACCAGGGCACGGTGTAGAGAACAGGAAGTGGTGGCCATCTTAAATGTGTGTCACACGATGATGTATCTGAATTGACTTATGCAAGGAGAAACAATTCATTGGACATTTTTCCCACAATTCCCTGTCTCGAGGTTAAGTATTTGATCCAATAGCCCTCCTCAACAATGCCAGCAACTAAGGGCCACGTTGGGCCAGAAACACACTACCTGTACCTGTCTTACACTGGTTATATATTTTTTAACCACTTACCTTCTTGCTTTTATGCCTTTTTGTACTAAATAAATTCGATTTTGTGCTGGTATTATTTCTGCTTTTGAGTTGTCCATATCTACTGACACAGGCGTGTGATGACATCAACTGCTACTTCAGAATATTTATTTGTTCTATTGGAATATTGTCACATCTAGGTGCTTTGTTTTTTGACAAAAGCTTTGTCGCTGCAATGACTTCTTGTTTTAAGATGTTCAGTTCGCTATCATTTTCAGTCTCCGTTTCTTCCTGTATTACTAAGTCGTTCTTGTAGAGGTACTCTGTGTATTCTTTCCATCTCCACTTGATCTGTTCTGGCTCATTTAATTTGTTCCCATTGGCGTCTTTCAGCATTCTCACTTTTGTTGTATTTCTTTGATCTTTTGCTATGCCTTCCTGATCTTGCCCTTCAAATGGTAATTATTTTTCTCTGTACATATCTTTTGGTAATATATAGAGATGGACGAATAGTCAAATATTTGGATTTGAATTCTTTGTACCGAATAATTTCTATTGTTCGTATATTCATACCGAAAAATGAATCTTATGCAAGTCAATGGGTAACTCGAACAATTTTCTGAAGGACCTTGGAAGTTGGTCTGGGAGGACTGTAAGAATGCTGCAATAGATGGAAAAGTGCTGGAACTGAATGGGAACAGCAGGGGTAAAAAGCCTGGATGCAGTTCTGAAACAGTTGGTTTCTGGGAATAATGTTGTCAAAGTATTACGGGGATTAAAGCAGGAAAATGATACTTAAAGTTTCCCATGGCTGTCATACTGCTTCCTGGTCTAATCATTATAGTTCACGACTATCCAGTAGAGTTGAGCGCAGTTCGTGGTTCTCCAGTTCACGGTTCGAGTGATTTTGGGGGGTGTTCTAGTTAGAACTCGAACTCGAGCTTTTTGGTAACAGTTCGGCAGTTCGAGTTATGTTCGAGAACGGTTCTATCAGCAAAAGCAGAGCTTTTTACAGCTACAGTGTGCAGGGAGCCATCACTGGCAGCCTGCGGTAAGCTGGTAACCAAGATAAACATCGGGTATCCAAGCAAAGCGCTTTGTTTAGTAACCCGATATTTGTCCTAGTTACGTGTGCAGGGAGCCGACACTTCCTTGCTGGGCTCCGCCCCCTCCTGTACTCTGCATGTACACACACACACACACTCACACTCACCTGTCCCCAGCCATGCAGTCCCCGGCACTGGCGTCCTCAGCGCACATGGCCCCGCTAGGCTCCACCCACTTTGCACTCCGCCGCCCGCACACATGGTCCCGCTAGGCTCCACTCACTTCGCACTCCGCCGCCCGCACACATGGCCCCGCTTGACTCCGCCCACCTGGCACTCCACACACATGGCCCCGCTTGGCTCCGCCCACCTGGCACTCTGCACATGGCCCCGCTTGGCTCCGCCCACCTGGCACTCTGCACACATTACCCTGCTTGGCTCCACCCACCTGGGACTCTGCACACATTACCCTGCTTGGCTCCGCCCACCTGGGACTCTGCACACATTACCCCGCTTGGCTCCACCCACCTGGGACTCTGCACACATTACCCCACTTGGCTCCACCCACCTGGGACTCTGCACACATTGCCCCGCTTGGCTCCGCCCACCTGGCACTCCGCACACATGGCCCCACTTGGCTCCGCCCACCTGGCACTCCGCACACATGGCCCCGCTTGGCTCCGCCCACCTGGCACTCCGCACACATGTCCCCGCTTGGCTCCGCCCACCTGGCACTCTGCACAAAATTACTGACAGCTCAGCTGATCGCGCTATTCCCTTCATTAGCTGCGTGGAGCTGACAGGAGCGGCGGTGTCTTCTGCAGCTCCGGTCCCCTTCATGCAGCACAGCTGGATGCGACGCTGGACCATCCTGGATTACGCCGGACATAGAGGGCTTTTTCGGGCTTATTAAATTGGTGAACAAGGCAATTTGTTAGTGTTTTTTTTTCTAATAAAGGATTGTTCATGTGTGTGTGTGTGTTTATTTACTGTAATTTACAGATTAATCATGGAAAGTATCTCGGGGAGACGCCTGACATGATTAATCTAGGACTTATTGGCAGCTATGGGCTGCCAAAAACTCCTTATTACCCCGAATGCCAATGCACCAGGGCAAATCGGGAAGAGCCGGGTACAGTCCCAGAACTGTTGCATATAATGTATGCGGCAATTCTGGGTGGCTGCTGACTGATATGTTAGGTTGGGGGGCTCCCCATAACGTGGGGCTCCCCATCCTGAGAATACCAGCCTTCAGCCGTATGGCTTTATCTGGCTGGTATTAAAATTGGGGGGACCGCCGTTTTTTTTAATTATTTATTTATTTATTTCACTGCACAGTATAGACACGCCCACTGGCTGAGGTGATTGGGTGCAGTGAGACACCTGTCACTCAGCGTGGGGGGCGTGTCTGACTGCAACCAATCACAGGTGTCTGTGGGTGGGGAAAGCAGGGAATACGAGATTGATTAATGAGCGGCCGGCATATTCAAAGTAATTGTTGCCGCGTATTCTCTGCACAGCTGTTCCTCGCCGCGCTGGTGATCGGGGAGCGGTATAAGCCGGGGGAAGAAAAAAACCGAGCGCCAATGTAAGTATGACTGAGAACAGCAGAAAAAAAGGTAAGTATACTGAATTTAATTTAAAAAAAAAATAAAAATAAGATCGCTAGTGTAAAAACGCACACGCACGAAACGTGCTGAACACGGACATACTCCGTGTGCGGTCCGTGCAGGCACGGACCCATAGACTTTAGCGGGTCCGTGCCTGCGTGCTGCCGGCCAAAAACTGTCATGTCATCCGTGCAGAAAAGCGCACACACATACTTATCACACGGACACACGTTCCGTGTGATTTTACGTGTGTGTGCCATCTACCATTGAATAACATGGGTCTCCGTGTGTACGTGTCTCCGGTACGTGCAAATACGTACCGCACACGTACAAAAAAAACGGATGTGTGTTGCGGGTCTTAGACAGCATGAGAGAAAGGACGCTGTGCTCCGTGCAGAAATCACTCTGAGAGTGATCACAGGCTCCCGGCTGTAAGCGACGGGTTGCCATAGCAACGCTGCTTCGATCACGTGACTCCGGTGCCGCTGCGTGTGGTAGCGGTGCTATGGCAACGGTGATCTCCGTTATTGACCGGCTGTGTCAGCCGGTCAATAAGGGAACGGGGAAGCAGAACGGGGAGTCGACCGTGTGCTAGAGCATGTCGCCGGTACACGGCAATACACAAACGTGCACCGTGTACCAGAGAGATGACAGGTCCTAGCATGACGTGTCATAGTCATGTGACCAGTCTGTAGCCAATGAGATAATAGATATGTGACTGGTCACATGGCTATTTTGACGTCACCATAGGTCTTGCATCACTGCTGGTTACCGGGAAGACGCAGCGATTACCAATGGAGAAGCGGCGAGAGACAGAGTTCAGGACGCATCCCGGGGAGAGGTAAGTGTTATGGCAATGTTTATTAACTGTATGTGTACATTTATAATGTGTTTTTATGTGTTTGTGATTGCCTCCCATTGTTTCCTATGGGTTCGAGTGGTTCGCCGAACCGGAACTCGAACCAGACCTCCGTTCTGCGAACCAAGCTCGAGCCGAACCGCGACCAGTTCGCTCATCTCTACTATCCAGTGCTCTCATACCCACACTTTATAACAGTGTTTGTGATTGGTTGCAGTCTTGGTTCCCCCACCCTTCCCCTGTGGCTATGACTGTGATTTGTTGCCCTCACACTACTTGTCTGTGTCCCTGGAGTGGAGTGTAAAAAGAAATAAATAATTGGAAATAATGGCACAGGGTCCTCCGTATTTTATTTCAAATCTGTTTTATTGATGAAACTGTTGTCAACATACAAACATACCATTTGTGCAATTACAATACATAAACATCATTTTCTCAATGACGGGATAAGATCCAGAAATTGATACATTACTAAATTTCTTGGAATTCTTCAAATTATCTTTGTGCTATTACTTTATAACCATTGATAAGTTGTAGGTCAGAATTCCCACTTCTTTTGACTTCCCGTATCCTAATATAGTCCTTCTCATTGTATGTCTGTTGTCTTATGAATTATTGAAAAATCTTTTCATATAAAAAAATGAAACTAGAAAAATGCAGATTAATTTTCAGAAAAGAAAGAAAGAAGAGGAAAGATACAAGCATAAAGAAGAGGAACTTAAAGAGAAGGGGGGAGAGGGGGGTAAGCAAGAAAAGGAAAAGGGGGTGGAAGGGGGTGGGGAGGAATGAAACTCCCCACCGTTTCTCAGTTCAAAGAGCTCGCCAAACTCTCCACAATGTCTGGGGACTCCATGAACATAATCCATGGTCCCCAAACTGTAGCAAATTTGTTTGTGTTCCCATTTAGTTCTGCTGTCAGCATCTCCATTCTCTGGAGTTTTGTCATCTCCTCCAACCAATCCAGCACCGTAGGGCATCTAGTCTGTTTCCAAAATCGTGGGATAACAACACGGGCAAGCCGCCAGGCAAAATTGCAACATGTCCCTTTTTTCTGTTTTAATAGCTCCTGGGAGAATAGAAAGAAGGGCAACCTGCGGGGACTTTTCTATTTCACCTCCGCTCATCTTTTTGTACAGGTAGAACACTGAGTCCCAAAAGGGTTGCAATTTAGTACAGCTCTACCATATGTGTAGCATTGTCCCTGTGTCTGTGCCACACCTCCAGCACACATCAGACACAGAGGGAAATATAGCATGCAATTTAGTCGGGTAATGGTACCACCTTGTGAGAATTTTATAACTTTTCTCTTGAGCGGCGCATGCCAAGGAAAGCTTATAGGTCCACAGGTACGCTCTGCTCCAATCATCCTCTGGAATATCCTCTCCCAGTTCCTCTCCCCACCTACAAACAAAGTGAGGTTTATCCACCCTATTTCTCTGGTTCAGCATTTTATAAATGAGTGAGATGCCATGTCCAGGTGATGACCCCATTAAAAATACTTTCTCAAAAGGAGTGGGGGGTGTCCTCATCCTTCTCTCCCTGTCCTGGTACGAGAGGAAAGATTTCAACTGCATATATTCCATCCAGGAAACCTCTCTCCCTTTGGCCTGCATGGAAGTATAAGTTGGTAGGGTGTTCCCCTGGAGTACGTGACCAAAACGAGTATCATCCGCCCGGTAAATCCCCCGAATTTATGGGAGTGGAGTCCCGGGGGGAACTGCTTATTACCAAATACGGGGGTAAGTGGGCCCTGCTCCTGAGAGAGAGATCCCTTTATCTCTCCATCCCACATCCCCATCGCTGTCTGCGTGAATCCCATTCCCTTCTCTATCTGGATCCTACTTTCTTTCTCTAACCATGGGAGTAAATGTAAAGCTGGGTTTACACACTGAAACTTTCTAGCGATCCCACCAGCGATCCCAACCTGGCCGGGATCGCTACAAAGTCTCTGGTGAGCTGTCAAACAGGCAGACCTGGCCAACGACGCAACAGCGATCCGGACCTGCAGAGCGACCTAGCTGGTTGTTGGGGACGTTGTAAAGCAGCTTTTTGAAAGGGAAGTCGCTGTAAAGTCCCCTTTACACACTGAAACTTTCTAGCGATGCATGCTGCACAGCGGGAAACAAAGGACCTAAGAATGGTCCTGAACGATTTGTAGCGATCACAACTTCACAGCAGGGGCCAGGTCGCTGATGTGTTTCACACACTGCAATGTCGCTGGGGAGGTCGCTGTAACGTCACAAAACCGGTGACGTTACAGCGATGTCGTTTGAGATGTTGCAGTGTGTTCCCAGCATATCCTGTTTGATTACCACCCATTGTTTCCAATTCCTATGGAAATGCCAGTCCAGTAATCTCATTAGGATAGCTGCCTTGTAATATAACTAAAAATTTGGGAGCCCCACCCCCCGTCACTTTTGTGTCTGCTCAGAGTTTTAATTCCTGTTCGGGATCTTCTGTTCCCCCAGACAAACCCAGACAAGGCTGTCCGGATCTTGGAGAAGTAACTTCCCAGTAACTGTATGGGTATTGTCTGAAACAGGAACAGAAACCTCGGTAACACATCCGTTTTTATCGCGTTTATACGCCCAAACCACGTCAGTCTCTTTTTGTCATATTTCTTTAAGTCCCTGATTGTCCTCTCTAATAAGGGGAAAATTGTGATGTACAATTTTTGCTGGATCCCTAGGTACCATTACTCCCAGATATTTTAAAACTGACGGTTGCCACTTAAAAGGGAAGTTTTGTGATACTCTCGCAAGGTCTTCTGACGATAAAGTCACGTTCATGGCCTCTGATTTGGAAAAATTTACTTTGAAGTTGCTTAAGTTGCCAAACTCTTCGAACTCCTTGAGTAAGGACAGGAAGGATATGTGTGGTTGGGAAATGAACATGAGAAGGTCATCCACGAATAGAGCCAGCTTACGGTTCTCCCCCCCCGCCTCTATCCCG
Organism: Anomaloglossus baeobatrachus; assembly: GCF_048569485.1. Lineage (NCBI taxonomy): Eukaryota > Metazoa > Chordata > Amphibia > Anura > Aromobatidae > Anomaloglossus > Anomaloglossus baeobatrachus. Next base: position 110,033,311 of record NC_134354.1, on the reverse strand, counting down.
TGGATGCTTGTGTTGTTTCTCAGGGCAACCGCAAGGTGCTCCATGACCATGACGTATAACAGGGGCGACAATGGACATCCCTGTCTCGTTCCATTGTGAACCAGAATGGATTATGATAGAAACACATTTGTCCTGACTTTTGCTGAGGGTCTCGTATACAGGGACGCAATTCTACCCAAAAATTTTTGACCCAAACCCACCTGTCTCAAGGCTGCCATCATAAAGCTCCAACTGACCCGGTCAAAGGCCTTCTCCACGTCCACTGAAAGTAAACACATGGGGAGAGTCTGAGCCCTCGACCGAGCCATCAGGAGGAATAATTTGTTGGTGTTGTCCCGTGCCTCCCGGCCTTTTACGAATCCCACCTGGTCCCTATGTATTATCCCAGGCAGGGATGGGGCAAGTCTGTTGGCAAGTGCCTTAGAGAAAAATTTCAAATCTAAATTAATCAGTGAGATGGGTCTGTAATTTGTAACCAGCAAGTGGTCCTTTCCTGGTTTGGTGATAAACACATATGTGTGCTTCAAGAGACTGTGCTACCCACTGGGAGTTTTCAGATTTGGAGTTAAATACTTTGGTCATGAATGGAGATAACTGAGTCTGAAAAATTTTTTAGAACTTAGGGGTAAACCCGTCCGGACCTGGGCTTTTGCCTGAGGGAGAATCCCTGATAATAGATGCCACTTCTGTCTCTGTAAAGTCTACTTCTAGGTTTTCAACCTCATTATTGGCTATAGTCGGCAGGGCTGTTTTAAGTATGTAATCATTTATTTTAATCTCCAAAGCTTCTTGTGGCATATCCCCAAATTTGCCCCTTATGTCGTAAAGGTCACTATAATATTTTTGAAACTGCTCCGCTATATGGATTGGGTTCTGAATCAAAGGGCCATCCGATTTTTTTTGATCGTAGGGATGTGGCTGGATTCGCCCCTCGGATGTAATAACCTAGCTAGTGGTCTGCCACATTTGTCCGCATATTCATACATAAATCTTTTTAGCCTATTCCTGTGGCGCTTGTATTGTCGGTCCAGAATGGATTTAAGTTCCTCTCTGTTTTTAACTAGCTCTGTCAGTGTCACCGGGGATAATGTCTGCTTATGGATCTTCTCTAGGTCTGAAATATTCTGAAGTAGAGACAGAATGGTTTGGGCTCTCTCCCTCTTAATCCTAGCCCCATGTTTGATCCGAATCCCTCTCAACACACACTTGAGTGTCTCCCATTGAACAGGTAGGTTAGTAGTGTCTCCCGAGTGTATCTCCAAGAATTCATCTATTGTGTTCTGCAGGTCTTTCAAGCATCCCTAGTCCCTCAGCAGACTATCATTGAACCGCCAAGACCACGGCCTCCCAGGCCCGTCCGGGATAGTGAGGCTCAAAAATATGGGGGCATGATCTGACCAAGAGATACTGCCTATGGAGGCCTGTATCTGCCAAGTCAGGGTCTTCTGACTTACAAGGAATAGGTCTATGCGGCTGTATGAAGAGTGAGCCGGGGAAAAATATGTGTAGTCACGGTCTACTGGGTGTAGCATTCTCCATGTATCCACTAATCTGAGTTCCTGTATACAACGTTTAACCTTCGTTAGGTTCCTTATTGAGAGAAAGTTATGTCCCGATGTTGTGTCTACCTTAGGGTCCAAAGTGAAGTTTAAATCACGATCACGGACCCTTCTGCGAATTCATCCAGTGATGACAGGAGAGAGGAGCAGGTCGTTGCCGGGTCTCTATTCGGTAGATACCAATTGACAATGGTGAAAATGGTTAACATTAATTTTTAGGAATATAAATCTTCCCTCCGTGTCCACCCATTTATCTAGAACTGTGTGCACCAAGGACTTATGGATGCCTATGGACACTCCCTTGGATTTTGACTCTGGGTTGGAACTGTGGACCCAGTTAGTCTAATATCTGTCTCTAAAGATGGGGAGGTGGTCCGTTTTAAAATGCGTTTCTTGGATCAATAGTATATGGACTCTTTTTTTGTGCATGTCAAAAAATATCTGGGAGCATTTTTGCGGGACATTATGTCCCCTCATTCCAACGCGGAAGAACGGTGGGGACTCTAACGATAGGTTCGGGGATTAGGGAGAGAGAGAGATGTGCAGGCAAGTAGGATAGGAAGAGCAGGGAAAGAGAAAGGGAAATAAAACAGAAGAGGTAAGAAGGTCGAGAATACAAGAAAAACTACCAAAAAAAGCAGTAGAAACCACAGGCAAGGAGTGCCTCCCGCCTGCAAGGTCACAACAAGACCCTAACGTCGGGTCTAAAAAGACTAAATGTAACTGTATAGGTATAAGAGAATACCAAACTGTCTAACCTAGGGATGGTGAGGCTACGCCACTCCTTTATGGCGTGTTATCCCAATCAGGGAGGGAACATTCTACAAAGGAGCCCCCTGCCCTGGACTAACAATAAGCAATTATTCAAAGTAGTTTGTCAGCCAGAACCCTATATAATGTGGGGACACAGGGTCTGAAGAGGATATTGTGTTATACACCGCCAAGGGTTGCCCCCCAGCCCCCCCCTCTAGGAAGGCGGGAGGGAACCCCCCTCCCTCATAATCAGAAAGACTTAATCCCCCTGGCAAAAATTATGGCAAAACTGGGAGGTACATTCTATTGAGAAACAAGCCAATAAATTTTTGTTTATAAACCAATAACTCCTTAAACATCAGACTGGTCCTCCTCTTCTTTCTCTTCGAGGGCCACGCATCTGATTACCATCTGGGGCAGCACCCCCTCCCCCCATTGGAAACACCGGCCATTCCTCTATAGGCACCAACGGAATGTCCAGGGCTGCAGCAAACGATGGCAGATCAGTCGGGTTCCTAAGAACATGCATTCTTACCGCGTGTCGGACCTGCAGGCGGAAGGGAAATCCCCAGCTGTATTGAAACTCATAAGAACGGAGCATGTCCAGGAGAAGTTTCAGTGCTCTCCTCCTTTGTAAAGTGAAACGGGAGAAGTCCTGCAGAATCTGGACTTGGCTCCCCTCGTATGCTGGTGAAACTCCACTGCGCAGCTTAAACAGGATGGCCTCTTTAAGGACATAACGGTGGACCCTGCAAATCACATCTCAAGGTCTGTCATTCTGTGTAGGTCTAGGGCCAAGCGCTCTATGCACTCTGTCTAGCTCCAGGGGTTGGCTTGATGGTTCACCAAGGATCTCATTAAACATCACTTGGAGGGCTCTCTGGAGATCCTTAGGTTCAACAGACTCTGATAAACCCCAGACCATTAAATTGTTTCTCCTGCCTCTGTTTTCAGCATCGTCCATTGCTTCCACCATATATTGTATTTGGCGGGAGTGTTGATCCAAAATGGCCCCTTGTGCCTGAATGGTGTCTTCTATATTCTGTATTTTAGCCACCTGTATTTGGTTCTGAGTGTCCACTCTTTCCACCTCCCCCCTCAGGGCCGACAGCTCTGTGCGGTATGCCTGTTCCAGTCTTGCTAAATATGTACCGCCCCGCGCTCGGCTGCCTGCCGAGCCACTCGGGTCCGGGCTCGTTTCTGGTGGGTGGCTCGAGCGCCTCAGGAACCGGGGGTCACGTCGCTCTGAAGGGAAGCTGGCGCTACGTGTAGGGATTTCGGTGGGGAGGTTCATGGCCGGGGCCATGTTGTTTTAGGGATTTAAGTTCGTGATGCCACCCACGGGTTGTGGTGAATGTGGACACCACCGCTGCCGTTAACTAGGCTCCCGGGGACGGTGTTATGCAGCCTGGTGTTAACCCCTCTGTGGGCAGGGTCGATGATGGTCCCGGGGCCCGGTGGTTGGGATAGGTGCTGGCGTGTTGGTGCGGTGCGGTGCGCGGCCCGAGGGCACTGTTGTACTCACTATGACAGATACACCGGAGTCTCTGGGCTTTGCCCCCTACTCGGGTTGGTGGTTTCCGCCTTTCTCCTGCACCTTTGTTTGTAGATCTTGACTACCTATGCTTCAGCAATGGTAGTCCGCTCCCCGGCTTTATGTGTGTCGGGGAACCCGTTTGCCTGCAGGCGCTAGCCCATGGGATCTCTCTGCCTGTGCAGTGGCTTTCTGTCCCCCTTGGTGGCCTGTTGCCATCTTTCGGGTCTTGGGACGGGAAAGGACCTAAGGTCCAGACCTCAATCAGTAAATTCGACGTGGTCTAGTGGCTTCTGGACCTCGTTCTGGGTCTGAGTACCCCTCCTGGTGCTCCGGTTTCCAGTTGGTTCCCCGGTTCGGTACTGGCTGGCCACTACTCTGTCTCGGTCCCTTACGGTTCCACCAGCCGTCTTCCCGGCTCCTGCAGGCGGCCACCACCGTCTGCCTCCTGGTCTCGGGGTGTCCGGGCTCTGACCCAGACCCCTTGCAGATGTCTACACTTTGCTACCACTCTCCTTCACTCCTGTAACTAAATCCGCTTGTGTTTTATGCCTCAGGTCCTCTGAACTCCTCGGTGGGCGTGGCCAACAGCCTGGCTCCGCCCCCCTGGTGTGTTCATTAAGCTCTGGTTGAGGTGACTTAGGGTTTGTAGGTTGGCTGCTGTCACCTTTTTAGGGGCTGGTGTTTGTGCAGGGGGTCTACCTGTGACTACCTGACTAGTCCAGGGCGTCACATATATGTCTCCTTATCTTCTCTGGTGGGCATAGAAGAGATATGTGCCCGAATTTCATTAAGTTCTGTTAGCACTCCTGGTTCATGTGATCTTATTGCATTTGAGGCAGGCTCTAACTCTGCTTGCATTTCCATATCATACACTCTTTGACTCAGGCTGTGTCTCACTGTAGATTTGAGATTTCCACTAGCAGGGCCCTGTTCCCCATTTGCAGCATTAATAGCCTCTGCTTGAGATTTATTATTGTCCTCCACCTGTGACAGGGGTAAAGACACCTCCCCCCCTCCTGAGGCCTCCACACTGCAGGTCTGCAATCAGCAATGGTGGGGGTTGTACCCATGCTCCCTGCTCCAGGGCTCCCCTGTTCTTGAGACCCTGTACGCTGGCCGTCTGGCGTTATCAGCTGCCTCTCCTTTGCTGCCCGGGTAGTTTCCTCCCTCTGTCTCTGCTGCTGCTGGGGCTTCCCCTGCCTCTCCGTGCCCGCCGACACTGTGAGGCGTGCTGTTTTCCCCGCACCTGCTGTCGCGGCGGCCATCTTGGGAGATGTCTGCGATGTTGTCCTCTGCTTCAGCCCGGTAAGGAAGCCTCTGATTCCCTTCTCCTCTGTCCATGACACTCCGCTGCTGGGCCCCTGGGATCTCTCTCTTCTCCTCTGCTGCATATCCTTTTCTTCCAGGCTCTTGGGCTGGTTTAATCGTCAGTAGTGTAGTCCGGTGGCAGGAGCTGAGACAAACACGTCCTCACTCCTCCATAGCCAGGACACGCCCCCAGGGTCCCCGTATTTTGATACCCAGCACAGATGAAGCAGACAGCTACAGGCTGGAGATCCAGCTGTGCACATTATCTTGGCTGTGTATCAAAATACGAGGAACCCCATACAGTTTTTTTTTTTTTAATTATTTAAATAAATAATAAAAAAAAACACCCTGTGGTTCTCCTTTAATTTTAACACTCAGCTAAGATAAAGCGGACAGCTGGGGGCTGGTATTCTCAGGCTGGAAAGGCCCATGGTTATTGGGCCCTCACCAGCCTAAAAATAGCATCTATCAGATGTGCCAATTACAGCACTTTACCCAGCTCATCTCGATAGCCCTGATGTGGTGGCAATCGAAGTAATATAAGGGGTTAATAACAGCTGTAAATTATCCAAAAAATCACAGCTGTTATCAAGCCCAAGGTTAGTAATGGGAAGGAGTGTATGAGACACCCCATTACTAACAATATAAGTCAAAAGAAATAAACATAAAACGCAAAGAAAAATCCTTTATTTAAAAAAAAAAAACAAGCAAAACACACAAACACACACACACACACACAGACTCCTTCTCCAATTTATTAACCCCTAAAACATCCTACAGGTCTGAGGTAATCCACACAACATCCTATGATGATCCGGTTCTGCTACATTGTAAAGTCACAGTGCGTGGTCACATTAGAAAATGTTACCGATCACTGCAGTGTCAGGTACATACTGACAGAGCCGCAGCTGTGAGAGCGGTGACATTACTGAGTTCACTTGACATTACAGCTGGTGTTCCCATGGTACCCCAGCTGTGGCCTCAGGTGAACTGACCTGAAGTGAAGTGAAGCCATTGAACGTAATGACCTCTCCGAAACTGCATCAAAACGCATGTGGTAACAGTGTGTTTTTTTGTCAGGAGATGGAGATTTGGTGCAGAAATGTCTACAACCAAATACTCAATATGCACAACATACCTAATCCCCTAATGTGGCATTGAGTTCAATGACTTCGCCGGGGTTCCTATGGTGAAGTCATTGAACTCATTGCCGGATTACCAGATTAGGCTATGTGCACACATTGAGTATTTGGTTGCAGACATTTCTGCTCCAAATCTGCATATCCTAGCAGAAAAATGCAAACTGAATGAAAATGCATGCGGTTTTGGTGCTTTTTTTTTGCCAAGAGATACAGTTTTGGAGCAGAAATATCTGCACCCAAATGCTTAATATGCACACTGACTAATCCCTTTATCTGGCATTGAGTTCAATTGAGGTCACAGATGAGGTTCCCACAGTAACCCAGCTGTGATCTCAGATGAACTGACCTTTGGTGAACTCATTGAACTCAATTTCAATGGATCCAGTGAATTACTGGCGAAACCAGTCCTGGGTAACCCTAAGGTGTCACTTAGTGTAAATATTTGTTGCAGTTGACTCCTTTGGGTAGCAACTGCTCTATTCATCTGTGTCTGTTGTATGTGTATATGTGGTTTTTCACTTAGCACTTTATTCTGGTAATTTGGTGATGGTTATCTCCAAGTTAGTAAGGGATACAATAGGGGCAGCCGCCGTGGAATGGGGGCACCAAGAAAGTTAGGGTGCTTAAAGCCCCATTGCTAGGCAGGGACCAATTAAGGGTGAGTTATATCCCCTAGTGTCAAGCTTCTGAATCTATTAGGTTTATTTACCATTGATCTGCACAGCCCCCAGATACAATTACCCTTACACTTTCCATCCGGAGTATCTAACACTGTATGCACATCGTGTGTTTCTGTTTGTATGAATATTACCTTTTAATTGATATAGAAATAAAGTATACAATTTTATTAGGAGTTTTTGTTTGGTTTAATAGTTGATACCCCTGATACTATATCCTTTTGGTCTTTTGTTTAAAAATATGGCTGGTTTCTTATCAGGACCTTTGAATACGACTAAATGGATGAGGGACACGGATGAGTTTTTTTCGGATAAAGCTTTAGACAGCACCTATGTACCGACCCTCACTCTAAAGACAATTTTTTCTGATCTTGAAATAGCCTAGAAAGATAACATTAAGGCATGGTGGGAGGTGCAATCGTTGGAATATTATATAAAGAATAAAATTGTTCCTAGAGGCCTCCGGATAAATATTGTCCCTGCTGCTCGTTCTAAAGCCCCGACCCTATTACGTAAGTGGGAGGATGAATCTATTCTTTCCTCCATACACTTTATCACAATGCTTCTTGAGGAAGAGTCACCCTTGAAAATTCCTGCAAAAAATTGCAGAGTTTAAGGGACGAGGCCCAAACATTTAGTACAGATTTAGACTTTCCTCAAATGGAAAGTGTCTTGCAAAATAACATTAATAAATACCATCTTAACCTCAAGGATAGGAAACATAAATATTTCCTGAGTGATTTCAAGACAAATATTAAGCGTATATCTTTGCAGAAGCAGAAGGTGATATCGCTTCCTCTGACGTGTTGAACACTGAGTCCAAAAATAAAGTTACATACTTTAGGAACGAGAGGGGGAGAGCTAACAGAAGGAGTTTTGGAGGAGCTAGGCAGAAATGGATGGAACCTTCAAACAGAGAAAGGGAGTGGCAAAGGGACCAAATATCTACCCTTCCACCACCACTTACCTCTTCATTCTCCTCACCATCGGGGTCATCTCGAATGGGGCCTTTTTTAGAGAGTCGGGATCGGTACAATTTACGCCAGAATCCACGAAAGAACCCCACCAGGTGGGAACGGACGTAAATGCACAGACATTTAGGGTCATTAATTTATCAGGCTACCATCTGTCTGAAGCTGAGAAAAGAGTCTTAAGGTATGGGTTATCATTTGTGCCAACGATGAAGTTTGACCCCTTCATTTGGGTGAAGGATGTGGAATTGTTTCTACGTAAATTGGGTTGGCGTAAGTTCTTTAAAAATAACGATATGGTGGAATGTTAATTGTTGGGGATATCGTTGGATACCCTTTCGGATGTAAGACTCTTAGCTGGATTAGCGGAGGTGGGGGGTAGAGGCCTGGCTGAAGGACTCTTTACTGACCTTAAACCCCCAAGCACAAAAATGTCGCCAGTAGCGGAATGTGGTAGCATAGAAATATTCTCTCAATTGGTTCTGAAGGACATACGGAATATCAAACCTGAACTCAAATCCATTCAACCAAATTTGACATATGCTGAAAGGGAGGCTTTACTGGATCTGGAATCCAATAGAGAGCTGGTCATTAAGCCTTCTGACAAAGGGGGAAATGTGGTGGTCATGAATCTATGTATAATCTTTCTTTATTGAATAATTCACAACAAAAAGACAAAGAACAGAAAGGGAAAAAGATCATCAGTATCATCAACATGACGTATACATCTTGTTACAGACTTAGATTGATTTTCATCCTGTATTCCTTATATTATTGCCACAATTATGCCCTATATTAACTAACAACTTATTGTAGCTAAAACTACTATATATTCTTACATTTGAAAAAGAAGGAATACTTATATATCAGTTGTTGTAAATCAGTTTTTCACATCATGTGGGGAATCTCTTCTGTGTCCACACCTTTACATTGAAAAAAATTTGAATACCCCACTGAGGTTATATGCACTTCCAAACTTTAATTTTTTTATCAAAAGAAAAGAAAAAAGTAAGAACGAGGTAAGAGAGTAAGAACTGAAGAAAAGAAGGGTAGTATTAGAAGGGTGCACAAGAAGGGCCAAGGGAAAGGGAAGGAGAGCTAGGAGTGACGGGTGTAAAAAAGGGTTCGATAATCATTAGTATCCTTATATAATATCCATGGCGTCCATATTTTCAGGAACCTTTCCGTATTGCCCTCCGCTTCTGCTGACAGATCCTCCATATGATGGATATATGCAAATTCCTGCTGCCACTCCCCCAAGGACGGAACCTCCATTGATCGCCAATGTCTGGGTATCACTGCCCTTGCTGCCATTAGACAAAACCGTAATAGGCCCCCCTTCTGGGCTCTGAAGGACCCAGGAAGCATGGATAATAATACTATTTGAGGGGTCTGTGGCACCACCTCTCCAGTTATTTTCGTGTATGTCTGAAAAACTGCCTCCCAAAACGGTTTGATTTTAGAACAGTCCCACCACACATCTAACATTGTACCACGTTCAGTTTCACAGCGCCAACACATCTCAGAAACCGATGGAAAAATCCTGTGGAGCCTCACCGGGTATTGATACCACCTTGTCAAAATCTTATAGTTTTTCTCTTTTGCGTGTCCAGCAGTAGACATTTTGTGAGTAAACATAAATGCTTTCTGTTTTTGTTCGTCTGTGAAGGTCGTCCCCATCTCCTCCTCCCAGTTGGTCATAAAATTAGGATCTGAGTCCGCAGAGGGAACAGCCCACCCCAACAACTTATAAATAATTGATATCAGATGGGGGGGCAACGATTCCTGCATGAACAATTTCTCAAAGGGTAAAGCTGAAGCAATTGCCAAATGTTGTCCTCCCTTTGATCGAGCACTAACAAACGAGAGTAATTGCCTATACTCAATCCACGATATGGTCTGGGGGGGATCCATATTCTGCATGTCTGCAAAGGACATCAAATTGGACCCAGCCATGGCGTGGTATAACCTGCCCTCCCGCCGCATGCTCCATCTCAGAAAATTGGAACGGCCGATTCCCGGAGGGAATTCTGGATTGGACAAAATTGGTGCAAGGAGGAAAGGACACCCCACCAACCCGCCTTTCTGTTTTATTTGATCCCATACCTTCAATGTAGCCCGAATCAAAAAATCTGCAGAAGTTAATCCCACCCCCTCCCGGGACTCTATCCATGGTAAATATTTTAAGGGGACTGATGAGCTCTCCTGTTCCAATGTGATCCATTTTTTAGAATTTGCATTGAAATGACAGTCAAATAATCGAACCAGCAGGGTCGCCGATGATATCCACGAAGGTCTGGAAGTCCAGCACCCCCCGTAGAAGTGCAACGAGTAAAGCTGGTGTCACACATAACGACGACGACAACGACGTCGCTGCAACGTCACCATATTCTGTGACGTTGCAGCGACCTCAACAGCGACGTCGCTATGTGTGACACATAACAACGATCAGACCCCTGCTGCGAAATCGCTGCTCGCTCCTGAATGCTCCAGGTCATTTTTTGAACGCTGCTATCCCGCTGCGCCATGCTGATAAGCTGATAATCCTTTTGTTTGACACCGCAGCAGGGACGCTACGCTACGTCTGAAACCACACAACGACCGTCGACGTCGCTATGATCGCTACTCCGTCGCTGCTTTTTATAACATGTTTGACAGCTTACTAACGATCATCTATGGTCGCTGCTACGTCACAGAATATGGTGACGTTGCAGCGACGTCGTTGTCGTCGTCGTTATGTGTGACCCCAGCTTAAGGGTTTGATATTTTACTCTAGCTCTGGAGTGTCCCCAGACAAATTGAATCAGTGCGGACCTGAGAGTTCGAAAAAAGCCCGCTGGAGGAAGTATCGGGACCGCCTGAAAAATGTACAGAAATCGAGGGAGTATGTCCATCTTCAACGTATTTATACGTCCAAACCAGGAAATGGGTTTTTTATGATAAGTTAATAGATCTTGGACCGTTCGTGACAAAAGCGTTTGATAATTCATGGAATAAAGGGATTCCAAATCAGCAGGGACATTTATTCCCAAATATTTTATTGCTTTAGGCTGTCATTTAAATGGAAAGTTACTTTTGGCCATTGACACCTCCTGAGATTGTAAAGAGACATTTAGAGCTTCCGATTTGGAGTGATTGACCCTAAAATTGCTTAGGTCCCCGAACCTTTCAAATTCCACCAACAGAGAGGGAAATGTGATGTGTGGTTGGGAAACATATAGTAATAAATCATCAACATACAATGCCGCCTTATATGTTCGTCCTCCTATGCGCAGACCGTGTACACTGGGATTTCCTCTAATCGCATTAGCAAGATGTTCCATTGTTATAACATACAATAGCGGGGAAAGAGGGCATCCCTGCCTTGTTCCATTTTGAATGTTAATAGGTTTTGATAGTGAGCCATTTGCTTTAATGCGGGCTGATGGGCATGTGTATAAGGCCAAAATTTTATTTAAGAAACATGGACCCATTCCTATTTGTTTTAAAGCTGCCCTCAGGAAATCCCAATGCACACGGGCAAATGCTTTTTCTGCGTCTATGGATAGCAGGCCGAGTGGCTGGGACTTTGATCTAGCGTGCGCTATGAGCAACAAAGTTTTATTAACATTGTCTCGTGCTTCCCTACCCTGTATGAACCCCACCTGATCTGCATCGATTATAGAGGGGAGGAGGGGGGCCAGCCTATTAGCCAGTACCTTAGAAAATAGCTTTATATCAATGTTTAGTAATGATATATGTCTATAATTAGACACCACAGTAGGGTCCTTGCCGGGTTTCGGAATGACCGTAATATGGGCCTCTAATGACTGAGCTGCAAATGGGGTTGTCTCAGAGATTGCATTAAAGACTTTTGTGAGGAATGGAGTAAGCAACTCTTGAAAAATTTTATAAAATGCTGGAGAAAAGCCGTCAGGGCCTGGACTCTTTCCAGCCAGGGTATTCTTAATGACCGTACCCACCTCCTCCTCTGTAAACCGAACCTCTAGTTGTTGAACATCATCATTTTCCAGAATCGGTAAGGCAGTGTTCGTCATGTACTCCTCAATTCGTTTAGTTCGAGTCTGTGACTCCAAATCGGAGAATTTCCCTTGGATATTATATAAATCAGAATTGAACACCCTCAGCTCTTCCAAGATTTCTGTTGGGTTACTCACTTCCCCCCCTCCTCTCCGCTTCAGACAAGGAATGAACGTTGTATTATTTCGCGGGTGCAGGAGACTGGACAGGGGCCTGCCACACTTATCCGAATGCTGGTAGAGGAAACGTTTATAATGATTGCGATACCGAAGGTATTTTTCATTTAAAAGGGTCCTAAGCTCCTCCCTACATCTCGTGAGCTCTGCAGACGTCTCCGTTGTTTGGTTACGTTTATGCATTGTCTCTAGCCTGTGTATCCGATCTACCAGCTCCTGTGTTTGAATGACTTTCAGTTTCTTGATACGTGCCCCATGCTTTATCAGCACCCCTCTGATCACACACTTGAAAGCCTCCCATTGTAGAGGCAATGAAGTGGAATCCAATTCGTGAGTGGACAGGAAGGCCCCAATAGAATTTTTAATATCATTCATGCAAATTGAATCCTTAAGCAAATTGTCATTGAGCCTCCATGTCCACTCCCGTCTCAAGCTATCCGGGGGTGAAAAAAACAAAAAGATCGGGGTATGATCAGACCACACAATGTTACCGATCGTGGGGTTCGGTCGCCAAGCTAACACACAGTGGCTAACAAGAAACAAGTCTATACGACTATGAGTCATGGGGGCTGGAATAAAAGGTATAGTCCCTACCCGTAGGATGTATACCACGCCATATGTCGATCAATTGCATTTGATGAATATCCCACTTCAGAGATGTCAGGCGCTTCAAAGGCACGGCGCTCCTTCCAGATGAAGTATCCACTGAGGGATTCAAAGACAAATTAAAATCTCCTCCTAGTATCACTATTCCCTCCGCGAACCCAGAAACCACTTGCAGAAAGTCCCTACATGCCTGTGCCTGACCCACATTGGGGGCGTACCATCCCGCAACTGTATACACTGTATTAGATATCCGGAGTTTGACAAGCACATATCTGCCCTCTGCGTCTAGTTTTGTGTCTATAATAGAGTGCGGCAAGCTCCTATGTATAGCCAGCGATACACCCCTGGAACGAGATTCAGTGTTGGCACTGTGAAAGCATGTCACGTAATTGCGATCTCTCAGGTTTGGGACATGACCCACTTTGAAGTGTGTTTCCTGAAGTAACAGGATATGGACCTTCTGATTGTGCATTTCGTTTAATATTTTTGACCGTTTTTGTGGAGTATTAAACCCCTTCGTATTTAAGGACCCAAATTTCAACTCTGCCATAGTTACACTCCTAGCTGCTTAAAGGACAAGGAAGGAACACGGGGAACGGGAAGATGAATATCAGATAAGGAGTAGACAATAGAAAAAAAGTATAGAAATAGGCCAGGAAAGGAAGAAAAAAAGAATTAGAGAGAAGACAATAACCAAGAAAACAATTAAAAGGATAACGCCTAAGGACCTCTGTCCACGCTGCTGGGGAAAACTGTATACAGCTATACCTTGGCCAGCACGGTATAGCACCCCATATGGGGAAGTGGACTTTCCAGGCAGATACGCTCCCACCTGCACGGATCTGCACCACCTTTCTTAAACTTGTATGTTACTAGCTATAATATACCAGAAAGTAAACCATAACATTTCCCATCTTATAACCCAATATGAGATAATACCAAACTAATCAAATAATGAACATCGGATCGACTCCGTAGGTCGGGACCCACACTTCTCAAGTAACTGTAAATGGAAATATAGGTTACAATGCCGACTTTTAAGCCCAGCTAACTGCTGCGACGGGGCACACACACCCCGTTACCAGAGTAATTCGACATATCCTCTCTGAACGGCCCCCCGGCAATCTCAGCCGAGATCCACAGGTGCCCCTCTCCGATTCCTCCGGAGGGCTGCTGCAGGTGGCTCACCTCCCGGGATTCCCGGGGGTAAGAATGGCCAGTCCTGGATTGTTACTGAAGGTATTTGGAGAGCCGCTGTAAATGCTGGAATTCCGCCAGGGTGGCTAAGAACATGCATCCTTCCTGCCCTCCGGACTCTCAGGCGAAAGGGAAACACCCATGTATATGGAATATTTCGCTGACGCAATAGCTCCAGCAGGGGTCTCAGAGCCTTTCTCTTCTGCAGAGTCCATCTGGACAAGTCCGGTAGAATCTGGATCTTTCGACCTTGATAAAGTAGGTTCTCAGATTGGCGGGCACGAGCCATGATATTATCTTTAAGTCGGTATTTGTGCACTTTGCAGATAACGTCTCTGGGATAATCTGGATCCTGCGCTTTAGGGCCCAGTGCTCTGTGTACCCGATCCAGCTCCAAGGGAGAGTCCACAGGAACTTGCAAAATTTTATTGAAAATATGGCATAAAGTCTCATCCAAAGCCGCGGGTTCAATTGACTCGGGGAGGCCGCGCACCCTAATGTTGTTGCGCCTATTTCTGTTTTCTATATCATCCAGCATATCTGCCAGGTATTGAAGCTGCATAGTATGGGATGCAATTCCAGCCTCTTAGTCTGTTGCCCTGGACGATAATGACTGTACAGAAGATTCCACTGCTGTGACCCTTTCTCCCATCTGCTGCACTTCCTCTCTGAGCCCAGAGAGCTCTGCTTTATAAGAGCTCTCCAGTCTGGATATATACTGCTCCATGTCTTCCTTTGTGGGGATATTTTTAATATGTGCACTTAATTCCCCAATGGCCCGCCATACCTGGCTGATATCCTGGTGGTTTTGTGATCCCTCCTGGCTGTTGGTCTGTTGAGCACTAGTGCTTAGACTGCCCCTGCTATGATTATCTGAACCCGAGCAGCTGGAGAATAGAGCCTTGGTTATCTGAGGCTGCACATTCTTCTCTTTATCTTTACTGGGATCTCTGACTGTCACAATACTGTCTGTGCCTCCCATCCCCCTCACCTCAGCGTCTGCATGGCACTGCACTGTGTGGCCTGCCTGGACACCGGCTCCTGGAGTCCCAGCATTATTTTGCTCTTTTATCTCAGCTGAGGATGTCATCCCCCTCTTACTGGGGCAATCCGCACTCACCGCTCCACGGACTTCTGTTTCTTTCACTTTCACTGCCACTGCAGGCTCTGCCTCCAATGCTGCTGCTGCCTCTCTGCACATAGCACGGCTGCTCCTGGTGTTTATGGACACGTCGTCCATCTTAAGTGTATCTCCTGCTGGAGCTGTCCTCACCATGTAGCGCCTGATGCTTGGAACTGGTGCTTTTGGCTGGGCTGAGGTGGGCTGGGGGTCTTCTTTCTTTTTTCTATTACCCATTCGCCCAGAATGGGCTCTGTGGTGGTACTCTGGAGTGGTGATTCACTGCACAGATGCTGGAGCTGATCAGACACACGTCCTCATCCCTCCATGGTCAGGCCACGCCTCCGTGGTCATGAATCTAGAGGTGTATTCACACGTGTAATGCTATATTGGCAGATGGCTCTACATATGAAACACTCCCCTGTGATCCAACCTTTGAATATCAGGAGGCTCTGCGGACTATCCTTGATGAAGCTCTGCAATATAAGCTCATCTCTAAGACCGAGTTTGAGTTCCTCTTTACAACGTTTCCAATGGTTGCCACATTTTATTCCTTACCCAAGGTCCACAAGGGATTAGTACCATTAAGGGGCCGTCCCATTGTCTCCGGAGTTGATGCACTTACTCAAAACAGCAGCATCTACCTCGACAAGATCTTGAGACCCTTTGTAACCGCTCTTCCCTCCTATATCAGGGATACAACTGATCTGCTTACTAAGTTAGATGGCCTTTATATTAGCCAAGAGACAATTTTGGCCTCTATAGATGTAGAGCAGTTGTATAGCAGTGTTGCACACAAAAAGGGTATTGAGGCCACCTCTTATTTTCTTGCTACAAAAGGGAACCATCTCAGGAACCATAGCCACTTTGTCCTAAAACTTTTAACATTTATCTTGAACCACAAATACATCCTGTTTAACGGAAAGGTGTACCACCAGCTCAGGGGTACAGCGATGGGGAGTTCTTGTGCGTCATTGTATGCTAACCTCTACCTGGGCTGGTGGGAGGATAGGGTGGTTTTTAAGGATGAGGATGTCATCTGGACCCCACATATTAAATTTTGGGGGAGATACATTGATGACATCCTCGTCCTATGGACTGGTGGCATTCCCCTTTTTAAAGAGTTTATTGAACATCTTAATAAGGATCATCTAGGTCTTAAATTCACATATGAAGTGGGGACAAAAAATTTGCCTTCCTTGACTTGTATATCATCAAGGACTTATCAGGGACCTTATCCACCACTATATACCGTAAGCCCACAGCGACGAACAACCTCCTGAGATGGGAAAGTCACCATCCAGTCCCCCTCAAAAGAGGCATCCCCAAGGGTCAATTCTTGCGTCTCAGGAGGAATTGTTCGTCGTTGTCGGATTTTAATCGTGAGGCACAAGATCTGAAAGAAAGATTTCATGATAGGGGCTACCCCTCTCATATTATTGAACTAACCATGCCAAAAACTGTAGTAGGGGTGATCTTCTGATTCCAAAATCTAGAGAAGACTCCACTTCAGTCACCCATCTAGTTGGCACCTTTGGTTACCAGAACGCATGTATTTTCTCTATTTTGAAAAAACATTGGAGGATTCTATTGGCGGACCCAGATATTAGAGAATTTATCCCACATTATCCAAGTATTACATACAGGAGGGGTAAATCAATCAGGGATTATGTAACACACAGTCACTTTATGCCCCCGAGGACAACTGGCCCCTGGCAGGATAGGAAGCTGGTGGGAACCTTCCGATGTGGTCGGTGTAGTTTCTGTTCAATGATCAACCAGTCCAGGACATTTACCAGTGTAAATACAGGGAGATGTTTCAACATGAGAGACTTCTCAACATGTAGAACGGAAGGGGTGGTGTATTTGTGCACATGTAGTTGCCCGAAAAATTATGTCGGAAAAACCAAAAGACAATTCAGGGTGAGAATAAGCGAACACCTTGGGGATATAAGACATAAACGAGACACCCCCCTAGCACATCATGTTCTACAATTCCACCAAGGGGATGCGAGGGCTATATCTTTTCAGGTCATTGAGGTGGTACCTAAGTCCATCAGGTGAGGTAACTGGAATAGAAAGATTCTTCAGAAAGAAACCAGAGGGATTTTTATTTTGAATAGCACAAACCCACATGGTCTCAATGAACAACTGAGCTTCCATAGTTTTATCTAGTTCCGTTAAACCTCTTCCTAACCCTCTCTATTTATATACTGATAGGAACATTGATTTATTTACTTTCTGCCTTCTGTTTTTGACTTGATGGTGACATTATTAGATGGTTTCTAGATATTTATCTGAAGCTATATTATGTTCTGGGTCACAGGCATTATCAATGTTATTTTCTTGGTCCATTGATAAAGTAATTGTGATGTCTTACCTGAAAAAATACTGAGATTGCTGGCAAACTTAAGCAGCTATCTCTGTGGCTGAACCTGTATGGGAGACTACTGGTTATATATGTGATGATGGT
Organism: Anomaloglossus baeobatrachus; assembly: GCF_048569485.1. Lineage (NCBI taxonomy): Eukaryota > Metazoa > Chordata > Amphibia > Anura > Aromobatidae > Anomaloglossus > Anomaloglossus baeobatrachus. The sequence continues at coordinate 110,015,772 of NC_134354.1, read as the reverse complement.
CTTAAGTTTATGCATAAATCATGTTAAGCTTGTGGATATTGGGTGATCTCCCTAAATGTCCCCTCCTCTTTTGGTTGTTTGAGTGATTTTGTTTTTTTTTGTTCCCACTCACATCATCATGTGATGTGGGCTTGTTTTTTTACCAGCGCTGGTGTTACATCTCTGGTTTTATCCATTTCTGCCCCATGGGTATGGCTCTGCCCACCCCCACCCTACAGCATCACCTGACCTATTGTGATCATGTGAGGGTGGTGATAATATGATGTGGGTGTTTTTTTGACCGACACTGGTGTACACCTCTGGCTTCACCTACTCCTGCCCCATTGGTATGGCTCTACCCACTCCTGCCCTACAGCGTCAATTGATCTATTGTGATTATGTGGGGGTGTTGTGTATTTTTGTTTGATGCTGTCATGCTTATTGGTCCTGCCTACTTCCACCCCACTAGCATCACCTGATCTTTATAGATCACGTGATGAGGGCACGTGATGTTTTGATGGGTTTTGTGCTGGAGTACATACTCTGTTCCATCCATCCCCGCCCCATCAACATCACCTGATTTATTGTGATCATGTGATTGAGGGTGTGTCTAGCATAGTGCTGACCTCATCATGGCAGCCTTTTTAATTCCGGCAGATTCTGGCCAGTGACAGACACCTGGCTATGAGCTTCTGTGATCCACAAGCTATACCCCATGGTGTTTTGATACCGGGTATATATTTCTTGAACTGGTAAGACATTTTTAACACTTTTTACACATATATACTATAACTAATGGGGGGATTATTATTTACATATTCTTTTCCCCTTGTGACAGTTTTGAAAGGACAACAGGGATGTGACTTTCTCCCCTGTTGTCAGCTTGGATCCCCTGATGAACCCCAGGCACAAATGGGGGGAAACGTGTTGGGAGAAGGGCGAGGTCAAAGACACAACTGAGCGTTGCTGACATATGAATTGTCATTCTTTGCTGACATGCATGGCTCAACAGTAGGCCTGGAGGCGCTACCAACAAATCGTAACGTATCCAATGGGTGTACTTCTTTTTGCCACCCACTTATTTATAGTCACCTGATATGATTCATGCCTCTTTCTAGGGATGCCTCTGGGGACATGTTATCCTTGGAATAATGGAGTATGGTACACTATCTTGTATATTTGAACTGTAATCTCTGGATTGTAGACATTCAACCAGTGAGCTGTATGTTATTTTGCATCTTTCTTTGTTAGTGAATTTAATGAGCAACAATCTAGGGTGCCTCGATCTCTTGTTGTTCAATTTCAATGGATCCAGTGAATTACTGGCGATACCAGTCCTGGGTAACCCTAAGGTGTTATTTAGTGTAAATATTTGTTGCAGTTGACTCCTTTGGGTAGCAACCCTTCTATTAATCTGTGTCTGTTGTAAGTTAGTAAGGGATACAATAGGGGCAGCCGCCGTGGAATGGGGGCACCAAGAAAGTTAGGGTGCTTAAAGCCTCATTGCTAGGCAGGGACCAATTAAGGGTGAGTTATATCCCCTAGGGTCCAGCATCTGAATCTATTAGGTTTATTTATCATTAATTTGCACAGCCCCTAGATACAATTACCCTTACACTTTCCATCCTGTGTATCTAACACTTTATGCACATCGTGTGTTTCTGTTTGTATGAATATTACCTTTTAATTGATATAGAAATAAAGTATACAATTTTATTAGGAGTTTTTGTTTGGTTTAATAGTTGATACCCCTGATACTATATCCTATTGGTCTTTTGAACTCATTGAACTCAGTAACCTCACCTCAGGTGACGTAATTGAACTCAATGCCAGATTACTGGAAAAGGCAATGTTCACATGTTGAGTATTTGGTTCCTGACAGTTCTGCACCATATCTGCATCTCCTGACAAAAAATGCACAGATAATGCAAGTGTTTTGATGCAGTTTGGTTGCAATTTTTGCCAGGAGCCACAGATTTGGTGAAGAAATGTCTGCAACCAAATTCGCTATTTGAAAAAAAAATAATGTTGAGTCATTAAAACAGAATTATACTTACAGAGCTTTCTGTGGCTGTCACACGGTTTCTGGGTCCGATCATTAACCCTTATGAATATTCACTGCTTTCCCAGCTCACTCTTTGTGCTGGCACCTCTGATTAGTTGCCTTCACACTAGCTGTCTGGGTCAAGAAGAGGACTGTAAAAATAAATAATTGGAAAAAAATTGCATAGGGTCCCCCATATTTTGATACCCAGTGCAGATAAAGCAGACTATACAGGTTATAGCTCCAGCTGTGCATGTTATCTTGGCTGTGTATCAAAATATGAGGAACCACATGTGATGTTTTTGGTTATTTTTAATTATTTAAATAAATAAATAATTAAAAAACATTGTGGGGTCTCCCCAAATTTTGATATCCAGCCAAGATAAAGCAGACAGCTGGGGAGTGGTATTCTTAGGCTGTAATGGCCCATGGTTATTGGCCTTTCCCAGCAAAAAGTAGCAGCCCGCAGCCACCCCAGAACTGTTGGATCCATAAGACACGCCAAGTCCGATGCTTACCCGGCTCATCCCGATTGACCTGGTGCAGTGGCAATCAGGGAAATATAAGGGGTTGATGACAGCAGTGATTTATCGAACAATGACAGCTGTCATCAAGTCTGAGGTTGGTAATGAGCAGGGGTCTATGAGATAGGGATCTTTTCTGCCTCTTGCTTATTATCTTTCTTGCTTCTTTAGTAATAATAATCCTTTTATGTGTTTCCCAATTCCTAAGACTTTCTTTCATCCATGTATAGTGACAGTTGTGCAGACTGTATCAAAAACCTTCAGGTACAGTCAGGGCCAGAAATATTTGGACAGTGACACAAGTTTTGTTATTTTAGCTGTTTACAAAAACATGTTCAGAAATACAATTATATATATAATATGGGCTGAAAGTGCACACTCCCAGCTGCAATATGAGAGTTTTCACATCCAAATCGGAGAAAGGGTTTAGGAATCATAGCTCTGTAATGCATAGCCTCCTCTTTTTCAAGGGACCAAAAGTAATTGGACAAGGGACTCTAAGGGTTGCAATTAACTCTGAAGGCGTCTCCCTCGTTAACCTGTAATCAATGAAGTAGTTAAAAGGTCTGGGGTTGATTACAGGTGTGTGGTTTTGCATTTGGAAGCTGTTGCTGTGACCAGACAACATGCGGTCTAAGGAACTCTCAATTGAGGTGAAGCAGAACATCCTGAGGCTGAAAAAAAAGAAAAAATCCATCAGAGAGATAGCAGACATGCTTGGAGTAGCAAAATCAACAGTCGGGTACATTCTGAGAAAAAAGGAATTGACTGGTGAGCTTGGAAACTCAAAAAGGCCTGGGCGTCCACGGATGACAACAGTGGTGGATGATCGCCGCATACTTTCTTTGGTGAAGAAGAACCCGTTCACAACATCAACTGAAGTCCAGAACACTCTCAGTGAAGTAGGTGTATCTGTCTCTAAGTCAACAGTAAAGAGAAGACTCCATGAAAGTAAATACAAAGGGTTCACATCTAGATGCAAACCATTCATCAATTCCAAAAATAGACAGGCCAGAGTTAAATTTGCTGAAAAACACCTCATGAAGTCAGCTCAGTTCTGGAAATGTATTCTATGGACAGATGAGACAAAGATCAACCTGTACCAGAATGATGGGAAGAAAAAAGTTTGGAGAAGAAAGGGAACGGCACATGATGCAAGGCACACCACATCCTCTGTAAAACATGGTGGAGGCAACGTGATGGCATGGGCATGCATGGCTTTCAATGGCACTGGGTCACTTGTGTTTATTGATGACATAACAGCAGACAAGAGTAGCCGGATGAATTCTGAAGTGTACAGGGATATACTTTCAGCCCAGATTCAGCCAAATGCCGCAAAGTTGATCGGACGGCGCTTCATAGTACAGATGGACAATGACCCCAAGCATACAGCCAAAGCTACCCAGGAGTTCATGAGTGCAAAAAAGTGGAACATTCTGCAATGGCCAAGTCAATCACCAGATCTTAACCCAATTGAGCATGCATTTCACTTGCTCAAATCCAGACTTAAGACGGAAAGACCCACAAACAAGCAATACCTGAAGGCTGCGGCTGTAAAGGCCTGGCAAAGCATTAAGAAGGAGGAAACCCAGCGTTTGGTGATGTCCATGGGTTCCAGACTTAAGGCAGTGATTGCCTCCAAAGGATTCGCAACAAAATATTGAAGATAAAAATATTTTGTTTGGGTTTGGTTTATTTGTCCAATTACTTTTGACCTCCTAAAATGTGGAGTGTTTGTAAAGAAATGTGTACAATTCCTACAATTTCTATCAGATATTTTTGTTGAAACCTTCAAATTAAACGTTACAATCTGCACTTGAATTCTGTTGTAGAGGTTTCATTTCAAATCCAATGTGGTGGCATGCAGAGCCCAACTCGCGAAAATTGTGTCACTGTCCAAATATTTCTGGACCTAACTGTATGTTGATCAACCTAAAGTTGGAAACAACCTGCTGGCTAGTCCTTTTTTGCAGCTTGACTCTAATCTTTGGTGTAAAACGTTTATGATCCATTCCACAGTCAGTTCCTGGCCTTGTTTTCACAGTAATGATTGATGACCTCCTTCTTTGTCAAACACATATGTAGTCAATCTGATTTTTATAGACCCCATTCAGTGATGTCGATATGTTAAGTCTCCGTTTGTGATTTTGTAAGAAGGTGTTCATGAAGGACAGTTGATTTTTCATCAATGAATCTTCCTCCAGCCTCCTTTTGGTCATCAAGTCCAAAGTTTCCAACAACGATTCAATGAATGCTGTGGCCCACTTTGACATTCAAGTGTCCCATTATAATGAATAAGTCTTCATTTGGTGTCTTGTCGATTTCTTTGTGAACTTGATTGTAGAATAGTTCAAAGTCCTCCTCCTCGGCATTTGTTTGTGCTTGTATACACATGGTGAAAATTGTTGGTACTCCTCATTTAATGAAAGAAAAACCCACAATGGTCACAGAAATAACTTGAATCTGACATAAGTAATAATGAATTAAAAATCTATGAAAATTGACAAATGAAACTCAGACATTTCTTTTCAACCATGCTTTCACTAAATTTATTTAAACAATAAAACTCATGAAATAGGCCTGGACAAAAATGATAGTACCCTTAACTTAATATTTGGTTGCACAACCTTTTTGAGGCAATCACTGCAATCAAATGATTCCTGTAACTGTCAATAAGAATTCTGCTCCTCTCGACAGGTATTTTGGCCACTTCTCAAGAGCAAACTCATCCAGTTTTCTCGTGTTTGAAGGTTGCCTTTTCTAGACTGCATGTTTCAGCTCTTTCCAAAGATGCTCAATAGGATTTAGGTCAGGGCTCATAGAAGGCCACTTCAAAATAGTCCAATGTTTTCCTCTTAACCATTCTTGGGTGTTTTTAGCTGTGTGTTTTGGGTCATTATTTTATTGCAAGACACGTGACCTGCGACTGAAAACAAGCATTCTGACACTGGGCAACACATTTCTCTCTAGAATCCCTTGATAGTCTTTAGATTTCATTCTACCCTGCACAGATTCAAGACAGCCTGTGCCAGATGCAGTAAAGAAGCCTTAGAACATTGCTGAGCCTCCTCCATGTTTCATAGTAGGGACAGTGTTGTTTTTCTTGATATGCTTCATTTTTCCATTTGTGATCATAGAGCTGATGTGCCATGCCAAAAAGCTCAATTTTTGTCTCATCTATCCATAGGACATTCTTCCAGAAGCTTTTTGGTTTGTCAACATGTAGTTTGGCAAATTCCAATCTGTTTTTTATGCGTTTTTTTCAATAATGGTGTCCTCCTTGGTTGTCTCACATGAAGTTCACTTTGGCTCAAACCAACGTGACAACGTGTGGTGGCCCTTGATGAAGGTTCACGAAACGCGCGTCGGGCTTTGACCAGTGACTACTTGTTCCTGCCTACCATCGGGAGGGTTCTTTGCCGTTCGTCCCTAAGGTAAATACCATTGGAAAATTGAGATATTGTACTGCTTGAGATAGGGACCTGCGGCAGTTTCTGCGGCTAACCCCCTGATCATAAGTGGGATATTATTGGAATTTGGATCCGTAGGAGGTGGGCCTACGAGTGCCTTTATTCTTCCTGTATTCTATGGTCTTTACACTCCTCTAATCTCCCTGATAATGAATATTATTGTAGCCATCTGGTCTCCACCTTGTTGAGATTTACTACCTCCTTGTCATTTCTCCTTTTACCGTACTACAATCTATAGAGTCTTTTCTCTAATTTATGTTTGTTTTATGTATATTTAATAAAATGAATGGATTTTTACACTCCGTGGTGTGTTTCACACTTTTGTACATCCTTGCTGGAGTTGATCCTATTATTGCCTTTAAGTATGGGGGAATATAATGTGCACTAGCACTTGATGATGGCTTCTAATATTCTTTCCTCCACTTCTTCTATGAATATTGTATTCAGTGGTTTGTCAACATGTAGTTTGGCAAATTCCAATCTGTTTTTTTATGCGTTTTTTTCAACAATGGTGTCCTCCTTGGTTGTCTCACATGAAGTTCACTTTGGCTCAAACCACAACGGATGGTGCGATCTGAAACTGATGTTCCTTAAGCTTGAAGTTCACCTTAAATCTCTTTAGACGTTTTTCTGGGCTTTTTTGTTACCATTCGTATTATCCATCTCTTTGATTTTTCATCAATTTTACTCCTGCGGCCACGTCCAGGGAGGTTGGCTACAGTCCCATCGGTCTTAAAATTCTGAATATTATGTGCAACTGTAGCCATAGGAACATCAAGCTGCTTGGAGATGGTCTTATAACTAGTGATGAGCGAGTACCAAAAAGCTCGGGTGCTCGAGGCTCGGGCCGAGCATCCCAAGATACTCGTGTACTCGGCCCGAGCACCAAGCCCAATGTTATCCTATGGGAGACCCGAGTATTTTTTTGAAATGACCCCCCGGCAGCATGTAGAAACCCTAAAAATGTCACAAAAGTCTTAGAAGAGTGCTCAAATGACATGGCAACAGCATGGGGAAGACCCCTTGAAGCATTTATCACTCAAAAGTCACAGCTGTGAACAATTTTGTCCGAGTTTTACACCATTTTTACGGACTCACCAGAAAACCTTCCAAAATGACACCAAAATGAATTTTCATGGCGGAAATGTTAAGGGCACATACCCAATAGTGAGATAGAGCTGGTGTATGTTACTTTTTGAGATTACATGAAAGATTTTACGTGAAAACATTGTGTGGCACTCTGATGTCCAAAATGCACATTTTGTGCTTTTTACTAGCGATGTCGGTCATTTTTTTTTTTTCATTCTATCTCCCTCAGTCCGTCGGTCGGTCTCTCTGTCTGTCTGTCGGTCTCTTTCTGTCTTGTCTGTCCCCCTCTCACAGTCTGTCGGTCAGTCTTCCCCCTCTCTCATACTTACCGTTCCCCGATCACTGCCGCGGCGCTGCACAGCTGTTCACTAAACTCCGACGGCTTTTCCTCTTTTGAAAAAGCCGGACGCTCATTAAACTCGTATTCCCTGCTTTCCTGCTTTTCAACGCCTATGATTGGTTGCAGTGAGACACGCCCCCACGCTGAGTGACAGGTGTCTCACTGCACCCAATCACAGCAGCCGGTGGGCGTGTGTATACTGTGCAGTGAAATAAATAATTAAATAATTAAAGAAACCGGCGTGCGGTCCCCCCAATTTTATTACCAGCCAGATAAAGCCATACGGCTGAAGGCTGGTATTCTCAGGATGGGGAGCTCCACGTTATGGGGAGCCCCCCAGCCTTACAATATCAGTCAGCAGCCGCCCAGAATTGCCGCATACATTAGATGCGACAGTTCTGGGACTGTACCCGGCTCTTCCCGATTTGCCCTGGTGCATTGTCAAATGGGGGTAATAAGGAGTTATTGGCAGCCCATAGCTGCCACTAAATCCTAGATTAATCATGTCAGGCGTCTCCCCGAGAAACCTTCCATGATTAATCTGTAAATTACAGTAAATAAACACACACACCTGAAAAATCATTTATTAGAAATAAATAACACAAACCAATTCCCTCGTAACCAATTTAATAAGCCCCAAAAAGCCCTCCATGTCCGGCGTAATCCACGGACCTCCAGCGTTGCTTCCAGCTCTGCTGCATGGAGGTGACCGGAGCTGCAGCAGACACCGCCGCTCCTGTGAGCTCCACGCAGCAAATGAGGTGAGTAGCGCGATCAGCTGAGCTGTAACTGAGGTTATCCGCGGCCACCACTGGATCCAGCGGTGGCCGTGAGTTACCTGACTGACAGCAGCTGATCGTGCTACTCACCTCATTTGCTGCGTGGAGCTCACAGGAGCGGCGGTGTCTGCTGCTGCTCCGGTCACCTCCATGCAGCAGAGCTGGAAGCGACGCTGGAGGTCCGTGGATTACGCCGGACATGGAGGGCTTTTTGGAGCTTATTAAATTGGTTACGAGGGAATTGGTTTGTGTTTTTTATTTCTAATAAATGATTTTTTCAGGTGTGTGTGTTTATTTACTGTAATTTACAGATTAATCATGGAAGGTTTCTCGGGGAGACGCCTGACATGATTAATCTAGGATTTAGTGGCAGCTATGGGTTGCCAATAACTCCTTATTACCCCGATTTGCCAACGCACCAGGGCAAATCGGGAAGAGCCGGGTACAGTCCCAGAACTGTCGCATCTAATGTATGCGGCAATTCTGGGCGGCTGCTGACTGATATTGTTAGGCTGGGGGGCTCCCCATAACGTGGAGCTCCCCATCCTGAGAATACCAGCCTTCAGCCGTATGGCTTTATCTGGCTGGTATTAAAATTGGGGGGACCACACGCTGGTTTCTTTAATTATTTAATTATTTATTTCACTGCACAGTATACACACACCCACCGGCTGCTGTGATTGGGTGCAGTGAGACACCTGTCACTCAGCATGGGGGCGTGTCTCACTGCAACCAATCATAGGCGCCTGTGGGCGGAGAAAGCAGGGAATAAAAGATGGCTGTGTGCAGAGCACAGCGCGCCCGCCGGTATAAAGGCTCGGTCACGCTGTGCGGGCCGGCCAATCACTGCAATTCCACAACTAACAGGGCTGTGGCATTGCAGTAGTCTGCCAGCCAATCCCTGCATGAGGGCTGGCTCTCAAAAGAGCGCCAACATGCAGGGATGAAGACCACGAGTACAGCACGAGTATCGCGAAATTACTCGGTACCCGCCGAGTAGCCCGAGTACAGTGATACTCGTGCGAGTACCGAGTAGTGACAAGCGTACTCGCTCATCACTACTTATAACCTTTACGTTTAACATGCTTGTCTATAATTTTCTTTCTAATCTCCTGCGACAACTCTTTCCTTTGCTTCCTCTGGTTCATGCTGAGTGTGGTAAACACCATGTCACCAAACAGTACAGTTAGTATCTGTAGCCCTATATACAGGCCCATTGACTGATTACAAGATTGTAGAGACCAGTGATGCTAATTAGTGGACATACCTTGATTTAACATCTCCCTTTTGTCACATTATTTTTAGGGGTACCTTCATTTCTGTCCAGGTCTATTTCATGAGTTTTTTATTTTTTTTAAATTCTGTGGAAGCATGGTTGAAAAGCAATGTCTGACTTTCATTTGTTTATTTTCATAGATTTTTAATTTATTATTACATTTGTCAGATTCAAGTTATTTCTGTGACCAATGTGGGTTTTTTCTTTCATTAAACGAGTGGTACCAACAATTTTGACCACGTGTGTATAACTTGTGTCGCGGGCGGAGGGGACGCGCTCGCCACTCTCGGGTCCGGGGCTTCTGCTGCTGCTGCTCGGTGGCTCGAGCAGTGGACCGGACCCGGGGACTCGAGCAGCGCTCCCTGCCCGTGAGTGAAAAGGGATGGTTTGGTTAGGGAGATTGTTCGTGACGCCACCCACGGGACGTGGTGATGATGGCACCACCGCTGCTGGTAATGGGGATCCCGGGAGAGATGGTAGGGTGCAGCTAGGATGTTGTCCCCTCCGTGGGTAGGGGGGTTGGTGATCCTGGGGCCCAGTGGTGTAACGGGGAAGCCGGATGGCTGGGGGTGCAGGGACTGCGTGGCGCAGTGCCGGACGGCACTGGTGTACTCACTCAGACAATCACTGACAGAGTTGTAGGTAAACCAAAACGGCGGGTCCCGCAGACAGCTGCAGTGTTGTTGTTGTTGTGCTCTCCCCGGACGACTGATGGTTGCTGTCTTTCCCTGCACATTTGAGAATGTTCTTGACTCCTGTGGGTGCCCACCGGTAGTCCGCTCCTCGGTGTATAGGTGCCGTAGGAGCCCGTTTTGCCCGCAGGTGCTGGCCCTTGGATCTCTAGCCTGTGGCGGTGGCTGTATATCCTCTCTGGGTGGACGGTTGCTTTCAATCAGGACTTTAGTAGTTGAGAAACCCCTGGGGTTCCTGTCACATTCGGATTTGACTATTGACGGCGGCTCCAAGCCTGGTCGGGGTCCGATGGCCCTGCCTGTGTGCTTAGCTTCACTCCGTTCCCCAGTCCGGTACCGGCGGGCCGACGCCCGACCCCGGTCCTTACGGCTCTCCGGAGTTCCACCAACTCCTGCAGACGGCCACCACCGTCTGCCAACCTTGCTGTCAGTGTCTGGGCTCCAACCCAGACACCTCAAGTGTTCACTCCTCTCACTTTCACCTCCAAGACTGAACTGACACCTTTCCCGCCTCCAGGCCTGTGAACTCCTTGGTGGGTGGAGCCAACCGCCTGGCTCCGCCCCACCTGGTGTGGACATCAGACTCTGGAGGGAGGCAACAGGGGTTTTTGGTTTGGCTTGTGTGACTGCCTAGGGTGGGGTTGTGTGTGTTGCTATGTATGTGACTACCTGGCTAGTCCAGGGCATCACACTTGTGATTAGGTTTATATAACTGACATGGATTGGCGCTCCTTAAAGTCATTTTGAGATGACTCTATCACTGATTGCATTGTACTTGAAGACTGTTTCTTCTTTGGCTATTATTGACAGAATGGTGGACCCAATGTTCTGGAAATGTCCAGATTGAGTCCATCGCTAATTTTAAGTAAGTTGAGTTCTGTTCTATCCATTTCAGCTTTGATGATGTCAAGTTTGCCTTGGGTCATGGTTCATGCATTCCAAATTCCGAACTTCATGATATCTCTGCAGCTTTTGATCTTCCCATTCGACCAAGTGATATCAGCACCAAGACACGCACAGCTGCCCTTCTCTTAATGGGCCTCTCAGCCTATCGCTGAGAGACACTGGGTACTTAAGGCACTCTCCCACTAGGGGAGGTGCCTGAGCAACATGATTAGTTACTTAATGGTCTGTTCCATACCTAGCTAGTTGGGAGGTACCCTTGTCCCCTCTCTGTTTCCATACCAGTGTACATTTTTCTATTCCTGTTTCCGACCCTGCTGGTATCCTCAGTGCCTGACTGTCCTGGCTGTGCTATCAGCCTCAGTGGTTCCGGTGGTCCTTGTTTACACTAGTGACTCTGCCTGTCCGTCCTGCCAATGCTATCAGCTTCAGCCAACCCAGTAGTCCCTCTCTGCACTAGTGACTCTGCCTGTCCATGAAGGAGCCACACTGAATCACAGTTGTATGTTGTCAATACAAGCCGCCTCATTGCACATGTCCTGCTGTCGATGTAGGCACTGGGCAGTATGCTTAGTTTTGCACCTTAGTTGAAACCTGTCCGCTTGGTGTTTCCCTAATGGCAAAAAACATTGCTGATGGCATGGCTTTCAACATCACTGATCCACACAAATGCACACAACAAATACACACTACAGACATAAAGAAACACAATACAGACATCAAATACACAATACAGGCATGAAATCACAATTTAGACGTCAAATACATAATGCAGACAACAAAAACAGGGCCCTTATACTGTTCCTGCATAGGGGCCGTCTTGTTTCTGCATCAGCCCTGCTTAACCCATCACACCTTCATCACGGTATGGGCGGCATGGAGAAGGAAAGTAGAGATCAACTTCACCTGAGGTCAGCCTGTGAGTTACTGGATGTACGTGTTTATTTTACCCTGCATCTTAGGGCGGCTTTGCACACTACGACATCGCAGGTGCGATGTCGGTGGTGTAAAATCGAAAGTGACGCACATCTGGCGTCACTTACAATGTTGTAGTGTGTAAATCCTAGATGATACGACGAACGAGCGCAAAAGCATCGTTATCGTATCATCGGTGCAGGCTCCGACATTTCCATAATGCCGGTGCAGCGACAGGTACGATGTAGTTCCTCGTTCCTGCGGCAACACACATCGCTGTGTGTGAAGCCGCAGGAACGAGGAACATCTCTACCTGCCGCCAGCGGCTATATGGAAGCAAGGAGGTGGGCGGGATGTTTACATCCTGCTCATCTCCACCCCTCCGCCGCCATTGGCCGCCTGCCGTGTGACGTCGCTGTGACGCCGCACGACCCACCCCCATAGGAAGGAGGCGGGTCGTCGGCCAGAGCGACGGTCGCAGGGCAGGTGAGTGCATGTGAAGCTGGCGTAGCGATAATTATCGCTACGCCAGCTATCACAAGATATCGTACCTGCGACAGGGGCGGGGACTATCGCGTGCGACATCGCAGCATCGGCTTGCGATGTCGCAACGTGCAAAGCCCGCCTTAGTCTTTCATAAGTTTTGCAATTGATTATTTTTCATTTGTGAAACTCTTAGCTAAATATGATAAAAAAAATTTAAAAATTCAATTTACATTTGAGTAGTATGAATCGGTCAAAAATTTTGATTAAGAGGGATTAATTCCCCTTAAAAACCATTTTATTGTGCTATGAGGCCTACCCAGACCACTAAGCATACTAAAGAATGATCTAGGAATGGGTTAAAAATGAATTTATACTCATGTGTCCCCATCATTCCCCAGATGACTGCATGAGCCCTAGTCACTGCAGGTACACAAGATGTGAACACTGGAGAATGGAAGAAAATCCAACGTGAAGGCACTCAGTAGAATCCAACAAAATGGCAGCCAGCTGGAATAGTGACCTTGAAGTCAAAAGTGTCAAGCTCTTAGGGCTGCTTCTCACTTGCGAGTTTCTCGCAGTAGAGCAATGCGAGAAAAACTCGCATTGGAATCGGACACATGTTAGTGAATGATTCAGCTCTCATCTGCGATTTTTTTTCTCAGTCCAAATCGGACTGAGAAAAAAATCGCAGCATGCTGCTTTTTTGCGAGTTTCTACTGCGAGTCTCTCCAATGCAAGTCTATGGGAGCGTGGAAATAATCGGATGTCACGGGACGGCACTCACACCATCCTAGTGACATCCGATTTTCTAAATACATTTCTCGCTTGTTTCCTAAAACACTGGAAACGAGCGATGTCTCACAATGTCTGTCAATCACTATTCTCTGTCAGTTGGTCTCTCCCTCTCGGTCTCTATTCTCTCTCTGTCGGTCCGCCACTATCTCTGTCCCTCTCTCACAGTCTGTTGGTCATTTTCCCCTCCTCTCTCATACTCACCGATCCCCGGCGCGGCGCTGCACGGCTTTCTCACTGCTGCGGCGGCTTTTACTATTTTGAAAAAGCCGGCCGCTCATTAAACAATCTCGTATTCCCTGCTTTCCCCGCCCACAGGCGCCTATGATTGGTTGCAGTGAGACACGCCCCCACGCTGAGTGACAGGTGTCTCACTGCACCCAATCACAGCAGCCGGTGGGCGTGTCTATACTTTGCAGTGAAATAAATAAATAAATAATTTAAAAAAATGGCGTGCGGTTCCCCCAATTTTAATACCAGCCAGATAAAGCCATACGGCTGAAGGCTGGTATTCTCAGGATGGGGAGCTCCACGTTATGGGGAGCCCCCCAGCCTAACAATATCAGCCAGCAGCCGCCCAGAATTGCCGCATACATTATATGCGACAGTTCTGGGACTGTACCCGGCTCTTCCCGATTTGCCTTGGTGCGTTGGCAAATCGGGGTAATAAGGAGTTAATGGCAGCCCATAGCTGCCACTAAATCCTAGATTAATCATGTCAGGCGTCTATGACACACCCTCCATGATTAATCTGTAAGTTACAGTAAATAAACACACACACACACACACACATGAAAAAATCCTTTATTAGAAATAAAAGCACAAACAAATTCCCTCATTACCAATTTAATAAGCCCCAAAAAGCCCTCCATATCCGGCGTAATCCACGGACCTCCAGCGTCGCTTCCAGCATGGAGGTGACAGGAGCTGCAGCAGACACCGCCGCTCCGGTCACCTCCAAGCAGCAACTGAGGTGAGTAGCGCGATCAGCTGAGCTGTCACTGAGGTTACCCGCGGCCACCGCTGGATCCAGTGACAGCGGGTAACCTCAGTGACAGCTCAGCTGATCGCGCGGCTGTCTTCAGTTGCTGTGTGAAGCTGACCGGAGCGGCGGTGTCTGCTGCAGCTCCTGTCACCTTCATGCTGGAAGCGACGCTGGAGGTCCGTGGATTACGCCGGATATGGAGGGCTTTTTGGGGCTTATTAAATTGGTAATGAGGGAATTTGTTTGTGTTTTTTATTTCTAATAAAGGATTTTTTCATGTGTGTGTGTGTGTGTGTTTATTTACTGTAACTTACAGATTAATCATGGAGGGTGTCTCATAGACGCCTGACATGATTAATCTAGAATTTAGTGGCAGCTATGGGCTGCCATTAACTCCTTATTACCCCGATTTGCCAACGCACCAGGGCAAATCGGGAAGAGCCGGGTACAGTCCCAGAACTGTCGCATATAATGTATGCGGCAATTCTGGGCGGCTGCTGGCTGATATTGTTAGGCTGGGGGGCTCCCCATAACGTGGAGCTCCCCATCCTGAGAATACCAGCCTTCAGCCGTATGGCTTTATCTGGCTGGTATTAAAATTGGGGGGGGACCGCACGCCATTTTTTTAAATTATTTATTTATTTATTTATTTATTTCACTGCACAGTATAGACACGCCCACCGGCTGCTGTGATTGGGTGCAGTGAGACACCTGTCACTCAGCGTGGGGGCGTGTCTCACTGCAACCAATCATAGGCGCCTGTGGGTGGGGAAAGCAGGGAATACGAGATTGTTTAATGAGCGGCCGGCTTTTTCAAAATGGTAAAAGCCGCCGGAGCAGTGTGAACGCCGTGCAGCGCAGCGCCGCGCCGGGGATCGGTGAGTATGAGAGAGGGCAGCTAACTTCAGTCACTCAGGGGATTAGTGGACACCGGTGAGCCCTTCACTGGTGACCGCTAATCAGGACGCGGCACAGATAGAGCCGCAGCATGACAATGAAGTCGGGTTAAGTTCACCCGAGTTCATTCTGATTGTGCGGCTCTGTCTGTGTCTGCTGTCATCTGCCGTTCAGCTCTGCTACATGGCTGTCTGTGTCTGCTGTCAGCGGCCATGTAGCAGCGCTGAATGGCAGATGACATAGTAAAAAATACGCATTACACACGCATTACACACGCATTACACACGCTAGTAAAATCATTAATTTATTCAGAAATAGCATCGCACTTGCGTTGCACTCGCACCTAACGTGAACTAAAATCAGCCAAGTTTTTTTCAGCCCAGTCGGACCGATTTTACTCGCAAAGATGTGTTTCCACCCTTATTCTTATTCTATTCCCACTGATCCTCTGAGTACTCAACGGATTGTTTTCTCTTCCGTTTTCACTTTTTTTAAATCTGCCATACGGCTGTAGAGATATGGGCTTTTTTATTTAGAGCTAATTTTTATCTTTACCAAAAGCCCATTGCTCTCGGGATTATCTGGGGGCTTTTTTCTAGGCTGTCTTGTATTATTATCCTGTGAGCCACTTCCCTTTCGCAAAAACCATAAAAATGTGCACTAAATAAAAAGGCCCAAATCTTTGGAACCATATCTTGAATTTAAAAAAAAAAATTTCAGGGGAGCAGAGGGAAAAAAATAAGAGCAAAAAGTGGACACTTTTGACCTGGTGTTATGTTCTCTTTAAGTCATCTGAATTGAACCCTGAAAAATTTTGATTCTAGAAAGGTTTAATTTTCAGTGAAATTAGTGATGTATTTTATTCGCTCATATCTGTTCTTTCATTATCAAGATTCAGATAGTTCTAGAAGCTATGTGTGGCACCCTGGACTAGCCAGGTCGTCACAGGTACTACAACACAACACCCCCCACCCCGAGATAGGAACATCAGTCAGACACAAATCCTTGTTGCCTCCCTCCAGGGGCTGATGTCCACACCAGGTGGGGTGGAGCCAGGTGGTTGGCCCCACCCACTGAGGAGGTCACAGTCCTGGAGGCGGGAAAGGAAGTTAGTGGAGTTAGGGAGGACAAAGTGAGAGGAGTAAAGTGGTAGTAGAGGAACAAACTGACTGTGTCCGGGTACGTGGCCCGGGCACCAAGAGAAAGGTCGGTAGACGGTGGTGGCCGTCTGCAGGAGAGGCAGATCAACGCGGAACCGTAGGACCGGGGATGGGCGGTGGCCCACCGGTACCGAACTGGGGAGCGAAGTGAAGCCAGCACAAACCGGCAGAGCCTGCAGACCCCGACCAGGCTTGGAGTCACCGTTAAACAGGTCAAATCTTTTAGTGACCGGAACCCCAGGTGTTTCCAAACAACCAAGACCCGATTGAAGGCAACCGTCCAAACAGCACAAGGGAAATACAGCTACCACCACAGCTAGAGTTCCCAGGGCCAGAGCCTGCGGGCAAAAGGGCTCCTCCAGCCCCTATACACGCTGGGGAGCGGGTTACCGGTGGGAAGCCATCGGGACCGAAGATACACAACAGGTGAAGGGAAAGGCAGCCACCACCAACCGTCCGGGAGACACCACAGCAGCCGGCTGTGGGACCCGTCCATCCAGCCGTTTGTTTTACCAGAGACTTGCATCCATTTGTGGCTGAGTGAGTACTACCGTTCCGTCCAGCACCGCGCTGCGCAGTCCAAGCGCCCCCTGCACCTTGCCAACCCTGCTTCCCCGTCATCTCACCGGGCCCCGGGACCACCAACCCCCTACCCACGGAGGGGGAAACATCCCAGCTGCTCCCTGCCATCGCTCCCGGGATCCCCGTCAACAGCAGCGGTGGTGTACAACCTCACCACAACCCGTGGGTGGCGTCACGGACCAAATCCCCAAACCAAATCACCCCTTTCACTCACGGGCGAGGAGCGCCGCTCAAGTCCCCGGACCCGGCCCACCGCTTGAGCCACCGAGCAGCAGCAGCGCCGGACCCGAGCGCCAGCGAGAGCGCATCAGCGATGGCTCCCTCCCCGCCCGCGACATATGGATTCACATATTTCAGCTTTCAAAAGTGCATTTTAACTTTGCAAATGGTTAACAGGGTAAGAATAGTTTTAACCTTTTGTTAAAATTTTGAATCCCACCCTTTTATCTCCCCTACATTACATTGATAGAAGTCAAGTCATTCATTTACGGTAGCACTGATGTGATGTTCAAGCCAATGAGAAAGCTGTATAGACACATATGTTACATTGTTGTGAGGTCCTCAACCAGGAGATGGGCGGTCATGGAAGATTGGTAGGCAATCCTTTTACATATGGAACACAGCCTGCATATGAGTTCACAAGACTGATACTTCCACCCAGGAGCCTGAACTCTGGCAGAGACTGGTACTTTCAACTAGTAGGTTGAGCCCATACAGAGACATTAGGTATTTAAAGCATCCTCCCTTTATGGGAGGTGACTGAGCAACATAGTCTTATGGTTAGAAACATGCATGCTAGTTGTCAGGTCCTGCTCCCTGTATCCTGTGTCTGTTACCTGTGGCTGTTAACCCGTACCTGTGTTCTAGTACTTCCCAGTACCTTCTGTACTTGCCAATACCTGCTGTACCTTTTAGAACCTGCCATACCTGCCAAGTAAATTCTGTACCTGCTGTACCTGTCAGTACCAGTCTACCTGCCTGTTCCAGACACCCTGCCTAGTTGCGTGTTCGTGGATCAACCTCCAAACCCTGGGATCAGCTATCACAGTACCGAGAGATCTCCTGAAGTTGTACCTGGCAGCTACCTTCCAGCACAAGCCTAACCTCACCATCAGAGGCTCTAGTGAAGACAAGGTAGTCGCTTAGTTACACCCTTCCAGGGTGACCCAGTTCTGTGGCACAGTGGGTCCACACCCACAAGTGTAAAAGGCTAAAACTTGCACCAAGGAGGCTGAGCCTCTGAAGGAGACTGCTACCTGCATCCAAGAACAAGAACTTTTACAAAGACTAGTACTCACACAGAAGGGTGAGCATTTAATACAGAGTGATATGTTTACTTAGGAGGCAATGTCTTCAAGATAGAGACTTACCTAAACCAAGGAAGCTAACCTTTGACTAGACTGGTTACTGCACCATGGATGTTACACCTCTAATTAAAAAGATTGGTATGTGCAGCTAGGAGGGGAATCGGGAGAAGGTGATGTAAACATTTGGCCTTGGGTCCAACTCTTTCTACCGGCCCGGGCGATATGCATATTTTTGTCTATACGTGTTCACTCTCTACAAAAGCAATAACTTACCACACCCTGAGATCACTACACTTCCAACAGGTATAGTTTATTTTACCAGATTTGTATACAAGGGGAATAACTGGCACTGATATCACAAGAGTCAGCAGAGTGGCTCAGGGGTTCAGATCCCAACAACGATATAATCTGCAAGATTATTGTTTCGGAAAAGGAGTTCTGAAATTTGCTTAACTTTTAGTTGTATTTTTGTACATAAACTTGTCTAACTCTAAAACTGCAAAATATAATCTCAAGATAAATAAACGGAAGAATTCATCTATATTACCCTTAAAACTAGGTAAATAACTCTCATCAAGGATTAAACATTTTAAGATTTGGAGTGAATTTTTTCGACCATAAATTCCATCTAGTTGAATATTTTGTGTAAGATTTCTCCTTTAATGGAAATTTATATTTGTATATATTGTGTGAAGAGACTCTTTCTATTATTTCAAGCACAGATGGAACTTTGTCGTCTTTCCAGTTGGCTACTAGAACATTTTTTATCACTTGGATGATGTGACATGTGATGTGTCTGCAATTCAGATTAAGTTCATCATAACTAAGTTCAACATAACTTGTAAAAATTGTATTTCGCTTTACGTTATAAAAATCAATAAAGTATACATAATCTGCAAGATTTTATTTTCTCTACATGTTCCCTAATGGAGAAAGGGATTATATTATCTGTGCGGTGCAACATGTTCGCACTAAGGAAGCATAATAAATTGTCACAGATAACACTCTTTTTCAGTTTCTCTACATACAATTGTAATATAACTCACTAATCTCTCACCAATATGGCAAATTCATGATCATATGAATAACTTTATAGGTTTAAATTAATGCTCTATCCTTCAAGTCATACATCCAGCCATCTTCACCTCATGCAGACTACAACTCAAAAATATCTCCCGGATCCGTGCTTTCCTTAACCAAGAATCAGCAAAAACATTAGTGCATGCCCTCATCATCTCCCGCCTCAACTACTGCAACCTCCTGCTATCTGGCCTCCCTTCCAACAATCTTGCACCCCTCCAATCTATCCTAAACTCTGCGGCCCGCTTAATCCACCTCTCCCCTCGCTATTCCGCAGCCTCGCCACTCTGCCAATCCCTTCACTGGCTTCCCATCGCCCAATGACTCCAGTTCAAAACATTAACCATGACATACAAAGCCATCCACAACCTGTCTCCTCCTTACATCTGTGACCTAGTCTCCCCATACTTACCTGCACGCAACCTGAGATCCTCACAAGATCTCCTTCTTTACTCCTCTCTTATCTCCTCTTCCCACAATCGCGTACAAGATTTCTCCCGTGCCTCCCCCATACTCTGTAACACTCTACCTCAGCATATCAGACTCTCCCCTACCGTGGAAAGCGTCAAGAGATACCTGAAGACCCATCTCTTCCAACAAGCCTACAACCTACAATAACCCTCAGTCCAGTACACCACTGCACAACCAGCTCTGTCCTCACCTATTGTACCATCATCACCCATTCCCTGTACACTGTGAGCCCTCATGGGCAGGGTCCTCTCTCCTCCTATACCAGTCTGTTTTGTATTGTTAATGATTGTTGTACATATACCCTCTTTCACTTGTAAAGCGCCATGGAATAAATGGCGCTATAATAATAAATAATAATAATAATTTATATTCAAATAAAAATTGAGGTTGAGTAAAGGGAGGTCCTCTAGGATATTCTCTTTCACTCAACTGGACTCTCTGGATAATGTAGCCAGAGCTCGGTGACGGAGCTTGATACAAGCATCGATAACTAAAAGCTGTTGACTCCCATGAGGAAATACCTTCATTTTCGCTCAGTAGCTTCCCTTTAAGTAAGGTGGCCAGGCAGCATTATAGCGTCATTTACTCGCACATTAAACTTATATGGACAGGTCAATAGTGTTTTCTGAGATAAAACATTCCATTTAAACATATCTACAATGTACCATCACTAAATGTATTTAGTAAGGCATCCAAAACATTGAATGCTATTTTTTTTTTTTTAGAGTGTTAACCCTTTCACCTCAGGACGATTTTCCGTTTTTGTTTTATGCTTCCTTTTTCTGAGAGCCGAAACGTTTTTTATTTTTCCTTTAATCCTGCCATATGAGGGTTTGTGTTGTGGGGGCAAATTGTACTTTTAAAAGAAACCATGAAACTCATATAGTGTACAGGAATGAGGTCCTGGGTTTGAATCCCAACAAGGACACCATCTGCAATGAGTTTGCATGTTCTCTCCGTGTTTGCATGGGTTTCCTCCGGGTACTCCGGTTTCCTCCCACACTCCAAAGACATACAAATAGGGAATTTAGATTGTGAGCCCCGATGGGGACAGTGTTCCTGATGAATGTAAAGCGCTGCGGAATATGTTAGCGCTATAGAAAAATAAAAGATAATAAAAAGGAAAACAGAAAATAAATTCCAAGTGCGGAAAAATTGCACAAAAAGTGCAATTGCACGATTGTTTTGGGGTTATTTTATTCACAGTGTTCACTATATGGTAAAACTGATGTGTCAGTGTGATATCTCAGGTCGGTAGAAGTTCATAATGAGTTTGTATATACCAAACAGTATATACAGTATAGGTAACCAATATAGGTTTACTTTTATCTAAGGGGTTAAAAAAAGTTCAGAAGTTTGTTCAAAATAGCGATGTGCCTTTTGCGCCATTTTCCGCAACCCGTAGCATTCTCGTTTTTCAGGATATGGGACTTAATAATGACTTATTTTTTGCGTCTCGATCTGATGTTTTTAATGGTACCATTAATGGCACCATTGGTGCAGATGCTACGTTTTGATCACCTGTTATTGCATTTTGCTCAAAATTTGTGACGACCGAAAAACTTAATTTTGGCGTTTGGAAATTTTTTGCTGCTACGCCATTTGCCAATCAGATTAATTGATTTAATATTTGATAGATTGGGCATTTCTGAGCGATACCAAATGTGTGTATATTTTTATTTATTTTAACTGTTTCATTTTCAATGGGGCAAATGGGGTGTGATTTGAACTTTTAGGTTTTATTTGTTTTTTTTATTTTTTAAAACTTTTTGTTTTACTTTTTTTATTTTACTAGTCCCTCTAGGGTGCTATAAGGATCACCAGTCTGATTGCTCGTTTATTTCTGTTGATCAGAGTTGCACAGCTCTGATCAGCAGAAATGCAGCGTTCCTGTTAGAGATGGCGCTCTGCCGGCTGTAACAGGAACTACATCACAATAGCAACAGGAGGCATCACATGACCAGTTGCTACCATGGCAACCATCGGCTTCCCGTGATCATGTCACGGGGCATCTGATGGTGGCGGAGAATGACGATTTCCCTGCCGCAGCCATTTAAATTGCATTGTCACAGTTAACAGCATGATCTAAGGGTTTAACAGGCATGGGTGGATGGCAGATCCACCCACGCCTGTTAGCCGCACATGTCTGCTGTTTAAATCAACAGACATGTGCAGGGATTACCGCCGGCTGCTGAGGTGAGCCGACAGTAATCCCTGTACATGTCTGTTGATTACCCCTTTATGATTTAGGACATACCAGAGAGCTTAATCATCTGCAAAAGTGGTTGTATTCAAATTCTCAAACTTATGCCTCACTGGCATGACTGCATGAATCGGACAAGTGAATGTGAGAAAATCAATGTTAGTCAATGAGGCAGAGCAGATGAGCAATTTTTTTCTCATTGAGATTGGGGATATAAAAATAAGTTGCAGCATGCTGCAGTGGATGTGTAAATCAGACACAACTCACCAATACAGTCAATGTGTGCAAGAAAAAAACAGACATCACACCGACCATCCATATGTCGTTTGTTTTTTATGGATACATTACCATCTTGTAGCATAGAACACTATGAAAATTCCTGTAAATGACTGGAGAATAATAGTTGCTGAGAAAAAAAAGTGTATTGAATACACATGTCATAAGGATTCTAGGAGAGAAAATTGTGCACTCACATGACATGGAGTATCAAACGGATTTTACTCGTCCTACTCTCTTGGATGAAAATCAGACCAATTTTCTAAATGCTGTGACTCCAGCTTAGTACATAAAAAGAAGAAATCCAGAAAAGAAATGTCATTGTTATCAGAACAATATTCTAACACTAAAAAAGCTGTATCAAAAAGTTGCAGATTCTACCTTCTGGCATATACAACATGAAGGTACTCTCATATACTATATTAATTTATAGAGTAATCGATTAATTTAATCAGTGAAAATGTTACTTTTAACATGGGCTATACGATAATTTGTAGCTAGTCATTTCGATATACTTTACCGTAGTCATGCACAATTCATCAAAGTAGTAAGAGAGGATCTTAAAATAGACAGGCATGGGAAGTAGCTTGACTGTTCGTCCTGTATGAGATATTCACATGATAACCAATATACTTATGAAACTATGTAAATGATTAGATTATACATCTTTAAGATACCAACATAAATAATTCTGTAGATTTCTTACTAAGCCAGTTTTTCCTGTCACGTCCCATGCAAAATGCCAACTTACAGTGCCCTAGAGCTTTTTTAACAGCAAGTATACATAGGTTAGCAATGTTGTGACATGTGTTTAGGAGGCGTATGCTTATTTATGATCATATTAAGGAACCTTATATTTATTTTCAAATAGTTTTTTTAAAAAACAATTTACAAATATTCAGAGGGTTTGTACCAAGATTTCAAACTATCCCTTATTCGTAGGATAGTAATTAACTGATTGTTGGGGTATGGCATCTGGGATCCCCAGAGATCTCAAGAAAAGAACTCTACTGGCCCCACTTTGAAAGGAGGAACAGCTGAATATACACAACAGCACTGCATTCATTATCTATGGGGCTGTCAGTGATAGCTAAGTATGGCTCCACTGTATGGATAAAAGTTTCAGGGGACAATTACATTACACCTACAGGAGTACATCCCGGTTATGGTGTGTTGCACCTCACAAGGAATAAAGGTAACACACTAAAAAACTGCTACTGACCCTGCTGATTCCTGTACAGACTAGAGATCCCAACCCGACAGTCCCTTTTGAATCCGGTGTGAGTGTTAATAGCCCTGACCCCAGACTAAACTATGGCAATTCGGACCTATTCTGCCTGATCGGCCATTGAGTGCTTCACGTTCCTCCTAAAGAACTGGTGAGCAAAGCAAAGTGCAAATTATCTACAGAAGGGAAGGTGTGCTGATGTAGAAAGTGATCATAGAAGGAGTAAGACAAACAACAAAATACATGAAAGGGTGTATATTGCTAACAAGATAGGAGTAAAGAACAAACAGCAGAGAGAGGTATCCTAGCTGGACTTCTGCTGACTGGTATAAACAAACAGCAATATGGCTAGACATCAAAATGAGAATATTATCAGCAGTAAATATTAGTGTTGAGCCACCCCCCTAGTGTTCGAGTTCGGTTTGGTTCGTCGAATGGTGGGTTAGTTCGGCGAACACCTTCGAACCCCATTGAAAACAATGTCAGGCAAACACAAACACATACAAACACATTATACTGTACATATACACATACAGTTAATAAACATTGCCATTATACTTACAGATCCCCGCAACGCGTCCTGCACTCTGTCTCCAGCCGCTTTTCCTTCCGATCATCGCTGCGCCCTCCCGGTAACCAGCACTGATGATAATACCTTCCGTGACGTTGTCATAGCATGTAACCAGTCACGTGTCTATTATCTCATTGGCTACAGACTGGTCACGTGGCTAGACGTCATGCTAGGTCCTGTCAGGGCATCTGTCCGGTACGCGGTGCTCATTTGAGCATCTCTGTGTACCAGCGAGATGCTTGGGCATATGCTTGGCTCCTCGTTCCTGCATGCCGGCGCTCTTTACAGAGTCAGCCCACATGCAAGGACTGGATGCCACAGCTGGTGAATAGTGGCACCGGGAATCAGGTGATTGGAGATAACCGTTGCTATAGTAACTCACCTGTCTGATTACTATAGCAATGGTGGCAGCGGTGACGTCCCCGCTTACAACCCACAGCCTCTGCTCACTCACTGAGTGATTAGACTGCACGGAAGCAGCAGTGTCTTCCTCCTATGCAGTGCTGTCTGATGTAGCAGAGCTGCATGGGTTGAAGGAGAAAGAAGACAGAAGACCAGGATCATGGAGGGGTGAGGGGGAGTAATAAACATGGAGTCTCTAAGTGTGTCTGTGTATTTATTTCTATTAAAGTATTTTTTCTCTGTGTGGTGTCTTTTTTTTTTTAACCCTTTATTGGGGATTCTTAATGGCTGGGTCAAACTTGCCTTACATTAAGAATCTTAGCTACCGTGTTTTTCCAAAAATAAGACACTGTCTTATATTTTTCTTGCCCCCCAAAAGGGCTTATTTTTGGAGGAGGTCTTATTCTTGGAGAAACACGGTTGGGGGTAAGTTTACCCCCCAAAAAAGCAGACCTCCCCCCACTTCCCAGGAGACTCATACTCACCAGACCAGGACGTCTGCATGGTTCCCAGGTCCTCCTGTGATCTCCGGTCGGTGCTGCACCCCGTCCTACCCTGCTGCTAGCTGACATACTGACACACACAGAAGATCCCAGACACACACAGCAGATCACACACAGACACACAGCAGATTACAGATATACACAGCAGATCCCACACAGCAGATCGCAGGCACACACAGCCGATCACAGATACACACAGCCGATCACAGATACACACAGCCGATCACAGATACACACACAGCAGTTCGTAGATATACACAGCAGATCACACACAGCAGATCGCAGGCACACACAGCCGATCACAGATACACACAGCCGATCACAGATACACACATCCGATCACAGGCACACACAGCCGATCACAGATACACACATCCCGAACGCAGACACACACAGCCGATCGCAGAAAAACACAGCCGATCGCAGACACACACACACAGCCGATTGCAGACACACACACACACACACACACACACACATCACATCACATCCAGCACTTACGGCAGCAGAGAATGAGAGCAAGTCATGTGTCCGGCCGCAGGTCCTGTTCGTCGCGCTGCACTGCACTGCCTCTCAGGATTCTCCCGGCGAGAAGAGATCGGTGTCACTGGATGAGGTGAGTGTGTATGCGATCGATGTGTGTGCGATCCGATGTTTGTGTGTGTGTTGGATTTGTTGTTTGCGTGTGAGCCGATGTTTGTGTGTGCGATCTGGACACAAAAATGGGGAGAAGCCCATGTCGTTTTTTTTTTTAATTATTTCATGAAATTCATGAAATAATTAAAAAAAGGGCTTCCCTATATTTTTAGTTCCCAGCCGGGTACAAATAAGCAGCTGGGGGTTGGGAGCAGCCGTACCTGCCTGCTGTACCTGACTAGCATACAAAAATATGGCGAAGCCCACGTCATTTTTTTGGTGGGCAAAACACTCCTGCATACAGTCCTGGGTGGAGTATGCTGAGCCTTGTAGTTCTGCAGCTGCTGTCTGCTCTCCTGCATACACTAGTGAATGGAGCATGCTGAGCCTTGTAGTTCTGCAGCTGCTGTCTGCTCTCCTGCATACACTAGTGAAAGGAGCATCCTGAGCCTTGTAGTTCTGCTCCCCCTGTCTCTCCCTCCAGCATACAGTCCTGGATGCAGCATGCTGAGCCTTGTAGTTCTGCAGCTGCTGTCTGCTCTCCTGCATACACTAGTGGATGAAGTATGCTGAGCCTTGCAGTTCTGCTCCCCCTGCCTCTCCCTCCAGCATACAGTCCTGGATGGAGGATGCTGAGCCTTGTAGTTCCGCAGCTCCTGTCTGCTCTCCTTCATACAGAAAGACAGCAGACAGCAGTTGCAAAACTACAAGGCTCAGCATACTCCATCCAGGACTGTATGCAGGGGTTTTTCGCTCTCCAAAAAAATTACGTGGGCTTCGCCACGTTTTTGTATGCTAGCCAGGTACAGCAGGCAGCTACGGACTGCCCCCAACCCCCAGCTGCCTATTTGTACCTGGCTGGGAACCAAAAATATAGGGAAGCCCCTTTTTTTTTTTTAATTATTTCATGAATTTCATGAAATAATTAAAAAAAAAATGACGTGGGCTTCGCCCAATTTTTGTGTCCAGCCAGGTACAACTAGGCAGCTGGGGATTTGAATACGCAGCGCAGGGTGCCCAAGCTTTCTGGGCACCCCTGCTGCGAATTGCAGTCCGCAGCCACTCAGAAAATGGCGCTTTCATAGAAGCGCCATCTTCTGGCGCTGTATCCCACTCTTCCAGCTGCCCTGGTGACGGGTGGCTCGCTGGGTAATAATGGGGTTAGGGCTAGCTGTATATTATCAACTGGCCCTAAGCCCGAAATTCATGGTGTCGCGCCAATATTAGACATGGCCACCATGAATTTCTAGTACAGACACACAGAAAAATATTTTTATTAGAAATAAAGAACCCCCCTCCGCAGTAATCCTGGGTCAAGGGTCCTGCGCCGTCCAATCCGGATCCAATATGATCTGATCAGTTTGCTGGAAGGCAAAGCGATCAGATGATGTGTCAGATTCAAGGGCCAGAATCACATGACACAGCAGCTGATTGTATAAACGGCTTTTATACAATCAGCTGATGCATCAGTGCAAACCCCCCCCAAAAAAAAAAACTACACACTTCTGTGCAGACTCCTGTTCGACAGCAGCAGCTGATAGTTTAGCCGGCTGGGCGGTAAAAAGCCGGCCTCACCGCTCGACTTAGTGTCAACTGATTCCGTCAGGTGACCACATCAGCTGGTCATCGCCAGGTCTGAGAGAGAGAAGAGGAGAGAGAAGAGGAGAGAGAAGAGGAGAGAGAGGAGGAGAGAGAAGAGGAGAGAGAGGAGGAGAGAGAGAGAGGAGAGAGCAATGCAGCCTCCTTCCGTGAACTGCTCCGATTTTAGAGTTGTGTCTCGTGGCTCACAGCTGATGTCCGGCTCCTCCCCTCAGTGCATAATTAAATTAAATTAAAATTATAAATAAATAATAATTATAATTTAAAAATAAATTAAACTCTTTACCAGGAAGGCCAGGACTCGAACTCGTGAACTAATTCTCCTTAGGCAGTAGCTCTACCCATTGAGCCACTGTCTCTAATGAAAAGCATAGGAAGATTTGGTAATCTTGACCTCTGTATTGCAGTAGAGAATCTAGAAGTGGATTATTCAGCTACAAAGAGGAGAGAGAGAGAGAGAAAAAGAGAAAAAAAGAGAGAGAGAGAGAGAGAAAAAGAGAGAAAAAGAGAGAGAGAGAAAAAGAGAAAGAGAAAAAGAGAGAGAGAGAAAGAGAGAGAGAAGAGGAGAGAAGAGGGAAGAGAGAGAGGAGAGAGAGAGAAGAGAGAGAGGAGAGAGCAATGCAGCCTCATTCCGTGAACTACTCCGATTTTAGAGGTGTGGCCCACGGCTCACAGCTGATGTCCGGCTCCTCCCCTCTGTGCATAATTAAATTACATTATAATTATAAAGAAATAATAATTATAATTTAAAATTATAAATAAATTAAATTCTTCACTGGGACAGCCAGGACTCAAACTCGTGAACTAATTCTCCTTAGGCAGCAGCTCTACCCATTGAGCCACTGCCTCTAATGAAAAGCATAGGAAGATTTGGTAATCTTGATCTCTGTATTGCAGAGAGAGAGAGACACGAGGGCACTACCTGAGTGAAGTCTCTGGTGACAGCGCGGCTCACTTCAGTTGCTACGTGGAGCTGACGCAGAGCGCTCGTGTTCTACGGCGCTCCCTGTCAGCTTCATGTAGCAGAGCTGAAAGCGTCATGTGGATTACTTCAGACCTGGATTGTTGTTTGGGGATTAATAAAGAGGTAAATGAGGGGATTTTTTGTCTTTTATTCCAAATAAAGGATTTTTTGTTGTGTGTGTGTTTATTTACTTTCACTTACACGTTAATCATGGAAGGTATCTCGGGGAGACGCCTGTCATGATTAACCTAACCTTATTACCCTTATGGCCACCACACCAGGGCAATTCGGGATGAGCCGGGTAGAGTCCCAGGACTGTCGCATCTAATGGATGCGGCAATTCCGTGCGGCTGTTGGCTGATATTGTTAGGGTGGTGGGCTCTCCATATCGTGGGGCTCCCCTTCCTGAGAATACCAGCCTCCAACCATGTGGCTTTATCTTGGCTGGTATCAAAATTGGTGGGACCACAGGTTTTTTTTTGTTTTTTTTAAATTATTTATTTACTTTACTGCACAATATAGACTTGCCCGTCGGCAGCTGTGATTGGTTGCAGTGAGACAGCTGTCACTCAGCGTGGGGGCGTGTCTGACTGCAACCAATCATGGGCGCCAGTGGGCGGGGAAAGCAGGGAATACCAGATTTAATAATTAGCGGCAGCCATTTTCAAAAGAGGAAAATCCGCCGGAGCTTTGCGACAGCCATGCAGCTGGTCGGTGAGTAGGAAAGAGAGAGGGATTGTGCTGGGGACGCAGGACGCATGCAAACACACAACGTGCGCACATAGCCTTACTG
Source organism: Anomaloglossus baeobatrachus (assembly GCF_048569485.1). NCBI lineage: Eukaryota > Metazoa > Chordata > Amphibia > Anura > Aromobatidae > Anomaloglossus > Anomaloglossus baeobatrachus. Next base: position 109,986,826 of record NC_134354.1, on the reverse strand, counting down.
TGAAAAGCCACGCTTTTGGTGATCGAACCGTTATCGAACGGTAACTCGAACTGCCGAACATGAAGCAAATCGTTCGAGTTCGTCGAACGACTCGAACACCGCCCAAAATCCCTCCAATTTGAAATTGTTGAACGGTTCGAATCTCTAGTAAATACCAGCAGGAGGAAAGTATTTAAAGCAGAACCCTAAAGGTGATTGGGCAGACAAACAAGTAAATTAATACACCTGTTACCCTAATAAAACTAAAACAAAGATAACAGAAACTAAGCACCCAAACAACATTTTTTTTCTGCTGGGGTCTGGTGTACAGACAAGCTGAACACAAAGCACCGACTCAAGGATTGGAGTCTAGATGCAGAACAGTATCCCCCTTCTATAAGAGTCCACTGTAACCATAGAGATCCCAAATCCTCTGACAGGACTCTCTTACTAGGCGATCCACATGCAAATCTTTCGCATCAACCCAAGAATTATCTTCCGGACCGAAATCCTTCCATTTAATGAAACTTTAAAGAAGAGAAGAATGGAAGGAATTATTAATTGTCCACGCAATCATAAGTTGGATCCTGACTGTGAGAAGATTAATGATTTTAATTACCTTATACGGACCAACAAATTTAGGAGCACATTTTCTTAATTGACCTTTTAGATGGAAATTTTTTAAGATAGCCACACAAAATCTTTTACCTTAGAAACAGAAGCCCTCTTACATCTGCGGTTTGTAGTTGTAACGTACTGGAGGTGGATTCACGGGACCGTACCACAGCGAGGCAACCAGGAGCAAACCCATACACAGGGACTGTCCAGTCACCCCACCAGAGGGCCTAGATGCACGGTAGCTGGAACACTAAGGGTACAAGGTCTGAGTCCTTCAAAGATCTGCACAGGGAAAGTCTATTAGTTTACAGGGAACTGTAGACAGGACGGATGTCCGGAACCAGGTTCAGGTGCTGAGAAAGAACAGCCGACGGGGTCCAGATCCAGCGAGAATAGCAGGCTGAGGTTACCAGGTTGAATCGGGGACCGGTGACGGGATCAGGCTGAGGGAAGATGGTGGGATCCACATCAGACAGTCACCGGGACGCTTCCTGGAGGATCAGCAATCTGGACCAGGTCAGGACGGCAGACGAACTCTGCGGAAGAGACAGTGTTATACAGAAGACAAGGCACATAGAGACCTGAACACCTAGCTATGGAAGCACATTGATCAGGCACCGCCCATAAGTAACAAGAAGTCTTTTATACCCTGCACTTGCAATCAGACACATACTGTTCCAGGGATGCTGGCACTATAAGACCAGGCGACTGAGCGCGCCCGCGCCCTAACGCGCATGCATGAAGCCCGGAAGCCAGAGGCAAGCACAGAAGGCCGGGGACAGGGCGCAGAGGAATCGGGGACACAGAGACCGGATCAGTGGGTATGGAGTGGTGCCGGGACACAGAGACCGGATCAGTGGGTATGGAGCAGTGCTGGGACACAGAGACTGGATCAGTGGGTACAGAGCGGTGTCGGGACACCGTAAGCGTGACAGTAGTTCTCTTGGTCCAATTGCAAGTTATCAACAGATATTTTTCAACTTCTCTCCAGACCTTAATCAAAGAAGAATATCTCTCCTCCTCTGGGACTGACTGCAAACCAGAAAAATTACCAAAATCTGGATGAAAAGAAAAAAAACTTTCCTTTTTACTTTTTTTTATTTATTTTACTAGTCCCCCTAGGGGATTATAAAGATCAGCAGTCTGATCATTTGTTCATTACTGGTGTATTTTCACAAGTAGTTCAGACGTATCTGGGTAGGTTTTCAGAAAGTGCTGAACTACTAAGTTGAGCACGTGGGCCAAGCATGGCATGTGTGATAGCTTGCAGACTTTCAGAGATGCCACTAAGTTATGGACATTATCACGTACCAGCATGCTGGTCTGCGTACTAAGCAGCTCGAGTGCCGAGTATGCTCTCCCATCACTAGTGTTGATTTGGCAACTAAATTCCTCAGATGTCAATTCAATTGATCGGTGGTGAGATGTATTATGAAATCAATCTGTTCCTCCAAAAAAACAACCATAAGAAAGCTTTTCATTGCATCACATAAACATACCCATATAGGAAACGACCAATCTTTTAACAATTAGAAACTTAAACTCCAGCAGAGAGAATCTGAAAATACACCAATGTGGGAGGAGCCCACAATTGGTTAACAGCAGCTCATAATCAACATAATCAACAAAGAGAACCTGAGCCAAAATGCTGAAACTCAATAAATATTTATTGAGAAAAAATTCAAAGTGCACAGTGCAAAAACATAAACACAGTTAGAAAGATGGTAATACAGGAGGAGGACGGGGATGATAAGAATTATCGGGTACAGACCTCTGGCAATGCAGATGTAAATGAAACTTACATATGTAGCCCCTGAAATACAAAATTAATGATCCATGATACCATATTTTTACCAAGTGGCAGTAAGGAAAGTGGCCATTAATTGAATGGTCACATTACATGCAATATTGCAAGTGCAGAGAATCAAGGAAAAATTCAGAAAATAGTTAGTTAATTAATTAGCAAATGCTAATAGGCATAGGTGAGACCATATATCCCAAAATAAGAGAGGTATTACCAGGGACCGAGGGTGGAAGAAAGGCCCCGACGTACGTTTCGCTGCCCTCAGCACATATCCGGCCGCTGCATCATGAGGGAAAGTAGTAGGTAGTCATAGAAGCTACCTACTACTTTCCCACATGATGAAGCGGTCTACCTACGCCTATTAACATTTACTAATTAATGAACTATTCTGGGATATTTTTGTTCAAAATGGGGTGCAGAGTGTACATTAATGAGAAAAAAAATGAACTTTTTTGAATCTACTGAATGGCTGCAATGAAACAAAGAGTGAAAAATTTAAAGGGATCTGAATACTTTCTGTACCCACTGTATATACCAGGATTGGCCAAAGATTGGGGACATATATATATACTAGGAGGGGATATATATATCAGGACGGTCGACATATTTATCAGGAAGTGGCCCAGGATGGGAGACAGTAGTACAGGATCGTGGACATTACTACATAAAGAGTGAGAGGGGCAGCTCAAATGTCTTTATAAGATTTAAAATACAACAGGGACCCATACATCTGACCAACATGCTGTGGGGGGTGATGGCACAGATCAAAAGTTTGCACCTGGGCCCATAAGACTCTAGTTATGACATTGGCCCCAATCACAGCCACAGCTAGTTAAACTTTATGGCCTCAGCAGAGAAGGCCAGTCGTGTCTGACAACAATGAGGTTAAACGCGGCCACAACGCCTTCTGTCCCTAAGTTACCGGGGTGCCCCGGGCCCTTGCGGCACATTTTATGCAGGAGTTGAGAGGCCAATAATGATTAGGTGCGTGCGCCTGCCCACTCATATGTCCACTCACAGTAGGTAGTGTCACAGCTTACCTTTTCCTCCTTTCTGCACAATGACATCTGCATGTTACTAAACATGAGAACATGTATACCTGTATAGAAAACATTCCCAAGGAAATAGAATCACCTATAATGTCTTGTGATATACAGTATATCACAAAAGTGAATATACACCTCTGATTTTTGCAAATATATGATTATATCTTTTCTTGGGACAACCCTGAATATATGATAAATTAAGACAATGTACAGTAGTCAGTGTACAGATTGTATAACAGTGTAATTTTAGTGTGTCCTCTAAATTACTCAACACAACCATTAATAGCTAAACCGGTGACAACAAAAGTGAGTACACTCATAAGTGAAAATGGCCAAATTGTGAAAATTTTGTGTTTCCACCATTATTTTCAAACGGTCCTCTTTGGCCTCCAACTCAGCAGCATTCACATGTGTATGCCAAAATTCCTTGCCTAACCAGCCCAGTATAATGATATTTACTAAAATCAATATTAAAAAAAAGCATTTAATAAGTACATTGTTCCTATGTTAATTAGGTATTTGACTAGTCAAAAGGGTTTGTTAGTACCCCAGACTAGTCATCCTTCTTTCCATATTATCACACCCCTGTGGGCATGATAACATGATTTCCAAGCTCCTTAAAATCTTGTGCATGCACTCGGTCCATTTCTGCAGTGTGCCTCTGAACCTGGATGTTCTCGTCCCAACTTTAGAGATGCGCACTGCGCATAATCCAGGAGGACGTCGGAGGAGGAATAAATGCTGAGGACCAATTCCACAAATGTCCGCCCCTGTTGCAGCCGTCAATCACACTGCAGTGCATTTCTGAAACTTTGATTAAACATATTTCATTATCCAAGCATCAGATCTTTCTATGACAGGTATGCCTGGATTCACCATCTTAGGGGTACTTTGCACGTTGCGACATCGCAGGTGCGATGTCAGTGGGGTCAAATCGAAAGTGACGCACATCTGGCGTCGCTGTCGACATCGCAGTATGTGAATCCTTTTACATACGATTAACGAGCGCAAAAGCGTCGTTATCATATGATCGGTGAAGGGTCCGACATTTCCATAATTTTGCAGTACCGACGGTACGATGTTGTTCCTCGTTCCTGCGGCAGCACACATCGCTGTGTGTGAAGCCGTAGGAGCGAGGAACATCACCTTACCTGCGTCCCGGCTGCAATGAGGAAGGAAGGAGGTGGGCGGGATGTTTATGTCCCGCTCATCTCCGCTCCTCCACTTCTATTGGCCGCCTGCCATGTGACGTTGCTGTGACGCCGCACGACCCGCCCCCTTAGGAAGGAGGCGGGTCACCGGCCAGAGCGACGTCGCAGGGCATGTAAGTGCATGTGAAGCTGCCGTAGCGATAATGTTCGCTACGGCAACAATCACAAGATATCGCTGCAGCAACGGGGGCGGGGACTATCGTGCTCGACATCGCAGCATCGGCCTGCAATGTCGTAGTGTGCAAAGTACCCCTTTGTGCCAGTATGGCACTGCCTTTAATTCATATCGAAAAATTCTGGTCGTTGGTTCTCTTTAACCCCTTAACAAATGGGTGATTTTCTGCTTTTTGTTTTTATTCTGATCAGGAGAAATGCTGCGTTCTTGTTCTAGTTGCTGCTCTGTCAGCTGTAACAGGAACAACGTCATGATAGCGACAGGAGTCATCACATGACCGTGTGCTACTATGACAACCATCGGCTGCGCTGGGCCTGCGATGGCGGTGGGGAAAGGCGCGTACCGTGCTGCGGGCATTTAAATCGCACTGTCACTTTTTGACAGCGCGATTTAAGGGCTTAACAGGTATAGGTGGATCGCAGATCCACCTGCGCCAACAAGACACACATGTCTGCTGTACAAATCAGTAGACATGTGCGGAGATCACATGATTTAGGACGTACCATTATGTTCTCAGTCGTGAAGGAGTTAAAGAAAAATAAATAATAATATACCCAAAAAGAGTATTGGATATTTTAAGAAATTTAGGTTAGAGTTGGGCCCTGTCAAGAGTCTACCTTGTTGTGATGGCAGGCTTAAAAAATCTTTTTGCCAAAACAAAAGCTGATGGCTATGTATGGGATATGGTGTTCGATGGGAACTTTTAATGTGTGATTGGGAAAGATGGAATGAAGACGTTTTTCCAAGAGTGGACAGTGGGACTTTGGAAGGTTGAAGGGGTGGAGGTGGAGCTGGGTGCCGCCTGGGCGGACTCTCACTGAGGCTCGAAAATGTTGCCAGTATTGGGCCCTGAAATTCCTGAACCTATAATCCTGAGGACCTTTAGGAGTCTTACAGACATCAGTGATTATTTTCAAAATTCAGTCCCAGTGTCATCAGTGCTTCTGATCCATGTTTTCACTATTATTCATTTACTTTGCGGGTACTGTAAAATGCTGCGTTTTTTTCTACAGAAAACGAAAGCATGAAAAAAAATTGTCAGAAACACTGTAACAACGCAACTTATAAAAAAAGCCCATACAGTCTGGGCACATAGGCTATGCGGTCTGTAATATAGTCATGTGAAATAGTCCTTTCTCTGTTTTATACAACTATAATGTTTTTTATAAACTTTGGAAAGCTCAAAAAACAAAGTATTTCTGTATAGATTTTAATTAGTTCCTTTTCTTCCAAAGATAAATTGAAGGAGAATGTTTTAAAGATATTTTAATTTTTAACACACATTTTTAATAAGAAATCGGGAAGCAGCAATATAATATGCATAATAGGATGTATACAAACAATGTAATCATTATTGTGACTACAGAAAGAAGAAATTTGTGATCTGAAGAATGTTCTGAAATAAAAAATTGATTTCAGATTTGAAATTGTAGATATTTATTAATAATACGGTATGTAAATATGTTCTCCGTTACTGAATGTCTATGTTATTTGACATTTTCCACTTCCAATCAGCTCTTTGTTCACAGAAGAAGAAAGAAACATTTACAGAGTGCGCTCATCTGTTTTAATTAGTAAAATTGCTACTGTTTAATGATGTGAATGCTAAAATGAATTTTCTTGCAGCCAAGGCAGAAAAAAGAATGATTGCACAAGGGTGTGTCTAAATTACTGACTAAAGGGGATGAAAGAAAAGGAAATAAAATTGGGAGGAAGGTGTGGAATTGGGAGGTAGACATAGAGGGATAAAAAGAACAGAGCCTTTGGAAGGGAGGGGCACAGGCAAAGACTTAATTCATTGGCAAGCTGTATGTTCTTTATTACAAATGACTTTGTACATAGGATTTTATATAGATATAATATTTTGCTATGGTGTTGCACCTATCGTCTACCACTATACTAAGGAGAGGAGATCTGCAATTAAACATCTGCTTCAAAGAACAGAGAAGTGTCATAATTATCATGGTGACTCTTCCTTTAAAATAATATAATAAATCATGGTGTGATCATATGGATCACTGATAGGTTTTATTAAACGGGTTGGCTGCTTTGATCGATGCCTTTTTGGTAAAGATGTTTCCTAAAGATATGTTGATTACAGTGAAACCTATTAGTGAAATCTCCAGCATCAAATGTTCGTTTTAAGGCCTCGGTTCCACTTGCGCATAGCTTCTGATGCGAGAGCACCGGAAGTGATATGTTAATGACCTTCTGCTGCGAGCGTGAGCCAAGTGTCATGCGACTGTGATGCGATCTTGTGACAGGTCACAGCTGCGGAGAATATAAATAAAATAAAAATTAATTTTTAAAAATAAAAGATGAATATTCTTGTACCTATCCCGGCCTCCTCATTTCCTGATCCTACCTAGATTCCCCTGCTACTGTAGTCTACAACCTTCCTCTTAGGTCAGGACAGGTATGTGACATCTGAGGATAATTAATGATTGCAGCAGTCTGTATCAGCTCTGTAGAATCTGTTCTGGTCATACTGATATGTGAGCCATAGACTCTGTTACTTAGGCCGGGGCCACAAGGGGGACTACTGCGATCCTCGCATGACACTCGGCTCACGCTGGCAGCACAGCAGGAGCCGAGTGTCATGCGAGTGTCACTGCCACTGAGGTCCGATCATGTGATCGGACCACAGCTGCAGGGGGCGGGCCGGTGCTGAGGAAGGTAGGGAGGGATTTATCTCCCTCTCTCCTCTGTTGCTGTCTATTGCCATTCTCACTCCACACTCGCATTACACCGGTGTACCGCGAATTCAGTCCGATGTTTATCTCGCTCCAAGGACTTGGATGGGTGCGAGAGAAACAGGATCGCATTGCACCCGCATTATGCTGCCACTATTTTCTCGGTCCGATTAGGGCTGAGAAAATAATCGCTCATGGGTGCTGGCACATAGAGTAATATTGGTCCGAGTGGAATGCAATGTTTTATCGCATTCCCGTTGCTCCGATTTTCACGCCTTGTGTCTTAGGCCTTAGGGGTACTTTACACACTGCGACATCGCTAGCATCGGCTAGCGATGTCCAGCGCAATAGTACCCGCCCCCCTCGCACATGCGATATGTGTTGATTGCTGCCGTAGCGAACATTATCGCTACGACAGCGTCACACGCACATACCTGGTCGGTGACGTCGCTGTGACCGCCGAACAATCCCTCCTTCAAGGGGGGGGTGCATTCGACGTCACCGCGACGTCACTAATCAGCCGGCCAATAGAAGCAGAGAGGCGGAGATGAGCGGGACATAACATCCCGCCCACCTTCTCCCTTCCGCATTGCCGTCGGGATGCAGGTAAGGAGATGTTTGTCGCTCCTGCGGGTTTACACACAGCGATGTGTGCTGCTGCAGGAGCGACAAACAACATCGCACCTGCAGTCAATCTGACATTATGGAAATGAACGACGTTACACAGATCAGCGAGATTGTACGCTTCTGTGCTCGTTCATTGTTCCATCTACGATTTACACGTTGCGATGTCGCTACCGGCGCCGGATGTGCGTCACTAACGACGTGCCCCCGACGATATAGTGGTAGCGATGTCGCAACGTGTAAAGTACCCCTTAATCTGACTTTCATTACGAATGTAAAATGCAATTTACAAGCTTCTTTCTCCAGAGAATATATCCGTGAATTAAATATAGCTCCAACAGTAGTCCCTATTTCTTCTTATTTTATCCCAAAAGGCTACTATATATACTATGCTTTAGAATTGGAGCAGAGTGATCAATAAAATCTGCCTTGCTTTTCATCTTTATAAATACATTTCTCATTTGCTTCTCAAATCCTTGTTTATTGATGTTGATCCATTGAACTACTAAGAAACATTGTGTTTTGTGAAAATCTATGGGGGCCGCATTTGATAAATAGTGCATTGTACGCTGTCTCTTTGATAAATCTGAAGGCGTTTTTCTTTTATATGTTAATGCCAAACTATACCAATGTCATCATACATTTCATGTACGGTCACGAATATCCAACAGTTAGTTTTCCACAAATATTTAGAGCACAGATGATTGAAGTCAGAATAGAAGAACTTCTGTAATGTGTTTTAATAAAAGAAAGTCTCATAGAACGCATTTTAGCCGTTACACATAAACAATATTAAACCTTAGTACATCCCCTGGTTATACACGCATATATTTTAATTTTATGACTAAAGTGTTTTCTTTATTTATTCATCCTCGCATTCTAGAGCAGTAATCTTAATATTTTCTGTTGTCGTAGCTGTACAAGGGTTTGTTAATTGTGCGACTAGTACCGATAGTATTTTTAAATGGCACCTTTTCAGCGTACATGTAATCAATAAATTATATATGAGTTAGTTTTTGTTAAATTGTTTGGATAGGGAATGCAAAAATAAATATTTTCTACAGTCGGTGCCAGTGCATAAATGATACTAAACATGAATAATGTTATTTATGTTAAGTTACATTTTGCACAATTTAGAGAAATTAGTTTTTCTTCTGCAAAGTTTCTTGGATATTTTTTTTTACCAGATGAGTTGTAGTTGCTATTGGTACCATTTTAAGGTAAATATGATTCATCACCATATCTTTTTTTTTTTTTAATTATATTAAGCACTGAAATGATCGAATTAATTGCCCGATGTGCTGCTCAGGAGGCCGAAGTGTTGAGCTCCTGTGTGAGCGATGTAAGGGCCAAATACAAAAGTATATAAGTACTGTAAAGAAACCACATCTACTCCTGCTTTACTCATCTGTGTTTTTTTTATCATTATTATTTTTATTTCAATGGAACAAATATATTATCATTGCAAGCCTTAAGGGCACTTTACACGCAGCGACATCACTAGCGATGTTGCTACCGAAAGCACCTGCCCCTGTCGTTTGTGAGTCACGGGCAAATCGCTGCCCGTGGCGCACAATATCGCTAGTACCCGTCACACATACTTAGCTTCCTAGTGACGTCGCTGTGGGCGGCGAACAACCTCTTTCTTAAGGGGGAGGTTCGTGCGCCGTCACAGCGACGTCATACAACAGCCCGCCAATAGAAGCGGAGGGGCAGAGTCTAGCCACATTATTGACACGACCACCTCGTTGCCGGCAGGACGCAGGTACGTTATTGTTCGTCGTTCCCGGGGTGTCACACGTAGCGATGTATGCTGCATCAGGAACGACGAACAACCTGTGTCCAGCACGAGCAACGATTTTTTGAAAATGAACGACGTGTCAACAATCAACGATTAGGTGAGTATTTTTGATCGTTAATACTCGCTCATAGGTTTCACACACAACGACGTCGCTAACGACGCCGAATGTGCGTCACGAATTCCGTGACCCCGACGACATATCGTTAGCGATATCGTTGCGTGTAAAGCCACCTTTAGTGTTCAGCTAAATCCAACTTAGATCCATGGGATCCGCTTTCCATGGATTTCTGTATAACATTGATCTTTTTTCACTTCCCTTTCAGGGGTCTCATACTCAAGGCCCACGGACCAAATCCTTCCCATCACATCATTTTATGTGGCTGACGAGCTGGGTTGCCATAAAATCTGGGTGCTTTTCTTAGCCGCCATAGCGTCAGGCAGATAAAAGCACCGTCTATGAGTTTTAAAAATTTTCGACATTTTGTACCACACATGCGATAAAGAGGCTGGTCATGTGCAGTACAAACAGTAGTTGCTAAAATTTATCGGCTCCTGGAAGGTGTGACGTCATTTCCGTCATGTGTTGTCGGCGTCACTTCCATTCCGGAGCGCTCCCTATCTTTAGCCCTTTTTCACTATATCAATGAGAAGCTGCAGGTGAAAAAGGGCAAAGGGTGGTGGGATTTGGGGGGGGGGTCTATACTGCTACGGAATTCCTGTGATGGGGTTTAGAGGGGTCTATAATGCTGGGGAGATGTCTGTGTTGGGATTTTGGAGTGCTATAATTCAAGGGGATGCCTGTGGTGGTTTTTGGGGTGTGTACAAGGCTGGGGGATGCCTGTGGTGGGGTTTTAAGTGTCTATACTGCTGTGGGGATAACTGTGTTGGGATTTGAGGATGTGTGTGAAATTCTTTAAGGATGTCTGTTATGGGATTTGGGAGGTATACCTTGCTGGCAGGACTCCTGTGGTGGAATTTAGGGGTTTGTGATGTTTTAGGGATGTGTGTTGTGGGCTTTTGGGGGTATGCAATGCTGGGGGACTCCAGAGGTGAGATCATTGTGGGTCCCTTATGTTGTGGGTATGCTTCCGTTGGAATTTTGAAGGTCTATGATGCCTACGGTGAAATATGGGGTGTGTTCAATGCTAGGGAGGAAGCTTATGCTGAGATTTACACCCCAGGAACAGTGCTTTTAGCCCCGCAATCTAGGAATAGTGCCCTTAGGCCTACAACCCAGGGACAGCACCCTTAATCTTATGACCCAGAGACAGCTCTTGGTTAGCTCTACTACCCATGGACAGCTGTCATATAGATTTACTACCCAGGGGCAGCTCTCTTATAGTCTTACTATACAGGGACAGCTGTAGTGTAGCCCTACTACCCAAGGACAGCTCTTGTATAGCCCTTCTACCCAGCGACAGCTCTCTTATGGTCCTACTAACCAGAGACAGCTGTTGAATAGCCCTAGTACCCAGGTACAGTTCTTGTAAAGCCCTGCTACCCAGGGACAGCTCTCTTATAGCCCCTGGCCAGTTTGTGCATTGCAGTCCATGCTTATACTGTGTTGCATGGAGATCTTCATGAGCCCTTAAAATTACAAGCTGCCCTTTGAAGACAACCATAATGCTGATGTGGTCCTTGATGGTGTGGCGCCCCTGACCTGGTCAGGCACCACTGAGTACTGCACCCATGCTGGGTGAGTGCAAACAGGTAATCCCAAAGGCTCAGTAGGGTGTGTACACACAGGCACATTGTAACTAGGTCTCACACACACATTAGAGGGGACCCTGAACAGACCCAGGAGGGGGCGTGGCTTCCACATCTCAGCTAGTGGTGCAGTAGAGAAGCTGGAAATGAGTTGTTGCAGTGGCAGTCAAGGGAACAGGAGCTGGAGGTAGCCGAGTCTGAAGTGCAGACGCAGGAGAGCAAACACACACTAGTCAGACCCTGCACGTGTAGTGGCCGCTGATGGGGGAGTACATTGCCACACAGTCAGCCTGAAAAACTCCTGCAGAAGAGAAAGGACAGGCAGTTGAGTAATGAAGCAAGTACGGGGAACAGGTCCCTAGAGCCAGACATCCATTTAGTGGTCTGCTAAATCCTGCAGGTGGTGGGACTAGAGGTTCCACACCAACCAACACAGAGTCCGAGCATCAGCAGCAACGAGGGGGCCCATAAGGAGGATCGAGCCTGCAGCTATCCACCTTGGTCCACGCTGCCAGCAAACGGGCCAGAAAGGGGAGAAAAGGCAGTTGTGACTTCCCTGGATGAATCCCACGGTACTTTAAGTCAGGGGTTGTCCGAAACAAGAAGTGCTAGGAAGGCGAGTCAGCAGTCACCCCTATACCAGACTGAAGGATACCTGGTTCTCTCTGGTCTATCTCAGTATCGCCCGGGCTACCTCACAAAACCAACTGAATGTGAGTAAACAAGTTGAAAGACTTTCTGGACTGTGACTAAGTTATTCTGCGACCTGTTCTACACACATACACCCGAGCCCCTGGGGCCAGCCACACTCTCAGGAGACTACACCACCAGACTGCAGATTCCATCAGCCCCAGACGCTCGTTAAACTGCAGTGGCGGTCACCTATAACCCTGACCGCAAAACCGAGAGTGGGGTCACGACTTAGAAGTAAACAACCTGACCTACCTAATGCCAGAGGGATCCCTAAAGAGGCGTCCCCGCAGTGTCCCAGAGGCGACCGCTGCAACGCTGTGGTGGGCGACTCATCTTGCGTCACGAACAGGATAAGAACTAGACCTGTTGAGACAGGTGACCATGCGCCTTGGAGGTCCATTCAGAAAATTTGGACCGCCGCCATGTTGACATTGCAAAAGCGCGTGACGTTGAAGACTGCAGCCTGTGCAGAAAGAGAGTACCGCCCGCAAAGAGGTGTGGCTGCTTTGGAACCCCTGGAGCATCTTGGCCCCGCGAGAAAGGGAGATGGGGCGGATCTGACCCTAGACGGCGGGGATGTCCCAGGCTGGTGGAAAAAACGAAACAGAGCAAGGAGTGTGGGCAGAACCTGGCAAACAGCGAGCAAGGCAAGATGGCGTCCGCAAGAGATGACCAGGAAGACCTGGGATGGACCAGGCCGATGACCGCCGCTGAGCTAGAGGCTGAAGTCGGGAGAATGGCCGACAGGATGAAGGAGCAGAGCAGGCGGGAGATGGCTGTGTGGAGGAAGGAGATGGTGCTGGCCATAAGGAACCTGCAGATGCTGGTGCCACCCACGCCGATCTGGAGTCATCACCGGTGATAGAGACCATGCTGCGGGAGATCTACGGCCTAACCCTGGGTGAGTCCCACACTGCCCCTGCCCGATCTAGTGTGCTGACCCCGCGGGCGCTGTTACCAGAGGCCGATGAGATCCCTGCTGCGATCCCGGATGCAATCCCTGCTGTGATCCCTGCTGCGACGTCCAGAGCAGTGCCGATGGCCAGACCAGACCAGGCTGCAACGCCTCCTGTCCCGGCCAGACCAGACCAGGCCGCAATGCCTCGTGTCACGGCCAGACCAGACCAGGCCGCAACGCCTCATGATACGACCAGACCAGGCCACAACGCCTCTTATCCCTGTGGCCCGGTATGAAGCGGACCGAGAAATTATGCGGATAAGGAGAGAGCCAGAGGCCCAGTTCCCCACGCACCTAGGGGACATGTACCTGGTGCCTAAGCTGCCAGATCGACCTGAAGCGGTCCCAGCACCCTCTCTGCCAGAGAGGGACCCATCACCCTGCCCGGCTGATAGAGGTTCGTCCCCAGAGCTGCTGCCATTCAACCGACTGGAGGAGCACACAGCACCCTTAAAGAGTAAAGGCCCTGTCACACACAGAGATAAATCTGCGGCAGATCTGTGGTTGCAGTGAAATTGTGGACAATCAGTGCCAGCTTTGTGGCTGTGTACAAATGGAACAATATGTCCATGATTTCACTGCAACCACAGATCTGCCAAAGATTTATCTCTGTGTGTGACGGGGCCTTAAGGGAGGCCTGGAGGTCGCGCTGATGTGCCCCCAACGACCAGAAGAGACTGCAGCACCCCCTGCCGAGGAGGAAGACCTGACTGCCTACAGCCCTGGCATGTATGTGACCTGGGAGCCAACTGGTGAACAGGTGATGGTGATGCGGAGGCCATCCCATAGAGGACAGCAGAGTGTGAGGACAAGACACCCCCTTGTGCAACCTACCGCTGAGAAAGAACAAGTGGAGGCCAGGGACCTGAAGGAGAAGCAGTCCCTGCAGCAGACCTGGTTTAAGGCTAGAGGTCCTCTCCATCATGGGGTAGTGGAGGAATTTAACCTGCGCACAGGATATGGCTTTATTGTAGAGTCTGGAATAACAGAAGACATTTTCGTCTCAAGAAGAGATGTGCAGGCCCACCTACAATGAGGACACCCAGATCGAGACCTCTATATGGGGATGTGGTCGAATATACCAGACACATGGGTGAAAGAGGCTAGTACACCTTAGATGTTATGCAGTGCCCTAAGAACGCCGTGGCAAGTCCAAGCTCCACCCCCACTGCTGCTATCAGGTCCCCAGCGCCACCGCCACCAGGAGACGCTCAAGGTACCAATGAAGATACAACCCAAGATACATCACTAGATACAGCTCGAGTTACAGCACAAGATGCAGCTCAAGAAGAAGCTCCAGATGCAGCACAAAGTGTCACAAGTGCTCAAAGCACCCAAGATGTTACATCCCAGAACCCGAGCATTGAAGTGCCAAGCCTTGATCATGAGAGAAGGAGGTCCATATAGTTTGAAAAGTAAAGAAAAGTCTAACCTGTTTTAAAGTTGAAGCAACGTTAAAAAGTTAAAGAAATGCGCCTGTGGCGCCCCTGACCTGGTCAGGCACCACTGAGTACTGCACCCATGCTGGGGACAGTACAATACAGGTAATCCAGATGGCTGACCGAGGTGTGACTACACAGGCGCATAGTGATCAGGTCTCACACATGTACCCATGAGAGGACCCCTGGGGATCCCAGGAGGGGGAAAAGCCTTCACCTTCACTGGAATAGTGGAGGGGGCCAAAAGCCTCCATCTCCTCTCAAGGGGTGTGGTAGAGAGCCTGGTTGCTAGGTGGCGTAGGCAGGCACAAGGGGAAAAGAGAAGGAGGAGTAAAGAGTCTGAAGCAGAGTGTGGAGGAGTGAGGAGCAGGAAAGTGGAGCTCTGACAGGAGCAGCAGTGAAGGTCCCAGATGTGAGCCGGTTCAGTGCAGAGTCCAGGGAGCTCGAGTGAGGAGCAGATCCCGTGGGCTGCTGTAGTCTGACAGCGTCCGCGCAGTGGCTACCGACGGGGGAGAACGGTCAACTAGGAGTGCTACCCGAAACCCATCTCAGCTAGAGAGAGAGCACGGAGTGGGAAGTAAGGAGACTGCTAGGGAGTACCAGGCCCAAACGGGCGGCAGATCCCGAAGCGGAGATAGATCCAGCTTTCTTTTGCTAAACCTGCCGGTGTGGGGCTCTCAAAGCCCACGCCACAACACCACAAAAGCCGCAGCCACGTAGCCACAGTTAGGGCCCATAGGTCACAGGAGGCAAGTAGCTGGAGTGGCCTGGTCCAGGCGACAAGCAAACGGCAAACGAAGGGGAGAGAGGCTGCAGCATCTTCCCTGGGTGACCCCCATAGGGACTAAAAGTCGGGGTCACCCCAAACCAAAAAGGGCTAAGGAAGGCGAGTTGGTAGTCACCATCAGAAGTCAGCCTGAAGGATACCTGGTTCCAGTCTGGTTAATCCCAGCTACGCCCGGGTTACTCACCCTATCAACTGTGAGTAAAAACCCTGAAAGACACTCTGCCTGTGTTGAGTCATTCTGCGCCTTGTAGTTCTACACATCTACACAGGGCCCTGGGGCTTGCCTCACTCTCAGGAGGCTACTACAACTGGCTGCACCCACCATCAGCCCCAGGCATCCCTTAACCTGCAGTGGCGGTCCCCACTGACCGCAAATCTGAGAGTGGCGTCACGACAATCAAGAAAGAAGGTTTCCTACCTGTGACCAGACAGATCCATCTACGTGGAGTCCCTGAAGGTAATGCACCGACACTGCATCAGCGTTTGCGGGGCTTCACATCTGACGTCACGAACAGGATAAGGACTAGACCTGTTCAGACAGGTGACCATGTGCCTGGGCGGTCCGCTTGGAAAATTGGAAGCGCCGCCATATTGCCACCATGAAAAGCGCGCTGAAAAACAACAGCAGCCCGCGCTGGAAGAAGTTACCGCCCACGAAGAGGTGTGGCTACCCAGAGATCCCCTGCGGAGTTCTGACCTCGCAAGTGATGAGAGCGGAAGCGTTCAGAGACGTCGGGACAGAAAGAGAGCCAGAAGCCTGCTGCTGGGAGAGGAGCTGCTGAAAGAGGCAGAGCGGAAACTGAACAGCTTGCTACTAGAGGCAACGGCGAGCCCACAGCTGGAGAGTCGTGCAGAAGAAATGGCGTCTGACCGCAGAAACCCAGAACCGGGCTCCGCTGCCTGGTGGTATCGGGAGCTGGCCCAGTTCTGCGACCGACTGGAGACTCGGGTCGTGGAGCAGATCAGAGAAGAACGCATGGAACTTCTGGAGATGGCTGCCGCGGTTCAGGCCTATGAAGGGGGAACCGCACGACGAGTGCCAGACCGGACGGCGACGACTCAGACCCCGATGCTGCCACCGATGGGTGAGTCCAGTATTGCCCCTGCCGGCCCGGATGCCCCGACCCCTGCTGCCACGCCCGCGGTCCCTGAAGAGGCGCCAGGCGCGGCGACGCTGAGCCAGGCCGCAGCCACGCCAGGTGCGGCCCGCCAAGCCCAGGCCGCCGCAGCGATGCCCTGCTCGGCCCGCCAAGACCCGGCCGCCGCAGCGATGCCCTGCTCGGCCCGCCAAGCCCCGGCCGCCGCAGCGATGCCCTGCTCGGCCCGCCAAGCCCCGGCCGCCGCAGCGATGCCCTGCTCGGCCCGCCAAGCCCCGGCCGCCGCAGCGATGCCCTGCTCGGCCCGCCAAGACCCGGTCCCTGCAGCGACGCCCAGCCCAGCCTGCACAGATCCCATCGCAGCTGCGACGCCGATCCAGGCCGCCGCCAAACAGGGCGCGGCCCGCCAAGACCAGGCCGCCGCCATGCCAGGCGCGGCCCACCAAGAGATTGCATCACCATTTACCCCGGCCTGCAAGGCCAGAGCAGACACCGCTCCCCAGTCCAAAGAGGTCCCTGCTGGAAAGCCCACGCTGGGGGAGGACCCCGAATACTGGAAGCTGAAGGCTGACATGGAGGCCAAGTTTCCACAATGGTTGGTGGACCAGTACATGCTCCCTCCGCATACCCCCAAGAGGATTCCAGCAACCCCTGCAGCAACTACGCCAAAGAGTCCCCCGCCTGGGCCTGTTGAAGGAAGTTCATCCCCAGCACCGCCACCAAAGGGGTGCCAAGAAGAACTAAGGGGGAGAGGAGGCCAGGAAACTGAGGAGCTGACTCAGGAGATACCAGCAGTGGATTCATGCCCAGAGCCGGAGATGCTGCCGTATTCCCGCTGGGACGAGGAAGATCTGACACCGTCTGCTGAGGAAGATCTGCCCCAAAGCCTCACCTGGGAGCTTGTAAGCTGCACCTCGCAGAATCCAGTCCGCAAGACACAGCGCCGTAGTAGAACCCAGTCTTTCCCTGCACCGCCATCCCCAGAGCAGAGAGAAGTCACGGCCAGAGACCTACAAGAAAAACGGTTCCTGAGAAGAGCCAAAGCACAGGTCAGAGGACCCCTTTGTAGAGGAGTAGTGGAAGACTTTAGCCTGAAGTCAGGATACGGGTTCATTGTTGCACCTGGTATCAAAGAAGGTATCTTCGTCAATAGAAGAGATGTGAGAGCTCATCTGCCCAGAGGACACCCTGGCAGAAACTTAAAAATGGGAGACTCCGTACAGTTTACCCTGCATCAAGGCGAAAGAGGCTGGTACGCGCTAGATGTAGTACCATGTCCCAAAGAAGAAAGGAAAGACAGTAATAAAGAAGGAAAAGACCAAAGACCTAATGATGAGACCACTACAGATGAGGAAAAAGGTCAAGAAACCAACAGGTGCCGCAGCCCTACAGGCCCAAGCCCTGGTGAAGAGGAGTCTGCATAAGTTTAAGTAAAGTACAGCAAGTTTTGACCAGTTGGAAAGTTTGTTTTGTAACGTTTTAAAAGTTCAAGTATGTGCCCACATAAACTGATGTGAGAAATAAACCTTAAGGCTATGAACTGGCTATAGCCACAAACTCTCGCAGTGTAAATAGTTACACCAGAGGGCACCACCACCACCAGAGTCAGCCTGTTTAGGGGCTTGACTCGTCTGCAACCAGGGAGCACGTCCGTATATAGGGCCTTGGCTCACCTGCAACCAGAGAGCATGCCTGTTTATGGGGCCTGGCTCTCCACCACAAAGAGGGTACCTGGTCAGCACCAACTGTGGAGGCCGCCTCTACATCCTGCCAGAAGAGGCTGAAGGCGCGGATCCACCAGGCCAGGTATACCCTGAAACCACCAGCCCATGAAAGCCGCCTCTACATCCTGCCAGAAGTGGCTGAAGTCGCGGCCAACGTGAAAGGGTTTTGGGTGGGTTAACGGACTTGTGGGTGGAGGGTGGTGATGTATGGTACCTGGTGCTTTTAAAAGTTTTAACATGTTTTAATGTTTTATGCATTTTAAAATGTTGTCTTGCAGCCCGAGGACGTGCTGGTGATAATTAAGGGGGAATGTGGCGCCCCTGACCTGGTCAGGCACCACTGAGTACTGCACCCATGCTGGGGACAGTACAATACAGGTAATCCAGATGGCTGACCGAGGTGTGACTACACAGGCGCATAGTGATCAGGTCTCACACATGTACCCATGAGAGGACCCCTGGGGATCCCAGGAGGGGGAAAAGCCTTCACCTTCACTGGAATAGTGGAGGGGGCCAAAAGCCTCCATCTCCTCTCAAGGGGTGTGGTAGAGAGCCTGGTTGCTAGGTGGCGTAGGCAGGCACAAGGGGAAAAGAGAAGGAGGAGTAAAGAGTCTGAAGCAGAGTGTGGAGGAGTGAGGAGCAGGAAAGTGGAGCTCTGACAGGAGCAGCAGTGAAGGTCCCAGATGTGAGCCGGTTCAGTGCAGAGTCCAGGGAGCTCGAGTGAGGAGCAGATCCCGTGGGCTGCTGTAGTCTGACAGCGTCCGCGCAGTGGCTACCGACGGGGGAGAACGGTCAACTAGGAGTGCTACCCGAAACCCATCTCAGCTAGAGAGAGAGCACGGAGTGGGAAGTAAGGAGACTGCTAGGGAGTACCAGGCCCAAACGGGCGGCAGATCCCGAAGCGGAGATAGATCCAGCTTTCTTTTGCTAAACCTGCCGGTGTGGGGCTCTCAAAGCCCACGCCACAACACCACAAAAGCCGCAGCCACGTAGCCACAGTTAGGGCCCATAGGTCACAGGAGGCAAGTAGCTGGAGTGGCCTGGTCCAGGCGACAAGCAAACGGCAAACGAAGGGGAGAGAGGCTGCAGCATCTTCCCTGGGTGACCCCCATAGGGACTAAAAGTCGGGGTCACCCCAAACCAAAAAGGGCTAAGGAAGGCGAGTTGGTAGTCACCATCAGAACTCAGCCTGAAGGATACCTGGTTCCAGTCTGGTTAATCCCAGCTACGCCCGGGTTACTCACCCTATCAACTGTGAGTAAAAACCCTGAAAGACACTCTGCCTGTGTTGAGTCATTCTGCGCCTTGTAGTTCTACACATCTACACAGGGCCCTGGGGCTTGCCTCACTCTCAGGAGGCTACTACAACTGGCTGCACCCACCATCAGCCCCAGGCATCCCTTAACCTGCAGTGGCGGTCCCCACTGACCGCAAATCTGAGAGTGGCGTCACGACAATCAAGAAAGAAGGTTTCCTACCTGTGACCAGACAGATCCATCTACGTGGAGTCCCTGAAGGTAATGCACCGACACTGCATCAGCGTTTGCGGGGCTTCACACGCCCTCAAGGACTGTTGCGAGAACTTTGCTGCTAAAATGTGTTGTACCAGGTTTGTGTGCACTTTAAAATATGGACCATAAGGTTATGAACTGGCTATAACCACAAACTCTCACAGTGTTTAAAGTTACCCCAGTGGTACCAACTCAGAGCACGCCTGTTTATGGGGCCTGGCTCTGCACCACCAGTGAGCACGCCTGTTGATGGAGCCTGCTGTCCAAAGTTCCAGAGCACACCTGTTTATGGGGCCTGGCTCGCCAACAACAAGGGAGCACGCCTGTTTATGGGGCCTGGCTCTCCACCACACGGAGGCTAGTACGCCTGTTTATGGGGCCTACCATGCGCCACCCTCCTCAGGAGAGGAAGATTGGAGGAAACGTCTGGGATAGAGCTGGCCAAGACCTGGTCACTAAAAGGACCGGTGACCTGCCTCCTGATAGGTTTTTGGGTGGGTTTCGGACTTGTGGGTGGTGGGTGGTGAAGAATGGTACCTGGTATGTTTTAAATGTTTTTATGTGAATGCCTCCCCTGTGTGGGAAAGTTTGTAATGAAAAGTTTGTATTAAAATTTTTAATTGTCTTTGCAGCCCGAGGACATGCTGTTGATAACCAAGGGAGAATGCGCTGCCCATGACCTGGTCAGGCACCACTGAGTACTGTACCCATGCTGGGTGAGTGCAAACAGGTAATCCCAAAGGCTGAGTAGGGTGTGTACGCACAGGCACATTGTAACTAGGTCTCACACACATATTAGAGGGGACCCCTGGGCAGACCCAGGAGGGGGCGCGGCCTCCACATCTCAGCTAGTGGTGCGGTAGAGAAGCTGGAAACGAGTTGATGCAGTGGCAGTCAAGGGAACAGGAGCTGGAGGTAGCCGAGTCTGAAGTGCAGACGCAGGAGAGCGAACACATTAGTCAGACCCTGCATGTGTAGTGGCCGCTGATGGGGGAGTACATTGCCACACAGTCAGCCTGAAAAACTCCTGCAGAAGAGAAAGGACAGGCAGTTGAGTACGGGGACTCCTAGTAATGAAGCACGCACGGGGAACAGGTCCCTAGAGCCAGACATCCATTTAGTGGCCTGCTAAATCCTGCAAGTGGTGGGACTAGAGGTTCCACACCAACCAACACAGAGTCCGAGCATCACCAGCAACGAGGGGGCCCATAAGGAGGATCCAGCCTGCAGCTATCCACCTTGGTCCACGCTACCAGCAAACAGGCCAGAAAGGGGAGAAAAGGCAGTTGCGACTTCCCTGGATGAATCCAACGGTACTTTAAGTCAGGGGTTGTCCGAAACAAGAAGTGCTAGGAAGGCGAGTCAGCAGTCACCCCTATACCAGCCTGAAGGATACCTGGTTCTCTCTGGTCTATCTCAGTATCACCCGGGTTACCTCACAAAACCAACTGAACGTGAGTAAACAAGTTGAAAGACTTTCTGGACTGCTGCGACGCTGTGGTGGGCGACTCAATGCAAATTGGTTTGATACCCCAGCCTTAAATGGTATGGCCACAACTAAAGCAGGCAATACACATGAGATTTGTCCTACACATGTAAATTCAGCTTCACTAAGCAGACATGTTTATTTAATAGGGATAGGAGAATAAGCTGCTGCTAAACTTTTCCATCAATTAATAATCATTCATACTAAATAAATGATCAGGATTCTGATAAATGGAAAGTTGGAAGAATCTGCAGGCCGAACTGTGCGCTCTGTGAAGCAGCAAGCAGAGGCAGCTTGCCTGTGCAGCATCAGAAGCGCGCATTGGGACTGACGGCCAAATACAGCGATCCAGCCAGTTTCAAAGCAGCACTTACAAGGTCTATTGAAAAGAGCTTGCAAGCGCTGCACTGTTTGCCTAGGAGACCTGCCACTTCTGATAGATTGCAGTGGTGGCCAGTAACCTGGGCAATGAGCAGTAAATATCATATTAATCATCCCTTTGTTTAAGAAAAAAGAGGATATTTAATCAGAGTTAAATTGCAAAGTTGCTTGTTTTTAGAAGCACTTTGCAATTTTCCTTATAATGATATGAAGGACACTACACCCCTCTAAAACTCTTTAAAAAGGAACTGTATAAAAATGAATAAGGTTGCATATTCCTATATGGCATTAGTGAATGTTATTACTGTCTTGGGAGAAAATCCATAACGTCTGTTACATATCAGCTCTGGCAATCAGTTGGGGTCTTTATAGCCAAGTGTTGCATTGATACAGTAAAGAGAAATAACTTCTAAAGGTTGCTAGAAATTACCAAAGTCGGACTAGTAACATTTGCAATTCTGGAAAAACTGGTTGCCCTAAACTGAAATAATAAACTACATGGATTACTGTTGTTTGATGTTCTCCATCCTCTTTATATGACCAGTTTATACAGCCATGTGTCCTCTCTGTGTAAAGTACATAGTGGAATATTATGATTGTTCACACCATGAGATTCTATTAAGTAATGATGTCCTGTAATTTTATTATCTAAATACTATTTGTTGATTTATGTAGGAAGAATCAAGATCAAGGTAAACGATGTTTTAAAATAACAACGTGTTTGCATGAAAATGTATTAAACTATTTATTTGGGCAAAATATATACTGTAGATGTGAACTGGGTTTATGTTTGCATCATTCTAGGAGAGTGGATGCGGTTCTGTGGTCTAAATTTATTGAAAAGTCTAAAGGCCCCGTCACATGCAGCGATATCGTTAGCGAGCGTACTCGCCCCCGTCGTTTGTGCGTCACGGGCAAATCGCTGCCCATGGTGCACAATATCGTTCGGAGCCGTCACACGGACTTACCTGCCTAGCGACATCGCTGTGGCTGGCGACCTGCTTCCTTTCTAAGGGGGCGGTTCGTGCGGCATCACAGCGGCGTCATTAAGCGGCTGCCCAATAGAAGCGAAGGGGTGGAGATAAGCGGCCGTAACATCCCGCCCACCTCCTTCCTTCCTCATTGCCAGCGGCCGCAGGTAAGCTGTAGTTCGTCGTTCCCAAGGTGTTACACGTAGCGATGTGTGCTGCCTCGGGACCGACGAACAACCTGCGACCTCAACAATCAACGATTTTTTTAAATTAACTATGTTTCAACGATGGACGATATGGTGAGTATTTTCCATCGTTAACGGTCGCTCATTGGTGTCAAACGCAACGATGTCGCTAACGATACCAGATGTGCGTCACGGAATTCGTAACCCCGGCGATATAGCGTTAGATACGTCGTTGCGTGTGATGGGGCCTTAAATTAAAAAATGGTAAACATTTTACCTCGATTTGGAGGCAATGTGTTGTTCTTGTTTGTTTTATGCTATTTTGCAATAAAGTACAATGCATTAATGTCAGAGGATTTTTTCAGCATCCATTTACATTGCAGATACAATCCGAATTTTGGGCCACACTGCAGATTTGGAGTTTTATTGTATAAATTGTGATTAAGAAATCTGCATTGTGCCCTATGTAATAATTTGGGTGTTGAAAATATTATCTACCAACATAATTGCACAGTGTGCTTTTTTGATTTTCAGAGACCGTCCCTGACTTTTGCTATGGGGCTGTTTGTTATTACTGTCTATGTCTCTGATCACGGACATAAGATTAGGTAGGTCGGTATAACAATGTGATCAGCACTCTTGGCTTGGATGGGTGCTACTATGGTAGGGATAATCTTCCTATAAAATACTTCAAAGAAAACCACAGCACTTCAATGTTGCAGGTTGATGAAAACTACAATTGTGTAATTTGAGACTATCAGTAGTGATGACCGGGCACTACCATGCTCAGATGCTCGGTACCAGGGCCGGACTGGGACTAAGTGGTACTTTGCACACTACGACATCACAAGCCGATGCTTGCGATGCCGAGCGCGATAGTCCCCGCCCCCGTCGCAGCAGCGATATCTTGTGATAGCTGCCGTAGCGAACATTATCGCTACGGCAGCGTCACACGCACTCACCTGCCATGCTATGTCTCTCTGGCCGGCGACCCGCCTCCTTCCTAAGGGGGCGGGTCGTGCAGCGTCACAGCGACGTCACACGGCAGGCGGCCAATAGAAGTGGAGGGGCGGAGATGAGCGGGATGTAAACATCCCGCCCACCTCCGTCCTTCCACATAGCCGGCGTGAGCCACGGTGACGCAGGTAAGCTGATGTTCCTCGCTCCTGCGGCTTCTCACACCGCGATGTGTGCTGCCGCAGGGGAACGAGGAACAACATCGTACCGTCACTGCAGCTACATTATAGAAATGTCGGACACTACACCGATGATACGATTACGACGCTTTTGAGCTCGTTAATCGTATCATAAAGGATTTACACACTACAATATCGACAGCGACGCCGGATGTGCGTCACTTTCGATTTGACCCCACCGACATCGCAGCTGCGATGTCGTAGTTGGCAAAGTACCCCTAAGATTCAGCCTTGGCATTTGGGGATGCACAGGCCCACTTTTTGCGTGGTGAATGTGTAATATCTTTGTGCACTTGTAGATTGTGTAACACAACCATATAACATGCAGTCACAGCTGAGTCCAGTAGTAAGCCTGCTTTACACGCTACAATATATCTTACAATGTGTCGGCGGGGTCACGTCGTAAGTGACGCACATCCGGCATCGTAAGGTACATTGTAGCGTGTGACAGGTACGTTCGATTGCGATTGAACGTTAAAACATTCATCGCATGCTCGTCATTCAATTCCTAAAAATTGAACGTCAGATTGTTCATCGTACCCGGGGTAGCGCACATCGATGTGTGTGACACCCCGGGAACGATGAACAGATCTTACCTGCGTCCTGCGGCTCCCTGCCAGCAATGCGGAAGGAAGAGGGTGGGCGGGATGTTTACGTCCCGCTCATCTCCACCCCTCCGTTTCTATTGGCCGGCTTCCGCGTGACGTCGCTGTGACGCCGAACGCCCCTCCCACTCCAGGAAGTGGACGTTCGCCGCCCACATCGAGTTCGTATGGACGGGTAAGTACGTATTACAGGGGCTAATCGTTTTTGCGGCACATTCAACAAATTGAACGTGCCGCACATATGATAGGGGCGGGTACGATTGCATACGATATCGTATGCTGGATCGTATGGTGTAAAGCAGGCCTTGTGAAGCCGCTATTTTCCTACAGAGATGGGTTTCACAGATAATGAAGAGGATGCTGCTCTCCATATAATGCTGTGGTCTCGCCACATAGCTGATGGGCAGGGATACAATATCAGATGCCCCTGAACTAATATTGATGACCTATTCTACAGATAGGTGATCAGGGAAGCTGTTGTTTTCACTGGTGATAACTTTGGGTGCATACCACTTGGGGAATGTGCAATGACATTTTTTGGGGGCAGATCCCACCATGGAAACCACTATGAATAGTGGAATGACCATATGCATCTACTCGCTGTGCACAGGATCAGGCTTTTGAGCATCTTTTACCATCTTCAGGTTTCTAAAACCACCAAGAGGTTAAAAGAAGTGACCACTCCATTCTTCTGGTGTTTTCCACTCGGAAAACGTTCTGTATTTTACAATGCAAATCAAAGGGAAGGCTCGGAAGATGCCGGAATCTACAACTCCCAGCTTGTCCTTAAAAATGGTAAGGAGATGCTGGGAGTTGTTGTTATCAGACTCCAGACCATACAGGAATCACAATACGGATATTGCAGGCAATATCACAAATAATCATTTACATCCAGGTACCTTAATAGGTAACATCTTCTGAGTCGATCCCATCCCTTTTGCCTCCACACAGTACAGATGCCATGATGAGGTTTCGTGCCCACTGCTCATCTCTGAAGACCTCCCTCTTTATTCTTCAGCAGCACTTCCCCACACAGCAGCCTTAAGAGTAAAAGTATCATTATACTGCCCCATAAATATAAATATCTCCCATGCTGTGCTCCTGAATAAATAATTGCTGTGCTTCCTTCAAAAAATATCCCCCCACACTGCCCTTATCCAAAATACCTCCCACACTGCCTCTTTCCACAATGTCCCCCATACACAGCTTCTCTCCATAATGTCCCCTCCACACTGCTCTCTTTATAATATACCCCCACACTGTCTCTCTCCATAATATCCCCCCATATTGCCCCTTTTTTATTATTATTATTATTATTATTATTAATATTTATTTATATATTCCCCCCAAACTGCTCTTTTGTAATCCGCCCCCCCACACACAATATAATGCACCCCCATTACCCCTACACACACACACACACACACACACAAAATACAATGCACCCTCCATTACTCCTCCCCACACACACACACACACACACATACACACACAATAAATGCATCCTCCATTTTTTCTCCCCACATACGCACACCCACACACAATACAATGCACCCCCCATCATCCCCTACACACACACAAATACAATGCACCCCCTATTACCTCCTCCACACACACACACACACACACACACAATACCATGCACTCCCCATTACCCCCTACACACACACACACACACACACACACTACAATGCACCCCCCCATCACCCCTACCCCCATACACACACACACAGTACAATGCACCCCATTACCCCTCCCCCCACACATACAATACATTGCACCTTCCATTACCCCTACACACACACACACACACACACGCACACAAAATCACAAAATACAATGAACCCCAATCACCCCCTACACACACACAAATACAATGCACCCCCATTACCCCCTCCCCACACACACAATTCATTGCACCCTCCATTATCCCTCCCCATACACAATACAATGCACCACCCATCACCCCCTCCCCGCACACAATACAATGCACCACCCATCCCCCCTCCCATACACACACACACACACAATCACACACAATAAAATGCACCCCCCCATCACCCCCTACAGACATACTCATACAATACAATGCACCCCAGATTACCCCCTCCCCAGACATAATACAATGCACTCCCCCCATAACCCCCTACACACACACACAAAATGCACTACACCATAACTACACACTCCTGCCTCCCCCCCTCCCTCGGAATACAGTAACCACCCTTGCCTGTCACAAAGCTGTGTTCCTTCACAAATGTTGCCCTTTATGTGTCCTCAGCCCCTCCCCACTCATCTCCTTTAATTAAACCTTTCATCTTCGGCTCCTCCATGGAGCGCTTACCGTTGCCTGATGTATCCTGTGTGGCGCCCACAGCACTGTGATGACGTCAGCAAGGTGCTGATCTCATCACGCTGATGCACGTCGGGGGCGGGGCCCAGTCCCGGTGTTACACTGTTCAAATGTATTTACATCTGAAAGACACAAATACATTTGAATAGGAAGGAGGAAGCTGCGGTCACTGCCATCGCCGCGCATCTCAGCAGTGTGTGCATGCCAGGCACACTATCACACAGCAGAGCCGGCACAGCACAGTGCGCTGCCTCCTGTCCTGCTGCAGCTAGTGTGCGCACGGCAAATAATGCAACCCGGCCTGCACACTGCTGAGCAGAGCGGCAGTGACTGCAGATAGAGCGGCCTACTACAGGCACTGGGCCACTACAGGGACCGGCCCATCTGGCATTTGCCAGATTGCCCTATGGTCAGTCCGGGCTTGCTCGGTCATCGTAAAGAGCAGTCAGAAGCTCGGATGGGCACAACTCGAGTCCCCGAGTATAATGGAAGTTAATGGGGAACTCGAGCATTTTTCCGGGAACTCTTCTGGAAAAATGCTTGAGTTCCCCATTGACTTCCATTATACTCGAGGACTGGACTTGAGCTTGTCAAGTGTCCAAGTACTCATTACAAGTAGCAAGAATTAAAGTACTCGCTCATCACTGATTATCAGCAAATAAAGTCTACAAAAACAAACTTTTCAAGAGCTATTTTGGTTACTCCACGTAATCTTTATATTTTTGGGTGCGCTGAATCTGAAAATGACCTCCATTTTGTCATAGGACATCACGTTTTCTGACAATTTAGGTAAATATGTTAAATAAGGCAATACCTCAAAATAAATGAAAATAGATTTATAAAATTAATATTTTATTACAAATTTTTCATGCAGTACAAGGCATGAATGAAAGACTTTTTCAGAGGTATGCAGGAGCACCTATAAGGGTATAAAGGGGTTGTAGGAACTAGTGATGGGTGAACCCCCCGATGTTCATGTTCAGGAGACTCGCCCAAACTTTTTAGAAAGTTCGAGTTCGGGTTCTGAGATAACGTGAACTTACATCCGAACTCGGACTTTACAGTTATGGAATGGGGTGAGGGGGGCTGTAAAATAAAGAATATAGTTAATAATAAACATTGTCATTATACTTACAGGTCCCGCGACATGTCCTGCGGACCCGCTCATCCTCTGTCTCCCAGCCGCTTCTGCTTTCAGGTCATATCATTACCTTCTGGTGGTATTCACTACACTGCACATCACTCGGCAGTGTTCTGCTGTTTTCGGCCATGTTGACGGTGATGTTAGAGTTCACCCAAGTCCATGGCTAAGCATTGGACTCGGGTGAACCCTGATGTCACCGCGAACATGGACGAAAACAGCCGAAGACTGCCGAGAGAAGAGCAGTGCAGTGAATACCAATTAAACTTTGACTATCACTGTCAGTGTCAAACTGCTTCTTGTTCTGTAGAGACTATCTGTACAGAGCGATGTAGCAGAGCTGACATGGCTCTCTCTGCTTCTCACTGTGTATAGACTGTGTCTGTACAGAGTGATGAAGCAGAGCTGACATTGCTGTCCCTGTGGACTACGTCTGACAAAGGATTTTTTTTAATAAAGATGGAGTCTCTAAATGTTTTTTTGTTTTATTTCTAATGTCTGTGGTGTTTTTCTTTTCACTGTTTACTAGAAATTCATGGTGGCCATGTCTAATGTGGCATGACACCATGAATTTTGGGCTTAGTACCAGCTGAGAATCCAAAGCTGGTATTAACCCCTTTATTACCCAGTGTGCCACCAGCATCAGGGCCACTGGACGAGCCGGGTAAAGCGCCTGGAAATGGCGCTAAGAGACAATGTGCTATTTCCAGTGGCGGCTGTGGGCTGTGGAGAATCCCAGCCCCCAGCTACCTAGTTTTACCTGGCTGGATCAAAATACGGCTGGAGCCACATAATAAATAATTAAAAAAATATTAATGGGATTCCCTGTATTTTAATTGACAGCCAAGGTAAAGTCAGGCAGATGGGGGTGGCAGCCCGTAGCCGTCCACTTTATCTGCGCTGAGAATCAAAAATACCATGAAGTGCTATGTCATTTTTTAAAAATTATTTATTCCTCATTTTCATGTTTTCTGATTTTTCTCTTTCTAGGT
This sequence comes from Anomaloglossus baeobatrachus, assembly GCF_048569485.1. Classification (NCBI taxonomy): domain Eukaryota; kingdom Metazoa; phylum Chordata; class Amphibia; order Anura; family Aromobatidae; genus Anomaloglossus; species Anomaloglossus baeobatrachus. The sequence goes on along the minus strand of NC_134354.1, from coordinate 109,957,649 downwards.
ATATTTCTAAGTAAAATGTAAATTGTTCTTTTATTCTATAAACACAGGGAGAGCAGTGTACTCCGGCTGTATGGATGTCAGTGCGACCATTAAGTAGACTCTGACACAGGAGTAAACCCAGTTTCTGGGTGCTGCTGCCACTCTGGGGAGCTCGTCTGGGAATCCGTTCTCGTTGGTATTGCTTAGTGGTCCAGAGGCTGCCTCCATGCACATGTGTTTAGACGTTTCTGAGTGACCCTTCAGCCTGAAGCTGTCAGGATCCCGCTCCCTATAGTTAAATAGAGGAGCTGTGCTCTCTATGGCTGACACTTTGGATTTCAGTGGGCCGCATAAGCTGGAAAGCCCTATCCCCCTTGTTGTGTTGGTGCCTTCAATCTCTGAGCTCTTGGGGAAAGTTCATAAAGAGACTATCCTCCACAGGTGAATTACCAGGTTGTGTGAAGCTACTCCCTGATCTAGGGTCCAGTACCCCGCCTTGCTCGGTAATGGTCCGGTTACTGGACTGTCCGGTGCCAAGCGTTCTCCAAAACTAAGTCTGGGCACCCTCCTCCAATACCCTGTGACCAGGTCTCGGACTCCTTCAGTCCCAGACCACCGTCTGCGACCTACCCGAAGTCACCCAGGGAGCTACAACTCCCTCAACTCCTCACTCTCTGAGGGCTACTACTCATCTGACTGTGTCCCTCTCACCAGTCTGCCTGACCCCTAGGCGGGTGGTCCATTTCCAGCTAGACCACCCACTGATGTGCCTGACAGAGTGTGGTGTGGTGTGGTGTGAGGTGTGGCTAGGATTGTGTGCTGATGGAAGCAATACCAGAGTTAGGATCCCAGAACCATGGAGGGTGAGTTCTGCACCAAAAGAGAAAAGAGTGCAGTTCCCTGTGACACCCTGATAGGGTCAGGGGCATCACAGTTACAGGAAGGGTCCAGCCAGTATATATAGGAGCAGAGCGAATGTGACTGCCTCCTCCACAGCACATGATTAAAGGAGACTAACAAGCAGCCCAGAAGAGATTAACTCTTGCTAACCTGCCTATGAATTACCAGTCGGTTGGTCGACACCCGAGTATGCCTGTGCAGATCACAGACATCAGAGATGTTATCATGCAAAGTGCCAGAATCTGTCTCCACAGATGCTGATGCCACCATGATAGTGAGCAATGTTGGTAAAAACCTCATTGCGACACACTGGTGCCAGGTTACCTTTAAAACTCTATGAGAAAAACATAAACAAAGAATGAGGTTGCATATTCTTGTCTAGCATTAGTGCGGGTTAGTGCAGTTCTGGTAAAAAATCCATAAGCCTGTTATATATCAGCTAGCAATCTGACCCTTCATTTCTATCAATAATGTGAGGTTTAGTCAGTCAATTTTTGCATTGAGCTTATGAACAAAAAAAAAATCAGTCTTAGTATTAATAGTTCATTTTAAAGTTAATTTTAATCAATAGAGCTTGTGCAAAGTAGATATTAAACAACAGATCTTTTCATAATTTTTTTCACAATTGGATGTTATATAAAATGTTCCTGTGCTGAGATAATCTTATATATGTGCCCCTGCTATGTGCTGTGTAATGGCCGTGTCTGACCATACAGGGACATGGTCTGTTCATACCAAATCTCCTGGCCCAGGGAGAACACAAAAGAGACATTACAGCATGAGAGCATAGATAATTCTTTTTGTGAGGTAAAACATTTCCCTTCTGTTTTTGAAAAATATTTTACATCAAAGAAAGAATTATTAGCAATCCTGTGCTGTTCTGTCTGTATACTCTCTCTTGCTTCCTTCCCTTCCCTAAAGATGTGGTATGATCAGACCATGTCCTGTACGGTCAGACACAGCCATTACACAGCACATAGCAGGGACACGTATATAAGATTATCTCAGCACAGGAACATTTTTATTTAACACATCCAATTGCAGAAATTATTATTATTGCAGGATCTATTGAAGAAAATGAATTTTGTTCATGGGAAAAAAACCTTGTTATTAGAGATGAGCGAACTGGTCGCGGTTCGGCTCGAGGTCGGTTCGCCGAACGGGGGTCCCGTTCGAGTTCGGTTCGTCGAACGTTCGTCGAACCGAACTAGAACCAATAGGCTATAATGGGAGGCAATCACAAACACATAAAAATGCATTATAAATTTACACAAACAGTTAATAAACATTGCCATAACACTTACCGGTCCTCGCGATCCCTTCTGCACTCTGTCTCCTGCCGCTATTCCATCCGATGATCGCTGAATCTTCCCGGTGACGGCACTGCCAGCAGAGATGCAGGACCTATCATGACGTCAAAATAGCCATGTGACCAGTCACGTGGCTATTCTCATTGGCTACAGACTGGTCACATGACTATGACGCGTCATGTAGGACCTGCGAGTGCATCTCTCTGGTACACGGTGCACATATGTGTATCGCCGTGTACCGGCGACATGCTCTAGCACACGGTCGACTCCCCGTTCCGTTAGGGACCGGCTGACACAGCCGGTCATTAACGGAGATCACCGTTGCCATAGCAACGCAGTTAGCGGTGACGTCACCGCTAACCGCGGCTCCGAGAGCACCGTTGCTATGGTAACGCGTCTGTCAGAGTTACCGCTGTTACCGCTGACAGCCAGCACTGATCACTCACGGAGTGAAGGCTGCACGCTGCTTCCCGATTGTAGTGAGGATTGTAGTGAGGATGAGGTTCCCCAGCCCCAAGTGATGAGCTGGTGAACCTCATCCTCACTACAATCGTCACTACTACTACACTAGTGAGGATTGTAGTGAGGATGAGGTTCCCCAGCCCCAAGTGATGAGCTGGTGAACCTCATCCTCACTACAATCGTCACTACTACTACACTAGTGAGGATTGTAGTGAGGATGAGGTTCCCCAGCCCCAAGTGATGAGCTGGGGAACCTCATCCTCACTACAATCGTCACTACTACTACACTAGAAAGAAAGAAGACAGAAGAGCAGGATCGTGGAGGGCTGACAGGGGGTAATAAAGATGGAGTCTTTAATGTGTCTGTGTATTTATTTCTATTAAAGTATTTTTTCTCTGTGTGGTGTTTTTTTTTAACCCTTTATTGGAGATTCTTAATGGCCGGGTCAAACGTGCCTGACATTAAGAATCTCCGGCTTAATACTGGCTAGTAAAACAAAGCCAGTATTAACTCATGATTACCCAACAAGCCACCCGGCTCCAGGGCTGTTGGAAGAGTTGGATACAGCACCAGATGATGGCGCTTCTATGAGAGCGCCATTTTCTAGGACGGCTGCGGACTGAAATCCGCAGCAGAGGGGCCCAGAAACCTCGGGCTAACCTGTGCTGAGGATTCCAATCCCCAGCTGCCTAGTTGTACCCGGCTGGACACAAAAATGGGGCGAAGCCCACGTCATTTGTTTTTTAATTATTTCATGAAATAAGTGAAATAATTAAAAAAAAACGGGCTTCCCTATATTTTTGGTTCCCAGCCAGGTACAAATAGGCAACTGGGGGTTGGAGGCAGCCCGTGGCTGCCTGCTGTACCTGGCTAGCATACAAAAATATGGCGAAGCCCACGTCATTTTTTTGGTGGGCAAAAAAATTCTGCATACAGTCCTGGATGGAGTATGCTGAGCCTTGTAGTTCTGCAGCTGCTGTCTGCTCTTCTCCATACAGACAGACAGCAGCTGCAGAACTACAAGGCTCAGCATACTCCATCCAGGACTGTATGCAGAAGTTTTTTGCCCCCTGAAAAAATTATGTGGGCTTCGCCATATTTTTGTATGCTAGCCAGGTACAGCAGGCAGGTACAGCTGCCCCCAACCCCCAGTTGCCTATTTGTACCCGGCTGGGAACCAAAAATAAAGGGAAGCCCTTTTTTTATTATTTCATGAAATAATTAGAAAACAAATGACGTAGGCTTCGCCCCATTTTTGTGTCCAGCCAGGTACAACTAGGCAGCTGGGGATTGGAATCCGCAGCACAGGTTGGCCTGAGCTTTCTGGGCCCCACTGCTGCGAATTGCAGTCTGCAGCCGCCTCAGATAATGGCATTTTCATAGAAGCGCCATCTTCTGGCGCTGTATCCAACTCTTCCAGCACCTGCCTGCTATACCTGGCTAGCATACAAAAATATGGCGAAGCTCACGTCCTTTTTTTGTAGTTTTTTGGCAAAAAAAATAAGAAAATGCTTCCCTGGATTTTCCATTGCCAGTGAAGGTAACACCAAGCAGTGGGGGTTAGCAGCCAGTAGCTGCTTGGATTACCCTTAGCTAGCAATACAAAATATGCAGCGGGAGCCAATATATATTTTTTTTAATTATTTATTTAAATAACTAAAAATAAAATGGGCTTCCCTGTATTTTGATTGCTGGACATCACAGTGCTGTAAAAATAAATCTTTAAAAAAATGACGTAGCGCTCCGCGGTATTTTTGATTCTTAGCGCAGATAAAGCAGACAGCTATGGGTTGCCACCCCCATCTGCCTGCCGTTACCTTGGTTGGCAATCAAAATACAGGGAAGCCCATTAATTTTTTCTATTTAAAAAATAGTTAAAAAAAAAAATGACGTTCTGTCCCCCCATTTTTGATAGCCAGCTAGGGTAAAGCAGACGGCTGTAGCCTGAAAACCACAGCTGGCAGCTTTACCGTGGTTGGGGATCCAATGTGGAGGTCCCCTCAGGCTCTTTTTTATAATTATTTTATAAATATTAATAATTACACAATAAAAGTAGGGTCCCCCCCAAATTGGATCACCAGCCAAGGTAAAGCGGACAGCTGTGGTCTGGTATTCTCAGGGTGGGAAGGTCCATAGTTATTGGGCCTTCACAGCCTAAAAATAGCAGGCCGCAGGCACCCCAGACGTGGCGCATCCACTAGATGCGCCAATCCTGGCGCTTCACCCCAGCTCATCCCGTGCCCTGGTGCAGTGGCAAACGGGGTAATAAATCGGGTTGATACTAGCTGTAAAGTAACCTGAGATCAAGCCCAGCAGTTTGTGATGTCATGGCGTCTATTAGATACCCAACATCATAAACTGTCAGTACTAACAAAAAAAAAAAATCGACAAAAGAAATTTATTTGAAAAAACAGTCCCCAACACATTTCCTCTTTCACCAATTTATTGTAAGAAAAAAAATAAAGGGGTCCCACGACGACTCTGGACCGTCTAGAATATGGGGGGGAGACACTCAGGGAACGTATCCCCCATTTTCTAGGAGTGCGGACCCTTCATGTGAGGAGTGTGGGTGCAATGAATCTGCACTCACTCTTCTTGGGTCCACAGCAGCAGAGTCCATGTTGTAATGGTTGCTACCAAAGCTGCAATGCCCTGCTCATGAGGTAAGGGCATGCCTAATCAGGAGAACTACTGTAGAGGAAGCTCTGCTCACTGGTATATAGGTGCTCAGAGGTAATAATAGATAAAATTAGTGAGTAACCTCAGCACTCTAAATCTCCCAGACTAAGTCAGTAAGTCACAACGGATAGTAATGCAAAATCACTCTTTATTGGTCCGTATTAAGAAAAAAAAATTTTTCATAAGCATATATGTTTTTGTCCAAAACAAGTTACAAATGACGTTTCGGCCTGAGCCTTCGTCAGATTAGACTTATCTGCATGTAATCATGAAAAATGACAATAATCAGTATCACATAAGAGTGAGAGAATAATAACATAAACTCGAACAATGTAGAGGTACAATTGGGATGCAGCAAAAAAATTGCAACACAGCAAGAAATGAAACACATGATACAAATGTCATAATACAGTACAAGGACAATATAGTAATGACAAATATGGGGTCAGAGTAGGCTTAGACAGCTCTGGTACGAAAGAGATGTCAATCATAAAGTAACATGTGCAGTAGGTGTAGAGCTACACTATGCATGGCAGAGCTAATGGGTAGACCGACCATAGAAAAAGAACGGAGAAAAAGTGGAGAAAAAGTGGAGAAAAAGTGGAGAAAAAGTGGAGAAAAAAATGGAGAAAAAGTGGAGAAAAAGTGGAGAAAAAGTGGAGAAAAAGTGGAGAAAAAAGTTTAGAAAAAGTGGAGAAAAAGTGGAGAAAAAGTGGAGAAAAAATGGAGAAAAAGTGGAGAAAAAGTGGAGAAAAAAGTGGAGAAAAAAGTGGAGAAAAAGTGGAGAAAAAGTGGAGAAAAAGTGGAGAAAAAGTGGAGAAAAAGTGGAGAAAAAATGTAGAAAAAATGTAGAAAAAGTGGAGAGAAAGTGGAGAAAAAGTGGAGAAAAAGTGGAGAAAAAGTGGAGAAAAAATGTAGAAAAAATGTAGAAAAAATGTAGAAAAAGTGGAGAAAAAGTGGAGAAAAAATGGAGAAAAAGTGGAGAAAAAGTGGAGAAAAAATGTAGAAAAAAATGTAGAAAAAATGTAGAAAAAGTGGAGAAAAAGTGGAGAAAAAATGTAGAAAAAGTGGAGAAAAAATGTAGAAAAAAATGTAGAAAAAATGTAGAAAAAGTGGAGAAAAAGTGGAGAAAAAGTGGAGAAAAAATGAAGAAAAAATGGAGAAAAAGTGGAGAAAAAGTGGAGAAAAAAGTGGAGAAAAAAGTGGAGAAAAAGTGGAGAAAAAGTGGAGAAAAAGTGGAGAAAAAATGTAGAAAAAAATGTAGAAAAAATGTAGAAAAAGTGGAGAGAAAGTGGAGAAAAAGTGGAGAAAAAGTGGAGAAAAAGTGGAGAAAAAATGTAGAAAAAATGTAGAAAAAATGTAGAAAAAGTGGAGAAAAAGTGGAGAAAAAATGGAGAAAAAGTGGAGAAAAAGTGGAGAAAAAATGTAGAAAAAAATGTAGAAAAAATGTAGAAAAAGTGGAGAAAAAGTGGAGAAAAAATGTAGAAAAAGTGGAGAAAAAATGTAGAAAAAAATGTAGAAAAAATGTAGAAAAAGTGGAGAAAAAGTGGAGAAAAAATGGAGAAAAAGTGGAGAAAAAGTGGAGAAAAAATGGAGAAAAAGTGGAGAAAAAGTGGAGCACCCTTTGGTGCCTTTTATGTGGCACTAAGGGGTGCTTAGCTTTGTATTTAGCCAAAAAAATGAAAAAAAAAATGACGTAGGGTTCCCCCTAGTTTTGTAGCCAGCTAGGGTAAAGCAGACAGCTGCAGCCTGCAGACCACAGCTGGCAACCTCACCTTGGCTGGTAATCCAAAACTGAGGGCACCCCACGCTGTTATTTTAAATTAAATAAATAATTTTAAAAAAAAAACACGTAGGGGTCCCCCAAAATTGGATCACCAGCCAAGGTAAAGCAGACAGCTGGGGCCTGATATTCTCAGACTAGGGAGGTCCATGGTTATTGGACTCTCCCCAGCCTAAAAATAGCAGGACGCAGCCGCCCCAGAAGGGGCGCATCCATTAGATGCGCCAATCCTGGTGCTTCGCCCCAGCTCATCCCGCGCCCTGGTGCGGTGGCAAACGGGGTAATATATGGGGTTAATACCAGATGTGTAATGTCACCTGGCATCAAGCCCTGGGGTTGGTGAGGTCAGGCGTCTATCAGATACCCGACATCACCAACCCAGTCAGTAATAAAAAAAAATAGACGACAAACACATTTTTATTTGAAAAAACACTCCCCAAAACATTCCCTCTTTAACCAATTTATTAGAATGAAAAACAAATCCAGGTCTGGTGTAATCCAAGGGGTTGCCATGACGATCCACACTGTCCCAGTCAATGAAGAGCAGGATGTTCCCCATTGGCTGGGAGAGCAGTGCAGTGACCTGAGCTAACATCAATGGGTCAGCCCAGGTCACTGCAGGGCATGACAAGTGCTGCTGTCAGCGAGATACATTACCTGCGCTGATCACCAGCACACTGACAGCCCCTGTCACTGAGTTCAATGACCGGCGCCTTCACACCAAGTATCGCGAGAGGCCCGTGACGTCACCGCTAGTCAGTCTCGGGTCGGAAGCGAGAGAAGGTGATGTGACAAGCGGCGGCCATGGAGGACAGTGACAGCGCTGAGGTCGGGACTTCATCACCGCAGGTAAGCCGAGCGGGACCATGTGTGTGTGTGTGTGTGTGTGTGTGTGTGTGTGTATGTATGTGTACATGCCGCGGGCAGGAGGGGGCGGAGCGAGCTGAGCGGGGAAGTGTGGGCTTCCTGCACGTAACTAGGATAAACATCGGGTTACTAACCAAAGCGCTTTGGTTGGATACCCGATGTTTATCTTGGTTACCAGCTTCTGGCAGGCTGCCAGCGATGGCTCCTGCACACTGTAGCTGTAAAAAGCCCTGCTTTTTGCTGCTAGAACCGTTCTCGAACGTATCTAGAACTATCGAGCTTTTGCAAAAAGCTCGAGTTCTAGTTCGATCTCGAACAGCCCCCAAAATCACTCGAGCCTAGAACTGGAGAACCTCGAACCTCGAACCGCGCTCAACTCTACTTGTTATGGTGAATTTTTGCTTTATGGGATGGGGGGGACTTTCTGTCTCTTGCTTTGGAGTTGAGTTAAAATAACATAAAGAGCTGTTACTCACTTTCCATGTCTCTAGCGTTGGATCTCCTTCACTAACCTGGTCTATTTTTACTGAGCTCAGTGTCTGTACTGATGTGGGTGCCACCAACTCCTGCGGTGGGTGGATGTACAGAGCTGTGGCGTCTTGGCTCTGTACAGTGTGTGTATCCAACCACTGCAGGATGTAATACTGATGATTGATCCTACAAATACACTATTTATGTAATATATTTTTTAGATTTAAATGTTTTATATGTTAGGTATTCTCATCCCTGTGGAGGACCATCATGAGATTAATGCTGGTTACTTAATCTTGCAAGTGTTTTCTGACGTTAAGAGTTTTGAAAACGGTAGGTGGCTCATGACTTAGGAAAGACTGACTGTCGGCCCTATCTTGCCGTACCAACCAAAACCATTTAACCACCTTTTTACCGCTTCTCAACCCAAATAAGAAACAGACTGTGTGACATTGGATGTAAAAGGCCACAGCAGCCTCGTTTATTATCACCAAAATAATCAATAACATTTTATTCATAAATATAGTAATAACTCCATAAAACATAACCACCAGCAAAGGAGGGGGGGAGTGAAGAGTCCCGTTGTACATGATTGCAACACCAGCTCCACCATGTGCCCTCAGCCGCACCACACCGGCTCGAGGACACCCAGCCGAGTGTTGCTCCACCATGTGCCCTCAGCCGCACCACACCGACTCGAGGACACCCAGCACATTAACATGCCCTGCTGTGACCCAGCACAGCAGGGTCCCACGTTAACATGTCCCGCTGTGACCGAGCACAGCAGGGACCCACCAACCATACCATTGCACCACGAGGAGTAACCCGTTCCTTCGTGCTCTTTGTGCAATCCACCGACTTCAAATACCCCCCTCTTTCCACCAACTGCTGCGACAAGGTCAATCCTCTTCGTTTTTCATGTCGATCTCCAAAAATCCTGAAATAGGGCGGGTGGGCGGGACAATTCTGGACGTCTTTCAGGTAGTGAATGAGCCTCCCACCTCATAATTCGGCCCTATATATACCCCCCTACTACTGACAACCCCCTGACCAATTACATGGTCCCACAGCCCTTATAACTCCATCTCCTACTTTTCCCGCACAAAATGCCCTACACCTTAACCCCTTGCTAACCCTCAGGCCTAGCATCCCTCCTCAGTCATGTTGCCCTCCCTTGAGCCCCTTCAGGGCAGGCGTCCGGGCTTTTCTTTGTTTTGGAAAAAGACACAAGTTGTGCGATTCTTTTGCCTTTAGAATGATAATGAGTCCATTATAGAGCTTCTGCATGACTTAAATATCGTGTGTACACATCTACAGCTATGTTTTTAACCAATGTAAGGTTATCTGATACCAAAGATTATCAAAAGGCAAATTTCTAGTTACCAAATAGCAAAAATATTAATAAAAAATATTAAGAAAAAATAACCACATCTTAAACTATATTTCACTATCACCTGTAGTAACCCATGTGATTAAAGTTACTGATTTAATGGGTAGGAGCTAATTGTAATGCAAAATCTTTTCTCTGCAAAAACCAGTCATTCTACATTCCATAATCACAGAGCAATGATAAGTTTAGATATTACATTATATACAGTTGCTGTTAGAAACTGTTGAAAATATAAATTGTCCTTGGCATACATTGGCAAGGGTGGGAATGCAATATATGAAATCAGCGCAGCTGCAAAATGACCTGGCAAACAAGGGGATGTACTGCTATTTTAGTAAAAATAAACATTAACACTACCCACTGTCTATTCATTTGCACACAGTTACCCTATTTATGATTATTGTACAAAGCTCAAAACACTAGTTAAATGGCTGATCGGTGAGAGCTTTCCGGGAGAGCCCTAAAGAGACGGCTCTAGGGCTGGTATATATCTATCAGATGAAAAAGTAGGCCACATTCTGCTCTGTACAGGAACCTTCTGCTATGAGTGTCCACCACTGCTATGGTGCATGGTTTAAGCAGTTGTAAATCAGTTGTTTTGGTGCAAAACCCAAGACGGAACCCAAAAAAGGGAACAGAGTTGCAGGTTGTGCCAACAGACAATTATTCTCTCCTTACAATACCTGACTTATTCTTCTCCAGGTTTACATTTTTACCAATATATTAGAATATCATCAACAAGTTAATTTATTTCAGTAACTTAATACAAACAGGGGATACACATATATTATATATAGTCATTACAGAAAGTGTGATCTATTTCAAGTGCTTATTTCTGTTAAAGTTGTTGATCATGGCTTACAGTCAATGAAAACTCAAAAGTCATTATCACAGAAAATGAGAATAATTACCTCAAAACACCTGCAAAGGCTTCCTAAGTATTTAAAATGGTCCCTTAGTCTGGTTCAGTAAGCTACACAATCATGGGGAAGTCTACTGACTTGACAGATGTCCAGAAGGCAGTCATTGACACACTCCACAAGGAGGGTAAGCCAAAAAAGGTCAATGCTAAAGAAGTTGGCTGTTCAAAGATTGCTATATCCAAGCATAATAATGGAAAGTTGAGTGGAAGGTAAAATTGTGGTAGAAAAAGGTGAACAAGCAACTGGGATAACTGCAGTCTTGATAGGATTGTTAAGAAAAGGCCATTCAAAAATTTGGGGGAGATTCACAAGGAGTGGACTGCTGCTGGAGTCAGTGCTTCAAGAGTCACCACACACAGACGTATCCAGGACATGGGCTATAACTGTCACATTCCTTGTGTCAAGCCACTCATGACCAATAGACAACGCCAGAAGCGTCTTACCTGGGCCAAGGAGAAAAAAAAATGGACTGTTGCTCAGTGGTCCAAGGTGTTGTTTTCAGATGAAAGTAAATTTTGCATTTCACATGCGGAGAGGCCACAATCCAAGCTGCTTGAGGTGTAGTGTAAAGTTTCCACAATCAGTGATGGTTTGAGGAGCCATGTCATCTGCTGGTGTAGATCCACTTATTTTTATCAAGATCAAAGTCAGTGCAGCTGTCTACCAGGAAATTTTAGAGCACTTCATGCTTCCCTCTGCCAACAAGCTTATTGGAGATGGAAATTTAATTTCACTGCCAAAAGTACCAATACCTGGTTTAATAACTACAGCATGACTGTGCTTGATTGTCCAGCAAACTCGCCTGACCTAAACCCCATTGAGAATCTATGGAATATTGTCAAGAGGAAGATGAGAGACACTAGACCCAACAATGCAGACAAACTGAAGGCTGCTATCACAACAACCTGGGCTTCCATAACACCTCAGCAGTGCCACAGGCTGATTGCCTCCATGCCACGCCGCATTGATGCAGTAATTCATGCAAAAGGAGCCCCAACCAAGTGTTGAGGCATTTACTGTACAGACTTTTCAGTAGACCAACATTTATTAAAATAAAATCATTTTTTTCAGTTGGTCTTGTAAAATATTTTAATTTTCTGGGATAATGACTTTTTGGTCATAATCATCAACATTAACAGAAATAAACACTTGAAATAGATCACTCTGTTTGTAATGACTCTATATAATATGTGTGTTTCCCTTTTTGTAGTGAATTACTGAAATAAATTAATTTTTTGAGGATTTTAATTTATTGAGATGTACTTGTATTTATTGCCATAATCTGAACTGATTTCTAATATGGCTGCATTACAAATTCCCTACCGTTCCCTAGCTACACAAGCTACTAGCTACTCCTATTTTTTTTCCTTATTCCTCTCTGATGATGCTTTGTTTGAGAATCCCAGTCTATGCTAGGATACTCAAGTGTCATCATAGAGAAGAGGCTTCGGTCAGTGCCACCTCTGCCCCTTCCCTAAAATGAAGCGTCATCAGTGACACTCATTTCATGGGTTGTGCTAGTCCCTGCGCACTCTCATTGTGTGAAGCTTGAGGAAAACAAGCTGTCTAATAATTCTGCACATCTTGATAAAAGGTGTTCTTCTCCTTAAGCGACACATTCCCTATTTTCACAAATACACATCACCTGATCTGCTTCATCCAATAAACATTCACATTTATGCAGCTTGGAGTTGGAAAGTCTGCATACAAATTATAATATGGTCAAAATACTCAATTGCCTAATAATTTTGCACACAGTGTATCTGACACATGATCTATATTGGAGTGGTGCCTCTCTCTGGTTTTTATTTTTTCCTTTTTGTTTTTTTGTTGGTATCTACATTTTGAGTTTTCATGATTAAATTCTCACAAAATGTATCCGTATGTGCTTTCAATTTTTTTACTTTGATTTTGGAGTGATTTGGATTCTAGACCTCAGCTTGTCGATGATTTTGGCTTCTAATAATCATTGATACACATCATTTTATTGTCAATAGATTTCACAATTTATATCAGTAAAGATTTTCAACTGGAATCTAATGTATAGTTTTGTTTGTTTATTTTTTTGAGCAGTTTATATGCTAAATATACAGTATAAATTACTGTGTCAAAAAGTTTAGGGATTAAACCTTTTTAGAAAAAAAGATACCGTATTTTTTGGACCATAAGACGCACTTTTTTTCCCCCAAATGTTGGGGGAAAGTTGGGGGTGCGCCTTATGGTCTGACTATAGGGCTGCGGCCGGGAATGAGGGTGCTGCGGTGGAGCGGGTCATCGGGGGCACGAGCAGGCAGTAGCAGCGCCTGCCGTGACCACGTGGGCCCGCTCATTACATATGCACGCCCATCCTCCCGCCCATCTCTCAGCGCAGAAGCCGGCGCTGACAGGTGGGCGGGAGGACGAGCGGGGACGCGCGCATAGTAAAGAGCCGGTCCGCATGATCACCCCTGGCAATTACAGCCTGGAGTGATCATGTGCGGCTGTATTCACTGCCCCCCGCGCGTCATCATCAGCGCGGGGTGCAGTGAATCGGTGTACTCACCCGTCCCCGTGTGTGGAGCCGTCCCCCTGCAGCACGCGATGTCTTCCTGTCTGTGCCGGTCAGCTGATCGGCACAGACAGGAAGACATCGCGATGCTGCAAGGGAACGGCTCCACACACACAGATCAGTGGCGCAGAGATGAAGATGATCGGTGCTGCAGGGAGTAAGGAAAAGGTGAGTATAAACGTTTATTTTTTTTCTCTGTGCTATAGGATACAGGCCATATACCAGAATGGTATATGAGCACGATGGGGGCATATAGCAGGATGGGAGTATATGAGCAGGATGGATGGGGGGGTATATGAACAGGATGGGGGTATATGAACAGGATGCGGGGTATATGAACAGGATGGATGTGGGGTATATGAAAAGGATGGCGGGTATATGAACAGGATGGGGGTATATGAACAGGATGGGAGTATATGAACAGGATGGGAGTATATGAGCAGGATGGATGGGGGGTATATGAACAGGATGGGGGTATATGAACAGGATGGGGGTATATGAACAGGATGGGGGTATATGAGCAGGATGGGAGTTTATAGCAGGATCATATACAAGGCAGGAGGATCATTACCAGGATAGGGTACCTTAGTAGAGAATTTGGGAACATTACCCCCATAACAGTGTCAGCAGCAGATCCTCGCCCCATAACAGTGTGTCATGACCACATTTTTTTTGCTTAAAGTTTTATTTTCTAATTTTCCTCCTCTAAAACCAGGGTGTGTCTTATAGTCCGGTGCGTCTTATAGTCCGAAAAATACGGTAATTACATAATTAATTACATTTTTTAGAATGTTTATGTTTTTTTCCTTCTCTTGTAGAATTACAAAAATGCTAGGTTCTTCTTGACTTCCCTTGGTATAATTGCTCATGACTTTTCTATTGCAACATCGAGCAGTTCTGTTAATTGTCATCTACCTCCAACTTCTGCACTTCACTCCCATATAACAAAAATGAAATCATTAAGGGATTACAATGCTCTAAAGAGATTGTCTAGTTTTGAAAGACTGCAAAAAAACATTGACAAAGGGATATAAAAAGATTAATGCTTTTGTGGTAACTGATTTGTTCTCTGGAGCAGAAGAACACACAAAACCACAAAACACTTTCTCACTGACCAAAATCATCTTCTTCCATATCACAGGCAGACGATTAACACAACCAGTTCTGCTGCCAGCGAGTAGTGCAAGAAGAAAACCTATTAGTAGGTCAAATGATTCTAGACAAGACTGTTTTTTCTTTCTCTCTTGTTGATTTTCTGCTATTTCCAACTTTTCCATTATTTTTCAAACTGTACAGAACTAAAAAAAAGTGAGGAAAAATATCAATGATGAAGTATCACTGAGCGTAATTCATGCCCGCTGTTAAGATGTGACTGTAGGATAATGAGGGACAGGGAGGGATAGGGGGCCCAAGGCTGTCTATAACCTTATGGCTACTCCTGATAGTGGATATGCCTGAGTCGCATTCTTGGCTATGCTCCTAACCAGATCTAATCTGATTCCTTTCTCCCACCAGGAAAGGAAGGGACAGAAGTGAGAAGTAAAACACAGGTAATGACAGACAAGGGAAAATCAAAACTCTGACAAGCTCCACACACATAGGAATAGACAATGAGAGACTCAAGCAAGAGCAGGAAGGTAGCAACATGGGTTAACTCCACAACCGCAGTCAGCAAAAAGTACCGCAGTCATTACATAGTCTGGATCACAACAGCTCACCAGACCAGCTAAGATAAACTATAGCTGGCATAGAAGGAAGGATCTATCCAGGATAGATATAAGGGGAGTAAATGTAATTGGTTCCCCCACAACATGTGATCAAAGGAGACTAACAAACACACTAGCAGAGATTAACTCTTGTCCAGACAAGTCGTAGTCTAAAAAGACAGTCGGCAAAGTTTGTAAATATCTCTGTGTGACACCCGCTTATTCCAATTTACCATACACTTAGGGTATGTTCACACATCAGGTTTTTGCTCTGCGGCACAATCCGTCGATTTGCAGGAAAAACGCATCCGTTTTTTTTTCCGCCGGGTGCGGTTTTTCCTCAAAGACTTTTATTAGCGCCGGATTGTGCTGCATGTACTTGCGTTTTATCTGGTTTTTGCCAGATGCGGAAAAAATCGTCACTCCGGCGGCCGC
This sequence comes from Anomaloglossus baeobatrachus, assembly GCF_048569485.1. NCBI lineage: Eukaryota > Metazoa > Chordata > Amphibia > Anura > Aromobatidae > Anomaloglossus > Anomaloglossus baeobatrachus. Next base: position 109,942,195 of record NC_134354.1, on the reverse strand, counting down.
ACAGGACGCAGAGAGGAACGTTTTTTGCCTGCGGCATGGTGCATAATGAAAGTATATGCGCCCCGGATCCGGTGGCATGCCTTAAACGCCGGAAGCATGTACCGGATCCGGGTTTTACTTCTGAGCATGCCCAGAAGTGATAAAAAAGTCATTGCTTGTCAGAAAATCAATAACTCACTCTCTCTCAAACTCTCTCACTCACTGACTCACTCACTGACTCACTCACTGACTCATTCACTGACTCATTCACTCTCTCTTTCCTACTCACCGATCACAGGCGCGGCGCTTCACGGCTGTCACACTGCTGGCGGCTTCTCCTGATTTGAAAATGCCGGCCGCACATTATTCAATCTCGTATTCACTGCTTTCCCTGCCCACTGGCACCTATGATTGGTTGCAGGCAGACACGCCCCCACGCTGAGTGACAGCTGTCTCACTGCAACCAATCACAGCCACCGGTGGGCGGGTCTATATGTGCAGTAAAATAAATAAATGAGTAATTAAAAAACAACTAAGTGCGGTCCCCCCCAATTTTGAAACCAGCCAAGATGAAGCCACACGGCTGAGGGCTGGTATTCTCAGGATGGGGAGCTCCACGTTATGGGGCGCCCCCCAGCCTAACAATATCAGCCAGCAGCCGCCCGGAATTGCCGTATCCATTAGATGTGACAGTCCTGGGACTCTGCCCGGCTCATCCCGAATTGCCCTGGTGTGGTGGCAATCGGGGTAATATAGGGTTAATCATGGCAGGCATCTATGAGACACCCCCAATGATTAACCTGTAAGTGAAAGTAAATAAACACACACACCCCAAAAAATACTTTATTTGGAATAAAAGACAAAAAAACCCTCTTTCACCATTTTATTAAAATCCCCATATACCCTTCCAGGGCCGACGTAATCCACGAGGTACCACGACGATTTCAGCTCTGCTACATCAAGCTGACAGGAGCGCCGTAGAACACCACCGCTCCCGGGAGCTCCACGCAGCAACTGAAGGGAGTCGCACTGTCAGCGGGGACGTCACTGAGGTAATGCTGGGGTGTGTGCGGTGATGATGCGTGCGAGAGAGCCTGCGTGTTCGGTGAGGATGCATGCGAGAGTGCCTGCATGTGCGGTGATGATGCGTGTGAGAGTGCCTGCGTGTGCGGTGATGATGCGTGTGGGAGTGCCTGTGTATGTGCGGTGATGCTGTGTGCGGTAGTGCCAGTGTATGTGCGGTGAAGGTGCTTGCGGGAGTGCCGGTGTATGTGCGGTGATGATGCGTGTGGGAGTGCCGGTGTATGTGCGGTGATGGTGCTTGCGGGAGTGCCGGTGTATGTGCGGTGATGATGCGTGCGGGAGTGTCGGTGTATGAGCGGTGATGGTGCTTGCTGGAGTGCTGGTGTATGTGCGGGGATGATGCATGTGGTAGTGCCGGTGTATTTGCGGTGATGATGCGTGCGGGAGTGCCAGTGTATGTGCGGTGATGGTGCGTGCGGGAGTGCCTGTGTGTGCGGTGATCATGGGGCGGTAGTGCCGGTGTTTGTGCGGTGTTGATGGGGTCTCTCTCTCAGCATAAAAAAATAACAAAAAAGACAAAAAAACCCGAATTCGGTTTTTACCAGATCTATCACATCCATTTTTACACAATCTGAGACGGATCCGTTGCATCAGGCACAAACCAAATTGTGCCTGATTGGAATAAACTGCTGTGTGAACTTAGCCTTAGGGCAAGCACGCACTTTGCGTTTCCACTGCTTTTTTTGTCCGTTTTGAGAAGCACCTTTTTTCTGCCTAAAGGCATCCGTTTGGATTTTCCAGCAAAGTCAATGCAAACTGTTGATTTTTAGACCGCACTTTGCGTTTTAAAACGCTGCGTTTAATTTGCATATTTTGTGGCAAAAAACATGCGTTCAAAGAAGGAGCATGTCAATTGTTTTTGCCATTTTAGGTCAGTTTTGCTAACATTGAAGTCAATGAGAAGTAGCAAAAACCAAGATTCCAGCAAATTCCTGCGTTTTACCTGCTTTTTCAGTGCAGGAAACATGTGTTTTGGACATCAAAATAATGACTTGATATGTCCCTTTACACACACACATAATCCGACAATTTAATTTAAGAAAAATATCCATTTATTGATATTTTAGTGATAAAATGTATATTACCGCTATAATTTTATGAAATATATCTATTTTATTAATTTTTTCCATTAATATAGATTTGTCCCGTTTTTTTCTCGTTTTTTATTCTGTTTGACTGCTTAAACTTTATTTAGCAGTGTATTGATGTTCAAAACGCATCTGTCAAAACGCAGATGAAAAAGCATGTAAAAAGCGCTGAAAACGCATCTTAAACGAGGTAAATATGCATCCGTTTTCAGCGCTGAAGTTCTGAAAAAGGCAACTTTGGTCAAATGAATTAAGCCCAAACCGTGCGTTTAGAACTGCAAGTAGGTGAACGCAAAGTGCGTGCTTGCCCTTAGCCTCTGTACCATTTTGTGCCATTCACACTGACGATGTCAATTCAACTTGCATTGATAATGCAAGTTTCAATGTTGCCTTTGCACCTGTGTTTTGTCTAGTTTTGTATTCTTCTCTTTTCTAATTTGCACCCAATTCATTATTCTCCTTTCCTTTTTCATGGCTATTTTATTTGTGTTATACAGGTTATTTTTTCTGCTTTGTGAGTGGTGTTTAGTATCTCCAAATGTTTTCGGCTCATTCTTTATGTGCAACACTTTTTTGGAGCAAATTTTAGCAATATTATGTAAAATGTGTGACTTTTTGCAGAAAAATGTTTCGATTTGCAAAGCATTCATGACCTGCATGTGCCATTTTGTAGACTTTGGTGCTAGAAATGGCAACTAGTACCACTAGACAAAAAAAGGAAAGTGATTTAAAAAAAACAAAACGCAAAATGATAAATTGGGGCCAAATTCTCTTTTTATTAATATATCAATGATTGATGCAATTAAGAAACAAAATTCTGCATTTAAAACTATCTATTTATTTATTACTACTCTAATTATACCATGGATGTCACGACCTGAGATAAGCACATATACAGTGAGGAAAATAAGTATTTGATGCACTTCCGATTTTGCTCATTTTCCCACCTAAACAGAACGGGAGAGGTCTATAATATTACTTGTATTAATTGCACGTGTTTGAACTCGTTACCTGTCCACACACAAGACTAAAGAGCTGTCTAAGGACACGAGGGACAAAATTGTAGGCCTGCAGAGGGCTGGGATGGGCTACAGAACAATAGGCAAGCAGCTTGGTGAGAAGGCAACAACTGTTGGCCCAATTTTTAGAAAATAGGAGAAACACAAGATGACTGTCACTCTTACTCAGTCTTGGACTCCATGGAAGAGCTCACCTCGTGGGGTAAGGATGATTCTGAGAAAGGTCAAGAATCAGCCCAGAACCACATGGGAGAACTTGGTCAATGAGCTGAAGAGAGTTGGGACCACAGTCTCAAAGATTACCATTAGTAACATACTATGCCATCATGGATTAAAATCCTGCAGAGCAAGCAAGGTACTTCTGCTCACGTCAGTATATATCCAGGCTCGTTGGAAGTTCGCCAATGACCCTCTGGATGATCCAAACGAGGCATGGAAGAAGGTCATGTGGCTATATGAGACCAAAATAGAACTTTTTGGTATCAACTCCACTCACTCTTTGAAGGTAGAAGAAGGATGAGTACAACCCCAAGAACACCATCACAACCGTGAAGCATGGGGGTGGAAACATCATACTTTGGAGGTGCTTTTCTGCAAAGGAGACAGGACAACTGCACTGTATTCCCTCAGTAAGAGAATTGAAGATGTGTTGTGGCTGGGTCTTCCAGCATGACAATGACCCATAACATACAACTAGGGCAATTTATATAGTGGCTCCGTAAAAAAAACTTGAAGGTCCTGGAGTGGCCTAGCCAGTCTCCACACCTGAACCCAATAGAAAATTTTTGGAAACAGAGGAAACTCAATGTTGCCCAGTGACAGCCCCGAACCTGAAAGATATTGAGAAGATCTGTATGGAGGAGTGAGCCAAAATACCAGGGGCAGTGTGTGTAAACTTGGTCAAGAACTACAGAAAACATCTGACCTGTGTAATTGTAAACAAAGGTTTCCGTACCAAATATTAAGTTCTATTTTTCTATTGTATAAAATATTTATTTCATGCAATAAAATGCAAATTAATTATTTAGAAATCCATATCATATCAATACATGGTGATTTTCTGGATTTTGTTTTAATCTGTCTCTCACAGTTGAATTGTACTTACGATAAAAATTACAGAACTCTCCATTCTTTGTGGGTGGGAAACCTTTCAAAATTAGCAGTGTATCAAATACTTATTTTCCCCAGTGTATTTGAGACTTTATTACAATGGTCATATTTGTTCTTCTTGCTCTTCCACATGCCATATATACTTGAGTATAAGCCGAGGCCCCTAATTCTACTACAAAAATCTGAGAAACCGCATTGACTCCAGTATAAGCCTAGGAGGGAAAGCTACTGGGAAGTTTCAAAATTAAAAATAGATCCCAATAAAATGTACTCTGCCCATCCTTGTAGTAATGTGTCCATCCTTGTCCCCCCTTGTAGTAATGTGCCCAGTACTTGTGTCCCCTCCCCTTATTGTAACGTGCCCATCCTTGTGCCCCTTCCTTGGGCCCTCTAGTAATGTGCCCTACAGTAATGTCCTCCTATCGGTCCCCTTCTTGTCCTCTATTATGAAATAAAAATTATTCTCACCTGTCCTCCATTCCCGCGGTGACCTTAACTGCTTCTTGTAGACCCCTCCATGATCGCGTTCAATGTATGGAGCTGCAGGCTGCCATCGTGGCTTTACTGCAGTTGAATGCTTTACGGTGGCAGTGCTGCCTGAAAACATTCTCTCTATCATTATTCTGGCATTTAGCAAATATAAATAATTTTGTTTCCTAATTTATCTAAAACAGAAAAAGTTTATTCCGAGTTCATGTCAGATAGGGAGAAAAACATGCAGATGTGTCTTTTTAGATACTGTACAGTATGTAAACTTCTGGTTTCAACTCTATGACCAATTAATTAAAAATATTCTACAAATATCTATTTGCAAGACAATGTAGCTATAAGATCATTTTCTGTGTTTGAGAACACAACTCTAAATAACAGTCATATAGGTATCAAAAAATACCATTAAGCAATGAACAAGTGTTATCAACATATTGTTAATGCGATGCGATCCTCTCGAGTGACACGCAACCTTCTGAAACAGATTATGACTAGGGTTGATCGAATACCTCAAATATTCAGTTTCGCAAATATTTTCCGAATTGGTCGCCGCTATTCGACTATTTGCAAATATTCGATGCGCAATGTAAGTCTATGAGAAACCTGAATAACAACTATTCGGAACTATTCGGGCTTCCCATAGACTTACATTGCGCATCGAATATTGGCGACCTATTCGGAAAATATTCACGAAGCCGAATATTTGAGGTATTCGATCATCCCTAATTATGACACATGAAAACTTAATGACTGCTGCATTGACAAAACCAACTTGCCTTTTCAACATGGGAAAAACGCTGCATCTATAGAATCCAGCACAAACAATTCAATTAAGAATCTTTTCATTCTTCAGAATATAGATATTTTTTCAATAAGAAGTAAGTTACAAGGTTGTTTGTTTTGAAAATCTCTTTTAATTTTTTTTTTTTTTATAAATGTTGATCTTTATGCCGCAACGTTTATATCCATCTTTGGCAAATTCTCTGTATTCTATGATTATCTTTGTAATTCATCTTCCAGCATTCAAAAATTAGATTTTACAATTGCCTGATCTGGTGGATTTTTTCCCCTTTTTGCTTATAGAGAACCTGTCACCTGATACAGTAGATGCTGCCCACAGTTTGGGAAGCATGTCAGCTGACAGGTTCTATTTAAAAGGATTCTGTCAGCAGGTTTTTACTTCCTCATCTGAGAGCAGCATAATGTAGGCAAAGAGATCCTAAATCCAACAATTTATCACTTAGATTACTGGGTGCAGCCAAAATTTTTAGATTTAGTCATGCAGCAGTGCTGCGTAAGCTGTCCTGCCCACACCAAGCTCTCTATAGACATTGTACATTGACAGTGAGATGCCAATCAGATGAGCAGGTGTGCCGGACTGCCGTATGTGTGTGATATTGTAGAGTCCGAGCAATGAGAAGTCCTGCTGCTTAAACAAACATTACAAATAAACAACAGATCGGACTTTGACAAGACAGGCATCCCTGAATTATGTGTTTTAACCCTTGCAGCATGCTGTCTTCAGCTTACATAGCAAAAATCTGCTGACAGATTTCCTTTAAGCCACAGGCTGCATGATGATAGCCAAGTATGTTTTAGCGAAAAACATAATATTAATTATACAGGGGGTCGCAAGCAACGTCTCCTCATCTGCTGATGCTGTTACTATGGTCTAGTGGGTGGGGAGAATCCGTAGGGGACCTGCTTGCCTGATATGTCTGTCTAGTGGCTCGGTCCCCAGCAGCTATTAAAAGTATAAATCGCTGTGATCGTACAGTCAGTGGCTGATACATGCTATCCAGGCAAAAAATCCACAAGGAAGATGATGGTCTGGCACTAAATCCAAACACAGACCTAGCTCCACTTAATAGTCTCCAACAGGAACACACAGAGCTGAGGTAATTCCAGCATACAATACAGGGAGGTGTTACACCTAACAAGCAGCACAACAGTCCAAATCCACAGAGGGAGAAAATGAATGGTGTCAGGACCCGACAAAGCGCCTAGGTGCGCAAAACGGTCGCTGTCGTCTTGGCGTGCCCTGCGTCTTAGATGTATCCTATTTTTTATGAAATAGAAGAAGATTGAGTGCCACTATTCCTTTTCTCCCTCTGTGGATTTGGAATGCTATCCAGGCAGTATACAGGCAGCATGTATACAGATTCTCATTAGCTAAAATTAGTAAGTTTACATGACTACTACTCCACAATGCAATCAATTGAGAGTTAGAATGTAGCACCCACGGGGCAAGGGGTTAACCTTACTCGTTGCCGGGCTCAGTGATGTCGGGTCTGGGATGTCACGGGTGGCCCTGCCCGGCTTCGTGGCCCCGAGGCGGACAATAAAAAGGAGGATAGGTGAATGGATGGAGGAAGGATGGGATGATAGTGGGTGATGATGGAGGGGAAGCTGGGAGTTGTTTTGTGACGCCACCTGTGGTATGCGGCCAGGGATCAGCCTCCGCTGCGGGTAATATCCTCCCTACAGGTGGACCAGGCTCCGGGGAGGTGATTGGGAAGATGGTGGCTGTTGACGCCGAAGCATGGTGCTCCGGCAATAAGAGGCAGAGTCAGCTGCTGCGGTTCCAGGTCTCTTTACTTACAGTTCGTAGGCTGCCCAGAGGCACTGGTCTCCACTGCGATGGACTCCAGCCGATCCTGGGTAAGTCAAAGGTTAGAACCGGTGGGGTAGTCTGTGGGCCCTTCCTTCTTGCGCTTGTTAGTGTGGATCCCTGTGACCTGAAGTGCTTGGGGACCCCGGTGTAGTGTTAAAGTTCCTGTCCCGTATGCAGGTGGCACAGGTCCGCTGTGGGGACTGACTGCGATCACGACTCCGCACCCTATGTGCCACTGTGCTCTGGGATCTTGTGGTGGCCAGAGGGATGTGGAATCGGCCTGTCCTGCAGATTCTGGTGGTCCAATGTGGAGTATGTTCCACCCTAGGGCTCTGCACCCTGAACAGCACCGGTTCCAAGGGAGCAATGAAGCTCTTCCTTCAGCAATCGTGTATCTCCTCCATCCCACAGGAGCTACTGGTCAGCCAGCTTCTTCACTGTCATCTCCTGCTCCTTCCAGTCTGCCCGGTCCTAACTATAAAAGCTCTTAAGCACTCTCTATAGCTACCGTGTTGTTCTGAGTCTCAGACTATTCTGATGTGAAAACTGTGTGTTCTGTAACTTCCCCTGTGCTGCCCTCACCTTCCTGATGACTCACTGGTGGTTGGGAAAAAAAACACTGTTATGGTGACCACCTTTAGCCCAGTTACAATGGGGGAGCACCTAGCTGTGTGTGTGTTGTGTAACTGCTGACTCACTTCCTGGCTGTGTTGTGTAAGTGAAAACCAGTGGTTAACCTCTTCCTTATACGGGATGAGCATTGCACCTTAAGTCACATGCAATACCCTGTGGCGACTGAAGCCTCAGGGGTGCCACAAGAAGATGGGACAAAGTTTCTACCATCCCACTATTTAATATGAAATCTCCTTTAAAAATGCATCCAATGGAGAGATTGTCATATATGGACAACACCTTTCCATAAATGAAGGTACTGTGATTAGTGAATTGCCGTAGATAACCATGGATGTATGTTTCTAATTTTACGTCTGTACGTTTTCAGAAGAAATGTAGTGTTGACATGAATCCATAATTATGGACTATCTAGCGTGACAGCCACTGGATGGACTTAACGGGGGGCAGAACTCTATATGTCCTTACACAGACTATTCAGGTGCTTATTTTCAGGGTTTACTCACCAACTTAAAGTATACTGAAATGTTAAAGTAATATATTATTTGCTAATTGCTGGAGGGACTTTCTGACAATGAGGGTTGGATATAAGATAAGATATATTATGTTTAAAAAAAAAATGTAACTTACAATAAATTAAATCTGAGATGCAGTATGGGAAAATGAGTGATATATGTTCCTATCACCTATTCAGACCCGGCTGAATGAGAACCAGCAGGTGACTTGTTGTTTCTAGATGAAAGCCTTCAAGTCATGTTTCAAAGACCAGTCGGGTAAATTTATGTAGTTATGTAGTGTGTGAAGACCGTACACACATGTGTGTGAGGATGACAGTGGCTCTGGGTACACGAGATGGTCACGGAGATAAAGACACCTGCTGAAATCTACTTGTGTATGCTGTGAGAAAGCATTTTATCCCTTCACAATTGGATGTGTTTAGTGCAGCCTTTGAAGTTTTATCATCATGATGATCTTATGCCACTGTAATGGGATATTCCTAAAATAGCTATTTCTAGATCTATATATTCTGTCATTTCAAGCCCCAAAAAAATCTGCCACACATTTTACAAGTTAAGACAAGAAAGTAATAAAACTTACTTTGGTGGAGGAAGATATTTAAACGTAAGATAAGCAATACGCTTATTAATGAGATTATTCAACGTTTGTAGAAAGAAAAAACATGCACATGGTACTGTCACATTTTCTGCTAAGATGGTCATTAAAGCAGGGATTCATTAATGACTCCATGCCAGATTTGTGGCATAAAAAGGTACCAAATATTCGCACAACACATTTGTGCAAAAATATTGCAACTCTTCTTTTAGAGTTCAGTCTGTGGCTCACGGACTTGACTGTTGGGTGTCATCGAAAATAATAATGAAAGTCTATTAGGGCTAATTCAAATTACAGAATAATCTCATCAAACTATACTGTCACAATGACTTTGGCATAGCAGGGAACCAGGGCTCTTAAAATATCCCTCAAGCTAGGGTACCCTATGTTTATCTCAGGGATACTCATGATGGTGGAGAGAGCTGAGACTCCTTCTTGGCCCTACTCCTGACCAGTCCTGATCTCCCCCAGGGAGGGACGAAACAAGAGTGTGTTAAAAAAAAACACATAAAGACAGACAAGGAAAACTCAGAACTCTGCCACACAGCACGCACACACAATTGCAAAGACAGTAAGAGATTCAGGAGGAAAAATAAGAGCAGGATGGAAGTACAAATTAACAGGAGTACACTCCACAAGTGCACCAAGCAATAGGCAAAACGTAAGCACTACTTTCACCAGAGAGTCTGGAACACAACATCTCACAGACCAACATAGAATAAACTATACCTGGCATGGGTAGAAGGATTCAACCAGCCTAAACAGGTGGGGAGCAGATGTGATAGGTCTCCCACAATATGTGAATAATAGCGCAAGCAGACTAGCAGAGATGAACTTTTACTTAGCCTGCCAACGCCTGAGTCTGCCTGTGTTGATCCCAGACATCAGAGAAACTATTGGATGGAGTGTCAGAATCTGCAATCTGAACAGGTTCCATTGCCACCATGACAGTCAGCGAAGTTTATGCAAAACTCTGTGTGACATATACATGCCCTAAAAGCTATGCATCTCTGTGCTTCAAAACATTTAAATGGAATTGGTCAGAAGCTTTTTGCTATGTAATCTGAGACATGCATCAGTGCTAAAGGAAATCTAAGAAAAAATTGAGATAATTAGGCTATGTACCCACGCTGTGGAAAATTAGCAGAATTTGCTGCGATTTTTTTCGCGGAAATTCCGCAGATTTTTCAAAAATCCATAGTACAGCGAGTCCCCAGCCATTTCTATTGCATTTGGGGAGTGCTGTGCCCATGCTGCGTTTTTTTCCGCAGCGGAAATAATGCGGATTTTCCTGCGGAAAAATCTGCAGCATGTGGATTATTCCTGCGGATTTCTCCGCAGGGTCCCATACTTTCCTGCTTGATGGCAGACACCAGAGTCACTTCCTCCGGTGCAGAGGAGCGCGGTAGAGCCAGGAGCAAGAAGGAGGAGGTGGGCGTGGCCTGCACGAGCTCTAGTCATGTGACAGCCAGAGCTAGTTCAGGCCCGCCCACACTCTCCTGCAATGTACAGACAGACACGGCTGGAGAGGGAACTGCTGCGTGATGGAGGTAAGTATGAATTCCCCAATCACTCAGCACTTGTTCTGCATTGAGGATGCAGTGCCGAAGCCATGGTACTGTATCCTCAATGCAGAATGACCACAGCAAATCCGCAGGACATTCTGCAATAAAACCGCAGCATGTAAACAGATAAAGTTGTGCTGCGGTTTTCTGGGAGCTCCTGCAGAATGTCCTGCAGATATATCCGCAGGACACTTTCCCCGTGGGCACATAGCCTTAGGGTACAAAAATTATAAACCCAGAGAGAGGCTTCGGCTGAGAGTAGGTACCCAGTAATATCCTCTCTCCTCCTGTACCAGTTTGTTTTGGTAATGTTAATGATTAGTGTACTTGTTTTTATGTATACCTTTTTCACTTGTAAAGCGCCATGGAATAAATAGCGCTATAATAATAAATAATAATAATAATATGAGATTGCCTTGACGTGGACACTGGGTAGAAATAGAAATGGCTATTTTTGTATGCTAAATATCTCAATTTATTTTTCTTACATTTCCTTTAGCAGTAATGCATGTCTATATTTTTACAATCATGGTTTGCATGTTTTAACATTACAGAGTGCAACTGTCTTTTTTTGTCATTATATGTTATGTTCAGTTATGCACCTATTCATACTGCATGTTAGGGCGTGCCATCAGTCTTTTTGTCTAGTTATGGGGTCACGCCTTATGACTGTGCACCCCTTCTCCATTAACCACAGGTGATTTTATTCCCTAGAAAAAGGTTTCTACTCACCGACACACATGGAGGTTTTTAAACCCAGAGAGAGGTTTCAGTTCAGAGTAGGTAGCCAGTATGTGAGATTGCCTTGATATGGCTACTGGGCAAATATAGAAATGGCCATTTTTGTAAGCTAAATGTCTCATTTTGTTCTTAGATTTCCTTTAGCAGTAATGCATATCTATATTTCTACATTGATAGTTTGTATGTAATCTGAGAGCAGCATGATGTAGGGGCAGAGACTTTAAGTTCAGGGATGTGTTGCTTACTAGGCTGCTATTTGTAGTTTCAATAAAATCAGTGTTTTATCAGCAGGAGTTTATTACTAGAGGACTAGTTGTCTCCTGCCATGTAATCCTTCTGCTCCATGTAACCCGGCCCCCACCACTGATTGGCAGCTTTCTCTGTAAACTGTACAGAGGCAGAAAGCTGCTAATTAGTAGTGTGTGGGTGAGGATTATACAGACCTCAGTAATTAGAGAACTGGAAGATCTGCAGTAGAGAAAACACTGATTGTATCAAAATGGCACCAAGCAGCCCAGGAAGAGACACATCACTGGAATCAGGAGCTCAGCCCCTGCTGCTCTCAGATTACACACCAAAACTTAATGACAGATTTCTTTTTTTTTTTAAACGTTTGCCCAGATTTTCAAAAATCTATTGCTTATCCTTAGGATAGGCCAGCCAAGTAAAAAAGCAGCTGCTCATTATTTACAGAGTGATGACAGAAGCTGCCACGGTCCACCCCCTTAATTGAAAGCTTTAAACTGCCGGGATTAATAAAGTTTATTTCCTCCAGGCAGCGGGGCTCTCAGTGCCTGCACCAGGCAGGTTCAGAAGACTATTAACCCTAGAACACGCAACCATAGAAATCTACACTTTCACATATCTGGGGCCTTTTACGCCTGTGTGCAAATAACATGGAGTAACTCAAATAGAAATACTTTTCAATGTTTATTTGTGAATATTTCAAAACATTATAATTATGTGCATAAAACAAAAAAAAAGTAATTACACCAGCTTAAAACGCCCAATATATGCATTCTATATAATTCTTTATATATATATATATATATATATATATATATATATATACTGTATATAATGATTTTTTTTGTCTAAACGTTTTTTATATAAAAGTTGTAGTAAACATGGTGCAGGAATATTTCTTTTCAAAAACTTTCCTTTTCAACATTACTGATTACCCCAACAATTTTCACATATTATTCTTTCGGAAGAATGTTCCTTGCAGACATTTTGTCCACAAGTAGTACAGAAACGCTCAGGTTTCCTTTCCTTCTTTGCTGGACAAATATAACAGCGCTTTCTTTTTTTTTTTCTCTTGGCTTTGGATGTTCCTGAAAATGTATACCACATCGGATCATAGCTTCCGTAATTTGCCTTGGCAAGCATTTCGTGTTGCTTCGCTCCATCATGGTAGGCATCAAAGGTTCAAAGACAAAGCAAGACATGATAAAGACAAAGTCTTCCCCAGCAACAGTACAGACAAAAAGACTGAGGATCACATGTAAACCAAGTACAGGCCTAAAAGGCCCCAGGTATGTGAATATGGGGTAGTCCCAAAAAAGAGTTGTTTTACCAAAATGCATATAACATAAAAATATATGAACAACTGGAAATTACTAACAAGTATATACCTGAGGAATACCTAGAGTTTCAAAATTCTAACTAAAGTAATCTTGCAGAAAATAGAAAACAAGTAACCTAGCAGGCCTACGAGGCCCCAGGTATGCGTTCTAGGGTTAATCTGCAGATTAACCCTATATCTTCAGGTGATTAGCGGTTCTTTGCATGACAGGTTCCCTTTAAAGAGAAAATATTACTGTCCAGAGATGACTTGTGGGAGATTATTACTATTGAATGATCACAGATTAATAATGGGACAAGAAAAAAAAAACAAGCAAGAGCCATTATGAGTTTATTAGTGTAAATGACCAGCTCACCCACATAGTATGTGGAGTGATCTGCAAAAGGTGCTGGAAGTGTACTAAAGTGGGTTTTACACATAACGACATTGCTAACGAGATGTCGTTGGGTTCACGCAATTCGTGACGCATATCCAGCCTCGTTAGCGACGTCGTTGTGTGCAAAAAACAGGAACGACCGTTAACGATCAAAAATAATCACCATGGGGGGCGTGGCTTGCCGATGGCAGAGTGAGATACACATCCCCTTAGCTCTGTGCCCAGGCCGCCCTTTCAGCCTCTTACAGGTGGTGCAGCTGAGCCCAAACCTCACATGGACAGACCCAGACGTTCCCTCAAGCAAGCAGCAGATCCGGAGACCGGGACAAGCAGGATGGATCGCTTCCTGGCCTCCAGCACCCCCACTCAAACACGAGCTGCTCAGGCCAAGATGGCGACGGCAGGGAAACAACAACACTCCTCATTGAAGCATGTCTCAAAGGTAGGTGATTCCCCAGTCTCTACTTCTCAGGATTCCAGTGAGAATGAAATAGACTCTGAGGAGGTGAATCTCCATGACATTAGTAAATACATTAAATCTCTCCCCACCAAACATGATTTGGAAAAGCTTGTGTGCAGGCTGGAGAACACCTACAAGCAAGAGATACATGCCCTTCAGAGGGAGTTCACAGAGAGAGTGGAGGGGGTGGAGAGATCACAGGATGCAGCTCTATCAGAGTTAAAGCAGCACCGTGAAATAATTAACCATCACTCTTCCAGGCTGGAGGAGCTGTAGGCAGGCCTGGAAGACCAGGAAAACCGCAATAGGCAGAATAATATCCGCATACGTGGACTCCAGGAATCAGTGCTATCATCCAATTTAGATTCCGCAGCACAGCAGATATTCATGCAGACCTTGGGGGACAATCAGGTAACCACTGTTGAATTAGATCGCATTCATAGAGCTTTGGGGCCCAAACCACCCAACAATGCATGGCCCAGAGATGTGATATCTCGGGTGCACTTGTATAAAACCAAGGAACGCATTATGGCAGCAGCCAGATCCAAAGGCCCAATTGCTTTCCAATATTCTCAGGTTATGCTGCTCCCTGACCTAGCCAGGCACACCCTCATGCTGAGGAGGGCCTTGTGCCCCCTGCTGGATCAACTTCGGGAAAAAAATATAATATACAGATGGGGCTACCCCTTTCAACTGTTGGCTACAAAGGAGGGTAAGTCGGCAATATTTCGGTCCCTTGGGGACCTTCCTAAGTTCCTTGGAACATTTGAGTTACCAATGACAGATCTACCTGACTGGCCGAAAAGCCGACACCTGCCGGTGATTCCACCCAATTGGCAAGAGGCCTCAGGATCGAGGAACAGACAGAAAACCCCCAAACAGACCTCAATGGAGCAGCAGAGGTCCCCTTCTTGATCTCCTTTGACATTTAAAAGTTTCAGGATCACCATCCACAAGTGGTTGAAAGATAGACCCACTGGGTCTCATTACATCCCTTTCGCTGGTCCTAAAACAGGGATGCCATGATTTCTCCTCCTTCTACCCATTAACAATGTGACATGGAGATTCGTGAGCTGTTTGTAACTTTTTTGGGAAGTCAGAATAACATTAGATAGTCTGTGACTTTGCTCTCTCTTCCTGCACAACCCCCCCCCCCAAACCTCTTCTCCCTTCCTCTCCCTCCCCCCTTCTCCCCCCTTACTCCCTTTTCCCCTCCTCCCCCTCCCTTCTCCCCCTCTCCCTCTCCCCCCCTTGCCCCCTTCCTTCTCCCCACTCTCCCACCCTCTTCCCCCCCTCCCTCTCCCACCCTCTTCCCCCCTCCCTCTCCCACCTCTTCCCCCCTCTTCCCCTTCCTCCTCTCTTCTCTCCCCTCTGCCCCCTTCCTTCCATTTCTTCCCCCTCACTCACCAGTTCACCTTCTCCAATCCCCCACTTCACCCTCCCCTCATACTCTCCTTCGCAGTCCGCTGAAGATCTCTGCTAATGTTTAAGGTTTAAAATTAAGTTACTGTTAAAGTATATGTTGATGGCTTCATTGCAATAATGGTTCAAGTTGCACTACCCCAATACCCCAATGTTATCATACTATGTTTGAATGGCTGGAAGGGGCGGTGAGGGAGTGAGCACTGTTTTCGGCTTCTTCTCCCCCTTCACAGTGCGCAGAACAGACATTACTGCTCTCCTTAGGCACATTCAGGTCGAGACAAGCGCTTTTGCGCAAGGTCTACAATTAATGTTTTTTATCTTATGTCTTCTACCTTTGTCTATGCTTTCTCACTTTTTCCCTCTCTTTCTCGTCTGGGCAGTCGTGGCAGTCCCAAATATCAGTTTGTTTACCCTACTCAGACACAATGAATAGTCTCAAGTTTTGCTCTCTGAATGTAAAGGGGCTTAACATCCCTCACAAAAGAAGTCAAATAAGTTATAAAAACCATAAACAGCGTGTCTCCATATTACTACTCCAAGAGACACACTATAGGCAAGATTCAGTGCCTCGGTGCTCATCTAAATTCTATCCAGTCTGGTATCACAGCACTTGCCCAGACTCCAAGTCCCGCGGGACGTCCATAGCCTTCCACAAGTCTTTCACTCCTGAGGTTTTAGGCTCCCTCATCGACCCATTGGGCAGATACGTCTTTCTAAGAGTTTCTTGGGCCTCCCACAATTTTGTGATAGCTAATGTGTACTTTACCAACAAGGACCAGCAGGGGTTCGGAGCCAGATGTCGGACATTACTGGAGGATTTCGCAGGTCCCCTCCCTGTGATACTCGGTGGCGACTTCAATTTGCCAATGGATCTGTCCATGGATGTCTCCTCGGGTAAGTCCTCATATCCTCACTCCTCTATACATAAAGTTAAAAGACAGCTGCAGGGCCTAAAGCTGGTGGACGCCTGGAGGGTTCTTCACCCAGACACAAGAGACTACACCTACTACTCCATGCCACACCGACTTTACAGCAGGATTGACTATTTCTTCATATCCCAGACACTCCTAGATTTCCACTTAAACACAAAGATAGGCTCCATCCTTTGGTCTGACCACACCCCTATATATCTTTCCATACAACTTGGCAAAGCAGAAAGGTCAGGATTCACATTGCGCCTCAATGAGAACTTATTGCAGGATACGTTATGCTTGGCAGACGTGACCCAGACAATCTCAAACTTCACACTGGATCACATGGCTGACCAATCTGCCCCATCCATGAAGTGGGAGGCATTAAAATGTGTCTTGAGAGGAGTCCTCATAAAACATGGCAGTCGGCTTAAAAAGGAAAGAATGGAGGAGATCAAAACGCTTTCTTCCCAGATCTCTGACCTAGAGTCCGCCCACAAACGCACAAATGCGCAGGACATATTTGGTCAATTATCTACAGCCAGGCAGAAACTGCTGTCCATCTTAGACCAGAGAACACGATGCTGGAGGGAAAGACTTAAGGGCAAGTTCTACCAGTATGGGAATAGGAGTGGCAGTTTTCTGTCCAGAGCACTACACCCACGCAACTTGGCTACTCACGTACCATTCATAAATGATAAACAGGGGAAAAAAATCCAGAACATAAAGGGGATATTACAATGCTTTAGGGAATATTATAAAAATTTATACAATATTAAGGGTCATTTTTCTGACCTCCCTAAACAACAATTAGTAGAGAAAATAAAAACGTATATTCGCTCTACCAAATTACCAGAGCTGGACCCAATAATAACCACAGGACTAGAAGAGGATTTCTCATTAGAGTAACAGACGTCATTAAAGAATTAAAGATTGGGAAAAGCCCAGGGCCTGATGGGTTTACAGCGGGTTTCTATAAGCGCTTTATTGACCAATTGAGCCCCCAATTTTTGTCCACTTGTAATTACGTATTCAATGGCGGATTCTTCCTGAAACAGGCGCTGGCAGCCTACATAATTGTCCTCCCCAAGCCAGGTAAAGACCCCTCCCAGTGCGGGAGCTATAGACCAATATCATTGATCAATATAGATATTAAAATGTATGCCAAGCTCATTTCAAATAGACTGCAGCCGCTTCTTCCCTGTCTTATTAGCACTGATCAAGTAGGATTTGTTAGAGGACGAGACTCAAGAGATAACACGTGCAATATCCCTGATTGATAGAGTGCGGAGGACTGGATTACCCACGTGCATCCTGTCGGTGAACGCAGAAAAGGCCTTTGACAGGGTGCACTAGAAGTTCATGTTCCAGGTCCTTGAGGCGGCAGGTCTGCAGCAAACAATGCTACATAGGATCTCGGCTTTATATACGAACCCCTCTGCTCAGATTAAGGTTAACGGGGGTATTTCCCATTCATTTGACATCAAGAACGGAACGCGGCAGGGGTGCCCGTTGTCCCCCCTGCTCTATGGTCTTACAATGGAACACTTGGCTGTGGCAATAAGGTCCAACCAATCAATTAAAGGGGTCCCGGCTCCGCGCAGGGAGGATAAACTAGCTCTCTTCGCCGACGACTTGATGCTGTTCATAACAAATCCAGTGACGAGCCTACCGAACATTATGTTGGAACTTCACAGATTTGGCTCTCTGAGCAATTTTAAAATGAACATGCACAAGTCGGAGGCGCTTAATATTTCCCTTACGCACCAGGTGATCGATCAGCTTCGAGCGTCGTTCCCCTTTAGGTGGCAAGGGAAATCATTGTCATATCTTAGCATTGACTTGACTGCTGATGTTTCGTCCTTGTACGGAGCTAATATCCTTAAAGTTTTGGGGAAGATAGGTGGCGGATCTCCTGAAATGGAATAAGCTGCCAATATCCTGGTTAGGCAGGATAAATGCCAAAAAGATGGATATTCTGCCTCGCCTGTTATATTTGTTTCAGCCAATTCCGATACCCTTGTCAGCTTCCCTTTTTTCCTGATTAAAAACGGCCATAAGCAGATTCGTCTGGGCACACAGATGCCCTCGGCTGGCCTATAGAGTCCTGAACAAGCCTAGACTTGCGGGGGGGGGCAGGCCTTCCAGACCTCTAAAAATATCACCTTGCTTCATTGGGAATATGCCTTCTGGATCTCTACCATAACAAAACCTCTAAGCGCTGGGTGGAGGTGGAGATATCTCAGACAGACTGCGCCCCTCTTGTAGCGTTGTGGTCGCCAGCCCGTTCGCACCCGTGCACTCAGGCCAGGCCGTTCCTCGTAAAGAGCTTGTCCTCATTTCTCAGGAGTTCGAATGCACTCCTGGGCATTTCCACTGTACCTGGACCACTGACCCCTTTACATAATAATTCTCTACTCCCGACAGATTTAACAGGCAACATATTTCTTCACATGTCCAGAGGCATGGTGTCCATAATGAGGGATCTAGTGTCCAATGTGGGTATGAGGCCCCTTCATTCTTTCTTTCCTGACAACCGGAGCTTGGTTTGGTTATGAGCAATTGAAGAGCTTTATTAACTCCCTTTCACCACAAACTAACTTTTATAGGCCCTTGACGCCCTTTGAGTCTCTGTGTCTGGGGGGAGAGCCTCTGGAACACACCATTGCCCTGCTATACAAAATGTTCCAGATTGAGTTGTCTGGACGGGAGGATGATGCCCCTTTCTTCTTGAAATGGGAGGTGGATTTGGGAAGACCCCTCACGCGTGAGGAATGCTCAAAAATATTACTCTTTACCCACAAGTCGTCGCTGGATGTAGCGTCACAGGAACGGGGCTACAAAATAGTTTCTAGGTGGTACCAGTGCACCTCCAGAATTCATTCCATGTTCCTATCTGTCTCTGAAGAATGCTGGAGATACTCAAACGATAGAGGCTCATACATCCACATGTGGTGGTCTTGTCCTCTCATACAATATTTTTGGCTAGACGTGTTTGCCCTTCTGAATAAAGTGTCATCCACTAGGTTTGAGCCAACGCCAGAACTGGCTCTTCTATCCTTAAGCAATCTCTCGATCGCCAACTTCAAGAGAAGCCTGTTAAGGCATTTTTTGACGGGGGCAAGGAGATTAATCCCAAGATACTGGAGGCAGACCAAAGTGCCCACGCTGGCTGAACTGGTGGCCGAGATGAACCAGATCTATAGGATGGAGGAGCTGGCCGGCCAGGCGTCTGACTCGGGGGAGCGAGTGTTCAGGCTGTGGGTGCCGTGGATTATGTATAGAGAGACACCAGACCTGGTACTATGGCTTCAAGCTTCAGTTGGGGGCATGAGACCTCTGTGATTGTCCATTCCACAAAACAAAAGTGCCAGGGGCTGCACATGACCCAGACGAGACATCTTCTTCGTCCTTCTTTTCTTTTCCCTCTCCCCCTACATTTCCTCTTTTCTCATCTTTCATTCCTCTTTGTACATTTTATGTTATGTTTACATTGTTAGAAAGGATTGTCATCTCAGGGACTTTGTGCATCTACGTTGCCTCCCGTTTCTAAACGAGGCTGCATACATTTTTGTATGGGGGTCAGATTGTTAGTCACCCAGTGGGCATAATCTCCAAAGCAAAGCTATTACATGGGTGATAATGGTCTGACCTGAAGTGTGTAATCAAAGGAATTATTATGCAAGTAGAAAAGTGTTATATTACTTATTACCGCCAAGATTTGAGTTATTCTACTTTATATCATATGTTCCCTATCCTATAACTTGTAAACATGTTCTTTATTCGAATAAAATCTGATTTACACAAAAAATACTCACCATATCGTTGATCGTTGACACGTCGTTCCAATCCCGATTATCGTTGCTGTTGCAGGATGAAGGTTGTTCGTCGTTCCTGTGGCAGCACACATCGCTATGTGTGACATCGCAGGAACGAGGCACATCACCGTACCTGCGGCCGCCCGCAATGAGGAAGGAAGGAGGTGGGCGGGATGTTCGTCCCGCTCATCTCCGCCCCGCTTCTATTGGGTGGCCGCTTAGTGACGCCGCTGTGACGCCAAACAAACCGCTCCCTTAGAAAGGAGGCGGTTCGCCGGCCACAGCAACGTCGCTAGGCAGGGAAATCCGTGTGACGGGTGTTAGCGATGTTATGCGCCACAGGCAGCGATTTGCCCGTGACGCACAACCGACCGGGGCGGGTGCTTTCAGCTAGCGATGTCGCTGTGTGTAAAGCCTGCTATAATGTCATTCACATACTTTATGAAAAAAAAAAATGTAAAATGTGTGGAATTCACACTTGCATGAAAAATTTTAAATACATAGCCCGTCAAATTACGTTGGGCATTTTTATGGTAGATTTCACCCTCTCTACAATGTATAGAATGTAATCTGCATTAAAATCCATGGCAAATTCGCATGAAATTTATGTGGAATCCTCAGCAGACTTTTTCCTGTCATTTACGAGGACATACCCCGAAGCTGCTGACAATCTCCCTGGAAATGGAAGAATAAGATGAGTTGTCACAGTGCACTGGTTAGTCATATAGCTAAGCAGGATAAAAGACTTCACACAATGCAGACACTTATATTTCCAGGTAATGTTTGGATTAGAGGGTACAATTCATTTTAAGTGCTTTTAGTTGTACAGGGAGGATGTAATACAGAGGTATCAGTCACACAATAATAAGCAATATAGTTTCATGTAGGAAAGGATAGGAGAATCCAAGTCTTTGCAACTTGTAAATGATGGAGTGTGAGATATCACATATCACTTATATATAATTTTGCTATATGATATGACAAGGATGCTTGTGCGGAATAATCTCACAAGTATCTGATTCTGTCCAATCTTCAGTTTGTTATAATTTTACAAAAATATGTTTTTTTATTATTTAAGACACACTTGGGTTTTTTTAAGTTTTTTTGGGGGGGTTGCATCCCAGTAGCCACCTAACTGCCTTTCACACTCTACACTTATATATAGTGTACTTACTTTCATGCACGTCAAACCCTTATTTTCTACTCATTCGACTCAATCTTGAATTTCATTTTTTAGTCTGATTCTTTCTTCACTATGCTTTGCTATCAGTCACTTAATCCATCAGCAAAGCATCAAATGACCAGCTAAAGCAGGGGTGGGGAACCTCCAGCCAAGGGATATGACCCGCAATTACTTTTTCTGCATCCTCCGAGCAGATTCCCAGGGACTGCAGTGCTGGGGTGGCGGCCGCATCTTGCTGGTTGCCAGCCGTCTAAACCCCTCAAGCAGCTTCATTGCTGAACGCTGCGATTCCTACACCAAAGGATTACATCCCCACGCTGGCCAGTGGCAGCATGAGGACGTACTTGATGACATGTGACTTCATGTCAGGTGGGGTCATGGAGTTCACAGACCTGCATCTCCTGACACAACACAGCAGGGCTTTTTGCCAAAACATGCAGATTTGGGGCTGTAATTTCTACACAATATTCCTGCACCGAATCAACACCTCCTGGCAAAAAATGCATCAAAACACCATGCGGTTTTGATGTGATAGTGTTGCAATTTTTTGCCAGGTGTAGAATAGGTGCAGGAATAGGGTGTAAAAATGCACCAGATTTCAGCAACAAACCTGCACCTACTGGCAGAACACCATATATCAAAATAGTGTCCAAACAGTTTTTGTGCATTTTTGGGTCAAGAGATGCAGATTTGGTGCTAAAATGTTTATACCATATTCCTGCACCCAATCTACATCTCATTAGTCGAGGTGTATCCTCACGATTCAGCATTACTATTCTCAAAACCCATTCAATGGGGGCCACATGCTCTTGGCTGTGCCAATGCATCTTCAATTCCCCACAGCAGAACTCATGCTTTAGCCTGGCCATCTTCCCCTCTATGACCCTTAGGCATGTCTAAACTCTAGTATGCTATTTATTAAAGATAATGTTTCCATTAGACCCACTTGGCTGAAATAAGAAATCCACCTTCAAATCAATCCTTGCTGTAGGCTCCCTTGCCTGAGTCCAGGAATCCATTTGTCACTTATTGCTTATTTCTATCAGAACTTCCTATCCATTATGGCCTCCCTTAATGCAGGTCTGCAAGCAACAGGGCCATAGGTCTTTCACTTCTAGATACTCTTCTCTAGCTGCCTAACAACAGGAAACTGCATTCTTTGTGGCATTTATTTGTCCTGAAATTGACAGCTTAGACAGCTGTTCCAAAATAGACTTGCGCAGTTAAATATCTTATTACAGAGTTTAATGTAATTATTTATTTTGAGATATTTGGTTAATTAGATTAATTCTCAATGTCCAACCAAAAAGTAACAACAAATGTCAGGAAATCGGTACATGGCTTACAAATGCAACAATAGCCTGTAGTATACTTGTAAGATGCACGGTTGCCAAATTAGACTAGTATGATTTTTACAAATTATTTTTAATACTGAACACTATTGTTTTCTTTGACAAAAAAAATAACCAAGAATGTTATGATGGTTAATAGGTATACCTGAGAAGATACAACAACAGCCAGTAGTGTTAAATTGAACTAGGAAAAAAATTATGCAAAACCTTAACCTTTTTTTGTATTTTTTTGTATTTTTTATTTTTATTTTTTAAATTGCATCCCCTTTCACAAAAATTCCATGATCGTAAAAACTTAGTTGCTAAGTAGATACAAACATGGAAAAGAAGATTGGGCAACAGCCAGCAATATTGTTGTGACGTGTACTGTTGTTAAGTTGGAGTAGTAAAAAAGTAATGCAAAACATTACCCTTTTTTGCATTTCTTTAATTTTTTGCTTGTTTGTGTTTTAAATTCACCCACCTCCCTGACAAAATATCTGCCATAACCCAAAAATGCTACATTGCTAGGTAGGTACACATAGGTCCGTGCCTGGAATTTAACATGTGGCAACGTTATTGTTGTGGGGTGTATGGTTGGTAAATTGGACTACTACAACAAGCATGCAAAAATTAAAATATGGCCATTCTTTAAAGATGTAACAAATAAAATTCCCCAGGCCTTTACCAAAAATGATGTGTGACAAGAAAGTCTAGGTATGGTCACACCCCGAGAGCCAGCATCTGCAACAGGTAAAAAGAAAAACTAAGAAAAAAAAATTAAAATGCACTTTATTTAGTAGAAAGTTGCATTGCGATTTCTGGAACTTTAATTTTATTTGTAAAACAATATATAAAACCATTACAAAAAAAATAATTTAAAAACATACAAAAACTGATATTGCTTAACTTTGTCCATCTCACGAGCCAGGAAGCATATTTTCTCTGACAGATAAGCCTTGATTTGAAAACTTTTCTTCCATAAAATAATTAGTCCTGGAGGACTTAACCTACCGTTCATGATTGTGAAGCGTCAAGAGTAAAAAATATACTGTACTACTGCAGTATAATAATTAAATCAAAGTCATTCAGACTCTACAGGTCCTGAACCTCCCTATCATTTCAATGTGTGTACTATTATTTACAGAACAAATATTTATCAGCGCTGTACTTTAACTTAGGCCTTCCTATCCCTATCTGTATGAATAAACAAAAAGATGTATATCACAATAAAGCGCTAGCTGCATAAACAGAAGATTGTGGAGAAAAATGTCTCATCCTCTTGACGCAAGAAAGTAATATTGCAATTCTGCCAAAAAACAACACTCAGAAAAAAGGTAAAAAGATAATGAGGGCAGACAATATATAGCAACAATTCTAACACATTACCTAGCTGCTAGAAAAGTACTGGATGCAAAAAAATAAATGAATAAAACTGGAATAAAAAAGTTAATACCGAGTATAGTATTGCACAGAAGCCATTCGCGTCAGATAATGAGGTTTATGTGGAAGATATACAGTGGGTAAAAAAGTATTTAGTCAGCCACCACTTGTGCAAGATCTCCCACTTAAAAAGATGAGAGAGGCCTGTAATTGACACTATAGGTAAACCACAACTATGAGAAACAAAATGATAAAACAAATCCAGAAAATCACCTTCTCTGATTTGGCAAGAGTGTTTTGCAAATCATGGTGGAAAATAAGTATTTAGTCATCTAAAAACAAGATTTCTGGCTCTCACAGACTTGTAACTTCTTCTTTAAGAGGCTCCTTTGTCCTCCACTCATTACCTGTAGTAAGGGCACCTGTTTGAACTTGTTATCAGTACAAAAGACACCTGTCCACAACCTCAAAGAGTCACACTTTAAACTCCACTATGGTGAAGACCAAAGAGCTGTCGAAGGACACTAGAAACAAAATTGTAGCCCTGCACTAGGCTGGGAAGACTGAATCTGCAATAGGCAAGCAGCTTGGTGTGATAAAATCAACTGTGTAATCAATAATAAGAAAATGGAAGACATACAAGACTACTGAAAATCTCCCTCAATCTGGGGCTCCACGAAAGATCTCACCACGTGGGTTAGAATGATCACAAGAACGGTGAGCAAAAATCCTAGAACCGCACGGGGGGACCTAGTGAATGACCTGCATGGTGCTAGGACAGCTGTAACAAAGGCTACTATCAGTAACACACTACGCCGCCAGGGCAGATCCTGCAGTGCCAGACATGTTCCCCTGCTTAAGCCAGTACATATCCGGGCCCATCTGAAATTTGCTAGAGAGCATTTGGATTATCCAGAAGAGTATTGGGAAAATGTCATATGGTCTGATGAAACCAAAGTAGAACTGTTTGGTAAAAACACAACTCGTCGTTTTTGGGGGAGACAGAATACTGAGTTGCATCCAAAGAACACCATACTTACTGTGAAGGATAGGGTGGCAACATCATGGTTTGGGGTTGTTTCTCTGCAAAGAGACCAGGATGACTGATACATGTACATGAAAGAATGAATGAGACCATGTATTGTAAGATTTTGAGTGCTAACCTACATCCATCAGCAAGGGCATTGAAGATGAAACGTGGTTGGGTCTTTCAGAATGATAATGATCCCAAGCACACCGCCAGAGCAATGAAGGTGTGGCTTCGTAAGAAGCATAATAAGGTCCTAGAGTGGCCTAGCCAGTCTCCAGATCTCAACCCTATAGAAAACCTTTGGAGGGAGTTGAAAGACCGTGTTGCCCAGCGACAGGCCCAGAACATCACTGCTCTCGAGGAGATCTGCATGGAGGAATGGGCCAACATACCACAGTGTGTGACAACCTTGTGAAGACTTACAGAAAACATTTGACCTCTCTCATTGCCAGCAAAGCATATATAACAAAATATTGAGATGAACTTTTGTTATTGACCAAATACTTATTTTCCACCATAATTTGCAAAAAAAAAAAAAAATATTACCAAATCAGACAAGTTGATTTTCTGGAATTGTTTTCTCATTTTGTCTCTCATAGTTGTGGCCTATCTATGATGTCAATTACAAGCCTCTCTCATCTTTTTAAGTAGGAGAACTTGCACAAATTGGTGGCTGACTAAATACTTTTTTTCCCCACTGTATTGCATATGTCCCATAAACAGAGTTATGGAGAGATAAGGTTTCAAGTTAAGATGTATATTCAAATCATATACATCAATTGCAATGCATTACTTAAATTGCATAAAGTGCTGGATGCAAACAGGACGAAGGTATGATATTATTATTATTATTATTATTTATATTTGATATATAAATTACTTAAGAAATATATATAATTTGATAGTGCATAAAGTGAATTTATCACATACTGGTAAGACATTACTAGAGTGGAGACTGCACCCAGCTATGTGCTTACTCCTGTGCGTATTCTTACAATTTTAACATCACCTTCCACATTCCTTCCCTATGATTTAAAGGGAATCTAAGTAACCTAATCTAAGTAACCCTGCAAAGCTGTCTGTATGGCCATGTAATCATGGTCATGGGAATCTGAATAAAATGACACCTTGATATCTATGATCTGATGTCTTATTCCAGAGAAATCCATGTTTTATTCACATGCAAATGAGCTGTTATGATCTATGGGCCAGACACAGATGTCCCAGAGAATCTGCTTCCTGAGTTCTCAGCTTATTTTATATGAAAGGGGGTATTACAAGTGTGAGTCATGTAATGACTGACAGTCTCCTCTCCTGATTTACATGTCTCAAAGTGGTGTCACACCTTTCATTTAAAATAAGCTTTGGAGGCAGATTCTCAGGGAGACCTGTGTCTGGCTCATTTACATATGAAGGAAAACATGGATGTCTCTGAAATAAGACATCGGATCGCAGATATCAATCTATTCAACTTTCTATGAGCATAAAACTGACAGTATAGAGGGGTCAATCCTACTGAGATTCTGTTTAAAAGTGCATCTCAATAAATTAGAATATCCTCAAAAAAGTTAATTTATTTCATTAATTCAATACAAAAATTAAAATGCATATATTATATACAGTCATTACACACAGGGTGATCAATTTCAAGTGTTAATTTCTGGTAATGTTGATGATTATGGCTTACAGCCAATGTAAACCCAAAAATCATTGTCTGTGTATATAAAACCAACTAAAAAAATATTTTAAACTCAGAAATGTTGGCGCCTACTGAAGTCTGTACAGAAAATGCCCTCAATACTTGGTCGGGGCTCCTTTTGCATTAATGACTTCATCAATGTGGCGTGGCATGGAGGCGATCAGACTGTGGCACTGCTGAGGTGTTATGAAGGCCCAACTGGCTTTGATAGCAGCCTTAAGCTTGTCTGCATTGTTGGGTCTGGTGTCTCTCATCTTCCTCATGACAATACTCCATAGATTCTCTAAGGGGTTTAGGTCAGGCGAGTTTGGTGGCCAATCAAGCACAGTGATACTGTGGTTATTAAACCAGGTATTGGTACTTTTGGCAGTGTGGACTGGTGCGAAGTCCTGCTGGAAAATGAAATTTTCATCTCTAAAAAGCTTTTCGGCAGATGGAAGCATGAAGTACTCTAAAATATCTTGGTAGACGGCTGCGCTGACTTTGGTCTTGATATAACACAATGGACCTACACCAGCAGACAGCATGGCTCCTCAAACCATCACTGATTGTGGAAACTTCACATTAGACCTCAACCAGGTTGGATTGTGGCCTCTCCACTCTTCCTCCAGACTCTGGGACCTTGATTTCTAGATGAAATGCAAAATTTACTTTCATCTGAAAACAACACCTTGGGCCACTGAGCAACAGTCCAGTTCTTTTTCTCCTTGGCCCAGGTAAGACGCTTCTGGCGTCTATTGGTCATGACTCATGAGTGTCTTGACACAATGAATGCGACAGTTGTAGCACACATATTTGTGTGTGGCGGCTCTTGAAGCACTGGCTCCAATAGCAGTCCACTCCTTGTGAATCTCCCACAAATTTTTGAATGGCCTTTTCTTAACAATCCTTTCAAGGCTGCGGTTATCCCATTTGTTAGTGCACCTTTTTCTACCACACTTTTTCCTTCCACTCAACTTACCATTAATATGCTTGGATACAGCACTCTGGGAACAGCCAGCTTCTTTAGCAATGACCTTTTGTGGCTTACCCTCCTTGTGGAGTGTGTCAATGACTGCTTTCTGGATATCTGTCAAGTCACAGCAGTGTTCCCCATGATTGTGTAGCCTACTGAACCAGACCATTTTAAATGTTTAGGAAGACTTTGCAGGTGTCTTGTGGTAATTATTCTAATTTTCTGAGATAATGACTTTTGGGTTTTCATGTAAGCCATAATCATCAACATTAACAGAAATAAACACTTTTGAAATAGATCCCTCTGCATGTAATGACTCTATATAATATTTGCGTTTCCCTTTTTGTATTGAATTGCTGAAATAAATTAACTCTTTGATGATATTCTAATATTTTTGTAGGAGTTTATATACCCTACTTTAGTCCTAATTGCCCCCAGCACTTTATGGTGTTTAGGTAATGCATTACTATTGATGTTGTATATAATTTGTATATACTGTACATCCTGACTTGAAACATTATCACTCTTTAGCTCTGTTGAATTATGCTTATACATTTGTCGCGGGCGGAGGAGGGGACGCCGCGCTCTCCCACTGCTCGGGTCCGGCTGCCGCGGCTGCTGTGGCCTGCTGCTGCTCGGTGGCTCGAGCGATGGGCCGGATCCCGGGGTCTCGAGCGGCGCTCCTCGCCCGTGAGTGAAAGGGGATTGGGTTTTGGGATAGTTTATTGTCCGTGACGCCACCACGGTTGTGGTGATTAAGTGGACACCACCGCTGCTCTGTCTGGGGAGCCCGGGAGTGATGGTATGGAGCAGCCAGTTGTTGATTTGCCCCTCCGTGGGTAGGGGTTTCAGTGATCCCGGGGCCCAGTGATGGGGTTGGTATGGTGGACAGGCGGGTATGGGGCCTGTGGAGGTGCAGGGGCGCAGGGGCAGCGCTGTGCCGCACGGCACGGAGGTACTCACTCAGCCAGTAAACACAACACAGTTCTCGGTAAACAAACGGCTGGTTGGACGGGTCCCTCGGACGGTTACGGTGCTGCTGTTCCCTGCAGTTAGCGGTGACGGTCTCTTCCTGCACCTATGTAAAGTCTCTTGGTAGCGATGGGTTCCCACCGGGTACCCTCTCCCCGGCTTGGATATGGGCCGGAGGAGCCCCTCTCTTGCCCGCAGGCGCTGGCCCTGGGAAACTGGTGCCTTGGCGGTGGCGGTGTCTCCCCTTAACGGTCGGACTGTTGCCTTCAATCGGGACTTGGTTGTTAGGAGACAGAGGTCCCCTTCACTGACGGATTTGGCAAATTATGGCGACTCCTAGCCTTGCCGGGATCCGAAAGGCCCCTGCCCTGGTGCTGACTGTTCTTCGTATACTGCTCCGGTACCGCCGGGTCACCACCCATCCGCGGTCCTTCCAGCAACCTCCAAGCAGTCCCCCTGCAGACTATCACCGCCGTCTGCTGACCTTGCTGTCTCAGTCCGGGGCACACACCCGGACCAACTTCAGGCTTTACTACTCTCACTTTTCTGTCACTTCAGCTTCTCCCTTTTGCTCCTCTACCACTTCACCTCCTTCTTCTTTCACTTCCCTAACTTCACTCAAGCTCTGCCTGAGCTCAACTGCCCGGTTCCTCCCGCCTCCAGGGCTGTGAACTCCTCAGTGGGTGGAGCCAACCGCCTGGCCCACCCCCTGGTGTGGACATCAGCCCCTGGAGGAAGGCAACAAGGATTTTAGGTTAGCTTAGATGTACCTGCCGGGAATGTGGGGTGCATGTGATGTTGTGACCTGTGACCCCTGGCTTGCCCAGGGCGTCACACATTCAATATAACTTTCACATAAATCTCATTATCTCAAAGCTGTACAATGCTATACTTGATAGGAGCTTTTTATATTTCACCCTTATTTCTTTAATTTATTTTTTATATATATTTTTTGCACCAAGTACCTTTATGACAGCTAGGTTATGTGTTGGAATTGTTGTTATATATTGTCTGCCCTCAATATCGTTTTCCTTTTTTTAATTGTTGCTTTTCCGGATAGTTAGGCGGGCTTTGCACACTACGACATCGCAGGTGTGATATCGGTGGGGTCAAATCGAAAGTGACGCACATCCGGCGTCACTGTCTATATCATAGTGTGTAAATCCTTTTTGATACGATTAACGAGCGCAAAAGCGTCGTTATCGTATCATCGGTGTAGGGTCCGACTTTTCCATAATTTGGCAGCAGTGACAGGTACGATGTTGTTCCTCGTTCCTGCGGCAGCACACATCGCTGTGTGAGAAGCTGCAGGAGCGAGGAACATCTCCTACCTGCATCACCGCCTCTAACGTCGGCTCTGCGGAATGAAGGAGGGGGGCGGGATGTTTACGTCCCGCTCATCTCCGCCCCTCCGCTTCTACTGGCTACCTGCCATGTGACGTCGCTATAACGCCGCACGACCCGCCCCCTTAATAAGGAGGCTGGGCGCCGGCCAGAGCGACGTCGCAGGGCAGGTAAGTGTGTGTGAAGCTGCTGGAATGATAATGTTCGCTACGGCAGCAATCACAAGATATCGCAGCTGCGACGGGAGTGGGGACTATCGCGCTCGACATCGCAGCATTGGCTTGCGATGTCGCAGCGTGCAAAGTACCCCTTAGAGTATTGCTTTGTCCTCTCAAAAGAATGACACATTTTGCTCCATGATCTTGTGTTTATGCAACTAGCCCTCTTTCAGCATACGATTAGTGATATACATCTTTTTGCTCGTAACCAAATATTAATTTCCGTTCAGCGTGTGGGTGCTTTTTTTCTATGCTAACACTTCCCTGTATTTTACATGTTTTAATATCTAATTTTAATATCATAATGTTGTAATAAAGTATTGAATCCTTGTTTCCTTGTTGTTTTTTTTGTAATGTTTAGGTTTGTTACAAAGTTACATCAACATTAATACTAGAACCAAACGTTTCTGACCAGAATATTGCTCAGAGCCTCACACTAGCTTTACCAACTTTCTTGCTTTCTAAAATACATGCTGATATCTTCTCTTCTCCAGGTAAGTGATATACATTCACATGATGTTAAAGAAATCATGATTCAACACAGTAGGCCTCCTTGTTCTATTGCTCCATGGTTCAGTTTGGATTCAGATACCCATTGTAGGGGCTTTCATTAGCATACTATGTTTCTTTTTCAAATGCATATAAATGAGCTTTGTTTGCTCCTAGAGATGGGTGAACCCTCAGATTTTCAGGTTCAGCGGATCCGGACAGACTTTAAAAAAACAGTCTGGTTCGGAACTGACTTGAACCCGAATTTGACCCCATATGCCGAACCCAATATAAGTCTAAGGGACCCAAACTTAAATGTTATAAAATGGTGTTAGTAAGGGCTAGGGGGCTGCAAAAGGAAGCAAAATGGGTTTAAAGCAAGACAGTTATACTTACCGAGTCTCGTGCACTGCTGCCACACTGCTTCCAGGTCCGCTCATTAAACCTCATGCATATTCACTGCTTCTCTCACCCACCCTCTGTGGCAGGTTCTGTGATGAGTTGCAGTTTGGAACAGAGAACAATTTTTAAAAAAAGAATATATGCACAGATTATATGCACAGATTGATACAACAAAAAAATGGTAGAGAACACCCTGGTGGACCTATGTAGCCTTGCACAAGATTGATCTTCCTACAGAGCATTCGTCCATCGCCATGGTTCAGGATCAACCTAAAGGCCATAGTAATGTGCCCATCCTGGTCCCCGTATAGCAATGTGCACTATCCTGATCCTCACTCTGTAGTAATGTGCCCATCCTTGTCCCCATTCTGTAGTAATGTGCCCATCCTTGTCACTATCCTGTAATAATGTGCCCCATCCTGTAGTTATGTGTCCATCCTGGTCCTCATCCTGTAGTAGTGTGCCCATCTTTGTCCCCATCCTGTAGTAATCTGCCCCTTCCTGTAGTAATGAGCCCATAATTGTCCTCATCCTATAGTAATGTGCCCATCCTTGTCCTCATCCTGTAGTAATGTGCCCATCCTTGTCCTCATCCTGTAGTAATGTACCCATCCTTGCCCCCTTCTTGATGTAAGGTGTCCATCCCTTGTCCCCATCCTGTAGTAATGTGCTCATTCTTTTCCATATCTTGTAGTAATGTGCCCATCCTTGTCCCCATCCTGTAGTAATGTGCCCATCTTTGTCCATATCCTGTAGTAATGTGCCCATCCTTGTCCCCTTCTTGAAGTACAGTGCCCATCCTTGTCCTCATCCTGTAGTAATGTACCCATCATGGTCCCCTTGTAGTAATGTGCCCCATCCTGATCCTCATCCTGTAGTAATGTGCCCATCCTTGTCCATATCCTATAGTAATGTGTCCATCCTTCTCCCTATCTTGTAGTAATGTGCCTATCCTGGTCCCCATCTTGAAGTAATTGGCCCATCCTGGTCCCCTTGTAGTAATGTGCCCCATCCTGAACCTCAAACTGTAGTAATGTGCCCATCCTTGTCCAATTCTGTAGTAATGTGCCCATCCTTGTCCCCTTCCTGAAATAATATGCCCATTTTTGTCCCCATCCTGTAGTAATGTGCTCATCCTGCTCCCCGTCTGGTAATGTAACCCATCCTGATCCCCATCCTGTAGTAATGTGCCCATCCTGGTCCCCATCCTGTAGAAATGTGCCCACCCTAGTCCCCATCCTGTGGTAATGAGAACATCCTGGTTCCCTTGTAGTGTTGTGCCCCATCCTGATCCCCATCCTGTAGCAATGTGTTCATCCTTGTCCTCTTCTTCTAGTAATGTGCCCATTTTTGTCCCCATCCTCTAGTAATGTGCTCATTCTTGTCCCCTTTCTGTAGTAATGTGCTCATCCTTGTCCCCTTCTTGTATTAATGTGCCCATCCTTGTCCCCATCCTGTACGGTAGTAATATGCCTATCCTTGTCCCCATCCTGTAGTAATGCGTCCCATCCTTGACCCCATCCTGTATTAATATGCCCATCCTGGTCCTCATTGTGTAGTAATGTGCTAGCCTTATCCCCAGCCTGTAGTAATGTGCCCCATCCTGTAGTAATGTGCCCATCCTGGTCCTCTTGTAGTAATGTGCACCATCCTGATCATCATCCTGTAGTAATTTGACCATCCTTGTCCTCATCCTCTAGTAATGTGCCCATCCTTGTCCCCATCCTGTAGTAAGGTGTCCATCCTTGTCCCTATACTGTAATAATGTGCCCATCCTTGTAGCAATGTGCCCATCCTGGTCCCCTTGAAGTAATGTGCCCCATCCTGAACCTCAAACTGTAGTAATGGGCCCATCCTTGTCCCCATCCTGTAGTAATGTGCCCATCCTTGTCCCCATCCTGTAGTAATGTGCCCATCCTGGTCCTCTTGTAGTAATGTGCACCATCCTGATCATCATCCTGTAGTAATTTGACCATCCTTGTCCTCATCCTGTAGTAATGTGCCCATCCTTGTCCCCATCCTGTAATAAGGTGCCCATCCTTGTCCCTATACTGTAATAATGTGCCCATCCTTGTAGCAATGTGCCCATCCTTGTAGCAATGTGCCCATCCTGGTACCCTTGTAGTAATGTGCCCCATCCTGAACCTCAAACTGTAGTAATGGGCCCATCCTTGTCCCCATCCTGTAGTAATGTGCCCATCCTTGTCCCCATCCTGTAGTAATGTGCCCATCCTTATCCCCGTCCTGTAGTAATGTGCCCATCCTTGTCCATATCCTCTAGTAATGTGCCCATCCTTGTCTGTGACGCCCTGGCAAAACCAGGTAGTCACACACTAGGCCCCCGCATAACACCATCTCTCACCTAGGTCACACACAGCCGACCTGAAACCCTAGTCACCCCCCTCAGGGCAAGACAGGCACACCAGTAGGCAGGACCAGGCGGTTAGGAAACGCCCACCTAGGGGTCTAGACAGCCCGGGGCAGGAAAACAAACAGATAAGTTGTAGTTTAAGTTGAGAGGAGTGGAGGCTGGAGTTAGGTGTAGCACCAACGGAGAAGTTCAAGTTGGACGGTGCCAGGGTCGGAGCCCTGGTACCTTGGCTAGGTGGCAGACGGTGGTCTCCGTCAGCAGGAGACGGGAAGACGGCTCGGCAGATCCGAGGAGGAGCGGGACAGGGTTGGAGCCCACCGGTACTGACACCAAAGACCCGACCAGAAACCGTGCACAGAGGGGGTACTCGGACCCTGAAGCCAGGACCGGAACCAACGGCCTAGCTAATCAACCGATTTAGGGAAGGATTACAGGTCCTGTCCCAACCAAAGTCCCAAAAGCAGACAACCACCCACAGAGAGGGATAGGGCAACCGCCAGGACCCATAGATCCCACGGGTCAGCGTCAGCGGGCATGACTCCTCAGGCACACAGAAAGCCGGGAGCGGACTCCTGTGTTCCATACTGGGAAGTCTAAACACACAACCACAACTAGTGCACAGGAAAAGACGACGACCACCAGCCCGGGTGGGGGACCAGAGTACAACTGGCCGCGCGCGGCCGGCCACCAGCACCTTGGTTTACCAAGCGATGGTGTCCCACTTCACCACACACCGTGGGTGGCGTCACGATCCGAATACTGCCAAGGCCGTACAACTAAGTCCCCTTTTCATTCGGCGTGTCCACTTGAGATGAGCGAGCCTCTGAAGGCTCGAGTTCGGTTCAGTTCGTCGAACGGAGGCCCCGTTCGAGTTCGGTTTGATGAACCATTCGACGAACCTCTCGAACCCCATTGAAAACAATGGGAGGCAAACACAAACACATAAAAACACATAGAAAACAACTTCAATGGTGTCCAAAAGGTGACAAACAACTCCCAAGACACCACAAACACATGGGAACGTGACAAGGACATATACTCATGCGAAAACAAAACAGCTGGACGAGGAAAAAGAGGATGAGACACAGATATAGGCATGTCATGCCCTTCTAAAATCATGTAAAACACAGCAAGGGTACTCCAAGCAGAGTCTCCCTTTTTTCCAAAAATTGGGCCACACACACCATTTCAGTGGCATCACTTGTGCCCCAGTTGCAAACTGGATGTGTTGATTTGCATCAAGCACATTCAAAAATACGCCAGCTATCCCCAGAATGACACTGGGGTAGGTAGCAAAGTCTTTGCTGAACCATAACTTGTTCATCTTGGCTCATTTTTAAAAACACCGCAAGGGGACTCCAAGCAGAGTCTCCCTTTTTTCCAAAAATTAGGCCCCACAGACACCCTTCAGTGGCATCCCTTGTGCCCCAGTTGCAAACTTGACAGGTAGATTTGCATCAAGCACAGTCAAAAATACGACAGCCTTAACTGTCCCCAGAATGACACCGGGGTAGGTAGCAAAGTCTTTGCTGAACCATGACTTGTTCATCTTGGCTCATTTTTAAAAACACCGCAAGGGAACTCTAAGCTGAGTCTCCTTTTTTTCCAAAAATTGGGCCCCACAGCACCACTTCAGTGGCATCACTTGTCCCCCAGTAGCAATCTGGATGTGTTGATTTGCATCAAGCACATTCAAAAATACGCCAGCCTTTACTGTCCCCAGGATGACACAGAGGTAGCAAAGTCTTTGCTAAACCATGACTTGTTCATCTTGGAACATTTTTAAAAACACCGCAAGGGGACTCCAAGCAGAGTCTCCCTTTATACAAAAATTGGGCCAGACAGACACCACTTCAGTGGCTTCAGTTATCCCCCAGTTTCAAACTTGACAGGTTGATTTGCATGAAGCACATTCCAAAATACGCCAGCCTTTACTCTCCCCAGGATGACACAGGGGTAGTAAAGTCCATGCGGATCCATGACTTGTTCATCTTGATGAGCGTTAGTCTGTCCACATTGTCACTGGACAGACGCGTGCGCTTATCTGTCAGCACACACCCAGCAGCACTGAAGACACGTTCAGAGACAATGCTGGCTGCGGGACATGACAAGATCTCCAAGGAGTAAGTGGCGAGCTCAGGCCATTTTTCAAGATTTGAAGCCCAAAATGAGCAAGGCTCCAGTTGCAAAGTCATGGCATTGATGTTCATTTGGAGATACTCCTGTATCATCCTCTCCAGCCATTGACTATGGGGTACTTTGCGCACTGCGACATTGCTAGCCGATGATAGCGATGCCGAGCGCGATAGTACCCGCCCCTGTCGCACATGCGATATCTTGTGATAGCTGCCGTAGCGAACATTATCGCTACGGCAGCTTCACACAAACTTACCTGCCCTGCGACGTCGCTCTGGCCGGTGACCCGCCTCCTTCCTAAGGGGGCGGGTTGTGCGACGTCACACAGCAGCCGTCCAATAGAAGCGGAGGGGCGGAGATGAGCGGGATGTAAACATCCCGCCCACCTCCTTCCTTCCGCATTGGCGGTGGAGGCAAGTAAGGAGAAGTTCCTCACTCCTGCGGCTTCACACACAGCGATGTGTGCTGCCGCAGGAATGAGGAACAACATCGTATCTCCTATTGGTGCGACATTATGAAAATGTCCGACACTACACAGATCACCGATTTACGACGCTTTTGCAATCGTTTATCGGCGCATCTAGGCTTTACACGTTACGACGTCGCTACCGACACCGGATGTGCGTCACTTTCGATTTGACCCCGACGATATCGCAGTAGTGATGTCGCAACGTGCAAAGTACCCCTATGTGTCAGACTTCTTGTCTCTTGTGGCCTTGCATTGGATGGTCTAAAATAATTATGAAACGATTCCATAAAATTGCTATTACCAGCACCAGATACGGTGTTGCTGGTACGGTTAGACTGATAATGACGAGACAGTCCCATGCTTAGCAAGTTACAACTGGGAGATTCACTCCGTGCACCACTGGTGTTTGGTGGAAAAGCCGAGCTAAGATTGAGTAACAGCTTCTGCTGATACTCCTGCATACGTGCGTCCTTTTCTATGGCTGGAATTATTTCACCAAATTTGGACTTGTACCGGGGATCTAATAGTGTGGCAACCCAGTAGTCATCATTACTTCTAATTCGGACAATCCGAGGGTCATATTGTAGGTAGTGCAGCAAGAAGGCGCTCATGTGTCTTGTGCATCCATGCGGACCAAGTCCTCGCTGTATTTGTGGCGGCGAGGTGATAACCGTACTTTCTTCCTCTGACATCTCCCCCCAACCTCGTTCAACCGAAATTTGACCAAGGTCTCCATCATCTGCTGAGTCTTCCATGCCCATCAAGAGTTCATCCTCCATTTCTTCCTGGTCTCCTGCACCTTCCTCAACATTTTGGCTGCTACCATGCGCCTTTGTAAATCCCTCTCGCCCACCGTGCCATGCCTGCCGCCTTGGTGATGCTGAACGTCTGGACCTTGTAGATGTTGGTATCCCTTGCGCATATGAATCCTCCTGTACTTCTTCCCCTTCCTCTTGTCCCACCCCCTGACTCCGAATAGTGTTTAGCGTGTGTTCCAGTATGTAAATGACTGGAATTATCATGCTGACAATGGCATTGTCAGCGCTACTAAACATATTCGTCGCCATGTCGAAACTGTGCAGAAGGGTGCATAGGTGCTTGATCTGAGACCACTCCAGCAGTGTGATCATCCCCACCTCTGCATCTCGTTGGCCCAGGCTATACGTCATAACGTATTGCACCAGGGCTCAGCGGTGTTGCCGAGTCGAATTCTAGCGTGTCGGCACATCGCATTTTAGGCGATGAACCGGCAGGCCGAAAGACTTCTGGAGCGATGCAAGTCGGTCAGCTGCGGTGGTTGAACGGCGGAAGTGAGCAGAGAGTGACCGTGCCCTGTGCAGAAGCCCATCTAGGCCAGGATAGTGGGTTAAAAATTGCTGGACAACAAGGTTCAACACGTGAGCCATACAAGGCACGTGTGTCACCTTGCCCCGGCGTAGTGCCGCACCCAGGTTTGCAGCATTGTCGCACATGGCCTTCCCTGGCTGCAGGTGAGTGGAGACAACCATTTACTAAACTCGCTCGCAATAGCTGACCACAACTCCTCAGCTGTGTGACTCTTATTTCCAAGACATTTCAAGGTAAAGACCGCTTGATGCCGTTGAGCTCCACTGCCAGCATAGTAAGGAGGTGTGCGGGATTCCTTGTGCGCAGTTACAATGCGGATGGCCTACCAGGCAGGCTTGGGGTGGAGGTGGAGGACCCAGACGAGGTTGAGGAGGCAGAAGCAGTGGAGGAACTTCGACATACAGAGGATTGACGCACAAGTTGTGGGGACGGCAAGACTTGTTCAGCAGACCCTTCTCCATCTCTCACCATAGTTACCCAGTGCCCAGTCAGTGACACGTAACGCCCCTGTCCATGCTTACTGGTCCAAGTATCGGTGGTGAAATGCACCCTGTCACACACAGAGTTTCTCAAGGAAGCGGTGATATTGTGTGCGACATGCTGGTGTAGCGCAGGCACACATTTCTTGGAGAAGTAGTGGCAACTGGGCATCTGGTACTGGGGCACTGCGACGGACATAAGGTCTCAAAAATACTCTGTGTCCACCAGGCGGAGAAGCAGCATTTTGGTAGCCAAGAGCTTACAGAGGGATAAAGTCAACCTCTTAGCTTTGTCATGGCTCGGAGGAAATGGCCTTTTATTTGTCCACATCTGAGGGACCGAGATCTGGCTGCTGTGTGGAGACGGTGTTGAGTAGGGTGTCCCTGCAAAACTGCAGGTCTGTGAGGAAAGTGCAGGCGGAGACATGATGTTGCCTTCATCCAAACTTGGTGCTCTTGATGTCTGAGAGAGCTCTACACTAGCAGTTGCTTCCCCTTCCAAAACAACTGACGACCTGCCAAGCAAACTGCCTGTTGCGGTTAAAGAGGTGGAAGGTCTGCGTGGAAAAACATGTGTGACAGCTGTCCCCACAGTCATAGAGGGTGAAGAGCGCATGGATGCACTTGAAGGGGCAGACGGTGGTTGGCCCGCTCCGCTAAGCCGCATTTTAGCACGATGAGCTTCCCATTGGGACTTATGCTTGTTATTCATGTGATGATTCATGGAAAAAGTTGTCAAACTAGTGAGGTTTTGGCCTCTACTTATAGATTGGCGACAAATCTTACAGATCACATGATTTGGGAGATCCTTTGCGATGTCAAAAAAGGACCAGGCTAGGCAAGCCTTAGAGCCCATGCAACCTGCAGAGCCACCCCGACTTGTGCTCAGAGGCAGAGTTGTGGCTGAGGATGCAGTTGTTGACGTGCTTCCAGTACTCCAACTCTGTCCAGGAAGGCGCAAGGTAACTTCGTCATCAGTCGCATCCTCCTCCACCGCCTCTGTTGACCTCCTCGAGTCCTGACTGTGGGATGACAGTAAGTGGGATCTAGAACTTCATCATCAAGCGTTGTGTTTGCACTCCCCTCACCCTCAGACCTAACCTCTTCCTGCCCTGACTGAATAGTTAAGTTGTCATTCCAATCAGGTTTCTGAGTCTCTTCGTCATCAGTATGTTCCTCATTGTCTCCACCAAGAAGTGTTACAGTTTTTGAATGAGGGTCTACATTATGCTCAGAAACTTGGTCATCAGGGACTGAATCAGACTCACAAAGCTTCTGGGCATCACTACAGGTCATCATTTCCTGGTCTGTTCTTACTGTAGCTTGGGATGAAACCTCTGATTCCCAGCCTATAGTGTGACTGAACAGCTCTGCAGACTCACCCATCTCTGTTACACATACTCTGCAGGGCGGGTGGATACTTGAGAGCTGGGAGAAAGCAAGTGCGATTGGGGTGACAACTCAGAGGACTGATGTTTTTTGGATGTTGAAGTTGAGGTGGAGGAGAGGACACTTGTTGGAGCACTTGCGATCCATTCAAGCATGATCTTTTTTTGTGCATCATCTACCTTTGTTACAGTTGTTCGGTTCCGTAAAAAAAGGAGCACATCCGATTGTCCACGGAAAGTAGTAGACATCTTACTGTTGCTGGAAGATGGCCTTTCTTCAGCAGATGTTAATGTAGCTTTCCCACCTACCCCACAGACACAAACTTTTTTTCCTTTTCCAACACGCCTGTTCCCCTTTCCACCAGCATCTGTCCTTTTGCCACTCATTTTGTTAGCAACAAGATTGGACACTTAAAATGTGGTAGCAAAAATGGAGAGGTGGTGTAGATTGCAGAGGTGGTCTAGCTTTATTGACAGCTGAAAAACCAACACTGACTATCCCAGTCAATTTTAGTATGCCCCTAACAGTGGCAGCACAGTTTGCAATTAGAATTGCGCAGCAAAAATGGGCAGGTGGGTAGAATGCATGGATGCTGTGGGTCAGTGGACAGAAAAGGAACACTAACTTAGTATTCCAGACACTTTTAGGATGCCCCAAAAAGTGTAAGCTCTTTGGGGAAATAAAATAGCGTGGCAAAAATGGGCAGGTGGGTAGAATGCACGGGTGCTGTGGGTCAGTGGACAGCAAAGGAACACTAACTTAGTATTCCAGACACTTTTAGGATGCCAGAAAAAGTGTCAGCTCTTTGGAGAAATAAAATAGCGGGGCAAAAATGGGCAGTTGGGTAGAATGCACGGCTGCTGTGGGTCAGTGGACAGCAAAGGAACACTAACTTAGTATTCCAGACACTTTTAGGATGCCACAAAAAGTGTCAGCTCTTTGGGGAAAAAAAATAGCGTGGCCTCACTTTCTATCTGTGCAAATAAAAAAATGCAGCAAGGAATTGCCTGAGCTGAAGTAGCCAGATGCTGTTATCTAAAGCCCTACACAGCGTTTGCACGGACCTGCCTAGCAGCTATGGCTATGAACGCCTGTAAATCAGCCCTGAAAAGGGCTGAAATAACCAGTAGTCCCTAATCCCTAAAGCGCTGTGTAGATTGCACTGTATCTCTATAGCGCACACAGCAGCGGGAGCGGTGACTGTCACCCTCACGCAGCCGAGACATCATGGCGGTGACGGGGAAAGTGGCCATGTCTTATAAGGCAAGGACATGTGACATTCACAGCCTATGACACATGCCCTTGCTTCTCTGGCAAAAATCCACTTTGCAGTGTGTGTCTCTGTGATTTGCTGACAGCCTGGCCTGCCCCACTGTACGCGCGGTTAGGGGGGAAAAAAAAAATGGCGATCGGCATTCTCTCACTACTCAGTAGCAGCACTAATCTAAACCCCATGCCCCCCGCACACTATACGCTGAATTTTGATAATAGCGTGATTCACAGTGACTCACACTATTAGAGTGAAAAGCCAGCTAGTAACTAGCTAGGCTTTTTGTTGATCGAACCGTTCTCGAACGTAACTCGAACTTCGAGCTTTTAGCAAAAAGCTCGAGTTTGTCGAACGTCTCGAACACCCCCCAAAATCACTCGAACATGAAATTGGCAAACCTCAAACCTCAAACATCGCTCATCTCTAGTGTCCGCGTGACCCCCGGGTCCGGAGGATCCCTCAAGCCACACAGCGGGTCCGGGTCCGAGCAGCCCAGCTGCTGCGGGCGTGGGGGTGGCACATCCCAAAACTTGGTGTCACGAACAGGATTCAAACCCATCCACCTACCTGGTGGAAGTGCGCCTTGAATTGGACAGTCAGCGGTGATCCATTGAAAAATTTTCAGAGGTCGCCATTTTTGCCGCCATTTTTGGACGCGAGAGACTACAGCCCAGTGTCTTCTCCCACGAGAAAGGGCGCAAAGCTGAAGCCCCGCCCCCTGGGAACATGGCTGGAAGGAAACAACAC
This sequence comes from Anomaloglossus baeobatrachus, assembly GCF_048569485.1. Taxonomy (NCBI): domain Eukaryota; kingdom Metazoa; phylum Chordata; class Amphibia; order Anura; family Aromobatidae; genus Anomaloglossus; species Anomaloglossus baeobatrachus. The sequence goes on along the minus strand of NC_134354.1, from coordinate 109,900,975 downwards.
CCTGAGGCCGAAAACGAAACTAACCTGCCGCTCAAGGGAGTGCTTGCAAAAGACCAAGGGGGAGGGCGGAGCGGCAAGTGCAGGGACGCCAGGACGCTGCAGAAACCCGTTCCTGAACACCAACGTGGCAAGATGTGTCGGAGGATCCATGCCCAAGCCCACTTCATGCTGGCGAAGTGGGTGTCGGAGATGAAGGGCCTGGCTGCAGCTGTCCAGGCGCGCGAAGTGGAGATGATCACGGAGGAGCGGGTAAGCAGTGACCCACGCCCCTATGTTCCCCAGGAACCGGCCGTCCCGGCTGAGGGGCCCGGCCTGCTCCCGTCCGCCACGCCATTTCCCTCGTTGCCCGTGTCCGCAGCCAATGCCCTGACCGACCCGCTGCCCCAGTCCGTGGCAGCAGAGCCCGTATCATCTACGGGGGAGGACCCAGCTGCTGGGCCCTCAGGCCTTACCGTCACCATCGCTCCGGCACCGCTGACGACATCCTGTCCGGGCCCGAGCCAGGCTGCAACCTCGATGTCATCTCACCCGGCCCCGAGCATAGCCGCAACGGTGATGACATCCGCTCCGGCAGTCCACCTGGCCGCAACAGTGATGACGTCGGCTCTGGCAGTCCGCCCGGCCGCAACAGAGGCAGCACCTGACCGGAGGTCTACCTCGGCCGTGGTGCCGGCCGGTCCCAAGTGCCCCATCCCGGCTTTGGGGCAGCCAGTGTGCACCTGCGGAGAGGTGAAGCAGGCCACTGATCGTGGGGCCCACGGCAGTATGAGAGGCCGGACGTAGCCGGCGCCAAGGGCACCCAAGTGGGCCTGGCTCCTGAGCAGGAGGCGAGACACGGAACCCGTGCCCCGTACTGGGAGCGGCAGCAACAGCAGCTGCGCAGGGTGATCGTTGCCCGAGGAAAGGGTAAAGCGGATGTGCATGCCCGCATTTATACGGAGAAAGATCACCTGTGGCAAGCTACCATCGGGGTCCAGAGCAGTGTACCATGTGGAGGTGGTACTGGAGACATGTGGTGGAGAATGGAATAGGTACCGGAACCCCGGCTACCTCAGTTATACCAGTCCCCGCCGGTACTGACACTGGAGACCCGACCGGAAACCGTGCACAGAGGGGGTACTTGGACCCTGAAGCCAGGACCGGAACCAACGGCCTAGGTAATCAACCGATTGAGGGCAGGATTACAAGTCCTGTCCCAACCAAAGTCCCAAAAGCAGACAACCACCCACAGAGAGGGATAGGGCAACTGCCAGGGACCCATAGATCCCACGGATCAGCGTCAGCGGGCACGGCTCCTCAGGCACACAGAAAGCCGGGAGCGGACTCCCGTGTTCCATACCGGGAAGTCTAAACACACAACCACAACTAGTGCAGAGGAAAAGACTGCGACCACCAGCCCGGGTGGGGGACCAGAGTACAACTGGCCGCGGCGGCCGGCCACCAGCACCTTGGTTTACCAAAAGACTCGTGTGATTCATTTAATTATCAGTTACCAAACATCCCATGGTCCATCCGGGCGCACAAACCCCTGCCATCGCCATACCCTGCACAGAAACACTGTTCCCCGGGGCAACCATCCCTACCCACGGAGGTGTTAACTTCCGGCTGCCACTACATCTCCCATAGGTATCCCTCAACAGCAGCGGTGGTGTCCCACTTCACCACACACCGTGCCAAGGCCATACAACTACGTCTCATTTTCATTCGGTGTGTCCGTGTGACCCCCGGGTCCGGAGGATCCCTCAAGCCACACAGCGGGTCCGGATCCAAGCAGCCAGGCTGCTGCGGGCGTGGGGGCGGCACATGTCCCCTTCTTGAAGTAATGTGCCCATCCTTGTCACCTTCTTGTAAAAATGTGTCCATCCTTGTCCCCTTGCAGTAATGTCAAATTTCCTAGTCTCCTTCTTGTAGCAATGTCCCATGCTGTACTAATTTCCCCTAATATGCCGTTCTTCACATACACAAAAAAATAATATGTGCTCATCCTCATATGCCAACGTCAGCTGCTGGCCTCTGATTGGCTGACCTCTGCGATAGGTATACCTGTGCAGAGAGCTTCTCTGTGCAGCACTGGCAATACAGTTAATTGAAATAAAGCGCTTATGGCAACAGCTCCCCGCATCAGCCGTCATTGTCAAGGGGGCTACGTGCCTGTGGGCCATAAGAAGCAGCCTCAGGGTCCATATGTGGGCTGTGGGTTTGAGACTCTTGGACTAAAGCAACATTTTTAGGCAAATTGAAGTGATGAACAAATGTACTCACTATTCGTTACTCACATGAATATTAAGGAATTTTCAATATTCGTTAGTCGGCGAGTATTTTAGTATTCACCTCGTGAGATTCAGGACTCCTCCCCAGCATGTTTGGCACCTGATTTTCAGCCACTAAACATGCTGGGATTGCTTGCCAATCATAGTAATGCTGTAGACATCTTTGCTACCTGCATTATTTTGATTGGGAGGCCCAGTGGAAAAAAAAATGACTTACTGAAGATTACACCGCAGCTCTCACAGATTCCACACGCATCTCTGATTGGCTGCCCTCACAGTAGCTATCTGAATCCCCTATTAAAGTGTAAAAATAAATACGTAAAGCCTGCTTTACACCTTACAATTAAGCATACGATATCGTATGCGATGTGACACGCCCCCATCGTATGTGCGGCCCGATCAATTTGTTGACCGTGTCGTACAAACGATTAATTGCCGTCACACGTACTTATGTGACGCCCTGGACTAGCCAGGTAGTCACAGGTAGGCCCTTGCACAAACACCTTCCCCTAAAAAGGTACCAGCAGCCAACCTTAAAACCCTGAGTCACCCCTCTCAGGACTTGACGTTCACACCCGGGGGGGCGAGGCCAGGCGGTTGGCCACGCCCACCGAGGAGTTTGGATAGCCTGAGGCGGGAAAAACAGCAGATTAGTGACAGCAGTGGAGGAGAGTGGTAGCAAAGAGGAGAAGTCTGTCAGGGATCTGGGTCGGAGCCCGGATACCCTGTGGCCAGGAGGTAGACGGTGGTGGCCGCCTGCAGGAGCTGGGATTACAGCCGGTGGAACTGTAAGGGACCAGGACCGGGTAGTGGCCCGCCAGTACCGGACCGGGGAACTGATTGGAAACCGGAGCACCAGGAGGGGTACTCAGACCCAGTACGAGGCCCAGAAGCCACTGGACCGAGTCAAATTCACTGATTGAGGTCTGGACTTTAGGTCCTTTCCCACCCAAGACCCGACTGAAGAAAACAGCCCAACCATAGGGATAGAAAGCCACCGCCCAGGCATCAAGATCCCACGGGCCAGCGTCTGCAGGCAAAAGGGCTCTACTGGCACACACACAAAGCTGGGGAGCGAACTACCGTTGCTCAGGCATAGGAGTCACCATTCTACTAAAAGTGAGGTGCAGGAGAAAGGCGGAAACCACCAACCTGAAAAAGGGGAAAAGCGCAGCCGGCTGTGGGCACCGTCCACCATCTTGTTTGGTTTACCAGAGACTCCAGTGTGTCTGTAATAGTGAGTACAACAGTGCCCTCGGGCCGCGCACCACGCTGCACCGCACCGACATGCCAGCACGCATCCATCCCCCCGCCTCAGCACCTCCTTCGGGCCCCCCGGGACCATCACCCCCTACCCACGGAGGGGTCAACACCAAGCTGCGCAACACCGTCCCCGGGAGCCTAGTCAACGGCAGCGGTGGTGTCCATCCATTCACCTCAACCCGTGGGTGGCGTCACGAACTTAACCCCCAAAAACAACACCACCCTCCCCACCAATCACCACCCCTCACGTAGCGCCAGCATCCCTTCAGAGCGACGTGACCCCCCTGGGTCCGGGAGGAGCTCGAGCCACCCACCGACGAGCCCGGATCCGAGCGCTCAACAGCCGGCCGAGCCCCGGGACGGTACACTTACCTACCATACGACCTCGATGTGGGCAGCGAACATCCACTTCCTGGAGTGGGAGGGACGTTCGGCGTCACAGCGACGTCACATGGCAGCCGGCCAATAGAAGCGGAGGGGCAGAGATGAGCGGGATGTTAACATCCCGCCCACCTCCTTCCTTCCACATAGGCGTCGGGAGCCGCGGGACGCAGGTAAGCTGCAGTTCATTGTTACCGGGGTGTCACACACTGCGATGTGTGCTGCCTCGGGAACATTGAACAACCCGACGTTCAATTTTTAGGTTTTGAATGACGTGTATGCGATCAACATTTATTCGTTCAATCGCAATCGCACGTAGGTGTCACACACTACAATATCACTAACGATGCCGGATGTGCGTCACTTACGACGTGACCCCGCCGACACATCGTTAGATATATTGTAGCGTGTAAAGCCCGCTTAAGTAAATAAAATGGCCATACTAAACCCATGAAATTCAGTAACAAAAGACACTGTTACCAACACTTTAGGGTATGTGTGCATGTCTACATTGTGTTCCGCAGTGTTTAAGTCACTGCATATGCGTTTCAAAAGGCAGCTGAAAAGCTGCGTTTTGAATGCATTGGGAATGCAGAATTCATCCATTTTGGATGCTTGCTCTGCCATAGACAGAGTGGGAAAAGCATCCAAAACGCACAAAAGAAGTGACATGTTGCTTTTTAGAACGCAGCGTTTTGGAAAAATATTTCAGCAACCGAATCGCTGCATTCTAAAATGCAACGTGCGCATGGATTATGCACAATCTTCATAGATTGTGCTGGGGACGCTGGACGCATGCTTTTACGCTGCGGTGCAAAACGCAGCGTAAAAGCATGAAAAAAGCACACGTGCGCGCACAGCCTTACTTTGACATGAGCTGAGACTTAGTAACAAACTGTACCAAATTTTCACTCTCTGTACCATATTCATCAAAGGTTGAAAAAGTTGGCATGAAGTAGCAGAAGTCTTAGGCAGGCTTTACACGTTGCGACATCGCTACCGATATATTGTCAGGGTCACGTCGTTAGTGACGCACATCCGGTGCCGGTAGCGACATCACAATGTGTAAATCCTAGGTGCGACGATGAAAGAGCACAAAAGCGTACAATATCGCTGATCTGTATCACGTCGTTCAATTCCATAATGTCGTTACTGCTGCAGATACGATGTTGTTCCTCGTTCCTGCGGCAGCACACATCACTATGTGTGACACCGCAGGAACGACAAACATCTCCTTACCTGCGTCCACCAGCCATGCGGAAGGAAGCAGGTGGGCGGGATATCCTGCTCATCTCCGCCCCTCCGCTTTTATTGGCCGGCCGCTTAGTGACGTTGCGGTGACATCGCTGTGATGCCGAACGCACCTCCCTGTTGAAGGACTGATTGTTCAGCGGTCACAGTGTGGCGCCCTGGACAAGCCAGGACGTCACAGGTACTGCAACAACACACCCCACACCCCGGTTAGGAACATCAAGGTCAGACACAAATCCTTGTTGCCTCCCTCCAGGGGCTGATGTCCACACCAGGTGGGGCGGAGCCAGGTGGTTGGCTCCACCCACCGAGGAGTTCACAGTCCTGGAGGCGGGAAAAGGAAGGCAGAACAGTTTTTGGAGATGAGTTAGGGAGGTAGTAGTAGAGGAACTGACTGGCCGTGTCCGAGTACGTGGCCCGGGCACCTGACAGCAAGGTTGGCAGACGGTGGTGACCGTCTGCAGGAGAGGCCAATTGACGCACAACCGTAAGGACCGGGTACAGGCGGTGGCCCGCCGGTACCGGATCGGGGAGTGAAGAGAAACCAGCACCATCCGGCAGGGCCTACTGACCCCGACCAGGCTAGCAGTCGCCGCTAAACCGGTCAAATCTGTCAGCGACGGGAACCTCCGCGGTTTCGCAGCAGTAAAGACCCGACTGAAGGCAACCGTCCAAACCGTGAGGGAGATAAAGCTACCGCCAGAGCTAGAGCTCCCAGGGCCAGAGCCTGCGGGCAAAGGAAGGGCTCCCTTAGCCAACATACTGCTGGGGAGCGGGCTATCAGTGGGAAGCCATTGGGGCCGAGAACAGAACACCGATGCAGGGAGAGACAGTTACCGCCAACCTACCGGGAGTGACCGCCGCAGCCGTCTGTGGGACTCGTCCATCCAGCCGTTTGTTTTACCAGAGACTCCGTGTGCGTTACTGGCTGAGTAAGTACCACCGTGCCGTCTGGCACTGTGCTGCCCCGCGACCCTGCACCAGGCCAGGCCCCGCAACCCACCTTCCGACCTCCACCACCGGGCCCCGGGACCACCAAACCCCCCCTACCCACGGAGGGGAGAAAACATCTCAGCTGCTCCCTGTCAACGCTCCTGGGATCCCCGTACAGAGCAGCGGTGGTGTCCCAACCTCACCACAAACCGTGGGTGGCGTCACAGATAATATCCCTAAACCAAACCACCCCTTTCACTCACGGGCGAGGAGCGCCGCTCGAGATCCCGGGATCCGGCCCACCGCTCGAGCCACAGGCCGAGCGAGCAGCAGCAACAGCCGGACCCGAGCAGTGGGTGAGCGCAGCGCCCTCCCCGCCCGCGACAACAGCGACGTTGCCGACCAGGTATGTGCATGTGAAGCTGCCTTAGTGATAATGTTCGCTACGGCAGCAAGCACCAGATATCGTATGTACGACGGGGGCGGGTGCTATCGCGCTCGACATCGCTAGCAATTGCTAGCGATGTCGCAGTGTGTAAAGCCCACCTTACACATATTTAGAACGTCAGCATATTCTCCAAATTTTGGCGTAAATCTGTATTTACTTATAGGAGGTATAGATTTCATTTTTTTATCTTTAAATTTAATAAATAGTATACTTCTTTAAATAAAATATGAGGCAATATACTCCAAAGATCATTTTAAACTGCGGTATACTACGCTAATCGTAACAAATTCCTCCCATGTGTCCACTTGCTGCCTAATATATCCCACCTTTTGATAAGTGATATTTAATAAATCAGTAATATTCACTATTAGGGCTCATATGAGCATATAAATCATATAATGAGTGCAATCCGATAAAGAAAGGGATTGTACTCGGATCCATGTTATTCAATGAGGCAGAGCAGATCTGCTTTTTGGAAGAACTCGCAGCATGCTGCAGTGGACGGTAAGGCTGAGGTCACAAGAGCTTATAAAAAATCATTCCCATTCTCATCCAGAAAAGTACTGTCCGCGTGTAATCCGTTTTTTAACTCAATGCTATTATTTTTACAGGAGCATTTACAGATTCCCATCTTACAGAATTGTAATGTCTCCAAAAATTCAGATTCCATACTGTCAGTTCATTTTTTTTCCAACACTGTACCGATTTCTGAGACAATCGCAACATCCTGCAATTTTTTTTTTTCCTCTCGTTGAATACAGCTGAGGAAAAATGTCAGATCTGCACTGCCTCATTGAATAACATTGGCCTGAGTACAAGCCTATTTTTTATCGGATTGTACTTGCCGAAATTATACGCTGGTGTGAGTGAACCCTTAGGGTAAGTTCACACAGTGCGTTTTTCGCGGCGTTTTTGCGCGTTTTTGCTCAGAAAACTGCATGATTTTGCTTCCCCAGCAAAGTCTATGAGTTTTCATTTTTGCTGTCTGCACACAGCGCTTTTTTTTTAGCTGCGTTTGGGTAAGTTCACACAGTGCGTTTTTCACGGCGTTTTTGCACGTTTTTTGGGTGCGTTTTTTCTCAGAAAACTGCATGACTTTGCTTCCCAGCAAAGTCTATGAGTTTTTATTTTTGCTGTCTGCACACAGCGTTTTATTTTAGCTGCGTTTTTGTGGGCACCACAAAAACGCAGCATGTCAATTATTTTTGCGTTTTTCACTGCGTTTTGCACCCATTGAGTTCAATGAGATGTTCAAAAATGCAATGAAAAACGCAAATTGCAAATATAGCTGCGTTTTAGTGCGTTTCTATGACTAAAAACGCAGCTATAAACGTAAGGGGTGGGTAGTAAAGTGACATGTACAGGAAGAGGATTCCTTCTGTCAGTAAATTCAGAAGCGTAAATCCTCCCGGTACCGTCACCGCCGCTTCCACCTCCAGTCCTGTGCATGTCTGCTGTCGTGCAGCGCCATGTCTGGGCGGGAGGTGGAGGCAGCTGCGAAATCAAAAGTGAACAGTAGAAAAAAAAATGTCATACTCACCTGTCTTCAGACTCCCGGTGCCATGCCCGCTCCCAGCTCCTCTCCCGGTACCGCCGCTCTGGCTGTGTGCAGACGGCCGGGCACCTCCGATAGCTGCAGGACCTGGTGCTGATCATTTATAGTAGCAGAAACGTATTTTGTATCAACCTTAATTAATTTCAATATGTCAAACAGCAAGGTCTTAAATCACATAAATCTCCTAAGAGACACTAATATAAAAATAAAAAATAAAACTTAACATTTAATATGTTAATCTAAAAAGTGAACAGGGTCACTGAAGAACGTGACATACTACACACAAAACAAAAAATAATACATCTGGTATTTGATCACAGCCCCACACGTATTATCATAAAGGTGTACTAACACACCATCACATCCAGTACCAATGTTAGGCCATTCAAGAATCAAAACCAATGTACATGACACATTCGATTGTCCATAAAAGCACCATGGACATGGAAACCCGAAGATTAACCCCTGTTGAACTATTCTAGGAACTACCCTCCTCACATAGGGGTTCCCAAAAATAGAAGGGGAACAAGTCTCACCAACAGTAAGCTTGCTATATTAATGCAGCAAACCTGAAACCCCATTTTCATAAATCGAGTATACTTGTTTCCTTGATTTGTTAATGCATTTCAGGTGAAAAAGCTTCCATCAATGTACACATATAACTTCCGACGCGTTTCATTAATATTCCTCAGGGAAGTCAGTAATCCAAATAGGAGGGTTATACCACCGTCATAAGGGCAGGCATCCCCGGTGGAACCCCAGTGCTGGACTGAAAATGAAATAAAAATTACCATAAGTCCACCACTTTAAATATATCATTGTATCTAAACATCAAAAAAGACCCACTCCGGGCACTCACCCAAGAAACAAGTTCTATAAGTCCTGGTGCTAGGCCATATCAACTGCCCATTTATGAACGCACACTAGAACAAATAAGTCTATATTAATCCACCGCTCATTACAGAATCATAGAAGGAAAAAGTCCCAAGTCAGGAACACTCACCAAAACACGTCCTCCACATGTATTCAGTGACCCTGTTCACTTTTTAGATTAACATATTAAATGTTAAGTTTTATTTTTTATTTTTATATTAGTGTCTCTTAGGAGACCTGGTGCTGATCACCTGATGCAGTCACCTGACGCATCAGCTGATCGTAAGTCTTGCGGTGACGCCGGCGCCCGGCCGGCTTAACCTGTCAGCGGATGCTGTCAGGAGACTTCATCCCTGATTACCGGCAGCTCCTGCAGCGATCAGACGGGATCAGACTCCGCTCCAGGAGCTGCCGGTAATCAGCACATAAGTGAGTATTTTTTTTTTTTTTTTGCACTGATGCATCATCTGATTCTATAAACGGCTTTTATACAATCAGCTGCTGTGTCATGTGATTCACATACTGGAACCTGACACATCATCTGATCGCTTTGCCTTCCAGCAAACCGATCAGATGATATTTGATCCGGATTGGATGTCGCGGAACCCTTGACCCAGGATTACTGCGGAGGGGGGTTCTTTATTTCAATAAAGATGGAGTCACTAATTGTGTTGTGTTTTATTTCTAATAAAAATATTTTTCTGTGTGTTGTGTTTTTTTTTTATCTTTACTAGAAATTCATGGTGGCCATGCCTAATATTGGCGTGACACCATGAATTTCGGGCTTAGGGCCAGCTGATAATATACAGCTAGTTCTAACCCCATTATTACCCAGCGAGCCACCCATCACCAGGGCAGCTGAAGAGTTGGATACAGCGCCAGAAGATGGTGCTTCTTGGAAAGCGCCATTTTCTGGGGTGGCTGCGGACTGCAATTCGCAGCGGGGGTGCCCAGAAAGCATGGGCACCCTCACTGTGGATTCCAATCTACAGCTGCCTAGTTGTACCTGGCTGGACTCAAAAATTGGGCAAAGCCCACGTCATTTTTTTTTAATTATTTCATGAAATTCATGAAATAAAAAAAAAAATGCTTCCCTATATTTTTGGTTCCGAGCCGGGTACAAATAGGCAGCTGGGGGTTGGGGGCAACCCGTACCTGTCTGCTGTACCTGGCTAGCATACAAAAATATGGCGAAGCCCATGTCATTTTTTTGGGGGGGGTAAAAAACTCCTGCATACAGTCCTGGATGAAGGATGCTGAGCCTTGTAGTTCTGCAGCTGCTGTCTGCTCTCCTGCATACACTATTGGATGTAGTATGCTGAGCCTTCTAGTTCTGCTCCCCCTGCCTCTCCCTCCTGCATACAGTCCTGGATGGAGGATGCTGAGCCTTGTAGTTCTGCAGCTGCTGTCTGCTCTCCTGCATACACTAGTGGAGAACGAAGAACATATTGAAGAAGGAAATGACATCAGACCTTTTTTTTTTTTCAACAATCTTTAATGGCATTGTTCACTGATAAAAAACGCATAAAGACGCAGTGAGCAAAAACGCAGCAAAAAACGCACCAAATCGCGGCATCAAAAAAACGCAGTGTGTGAACCAAGCCTTAAAGGGAATCTGTCACCAGGTTTTTGCCACCTAATCTGAGAGCAGCATAACATAAGGACAGAGATCCTGATTCCAGCGGTGTGTCACTTACTGGGCTGCTTAGTGTAGTCTTGATAAAAATCATTGTTTAATCAGCAGTAGATTATCATTACAGGACTACTTGGCATGCTGAGCTCTGTATAACTGCTAGATCTGCAGCAGAGAAAACACTGATTTTATTAAAATGACAGCAAACAACTCAGTAAGTGACACATCGCTGGAATCAGAATCTCTGCCCCTACGTTATGCTGCTCTCAGATGAGGTAGCAAAAACCTGGTCAGAGATTCCCTTTAAAGATTATTCCCATCTCCAAAATCCTAGTCCAATATGTAGTACGGTTGTTATTATTATTATTATTATTATTATTATTATTAACAATAGAAAATCCCTCCAATTACAAATACAGTATAGTTCTCCTGATATAGCCATGTCTCTTACCTCATGTGCAGGGCATTGCAGCATAGGTATCTATGGTTAAAACCACTCATATAGTAACAGTTAGTTGCTCGTGTTTCTAACCATGGACATCTCAGCTACTGTAATGCCCTGCACATGAGGTAAGAGACATGGCTATATCAGGAGAACTATACTACATTTCTAATTAAAGGTATTTGCTAATACTATTATCATTACATATTGAGATATAATCTTGGAGATGAGAATACCCCTTTAATGTTATGACAGATCGTGTTTCTTTCTTGTTTTGAATATTTCCCAGGGGGCATTGCTCTAGAATCATTGCGTTGAGAAACACGTGATGGTGTCTCCGCGGTGTTGGATGTTGATCTCCCTAAGGCCAACCATAGGCCAACCTAAGGCCATCCTTGCTTATGAAGTCTTCTACTAGGCAATGCTCCCACTAGCCAGTTTCCTACTCCACACTGATGAGAGGCAAATACCCCGAAACAGCTGTTTGTGGATGGATACCATGTTTGGCATAGGTGGTCTCCTTGACTGGAGACTGCCCTTCCCGTGGTTGTTTCTTCCCGGTGAAAGACCTGGCTAGTTTTCTGCCAGCGTTGAAAAACATGTGATGGTGTCTCCGCAGGCTTTCTTGTTTTGAATATTTCCCAGCAGGCATTGCTCTAGGATCACTGCGTTGAGAAACACATGATGGTGTCTCCGTGGTGTTGAATGTTGATCTCTCTAAGGTCAACCATCCTTACTTATTTATAATGGGATTGGGCTGGGGGGCTGTAAAATAAAGAATATAGTTAAAAATAAACATTATCATTATACTTAAAGGTCCCGCGACACGTCCTGCAGACCCAATTGAACTTTGACTGTCACTGTCAGTGGCAGCCTGCTTCTCGCTCTGTAGAGACGCTTGTCTCTACAGAGCGATGAAGCAGAACAGACATTGCTCTCCCTGTGGACTACTTCGGACCAAGGATTTTTTTTCTAATAAAGATGGAGTCTCTAAATGTTATTTTTTGTTTATTTCTAATAAAAAAAAGTTTCTGTGTTGTGATTTTTTTTTTTACTGTTTACTAGAAATTCATGGTGGCCATGTCTAATTTGGCATGACACCATGAATTTCGGGCTTAGTACCAGCTGAGAATACAAAGCTGGTATTAACCCCTTTATTACCCAGCGTGCCACCACCATCAGGGCCGCTGAAGAGCCGGGTAAAGAGCCTGGAAATGACACTAAGAAACAATGCGCCATTCCCAGGAGAGGCTGCAGGCTGCAGTTTATAGCGTGGAGGCCCAGAACGCTTGGGCCTTACCACGCTGAGAATCCCAGCCCCCAGCTGCCTGGTTTTACGTGACTGGCGATCAAAACACCCATCACAGACACCCATTCTCTGTGATTGCCTGACATCACAGTACTGTAAAAATAAATAAAGCAATAAAAAAATGACAGCGCTCCGCAATATTTTTGATACTCAGCGCAGATAAAGCGGACGGTTATGGGGTGCCACCCCCTGCTGACTAGCTTTACCTTGGCTGGCAATCAAAATTCAGAGAAGCCAAATATTTTTTTTTATTATTTAAATAAATATTTTTTTCAAAAATTATGTGGGCTTCTGCCATATTTTGATAGCCAGCCAGGTAAAACCAGGCAACAGGGGTCTGGAATCCTCAGCGCAGGGTGGCACAAGCTGTCTGGGCCTCCCCAGATGTGAATTACAGCCCCAGATGCCCCAGAAAATGGCGCATTCATAGAAGCGCAATGTTCTGGTGCTTTACCCAGCTCATCCAGCGGCCCTGATGGTGGTGGCACGCTGGGTTATAATAGGGTTAGGGCCAGCTTTGTATTATCAGCTAATGCTAAGCCTGAAATTCATGGTGTCATGCCAAATTAGAAATGACCACCATGAATTGCTAGTAAACAGTAAAAAAAAAACAACACATAAAACATTTTTTTTATTAGAAATAAAACAAAAAAATGTAAAGACTCCATCTTTATTATAAAAAAATCCTTAGTATCACGTAGTCCACAGGGAGAGCAATGTCAGCTCTGCTTCATCGCTCTGTACAGACAAGCGTCTATACAGAGCGAGAAGCAGGCTGACAGTGATAGTCAAAGATCAATCGAGTCCATGGCTAAACCATAGACTCGGGTGAACCTTGACGTCTCTGCGAACACAGACGAAAAAAGCCGAAGACTGCCGAGTGACGAGCAGTGGAGTGAATACTGCCAGAAGTTAATGATCGGACCCGGAAGCAGAAGCGGCTGGGAGACAGCGGGTCTGCAGGTCACGACGCTGGACCGGTAAGTATAATCATAATGTTTTTTAATAATGTGCTTTTTTACAGCCCCTGTATTGGAACTGGACCCGAACTGTTATACAGGTTTCCCATGAAAACCCGTGTTCGGGACCTTGTGCACAAACACTATGTGTTTGGTACGAGCCTAGAACTTTACAGTTCGGGTTCGGTCATCACTAATCGTGATGGAATATAAATGATGGTGAACTCTTAAAGTGCCTTAATGTGGTGGTTCACTACTATGCAGTAGTGACCACATCTCTGTAAAACTGATAGAGAAGGTTTTTTCTAAATACCTTGTTCAGCCAATTCTGCCTGTGAGCGGTGGTATCGCGGTCCTCTGATCCCCATGAAGTGACCCCCCTGGCTCCGTGACCTCTAGGATCTGGTAATGACAGGTCAACTTTCAGTTGACCCGATTTCACGGCAGCAGTCCCAGTCTTCCCGAGTGACTGGGCTGTGGGCGGAGTTTCACTGCTCATCACAGTTCAGCATCGCTCCTGCTTGCGGCTCTCTACAGTGAAGGAGAACGCGCGCAACATACTGCACTGTGATGTTGGACTGTGATGAGCAGTGAAACTCTGCCCACAGCCCAGTCACTCAGGAAGACTGGGGTCGGCATTGGTGATGTCAGGTCAACTGGAAGTTGACCTGACATCCCCAAATCTCAGAGGTCACATTACCTGGGTAGGTCACTTCATAGGAATGAGTGGACCGCAATAGCACCACTCAGAGGCATAATTGGCTGAACAAGGTATTTAAAAAAAGCCTTCCCTATCCATTTTACAAGGATGTAGCCACTATCGCAGAGTAGTGAAGCACCCCTTTAAGATGAAGGTGAAGATATGTCTGGAAGGTGTTATACCGAAGCAAAAGATTCAAAGATCCTAAATATTTAATAAAAAATAAAAAAATGTAAAAATTAATTTATAGTGTTTTTACTTGAAAATGTAAAGCTCTAATAGGCGCAGCACAGGTCTGTACACAATTTCTTCTATGGAAAAGAATAAAAAGGTTTTGTGCTTTTTTACCATGATGCCTGGTGCGCAGCATTAAATATACTGTTTCTCTTGAAGTGCAGCTTGAAGAACCTGTACCTTAGTCACTTTTTCATATTACATGCAGATTTGCCCGAGGCGAGCAAGTGCTGATATAATAATTGGCTCACACAGCCATCTGCCTGCCTTATTCCAACTGATGTAATCTCAGATGTATTTCAACACACTTTTTTTTTCCTTTACCTGAATCTTCTTCACTTCTGACATATTCCCTGATCTAATTCCTGGGCTACAGCCGCAGTACGCTGTTGTGCTTCACTAGGAAGGTAACAGGAGACAACGTCCAACTTCCACTCGCTTTCTGCAACTCATGCGTAGACGCCAAAATTAGGGAAGAGTACAAATACAAGACCATTACCAAAGCCCGGGTATATAATACTGAGGAAAGATTAGGAGACATTCCCTACTGGAATACTTTATTCACACAGCCTCAATCCTTGAAGAACCATCATCATCACCAACTCCGCAATGTTCTCTACAAGGCGCAAAGAACACTGAATATAGGAAAACAACATAAGGTAAGAATTAGAAGAATATTGTTTTTATTTTCTTGTAGATATGGTAATATATTTATTTACATGTCTTTAGTTTATTTTTGTAATATTTATATATTTATGATAATTTATATTTTTTATTAACATTAACAATGGAACTATTGTACTTTTTTCTGTAGATATGGTATAATTGATTTATTTACATATTTTGTTTACAGGTTTTTAGTTTATTTTTGTAATGTTTAAATATTTATAATCATTTATTTTTTTTTATTTTTTCATTAACATTTTAACAATGGAACTATTGTACTTTTTTTCTTGTAGATATGTTATAATTTATTTATTTACATATTTTGTTAGTTTATTTTTACAATATTTATATATTTATAATCATTTAATTTTTGTAATTAAGATTTTAACAATTGAACTATTGTACTTTTTTCTTGTAGATATGTTATAATTTATTTATTTACATATTTTGTTTACAGGTTTTTAGTTTATGTTTGCAATATTTATATATTTATAATCATTTATATTTTTTTAATTAACATTTTAACAATTGAACTATTGTACTCTTTTTTCTTGTGAATATGGTATAATTTATTTACATATTTTGTTTACATGTTTTTAGTTTATTTTTGTAATATTTAGATATTTATAGTCATTTATATTCTTATTTTTTCATTAACATTTTAACAATGGAACTATTGTACTTTTTTTTCTTGTAGATATGGTATAATTTATTTATTTGCATACTGTATTTTGTTGACAGTTTTTAGTTTATTTTTGTAATATTTAGATATTTATATTTTTTTCATTAACATTTTAACAATGGAACTTTTGCACATTGTTTTTTAATTATTAATAATTTTTATTAAATATAGTAACTGCGCAATGATACTGACTTCTTTTAATGAATAACAGTAAAAATGTTATGTTTTTGAGCAGACATGTTTGAGTAGACCTCTATAGCCTACAATACACATTTTGGTACTTAGAACCAATAGACTTGGAATTAAAGGTGGCAAGGTTCAAGGTGAAGAAAAGCAAATTTTGGAATATAGAATCTTCAGCAACAATGTAACTGAACTTCTGAACCTAGAGTCAGTGTAAGGAGACATATCCCACTGTCACATGTGCACATAAGGAGACATATCCCACTGTCACATGTGTGTGTATGGAGACATATCCCACTGTCACATGTGCGTGTAAGGAGACATATCCCACTGTCACATGTGCGTGTAAGGAGACATATCCCACTGTCACATGTGCGTGTAAGGAGACATATCCCACTGTCACATGTGAGTGTAAGGAGATATATCCCACTGTCACATGTGCATGTAAGGAGACATATCCCACTGTCACTTGTGTGTGTATGGAGACATATCCCACTGTCACATGTGTGTGTAAGGAGACATATCCCACTGTCACATGTGTGTGTAAGGAGACATATCTCACTGTCACATGTGTGTGTACGGAGACATATCCCCCTATCACATGTGTCTGTAAGGAGATATATCCCACTGTCACATGTGCGTGTAAGGAGACATATCCCACTGTCACATGTGCGTGTAAGGAGACATATCCCACCGTCACATGTGTGTGTTATTAGATCTTAAATAATAATGCATCAATTAAAATTGTAGTGATATTTCAGAGATATAATCATTCAATATTGTTTTTATTAGCTGGTAAAGCGCTGCCACCTTACAAAATCCTGATTAGATGAAGGCTATGTTCACACTTTGCATTTCTTTCTATATTTTTTCCTACAGCAAAATCTGCTTTCTTGGCAGTAAAAATGCAGTATTTTTGCTGCATTTTTGCTGATTTTTTTCTTTATTTTTGCTGAGTTTTTTGCTGCACTCTCATTGCTTTCAATGGTGAATAAAAGCAGCCAAAATACTGAAAGAAGTAACATGCTTCTTCTTTCAAAAATGCAGCAGTTTTCCATTTCAATCAGGAAAATATGTATGTTTGTGCATGAGATTTCTGGAATCCCATAGGTTTTGCTGTACTGTAAAAAGTGGCTTTGAATTTGCATTGATTTGCATAAAACCAATGAAAAAATATGTAAAGAAGCAGGAAAAATTCAATGTGTGAACATAGCCTTAAGATTATCAGTGATGATTTTCTGCAGCTACTATAAATGGCATAATAGTGCATTAAGAAACAATCTGAGATTTCTAGTCCTGGTGGCCATGTAATAGTAACTACAGTATAGTGATTGTAATGCTCATCGTTATCTCTGTACGTACCAAACAGTCTTCCAACCTGTGTTTCTGGCTTTCATTAAGCAAGTTGCTGTAGCTTCATCTCAGCTGGAAGCTTAAGGTTGGTGATCAGTGCGCTAACAAGTTCTTAGATACCCATCATAAGATGCTGCCCGTGAAATGACAGCGTTCTGTACAAACCACCAGACATGCACCTTGATAACAAGGATTTTTACATGTGTTGTACCAAATCTTTTAAATTATCAAAGTAAGTATAGGCCATCTTTTAGAATTTTGGAAATGATTGATGAATGTGTACTTACTCTATGTGTTTCGTTATAGACAAGCTGGTTGTGGATCTCCAGTAGACAATAAAACGTAGCAAATTATTTGCATCATTACTAGGCTATGTTCACACGTTGCTTTTTGGCTGCTTTCTTCTGCAGAAAAAAAACCTGCTTTCTTGGAGTAAAAAAGCTGCTTCCAAAAAGCAGGTTTTACTGAATTTTTGCAGTGTTTTTTTAGCTGCTTTTTTATGCTGTGATTTTTATTTGTGTTTTTGCTGTGTTTTTTATCTGTTATTTTTGCTGTGTTTTTGCGGTGTTTTTAGATGTGTTTTTGCTGGGTCTTTTTTTGCTGTGTTTTTAGCTGTTTGTTTTTTTTTTGCTGTGTTTTAGCTGTGTTTTTGCTGTGCTTTTAGATGCGTTTTTGCTGTGTTTTTAGCTGCATTTTTGCTTTGTTTTTTAGCTGCATTTTGGCTGTGTTTTTTTTTAGCTGTGTTTTTCCTATGTTTTTTTAGTTGCATTTTTGCTGTGTTTTTTTAGCTGCGTTTTTGCTGTGCTTTTTAGCTGCATTTTTGCTGTTTTTTTTAGCTGCGTTTTTGCTGCGGTTTTTTAGCTGCGTTTTTCCAATTTTTTTTAGATGCGTTTTTATTGTCACTTGTCTACAGTACATGTTTAAATAAAGTTAGTTTCATTCACTGCAAAAGCAACAAAAAAAGGCAGCAGAAAAAGCTGCAAAAACGCTGAAAGAATTGACATGCTGCTTCTTTCAAAAATGCAGCAATTTTC
The DNA here is from genome assembly GCF_048569485.1 of Anomaloglossus baeobatrachus. NCBI lineage: Eukaryota > Metazoa > Chordata > Amphibia > Anura > Aromobatidae > Anomaloglossus > Anomaloglossus baeobatrachus. The sequence goes on along the minus strand of NC_134354.1, from coordinate 109,882,806 downwards.
CATAACAGGGAAAAACAAAACAAGTGTGGGTGCATGAGATTTCTGAAATTTAATAGCTTTTGATGGTAGTATAAAATGTAATTTGCATAAAACTCATGAAAAAAATGCAGCTAAAACACATGTGAACATAGCCTTATAATCCACCGGATTGTAAATGCTCAGAAAAACTATAGTCAAGGCTTCCTTTTGTGACAGATGGAGTTTTTAAGTGATCTGGGCCCAGTATTTGTGTCTTCACTCTGTATTCTGTGATCTTGGAATAAAAAAGCACAAATTATTGCCCCAGTGGTGAGTGTCACTTGTTTTTCTGTTCTCTTAGTTTGTGAAGCTTGTATTGCTGCACAGCTGCGCCCTACCATGTCCGGCAATCTCTTCTACCCGGTGTTGCTTACTCCAAAGGTGCATTTTCGCAGCAGTGTCGGTGTGCAGAGCTTTATAAATTGATACTATTGGATATGTTTCTCTATAGTTTTTGTAAAGGCTATATAATAGAATAACATAGAGGTTATAAAAGAGTTATGATCATTTTTGATAATTACTGTGGCCAAGGTTTAAGCCCTGTGCGCACACTGCGTTTTTACCCGCATTTTTGCTGCGTTTTTGCTGCAGAAATTTCTTGAGAAAATGGTTGTAACCTTTCTGCAGACATTCCCCAGGAAAACCTATGGAAAAAAAATAGCTGTGTGCACACTGCGTTTTTTTCTCAAAAAAAATCTTTCTGCAGAATTTCTTGAGAAAAAGAATGAGCATGTCACTTCTTTTCTGCAAGGTACCTGCGTTTTTTGCCATAGATAATTTTAGAATAATGCAGGGACCAACCTTCACAAAAAAAGCATCGAAAACGCATAAAAAATGCATGCGTTATTGGTGCGTTTTTTTAACGAAAGTGCGCTAATCTTTCAGACTCAAAATTTCTTGAGACAAATCCTTTTTCTAGTGCACACTGGGCCTTAGAATTTCTCATCTGATTGTCTTGATTTTTCAGTTCCTATAGATACAATTTAATTACCCTAAACCCAACTATACATACGGTAATCTGTAAATGCCGATATTTCCTATTCCTTAAATTATGAAAAAATATTAATTTTCTTCCTATGTCAACATGCTTTGATGCCTTGGTTAGTTTCTCCCTATCCTCTGTTTGTTTTGCTATATTCTTTATTTTTTTCTTCCTCCATTGCACAAGTTTAAAATGATTTGGCCTGTAGCCAGATTTTTATGTTTCCCGGTCTCCTTAGGCATCTTAACAAGTAACGGTAGCATGGGTCATACACAGATATTTTTGTTAGACGTTCTCCCTTTTTAGCTTCATCAGGTTCTACAACAGAGAAAATGATACTTTTAGGCTGTGTTCACATGTCGTGTTTTTGCTGCGTTTTTTTTTTTGCATGAGTTTTTCATAAGTTTTATACAAATTAAAAGCTACTTTTTTTGTTTATGTGCAAACGCTGCAGATTTTTGGATGAAATCTGCACTTTCTGGCAGAAAAACGCACCAAAAAACTGTCTATATATGATTAGAACTGTTTTTGAATATCTGCTATATAACTATGAATAACATACGACACATTTTGTTTGTTGTTTGTTACTTTTGCTACTGGGAATCCACTGTGTGTATGGCTGCGGTTGATTAGCAGTGTCATAAATCAGTTTTATGAAAATTAAGAATAAAAATGTAACAAGAGTTAAAAGGTTACAATGAGTTTGAAGAAGGTTTATCTCCCCCATCTTAAAAGATAAAGACAGTTTTTAAAATTTACTATAGTTGCAAAGGATGATAAGATCAAAAAGACATAATTCTCTCAAAGTAGTATTGAAGAAAGCAGATTAGTCTATTATCACCTTGATGTAAAATGGCAAAAGCACAGATAGTATGATGGTGCAAGTTTTATATATTTGTATACACATATCTAGAGGGCTGGCAGAGGATGATAGACCCGTGTTGTCTGAACAGATAATGCTTTTCAGGTCAAATGTCTATGCTATTATAGAATCCTAGAATGGTAGAATAAAGGCCCCGTTACATGCAAAGACATCGCTAACGAGATGTCGTTGGGGGTCACGGAATTCGTGACGCACATCCGGCCTCGTTAGTGATGTCGTTGCGTGCGACACGTATAAGCGACCGCTAACTATGCAAAATACTCACCAAACCGTTGATTGTTGACACGTCGTCCTAATCCCAAATATTGTTGCTGGTGCTGGAGGCAGGTTGTTCGTCGTTCCTGAGGCAGCACACATCGCTACATGTGACACCCCAGGAACAACGAACAACACCGTACCTGCGTCCTCCGAGAACGAGGTGGGCGTGACTTTCATATGGCTGCTCTCCACCCCTCCGCGTCTATTGGACGCCTGCCATGTGACGTCGCTGTGACGCTGCACGATCCGCCCCCTTAGAAAAAGGTTGTTCGCCGGCCACAGCCACCTTGTTAGGAAGGTAAGTATGTGTGACAGGTACTAGCGATATTGTGCATCACGGGCAGCGATTTTCCCGTGACGCACAAATGACGGGGACGGGTGCTTTCACGACCGACATCGCTAGCGATGTCGCTGCGTGTAAAGCAGCCTTTAGGAGGGACCTCAAGGGCCATTGGGATCAACCCCCTGCGAGTGTAGGTTTTCCTAAATCATCCCAGCTATATGTTTATCCAGTTTCCACTTGAAGATTTCCATTGATGGAGCACTCACCACCTCCTGTGGTCGCCTGTTCCACTCTCTGACCGCCTTCACTGTCAGAAAGTATTTCCTAATGTCTAATCTGATTCTCCTTCATTTTGTTTTCATCCCATTGCTTGTGATTCTTGTCCGTAGAAACCCATCAGAGCTCAGCTTTAAGTTTAAGCAATGCAAGAATTGATTAAAGGTAATCTGTCAGCAGGTTTTTGCTTTGTAATCTGAAGACCGCATGCTGCAAGGGCTAACACAGAGAATTCAGGGATGGCTGTCTTGTCACAGTCCGATCTGTTGTTTATTTTCTATATTTGTTTAAGCAGCAAGACTCTTATCATTGCTTGGACTACAATGTTACGTTTACGTACACAGCAGTCCGGCACGCCTCTGTGATTGACACCTCACTTTCAATGTACAATCTCTATAGAGATATACTGATATATACTATATATTAACTTATTTTATACCTTTTGCACATAATACATTCTAAGTTGTATTTTTATTGCTATACATATCTATTTTCATTGACACTATACACATAAGCTCTTACTATTTTTGATTGCAGGAATAGAGCGAATTTTTACTCTCATGTGTTGCCAGAACCCTGACAGAAACTTGAGATCCCCATCATCAGTCACTGGGATCTAACATAGATCCATCACCGCTCCATCATGAACAGAAGCAGTAACACAAGTGTGAATGGAGCCTTAAAAACAACCAGCGTGCCACTCACAGCAGTAACAAAATGGAGCATTTTATCTAGATTGCAATCTGAATATCAGGAGCACCTGAAGTTTAGAAGTCATTAGACCTAATAGTAGTTTGCCAAGTGGTAAGCTTCCACTAAGGGCTGCTTCTCACTTGCGAGTTTCTCGCAGTAGAGCAATGCGAGAAAATCTCACATTGGAATCGGACACATGTTAGTGAATGATTCAGCTCTCATCTGCGATTTTTTTCTCAGTCCAAATCGGACTGAGAAAAAAATCGCAGCATGCTGCTTTTTTGCGAGTTTCTACTGCGAGTTTCTCCAATGCAAGTCTATGGGAGCGTGTAAAAAATCGGATGTCACGGGACGGCACTCACACCATCCTAGTGACATCCGATTTTCTAAATACATTTCTCGCATGTTTCCTAAAACACTGGAAACGAGCGATGTCTCCCAATGTCTGTCCATCACTATTCTCTGTCAGTCGGTCTCTCCCACTCGGTCTCTATTCTCTCTCTGTCGGTCCGTCACTATCTCTGTCCCTCTCTCACAGTCTGTCGGTCATTTTCCCCTCCTCTCTCATACTCACCGTTCCCCGGCGCTGCGCTGCACGACTTTCTTACTGCTGCAGCGGCTTTTACTATTTTGAAAAAGCCGGCCGCTCATTAAACAATCTCGTATTCCCTGCTTTCCCCGCCCACAGGCGCCTATGATTGGTTGCAGTGAGACACGCCCCCACGCTGAGTGACAGGTGTCTTACTGCACCCAATCACAGCAGCCGGTGGGCGAGTCTATACTGTGCAGTGAAATAAATAAATAATTTAAAAAAATGGCGTGCGGTCCCCCCCAATTTTAATACCAGCCAGATAAAGCCATACGGCTGAAGGCTGGTATTCTCAGGATGGGGAGCTCCACGTTATTCGGAGCCCCTCAGCCTAACAATATCAGTCAGCAGCCGCCCAGAATTGCCGCATACATTATATGCGACAGTTCTGGGACTGTACCCGGCTCTTCCCGATTTGCCCTGGTGCGTTGGCAAATCGGGGTAATAAGGAGTTAATGGCAGCCCATAGCTGCCACTAAATCCTAGATTAATCATGTCAGGCGTCTATGAGACACCCTCCATGATTAATCTGTAAGTGACAGTAAATAAACACACACACCCGAAAAAATCCTTTATTAGAAATAAAAAACACAAACACATTCCCTCATTACCAATTTAATAAGCCCCAAAAAGCCCTCCATATCCGGCATACTCCACGGACCTCCAGCGTCGCTTCCAGCATAAAGGTGACAGGAGCTGCAGAAGACACCGCCACTCCGGTCACCTCCAAGCAGCAACTGAGGTGAGTAGCGCGATCAGCTGAGCTGTCACTGAGGTTAATCGCGGCCACCGCTGGATCCTCCGACAGTGACAGCTCAGCCGATCGCGCTACTCACCTCAGTTGCTGCTTGGAGGTGACCGGAGCGGCGGTGTCTTCTGCAGCTCCTGTCACCTTCATGCTGGAAGCGACGCTGGAGGTCCGTGGAGTACGCCGGATATGGAGGGCTTTTTGGGGCTTATTAAATTGGTAATGAGGGAATGTGTTTGTGTTTTTAATTTCTAATAAAGGATTTTTTCATGTGTGTGTGTGTTTATTTACTGTCACTTACAGATTAATCATGGAGGGTGTCTCATAGACGCCTGACATGATTAATCTAGGATTTAGTGGCAGCTATGGGCTGCCATTAACTCCTTATTACCCCGATTTGCCAACGCACCAGGGCAAATCGGGAAGAGCCGGGTACAGTCCCAGAACTGTCGCATATAATGTATGTGGCAATTCTGGGCGGCTGCTGGCTGATATTGTTAGGCTGGGGGGCTCCCCATAACGTGGAGCTCCCCATCCTGAGAATACCAGCCTTCAGCCGTATGGCTTTATCTGGCTGGTATTAAAATTGGGGGGGACCGCACGCCATTTTTTTAAATTATTTAATTATTTATTTCCCTGCACAGTATAGGCCCGCCCACCGGCTGCTGTGATTGGGTGCAGTGTGACACCTGTCACTCAGCGTGGGGGCGTGTCTCACTGCAACCAATCATAGGCGCCTGTGGGCGGGGAAAGCAGGGAATACATTGAATGAGCGGCCGGCTTTTTCAAAATAGTAAAAGCCGCCGAAGCAGTGTGAATGCCGTGCAGCGCGGCGCCAGGGATCGGTGAGTATGAGAGAGGGCTGCTAACTTCAGTAAATAGCGAATGGGGTCAAACAGCTAGAGAGAAAAAACTCCTAAAACAGTCCGTCCATGGGGCAATTTCGTTGTCTATCAGTCTTGGTATTACTACTGGTATGATGTCTAGTACCCTATGAAGACTCCCCTGATGATCACTACTTGAAACGCGTCGGGAGGTACACTCTATAATTTGAGCCAACAAAAGGTATCTTTGTAGGACCTGTGTGGGGTCACCTGTGTTTGTGCTCTATCATCTCATGCCCTTGAAAATACGGTAAGACCGTTTTTTCTCTTTGTTTGCATGGTTGCGGTCGGTATATGGTATATACTATTCCGACGTGGCAACCTTTTTTGCTGTGATTATTAATGCAGGTATGTGTGTGACTTGTTTTTTTCATACTCCCTGCATTTTGTGCCTTAGTGTTTCTGTCTGAGGCTGCAATTTTCTATTATACAGCCCATGACAACACTTCTTATTCTTTTATGGTGGCAGTCCACTTTTTAATGCATATCAAATAAATGTTATGTTTTAGGAGTTTTTTCTCTCTAGCTGTTTGACCCCATTCGCTATTTACTGTTCTCTTACCAGGGGGACTTTAATAAGGTTATTGCTACTACGACTGCTAACTTCAGTCACTCGGCGGATTAGTGGTCACCGGTGAACCCTTCACTGGTGACCGCTAATGAGGACGCGGCACAGACAGAGCCGCAGCATGACAATGAAGTCGGGTGAAGTTCACCCGAGTTCATTCTGATTGTGCGGCTCTGTCTGTGTCCGCTGTCATCTGCCATTCAGCTCTGCTACATGGCTGTCTGTGTCTGCTTTCAGCGGCCATGTAGCAGCGCTGAATGGCAGATGACATAGTAAAAAATACGCATTACACACGCATTACACACGCTAGTAAAATCATTAATTTATTCAGAAATAGCATCGCACTTGCGTTGCACTCGCACCTAACGTGAACTAAAATCAGCCGAGTTTTTTTCAGCCCAGTCGGACCGATTTTACTCGCATAGATGTGTTTCCAGCCTAATACCTCTGTTAATGGAAGGTGGCTAATATTTAACATAAAACACAGAACCTGTCAGGACAACTTAAAGGGAACCTGTCAGGTGCACTATGCCTCTAGGACCACGAGCTGTTCTAGGTGCATATTGCTAATCCTTCCTAACAATCCCTGCATCTACTAATATACATAAAGAGATCTTTAGAAAAAGTATTTCTAAAGATCCTTTATGATATGCTAATGAGGGCAGGGACTAGTTGCCAAGGCTTTAGTACCTTTGGCTAGTTGGCCCCCTTAACATTCTAATGAATGCGCAGTGTCAGAGGCATAAACGCTCTCAACTCTCCTGTCACAGCTGTTTTTTGGCTCAGTGTGCAAGATCGGAATGTTGCTGGACTTCCGATCATGCGCACTACACCAGTTTGAAGCCGAGACGCATACACCCAGTTTCATAGTGCGCATGACTGGAAGTCCGGGGACTTCTGATCATGCACATTGAGCCGAAATCAAGCTTATTGCATGGTGGCAGCAGAGAGCAGTGAAAGTGACCATGCCTATGACACCGCGCATTCTTCAGCATGTTAGAACACCACAAGGGTGTGCTAACATGCTAAGGGGGCCGACTAGCCAAGGGAACTAACGCCCTTGCGACTAGTCGCTGGCCTCATTAGTGTGGCGCCCTTGAGTCACCAGGTTGCCACATGGTAATGCATCTCCTGGAGGTGTGATACCCATCCTGGATTCGAAGGACTCCTGTGCTGGTAAAAGCCACTAACAGCACACAAAGACATACTAGTTCCCCCTGGGCCTGACTGGGTTACTGGACTAGAGTAGGATTCACATTTAGGCCCTGTGCGCACTAGAAAAAGGATTTTTCTCAAGAAATTTCTTAAGAAATTTCTTAAGAAATTTCTTGAGACTGAAGGATTAGCGTACCTGCGTTAAAAAAACGCACCAATAACGCACTGAAAAACGCATGCGTTTTGGTGCATTTTTGGTGTGTTGTTTTGCAGGTTGGTCCCTGTGTTTTTTAATGCTTTAACAGCAATAAATAATACAGATGATAGATAGATAGATAGATAGATAGATAGATAGATGGATAGATGGATAGATAGAGGGATAGATAGATAGATAGATAGATAATGAATAGATAGATGGATAGATATATAGATAGATAAATAGATAATGGATAGATAGAAAGATGGATAGATTAATAGGTAGATTGATGGATAAATAATCGATAGATAGACAAATAGAGAAATATATAGATAGATAGATGGGTAGAAAGATAATCGATAAATAATCAATAGATAGAGGACAGATCAATCAATCAATAGATAGAGTCCCTGTGAGGACACACTGCAGTTCTCGCGTGCGGTAATGTGTTCACATTCCCGACTGTGAGAAATGACCTGTAGTTACCCCTGCAGCATCGCTCACTGAACGAGGCTGCATTGAGTACTGTGTGAGACGCGGCTGGAGCAGTCTGCAAGCGTCGTGGGACCTCGATGGATTATGCCAGAGCTGTGTATTTGGGGGGTTAATAAAGTGGTGAAAGAAGGGGCTTTTTTGTTATTTTATTTAAAATAAAAGATTTTTCGGTGTGTGTTTTTATTCACTTTACTTACAGGTTAATTATGGAAGCTGTCTCATAGACACTGCCATGATTAAGCTAGGACTTAGTAGCAGCGCATAGCTGCAAATAACTCGTTATTACCCCGATTGCCATCGCATCACAGCAATCGAGAAAATCTGGTAACACGCCGGGACTGTTGCATAATGGATTCGACATTCTCGGGGCAGCGGCCGGCTGATATTCTTGGCTGCGGGAGGGGGGGAATTAACCATAGCCCTTGCCCTCCCCAGTCTGAGAATACTGGGCCGCTGCTGTGTGTTTACCTTGGCTGGATGGAAAAAATACGGCAGAGCCCACGTTTTTTTTTTTCGTTTTTTATTTTTAATATGTACATTTGATTTCTATGTGCATTGTATATGTCTGTGTGTGAGTGTGATATGTGTGTGTTTACTCTCTGCTCAGCTTCCTCTTCTTGTCAAAATGACATCACTTCCTTACAAAATGCAGGGAAGTGCTGAACATTATGTCCTGAAAAACGCGAAATAGCGCGGGAATAACGCAGGAAAATGCAATGAAACGCACATAATTTGCTACCTGTGTTATTCCCTGCGGTATTTCATAATTACATTACAGCCAATGGAGTGAATAACGCAGTTAGCTGCAGAAAAAAAGTGACATGCTCATTCTTTTTCTCAAGAAAATGTACAGAAAGAATTTTCTTGAGAAAAAAACACAGTGTGCGCACAGCTAATTTTTTTTCCATAGGTTTTGCTGGGGAATGTCTGCAGAAAGGTTACAACCATTTTCTCAAGAAATTTCTGCAGCAAAAACGCAAAAAAAACCGCGGGTAAAAACACAGTGTGCCCACAGGGCCTTAATCCACTAGTCAGGAGCCTGGGAGGGTGGAGGAGCTAGGGGTGTCAGTACACAGTACAGGAAGGAGGGAAGTCAGTTGGAGTCTGGAGTGAGGTGTGAGAGGAACAAGAGGCTGAAGGGAGAGTTCTGTGGGACCCGCAGTCTGGGTGATGTGAGGACTGGGGTCAGGCCTGGCCACCGGTGTCGGGTGGACCAGAGGAGCAGTCAGAGAGAAGCAGAGGACAAGAGAGCAGTGAGGAGTCGGAGAGGCCAGTTGGTCTGGTGGCATGACAGCCACAGAGCTGGCAGGGCCCATAGCTGCTTGAGTACCTGTGTGTAGCCTGGGGCTGGTAACTGGAGCTCAGCCCAGGTTCTGTCTGTTAACCACTGCTTAAACGAAAGGCGCAGGAAGGGTTCATCTCACACGGTACCAGCACGGGAGTCTGAGAAGAAGGGATTCCCTGGAGTCTACCTTGGTGGAAGACAGTACCGGGCGGCTGCACCTTTTCCCATGAGTAAAGTGACATCAACCGCAGAACTTCTGTGGACTGAATCATTGCCGGCACACTGCAACGCAACACCAGCTCCAAACATCTTCATTATACAGTCCCCTGGCTCAGCCCTGCCTGTGGAGGGCCTACCACCATAGCTGCCTTCACCACCAACCCAGGGGCAATCCCACTCAGCAGCGGTGGTTCCCACATTCTAACCGCAACCCGCAGGTGATGTCAGCCCGTGATAAACTTTATCCCTGTAAATAGTCCCCCATTTTAAAAAAGTTCCCAGGGCACGGGACCGGGCAACGGCCACCAGAGTGACTTTCCCAGTTATTATTCTGCCCGGGACCGAGTACCCCATTCCCTGGGTGATACATTACCATATGATAAAAGATCTTTAGGAATACTTTTTCTAAAGATCCCTTTATCTATGCTAGTGTATACAGGGACGATTAGGCAGGGATTAGCAATATGCAACTGCTCGTGGTTCTGGCTGCATATTGCACCTGACAGGTTCCCTTTAAACATTTTCAGAACTTACATTTGCGTTTTAATGTAAACCATAATACGGAAAAATGCACAATATTACAAGATAACTAATAAAATATTAACCTATTATTACATAATGAAATATAGAAACAATGTTCCCTCTAACATCATAAATTAGTTCTAGAACAGTCGGTTTCGACATCATTACCTTTAGTTATAGTAAGTCACAGGTCAGGCACGCACTTCTAGTGAAATGGTGCTTTTCCATTATTAGAGATTAAGCAATAGACATGTATCACGAGAAGGGAATCGAAAGGTAAATGTAGTAATAAGAAGATTAAAAGAGGTTTTTCTATGATTTTAATCAATAGATCTTGGCATAATATTAATTTCCACAACTGGATGTGTTTAAAAAAAATGTTCCTGTGCTGAGATAATCGTATATAATGTGTCCCTGCTATGTGCTGTGTAATGGCCTTGTCTGACCATACAGTGACATGGTCTTATAATACCACAGTTCCTCAGCCGGGAGGACACGAAAGAGTGTAAAGACTTTACAGCACAGGATCACAGATGATTCTTCCTTTGAAGTAAAACATTTAAAAAAAAAACAGGCAGGGATATGTTTTACCTCACAAAAAAGAATCAGCTGTGATTTTGTGCTGTAATGTCTTTATACTCTTTTGTGTCCTCCCCAGCCCAGGAGATGTGGTATGATCAGACCATGTCCCTGTACAGAAACAGTAGAAAAAAAAACCAAATACAATAAAATATAACTTTTAATATTAATTTATTAAAAAGGTCCGAGACCAATTTCACAAACAGACATAGATAGAAAAATGTGCCGAAAATTAATGAAAACAAATGCTAGGAGGGTGAATGAGGCACACAGACTGGCCCTGAATCAGCCCTAGTCAGCCTCTCCCTACCTAGCAATGGAGGGTATGACGCCCTAGGGTTAAGGCGCCCCCATTCACCGACGGGAAACCCTGCATGTCCCTAATAGGCCCTGTACAGCACATATACACACCACTTATAAAGTAAAGAGACTCTCCATCCCAATCAGAGGGTGAGCCAAATATACTTGCAGAAAAGGATACCTCTGTCTGCACCTCTGCTTGGGGAGATTTGTGCATTGGCGGCTTGCTCCCTGTTTGTCCCCTGATGATTCCCTGGTACCCATGGGATGAAACGCGTCGGGACATCTTTTTAGGACAACATCCCCGATAAGTGTATTTGGCTCACCCTCTGATTGGGATGGAGAGTCTCTGAATGAGAATGGGAATGAGAGTCGGTGAATGGGGGTGCCATAACCCTAGGGCGTCATACCCTCCATTGCTATGTAGGGAGAGGCTGACTAGGGCTGATTCAGGGCCAGTCTGTGTGCCTCATTCACCCTCCTAGCATTTGTTTTCATTCATTTTCGGCACATTTTTCTATCTATGTCTGTTTGTAAAATTGGTCTCGGACCTTTTTAGTAATTAATATTAAAAGTTATATTTTATTGTATTTGGGATTTTTCTCTACTACTTTCTCCTACTTGTTTATAGGCTGCGGCCTGGTTATACAACCATGTCCCTATACAGTCAGACACGGCCATTACACAGTACATAGCAGGGGCATATTTAAATAAGATTATATCAGGACAGGAACATTTTTTTTTTAAAACACATCCAATTGTGGAAATTATTATTATTCCAAGATCTATTGATTAAAATGAACTTTAACCCCTTTAAGAGAAGGCACGCAGAATTTCACTTTACCAATCACAGGTTTAGTAGTACAATGCAGAAGAGTATCTGTCTTGGACTCCGTCAACACCTACAATAAACCCTTCACCTCTGTGTCATTTGTAACACTGGTGTCTTTTAATGTGATGCAGCTGTATGAGGGACCCTTAGACACCAGGGCTGGGGTGCATCTAAGTCTTCTACTCCCCCCATAGTTATGCCCTTTATACCATTTCTTTCAGAGGAGACTTAGGCGGGCTTTACACGCTGCAACATCGCTAGCAATTGCTAGCGATGTCCAGCGCGATAATACCCGCCCCCGTCGTATATGCGATATCTGGTGCTTGCTGCCGTAGCGAACATTATCGCTAAGGCAGCTTCACACGCACATACCTGGTCGGCGACGTCGCTGTGACCGCTGAACAATCCCCCTTCAAGGGGGAGGTGCGTTCGGTGTCACAGCAACGTCACTAAGCGGCCGGCCAATAGAAGCGGTGGGGCGGAGATGAGCGGGACATAACATCCCGCCCACCTCCTTCCTTCCGCATTGCTGGTGGACGCAGGTAAGGAGATGTTTGTCGTTCCTGCGGTTTCACACACAGCGATGTGTGATGCTGCAGGAACGACAAACAACATCGTATCTGCAGCAGTAACGACATTATGGAAATGAACGACGTGACACAGATCAGCGATTTTTTACGCTTTTGTGCTCCATCATCGTCGCACCTAGGATTTACACATTGCTACCAGCGCCGAATGTACGTCACTAATGACGTGACCCCGACGATATATCGGTAGCCATGTCGCAACGTGTAAAGGCCGCCTTAGAGAGTGGGAATAAAAAAAATCACTGTACTCCTACCAAACAATACAAATCCAATAGCTACAGTAATTCCTGGAATACAGAAAATAGCAATACAACTAAACAGTGCAATACAATATCATCTGGACCTTCTAATAAACTCACTCCCTACTGACCCCTTGTTCTAGAAATGTTTTTTATTTCATAGAAAGAAGTGTTTTTACCGTTCTTAGTATAGTGCTACATTAGCATTTTGCTCACTACTAAAATAAACCTTACAGATTATTTCACTCTGTTATTGTTTCTATGTAAGATTTAGATATTGTGGCTATTTAGATTTTTAACTTTTACATTTAGATTACAAAGCATCAGGGTGGGAAATTCCATTTAAAGCACCAGTCCAGCATTTTATTTTTTATTTTAGTGCTGGAGTGGTATTCTAATCTAAGGTCCCAGCCCCCGGTCTTAAGCTATGTTCACACATTGCATTTTTGCTGCACTTTTTCTTTTGCCAGTAAAAAAAAAAAGCTGCATTTTCCGTGTGTAATTTGTCTACAGTACATGTTTAAAGTGAACCTGTCAGGTGCCATATGCACCAAGAACCAAGTAACTTTTTACATTTTTTTTATTTATTTTACTAGTCCCCCTAGGAGATTTTTTGGATCAGCAGTCTGACTGCCTGTGTATTTCTGTTGATCAGAGTTCCACAGCTCTGATCAACAGAAATGCAGCGTTCCTGTTAGAGACAGCGCTCAGTCGGCTCTCACAGGAAATATGTCATGATAGCTACAGGAGTCATCACATGACCTGTTACTACCAGGGCAACCATCGCAGTGATCACGGGGCCTCCAATGGCGGCGGCCATTTAAATCGTGCTGTCACATTTTGACAGTGCGATCTAAGGGGTCAACAGGTGCGGGTGGATCTCGGATCCACCCGCACCTGTTAGCTGCACATGTCTGCTGTTCAAATCAGCAGACATGTGCAGGGATCACCTCCGGCTCACCGCAGGAGCCGGTGGGGATTATACCAACTTGAACAACCTCATTGATAGTCGCTAAGCCATGTTAGTGCAGGGATTTCTGCATGTGACATGCATACTCAATACTGAATAAATTGAGATGTTTTAAAAATTCTCTGTTTCCATTTTTCATCATTTCCATATCAGTAACATGCCTATCCATTCTGTGATTTCCATGAGTCCATGAGTTTTTCTTTTTGATGTTACATGATCAATTTGGAGGAGTGTATACATTATATGTGTGACGATTTTTGTTGTTAAGAGAATAAGACTATTTACAGCATTTATAGACCATAACACCAGATAGGAACCAAAATCAAAACAAATCCAGTACATTTTAGTGTGATTCAGGTTTGACAAAAAATTAATTGTTCAACCAAATTTTGGAAACTATACCTGCAGGAAAGCATAGCACGCAAACATTTTCCTGTTCAGTGGAAACAACATGGATGTCCCATCCATCATCGCAATATTGGAACCAATGGGATAATTGATATGAATATTGTCCATTTTCTTAAACTCTCGTCTCATTGATTACAGTTTTAAAGTCAACACATACACTGTGTGCAGAATTATTAGGTAAATAAGTATTTTGATCACATGATAATATTTATACATGTTGTCCAACTACAAGCTGTATAGGCTTGAGTAGGACAACATGCTACTAGCATGGAGCATGTAGAACTAAAAATTAAGTAAATCAGGTGATGTGCATCTCTGTAATGAGGAGGGGTGTGATGTAATGACTTCAACACCCTATATAAGGTGTGCTTAATTATTAGGCAACTTCCTTTCCTTTTCCAAAATGGGTCAGAAGAGAGATTTGACGGGCTCTGAAAAGTCCAAAATTGTGAGATGTCTTGCAGAGGGATGCAGCAGTCTTGGAATTACCAAACTTTGAAGCGTGATCACCGAACAATCAAGTGTTTCATGGCAAATAGCAAACAGGGTCACAAGAAGCATGTTGGCCAAAAAAGATGCAAAATAGCTGCCCATAAATTGAGGAAAATCAAGCGTGAAGCTGCCAAGATGCCATTTGCCACCAGTTTGGCCATATTTCAGAGCTGCAATGTTACTGGAGTATCAAAAAGCACAAGGTGTTCCATACTCAGGGACATGGCCAAGGTAATGAAGGCTGAAAAACGACACCTTTGAACAAGAAACATAAGATAAAACATCAAGACTGGGCCAAGAAATATCTTAAGGTTTTATGGACTGATGAAATGAGAGTGACTCTTGATGGGCCAGATGGATGGGCCAGAGGCTGGATCAGTAAAGGGCAGAGAGCTCCACTCCGACTCAGACGCCAGCAAGGTGGAGGTGGGGTACTTTTATGGGCTGGTATCATCCAAGATGAACTTGTGGGACCTTTTCCTTTGAGGATGGAGTGAAGCTCAACTCCCAGACAAACTGCCAGTTTCTGGAAGACAACTTCTTCAAGCAGTGGTACAGAAAGAAGTCGGTATCGTTCAATAAAAACATGATTTTCATACAGGACAATGCTCCATTACATGCATCCAACTACTCCACAGCGTAGCTGGCCAGTAAAGGTCTAAAAGATGAAAAAATAATGACATGGCCCCCTTATTCGCCTGATCTAAACCCCATAGACAACTTGTGCTCCCTCATAATATGTGAGATCTACAGGGAGTGAAAACAGTACATCTCTCGGAACAGTATCTGGGAGGCTGTGGTGGCTGCTGCACGCAATGTTAATCGAAAACAGATCAAGCAACTGACAGAATCTATGGATGGTAGGCTGTTGAGTGTCATAAAGAAAGGTGGCTATATGCTTTTGGGTTTTGTTTTTGCATGTCAGAAATGTTTATATTTTAAATTTTGTGCAGTTATATATCGGTTTACCTGCTGAAAATAAACAAGTGAGATGGGAATATATTTGGTTTTTATTAAGTTGCCTAATAATTCTGCACAGTAATTGTTACCTGCACAAACAGATATCCTCCTAAGATAGCCAAATCTAAAAAAAAAACACTCCAACTTCCAAAAATATTAAGCTTTGATATTTGAGTCTTTTGGGTTGATTGAGAACATAGTTGTTGATCGATAAAAAAAAATCCTCTAAAATACAACTTGCCTAATAATTCTGCACACGGTGTAGAAAGGCAAAAAATCAGGACTAATGTGAAACATGATAGAACAGATGACAACTTTTGTGATAAGTCACCACCAGTCTCCACAGCTGAATACCATAGTAAGCAAGTGGCTGTTTTGTTGTATTATATTCTCCCATCATTTCTCAGAAACTAGATTTTAAAAACCAACTGGAGACCATGTGTCACGTCGCCACCGAAGTTGACTTCTGCATCAATCACCAAACGACGACGCGTCACAACTGTGGGTGGCGCTGGGGACGAGGGAGCAGTCAGTGGCTCTGATGGGCGCAGGCTCCGCTCATCTATTAGGCTGGGTTTCACTAGGACCTACAGTACCACTGGTTGACTGTCGTGGTGTGTGCCTTCCGGCTGGAGTAGCTACCTTTCAGCTGGGGCCAATGGGAAGGGATCACACCCCTCTTATGCTTTCTCCCTTCTGCTGGCAGGTGCCAGATATAGTCCTGTAATTCCCTGCTAGACTCTGGTTCCTTGCTGTTTGTTTGTATTCCCGTATATTGACCTTAGCTTGACCACCTGACCACTCTTCTGCCTGCCGTTTCTGTACTTCGCTGCTGGTTCCGGTTTTGACCCTTAGCCTGATATCTGACCACTCTCTCGCCTGATGATTTTTGTCCCTGTTCTACCTTCTGTATTTGACTTTGCCTGGTTACTGCTTTTCTCAGGACCGCAGTCTTCCACGGGCAGCAATCACCTAGGCCCTGTCGTAATTCCAAATCCCTGTATAGGGGTTAAAGGGTTGCGGGGTCCAGGTTCCTGCTTTGTGGGCGGTTGCCTCTATTCACCTGTTTCATCAATTCTCTAGGCAGGCGTCACACCATGTATCTCAAATGTCTAGTCTGAGAGACCTCTGCCTGGTGGCCTGTCCCCACTTTGTTCCCCTAGATTGATAGTTCTCTACCCATACACACCATAGAGAGAGACCTGTCAATCAAAGGATGCAGGGTGGGAAATAAGCTCAGAAGAACCTGCTTTTGAACTGCTCATCTGAAACACATGGTCCCCAGCTGATTTTTCAAAGTATGTATTCTCTTAAAGACTGGAGCATTTCAGAGTAAAATATACATGTGTAAGAGGCTATCATGTTTCAACCTCTTAAGACACCAATCGCATCACTGTAATGTGTTGTATTATATGGTAAATAGTGTACTGCAGCTTTGGGAATATTGTGATGTAATATGCTCCTGTGTATTGTATGCTGTGATGAAGTTATGTATAGTAATATAAGGTGCAGGGTAATACATAATGTGGAATTTGATAATGTGCAAGGTATGATGAATAATAAGTATTATCTGTGGTTGCCAGACTGTAAAAATAAGATAGAGTTAAGTGTTGGTAATGTAATGCATTACAATGTTTATATTAGAACTGTGTGAAAGGTTAGACCTGCCCAGCACAGCAGGGTCAGAACCAAAGTGTTGGGACTAACCCACCCTGGAAGGGGTGAGCTGATAGAGAAAGTGATGGTTCATTCTTGAAGAGTCAGGGAAGGCCTAGTGAGCAAACATGACAAGTGTAGTCGGTCGGTTGTGAAGGTTGCATTCAGTGGGTGGTTTGGGGCAACGGAGAGCAAGAGACAAAAAGCAAGATATTGTGATCCTTGAGAGTGGCCAGAAATACAGGGTATTAACAGCATTGTAACTAGTGACAGATTCTGAGACGTTGTGGCCCCAGACAATAGGAGTCGAAGGACGAAACCCTAGCAATCAGACCCCTTAAACTGTCCAGATACTGGGTAACTTCTACTGGTATCGGGTTAACCTTAACTGGCTGGTGACTGTGTCTACCGACTGAGCAGTTTCCCACTAGACATCCAGTAGCGCAAAGCTTTACTCTAGTCATTAAGGAACCCCTGAGGAGACTTGATTTGTGACTGCAGGAAAGCATAGTGACTGATATGGTGTGTACTGAAACATTGAACTGGGTTGAACTGGGACACACTGACCTAGTTAGATTGGATGCAACCCAAAGGGAAGTTAAACTGTGTCTCCTAATGTAGAAAACTGTGACATACAGGAAGACATGTCCCCGTTATCTGGAATGTAAAGTTGTGAATGAGAATGAAAAGCACGGTAAAAAGTTGCGGATGAAAGTGAACTGTTGGTCTCCTTATGAGCGCAAGTCATCATCTGATCCTGACCAGCCGACACCAGCAGCAGTATGCAGCCTGCAGGGGTTCCCAGCCCACACGGTCAAAGTCCACACACCCAGCCAGGATCAGGTGTTTTATATAGCGTGTTTGGGAGTCCGTAGTCAATCGCTCAACCTTGACTACCAACTCCGGCCACTCTACACATGGAAGCAATAATAACTCAAGTGTAGATTCATGTTGTCTGAATCTCCTGTCAGGTTTCCATTAACAAAATACCACCAGTATGGCAGCCAACAGGACAAAAATATGATGTACCAGCTGTATAGACTTATGTTAAGCATCACACATTTTAAGAAAGGTGTCAGGTTGAAAGGTCCGGTGTATAATCCGTGAGATATTGCAGCACATATGCAACCGTAATACCATATAATATATTTCTCTTGCACACAGAAAGAAAACTCAGCATAGACACTAATGGATAGATTTGCATTAATGAGATCACATGGAAACTGAAAAGAACGACTTTTCTGAGTTGGAAGAAGAGATGGTGAATACACAATCTGGTAAAGAAAGACTCTATTATTTACAGCAATGGTGATATGATGAAATAACAGCCATAGTCCAAAGCATTTGCAGTATTAATTACTGAAATATCTATGATCACCCTGTACTAGTGATCAACTGTCAGCAGCACAGTGTACAGTGAAAAGCAATTAGAAAAATAATTGGCTCCTGTTTTCCATCGAAAAGATGGAATGTGTGAACAGTATCATGGAAACAAGAACTATTGAATTGAAGGGCAGGCTGTTCTTGTACTTTCGGTGTAACATTTAGCACATAATCAGCTCTCTACAAGTTTGGGTTTCCTGTAAAATAATAATTCCTAACTTCTTTTTTTGTATCTTTATGGTCATTGGCTACATATTTGCATGGATGGCTCAAAAATGACTGATTGGGAAGAACTACTTTTACTATAAACTGCCCTAAGGCCAGTGGTGAAACTTGAAGCTCATGGGCACCAATGCAAAGAATACAATGGGGCCTCCAATTATTGCAAGTCTTTTAGAGCATTGGTCTTTTTATAAATGCCAAAGGGACTCTTTGGGCCCCCTAAGTTCCAGGTCTTGGGTGTGATTGCAACCCCTGCACCTATTGTAGTTATGCTCCTGTCTAAGGCTATGCTCAGAATATAATAAAGTAGCAAGGGGTTCCTCTGCGCTGCCCACGTAACCAGTCGGATCAAATTTAACAGGTTTATTTATCTATGCGTTTCGAGGCAATCTGGTCCCTTCTTCCTGATAGAAGCATAATCCATAAATGATTGTTTTTATGCAGAAGAAGAGGCCAGATCGCCTTGAAACGCATAGATAAATAAACCTGTTAAATTTTATCCGACTGATCATTTGGTTACACGGGCAGCGAAATAGGATCCACTTGCTACTTTATTATATTCCAGCTCGGTGTCTCTACACCTGTGGATCTGCAGCAGCCTGCAGTGGGATGTTCCACTTGCACCCATAGACTTGTATGGGTGCGTGTGATGTGAGACTCGCTGATTTGGCATGAGATAATAATAGCAGATGGGCCGTGTCCCTCCCATTGTTTAACAAGCTACAGCCTTTTTGTATGTACAAGTGACTCTATTACGCTCACTTTATTTAATTCTATAGAAGTTCTGAATACAGTCGGGTGTACTTGCTGCCAATGTACGTCAGGTATTTTACTTTGGTCTACCCTAAACATGCTAGAACAGTTGGCTTATTTAGCTTTGTCTTCTTTATATTGGTTTTCATCTACTAATTCACAGTTGCCGTAAAGACTTAGGCGGGCTTTGCACGTTGCGACATTGCAAGCCGATGCTGCGATGTCGCACACGATAGTCCCCGCCCCCGTCGCAGCAGCGATATCTTGTGATAGCTGCCGTAACGAACATTATCGCTACGGCAGCTTCACACGCACTCACCTGGCGTGCGACTTCGCTCTGGCCGGTGTCCCGCCTCCTTACTAAGGGGGCGGGTCGTACAACGTCAGAGCGACGTCACACGGCAGGCGGCCAATAGAAGCGGAGGGGTGGAGATGAGCAGGATGTAAACATCCCACCCACCTCCTTCCTTCCGCATAGCCGCCGGCGGCAGGTAAGGAGATGTTCCTCGCTCCTGCGGCTTCATACACAGCGATGTGTGCTGCCACAGGAATGAGGAACTACATCGTACCTGTCGCGGCACCGGCATTATGGAAATGTCAGGGAATACACCGATGATACGATAACGACGCTTTTGCGCTCGTTAATCGTATCATCTAGAATTTACACACTACAATGTCGAAAGTGACGCCGGATGTGCGTCGCTTTCGATTTGACCCCACCGACATCGCACGTGTGATGTTGCAACGTTCAAAGCCGCCCTTAGGTCAGGATTCAGAATGATGCCGATACCCTAAGGGGTACTTTGCACACTACGACATCGCAGGTGCGATGTCGGTGGGGGTCATGTTGAAAGTGACGCACTTCCGGCGTCGCTCTCGACATAGTAGTGTGTAAAGCCGAGATGATACGATTAACGAGCGCAAAAGCGTTGTAATCGTATCATCGGTGTAGCATCAGCTAAAACCATAATTACCTTGCTGCGACGGTCCGATGTTGTTCCTCGTTCCTGCGGCAGCACACATCGCTGTGTGTGAAGTCGCAGGAGCGAGGAACATCTCCTACCTCCTTCACCGCGGCTCCTGTCGGCTATGCGGAAGGAAGGAGATGGGCGGGATGTTTACGTCCCGCTCATCTCCGCCCCTCCGCTTCTATTGGCCGCCTGCCGTGTGATGTCGCTATGACGCCGCATGACCCACCCCCTTAATAAGGAGGCGGGTCGCCGGTCAGAGCGACGTCGCAGGGCAAGGTGAGTGCGTGTGAAGCTGGCGTAGCGATAATTTTTGCTACGTCAGCTATCACCACATATCGCAGCTGCGACAGGGGCGGGGACTATTACACTCAGCTTGCGATGTCGTAGTGTGCAAAGTACCCCTAACTCCCAGTACCCAAACCATGGTAAAATTACTTGTTGGCAACTTTTCACACCCAGCACTGGAGCCGCTAATTTCTTACAAATATAAATTCTAAATATATACTGATTAGAAGACATTAGAACATTTCCAGGTTTCTTGTCCAGCCAAAGTGCTGCTACAATATTAAAACAATTACACAGGAGAACAAGGCAATAAATCTCGGAGATCAAAAGGGTGAAATTTGTGGTATCACAGGGCCACACCTTGGCCCCTCCTTCACTCATCCTAAGGCTTTGTCCCTCAAGGCTCTAATCATTTTCTTAATAGTCGTTTATGAAATTTAAATCGGATGAGTTGCCAAACCTAATGAAGGGCGTTCATCGGAGAGTTTCCAAAAGTAAATGGAGTGTACCCAATTTTAATCTTGTATATAAGATGTATAGTATCAGTAAAACAGTCTGTTGACCGTGTTTTCCATTTTTTAATGTATTCTTAAGGACAGCTGCTTTTTTTAAAGGGGTTCTCTACTTTGGACACTTTGTTAGGAAGACCCTTTACAAAAAGTATATCACAAATGATTCTGCTGTGATCTGTAGGTAAGCCTGATAGTAGGTGCTTCATTTCCTTTTGGCGCCATCAGAGGGCAAATTAGGCATTACAAAATGACCTTTTAAATCAATAGGTTGTTGTTTGTGTAAAAAGGACAGGATGGGTCCTCCAGAACGAGAGATGCTGTTAGTAACATCGGTTTATTCTGGCCAAGTGAAAAGGATCCTCAAGAGAGGACTTCCCTACTATTAACCAAAAATTACATAAGAGGGTATACGGAAATTAGGTTTATATTCTTGACAATCACTTTAAAGTGAGCTTATTAAGTCCGAAAAAGCAATTTACCTTCAGATATAGGGAAAGATTTGCAGGTTATTTGCGTTACAATACTGTCTAGCTGCCTTAATGACAGTGCGGCTACTGGGAGAAAATGAACTTTATTCCTTACAGGAGCCACTGCCTTTCAGACAGGAGGGCCAGCATGGCTACAGTCATTGCTCAGTACACATAGGAACTTTGATTGACAGCTCACTGTGTACTAAGTGGTATCTTTAGTGACTTTGTGTATGCCTCTATGACTGAAAGTCACCGGCTCCCAGGAGGAATAAAGCTCAATTTCTCCAGTTACTGTATGTTTTTTAAGGCCTTCAACCAACTACAGCAGCTTCATTCTCCCTTCTCAGTTTGTACACAACTGATAAAAAGAGGATGTGAAAGAGATGTAGCATGCTCTTCAGGCTGTCAGCTTTGTCCAAAAGAAGTGGAAAAGTAGACACCCGTTAGTTGGCTGCAGAGCTTATGTGACATACCAATGTCATGTGAGCCCCAGGAGACATCACTGGAATGGCACCTGAATAGGAGGTGAGTGCAGGCTGGCATTATTTTACATGGTGGAAATATGGATGATTGAGAAGGGGTTGTCTGAGTAGTGGACTACCCCATACAGTGCACATGTCATTGACAAATGTAGAGTTAGGTTTCAAATTACACTTTTTTGTGCAGTATTATCACATTGCGCTGTTATTTGTATGACGGTATATCTGTACATAACTTTGTGTTTGTCTTATACAGTGGTTTTAGACATAGGTTCTGTAACGCCTGCATGGAACTTCTTTCTCTGAATGGCTGTAATGGACAGGCTAGAGGAAAGCCACCCACTAAGCAGGATTCCGAGAGCCACAAAACCCTTTATCCCCTATACAGGGATTTGGAATTACTACAGGACCCCGGAGTTCGCTACCTGGGGAAGGCTGCGATTCCAAGAAGAGTAGTTGTCAGGCAGGGTCAAACCAGGAAATACTGAAAAGGGACAAAATCGGCAGACAAGAGCGTAGTCAGGAATTCAGGCTGAGATCACAACCACAGATAGCAGCGAGGTACAAAAATAGCAAGCAGGAGAGTAGTCAGAAAGCAGGCAGGGACAAAACACAAGGATCAATATTCAGAACAGAGCGAGAACCAGAAACAAGCAAGAACACAAAACTATATCTGGCAATGACCAGCAGACAGGAGGGGGAATTAGAAGGCTGGTGTCTTCCCATTGGCTGTAGCTGAAAGGTGGAAACTTTAGCTGGAAGACACATGCCACATCAGTCAGCCAGTGATACTGCAGGTCCCAGGGAAACCCAGCTTAGTGGATGGGCGGAGCCAGCGCCCACCAGAGCCACTGGCATCAACTTCTCCCCTATCACCAGCACTTTCCACAGCAGGACCGAGGCAGAAGCGGACTCTGGTGGGGACGTGACAGGTTCATAGTCATCTCTTTCCCCAGTGAGTTTTCTTTATTTCCCTTACATCATGAATCCTTAAGTTATAGGATCACAGCTGAACTGTAATAGAGATTCAACAAACTCCTATGCACTACATGAAATGGATCCAAAGCAGCAGTAATTTCCTAATATATTATATAGGTTCATATTTATACACTGAAATCCTTTATCTGACCTCTGGTAAAACGGCAGAAACCGAACTTAGGGAAAAAAAAAAAGGTTAACCTTCAACATGTTTCTTATCACGATTGCCACAGGGTGCACTTAACCACTGGGCTCTACCTGTTGATGTAATTTATTATTGCAATTAATCATACATAGGTTGCTGATAAGTGCAGTGCTATGTCTCCTCAATTTGTGAATATTTTGTAAGGAAATATGCGAACATAGAGTTAGAATGAATTTCAATACAAAGGGTCAGGTTTAAGCTTGTCAGGGGACTGGAATTTGGTTAGAAGACATTTAACTTTATTCTCGTCACACCGTGCTGTCCTCTCCTTAAATAAGTCTCTGCCATAAATAATATTATGTAACAATCCATATTATTGTCTCTACTATTTATCACTAAATTATGGGATGGAATAGATCTTAAGTTTTAGATTTAGACTGGACTGAAGACTTTAGGGCTTACTTAATAGATTCAGATGGATGCACCCACGTAAGCTCAATAATGGCACCTACGTGAAAAAGTCAGCCAAGGTGGATTTTCTTTTTTGCCAATAATTATCTGAAATGTGTAAGGCTTAATTGGTCATACAATAATAATAATTCATTATTTGTGAATGAGCATTATAAGTGTCCCTAACTGGACAGGTCTGGCATGTAGTTGGTACCTATGCTTATTCGAACAATCTCACAGTGAACAGATCCACTGTAACAAATCTTTGCAATCCATCTTGTATGTTATCTGTAGGATAGCATTGGCTGAATTGCCCACACAGCAAGAATTATTGTTCTTTCCTGTTATATAACAAAGTAAACCTGCAATGCGATTATGCCACAGAATCGGTGGTTGGCAACATGAAGCCCATCAATTGAAAAGATATTAGTATTTTTCTGTGTAATTTGGATATTATATTGAGGCCAGATTCACAATCTGTCATTGTATGCCCTGTCATTTTATTTATACCAAATATTACTGTAAATTAATTCTACAGTTAATTTCACCCTGTAGTGCTATGATTTTGATAGGCTAACTTGGCGTTTTCACTAATTACCGGCACAGCAGAGGAGGAAGAGGGTGGAAGAAGCTGTACAATTTTGGTGGGTGAACTAAAGCTCCTGATAATCCACAATCCAAATGTAATAAAAATAAATAAGCTTCATAGTCCTACATTGTTTTATAGCGTATGTGTTCATATTTTTTTATTTATAAAGGCCAACAATTAGAAATTGAGGGATATGTGGACATCCCTTCAGACAAAAAGTATAGTGCCATCCTCTTCTGCAGTGGTTTGATTGTCATCACTCATCACGGACATATCAGTTGTGCAACCGATGCAGCCACACAGAGGCCCAAGACGTAAGGTGCCCATTTCTACCTCCAAAGCAGGTGGAATTGTGTATTATAAAAAAAACTCTTGAGCTACAGAGGTCCAAATATTGTTCTTGTACAGGGGCCCTCTTCTGTCTGTATCCGGCAGAGGGGCTCACAATAGAATTTCTGTATTGCACCCATGCTACTGTAGGTCCAGTTTCATAAGAAGCTAAGTTACTTATTAGTATCTACTTTAAAGTGTTAGAAAAAGCATGGGAACCTGAAAATGGCTACTCAAATACAGAGGAAAACATAAATTTATGCAGACGTTGCCTAGAACCAAAGTGGTGCGAGGCCACAGTGTAACAAGCCACAAGACATCAGTCTAAAGTTCTCCGTACTAGATTAGTTAGCCGCTCCAGGGATCATTTTGTTTACCTGACAGATAAGAAGTCTATGACAGTGGCTTAAGGCCCAGTCACACACAACGACTTACCAGCAATCCCGAAAATGATGTGACCTGATAGGGATCGCTGGTAAGTCACTGGGAGGTCGCTGGTGAGATGTCACACAGTCAGACCTTACCAACGATGC
Source organism: Anomaloglossus baeobatrachus (assembly GCF_048569485.1). Taxonomy (NCBI): domain Eukaryota; kingdom Metazoa; phylum Chordata; class Amphibia; order Anura; family Aromobatidae; genus Anomaloglossus; species Anomaloglossus baeobatrachus. The sequence goes on along the minus strand of NC_134354.1, from coordinate 109,857,629 downwards.
AGGAACTATACAGGTTGCAGTAGCGACCTGTATAACGATCTCAGCAGTCACTGTGACCCTGTCACACAGTGTCAAAGACAGTGATGTGTCCTGCCCAGCAGGACATCGCCTTTGAAGAAAATGGCCTGGACCATTCTGCAACGACTAGTGTGATGCCCTGGACCCCAGGGGTCACAGGTCACTACACAACATCACACACACACCCTTCCCTGGACAGGTCAGACCAGTCACACATGAAACCCTTGTTGCCACCCTCCAGGGTTGATGTCCACACCAGGTGGGGCGGAGCCAGGTGGTTGGCCCCACCCACCGAGGAGTTCACAGACCTGGAAGCGGGAAAACACAGTAGTCAGTCAGACAGTCAGTCGGAGAGTCCCGTTGTGGGCAGTAGAGTGAGTGAGGAGTGAAAACTGTGGGTGTCTGAGTTGGAGCCCAGGCACGTCCTGCAAGGTCAGTAGATGGTGGTGGCCGTCTGCAGGAGTTGGCGAAGGTCAGCGGAACCGGGACCGGGGTCGGGAGTAGGACCGGGGTCGGGCGGTGGCTCGCTGATACCGAACCAGGGAGCCGATTGGAGCCAAGCACCAGGCAGGGTACTCAGACCCCGACTAGGCTTAAAGCAACCTCTAGTCAAATTTTCTGATTGCGGTGTGAACCTCAGGGGTTCAGTCCCGATTGAAGGCAACAGCCCAACCGTTCTGGATAAGTGCCACCGCCAAGGGCCAGAGATCCAAAGGGCCAGCGTCTGCGGGCAAAAGGGCTCCTCCGGCACATACACGTCGGGGAGCGGACTCCCGGTGCCCAGGCATTGGAGTCAAGACACAAAACACAGGTGCAGGGAAACGACAGCCACCATCAACCCATCCAGGGAGAACACCACAGCCGACTGCGGGCCCCCATCCATCCAGCCATTTGGTTTACCAGAGACTTTGTCCATCTGTGTCTGAGTGAGTACACCAGTGCCATCCGGCACCGCGCTACGCTGCACCGCAACCCTGCAAACCCCATCCTATGGGAACCCAACCTCCTACCGGGTCCCGGGACCAACCACCCCTACCCACGGAGGGGTCAACACCGAGCTGCTCCCCGCCATCGCTCCCGGGAACCCCGTCACTAGCAGCGGTGGTGCCCACCATCACCACAACCCATGGGTGGCGTCACGAACTCTGTATATATCCCAAATCCAAATTCCACCCCCTTTTCACTCGTGGGCAAGGAGCGCTGCTCGAGCCCCGGGTCTGGCCCGCTTGGGCCACCGAGGAAAAGGCACCGGATCTGAGCGCGATCTCCCCGAGCAGCCCCCGCGACGGGAAAGCTGGCCCCCGCCCCTGACACTAGCAATCTCACAGCAGGGACCTGATCGCTGGTAGATGTCACACATAACGAGATCGCTAACAGGATCGCTACTGCATCACAGAAACCGTGACTCAGTAGCGATCTTGCTAGCGATCTCGTTATGTGTGACGGTACCTTTACTCCCCAGTCCCCATTGATAACACATGCACGCTCAGCTGAGTATGTGTCACGCTTTTACACATAGTGGGCACATTCAGATCAAAAAATGTCTGACGCACAACAAAAAAAAACACCCTACAACAACCCCACAAACAATGGGGACACCAGGAACACAATAACAACAGTGGACCCTGGCACTAGTGAGAAGGCAGATGGGACACCTCCTGCCTTTACCTGCCAATGTACCCTGCACTCCTTACCAGACCCTATACAGGCTCCGCACCTGTCACCAAATAGGAACCTGAAGCTCTGAAAACACCTTTCAATAGTCCTGGCTAGTGAGTGAGAAGGTATGACTCACTAGGCCCACCGCTGCAATAATACAAGAGGGTATGTGAGATAAAGAAGGGGAAAACAACCAAAATGGAGACGATACTACTTCAGGACAAATCCACAGCAGCTCCTTCACCCAGGTGGCCAGATTACAAATAGTTTTGTATAATCAGCAAAAATTGCTGTTTAAACATAAAGGGGTGTGGCTGCTGCAGCTGCTGCAGCTGATCTGCACTGCTGGAAAGCTGCTAGCAGCAAAACTGACATTAACTGTTTCAGCACCAAGAGGAACGAAACAACATTTAAATGTAGAGTCCCAAATGGAGATGAGAGGCTCCAGTTCTAAAGTTGTCACTAGTCTCCAAAAACAGGGAGACGACCGTGACAGCATGCATATCTACAGTATATGGTAATAGGGAGAGATAGGTAACTTTTATCCACTCTCTGTGTTGTAAGGACATTTTTTACTAACAAATGTCACATCAATTTGTGGCACTGTCAATGAGAATCTTCACAGCAAAGTCACTGCCAACATCAATAAGACGTTACCCCCAGCACTAGAATCCCCATTGTGCTGGTAACCTAAATCATATAAAAGACAATTACTATAATTACTTTCTTTCATATTTTGTATTTTTTTTATATTTTGGGACATAATTTATTCTATAAATTATATTTGCTAAAATTACACTGATAAAACTTTGGTACTTTCCGAAATATTAGACCCCATATAACAATCATTTAATTTGGATACCACTGAACTACGGGAATTTTTTTCATCAGAGGAGGTCATCTCTGAGAAAATAAACTCTTTATTTTTTTTTTATTGTCCTACAATTCAGGCTCTGCTCTAATTGTGAAATCACATGTGACGTCATTCATAGGCCAGTTATGAGATAGAAGTAAGTGTTAATACTTTTAATTTACAAGTGCCAGTGTAGATAGTGATTTTTTTTTTATTTCCTGCTACAAATTTTTAAAATGTAAGAATACAGTAAAGGTAAATAATTGGTTAAAAAAATTCAAAAATATTTATACACATTTATACCTATAAAATGGCAAAAAATACATACAGTAGAAATACACCAAACTAAGTAAAAACATCCAAGTCAGATTCAATAAACTCTAATCTAATTTGTCAGTATGGGATCTGATTTTTTTTAGTGCACCCATAGACTTGAATAGGTGTTTCGTCTAAAATACAGAGAAGAGTGCATGCTGTGATTTTTTTTTTTTCAACGCTGAGATTTGGTTCATGTGAAAAAACTGTCATTGGAACAGCCCAACTGAATAATATTAGTCCTAGTGCTCTCCATGTGAAGTAAATTTCTTCCACGGACAGCACTCAGATAGGGCAGTGTGGTGGCTCAGTGGTTAGTACTGCTGTCTTGCAGCGCTGGGGTCCTGGCTTCAAATCCCACCATGGACAACCACTGCAAGGAGTTTATATGTTCTCACAGTGTTTGCTTGGGTTTCCTCTGGGTTCTCCGATTTCCTCACACACTCCAAAGACATACAGATAGGGAACTTTGACATTGTGGACCCAGTGGGGACAGTGTTGCTGATGTGTGTAAAGCGCTGTGGAATTAATGTCGCTGTATAAGTGAATAAATATTATTATTATTACTATATGGAGACCAGAGTCCCAAAGAAGTTATACAGCAGCAGTTGTATTAATTATCTAGAGGGTTATAACACTCTTTGAGATCTTATCGAGGTTATCCAGAACTATATTATGTTTTATACTATAGCCCTAAGAACTAACAGGAAGGTAGTTGCCATCTACCTGCCTGCTCTGCTCAGCGCTGGCTCAGAGCAGTCACGGACTGCTCCTGCTGGCAATTCTGCTGCTTGCGGTCAACAGAGCAGCTCTTTCTCTTCCAGGCTCCTCTGTTGACGTAGTATGAATAATGACCTCATGCTAACTGACCGTTGGCTCCCCACAGTTAGGCAACAGGGAGCCAGCTGTCAATTAGCATTGGCAGATACGCCTCGTCAACAGAGCAGAGTGGAAGAGATGTCGATATGACATCACCGTAAGCCACAGAATCGCTGGTTTGAGAATGCTAAAAAGAATGAACACATGCACAACAATGTCAAAGCAGGTTGCTATGCATATGTGTCATCATTTCGAGCTCTTTTAACCACTTCAGGCTTTGAAGGCCGTGAAGCGGCTGAAAGAAGTGTCTTGACCATTCTTCTAGTGTCTTTGAAAGTCAATAACGTGTTTATATATACAGTTAATTAAAAAAAAGGACACCAGCAGTAATAATGACCGATAGGACACCAAAGAAGACACTTCAGGAAAAGCACATCTAAAAGATGTCACTTCTACATATCCATGCTACCATCAGCATTTCAATGTCAGTGCCAGCATTTGCATCAGGGTCTTCATTGTGATGCCCGGGAACCATCACAGTTTCATAGTCATAATTCTTTCATGATTCTACTTTTTATTGTAATTGTTCACCACTTATGTGTCACTCCAGTAGTCAATGCCAGCGGCTGCGTCAGCACCCGAGAGTTTTATGAATCACTGCTGTGTGGAGCTGAAACTGCAATGTTCTGCTCTGTTTGTGGTGGTTTAAAGTAGGACATGTTTTATGGTGATATGTTCTATTATGTCTAGTGAGACAGATGCTAAATACACAGGATAAACACAGGCAAATATACGGTATTTAGTATTAGTCTGGTGCTTATCTTTGGGCAACTCAAAAAACATTACTAAAATACATCTTGTAATGGCTTATATTACTTATGGTGCTGCTGTTATAAGCCTAGTAACTCTTACCGTAGGTGCACACAATGTTAGGCTACATGCGCAGGCTGCATCTTTTTGTGTTCCAAAACTGCACCTTAAATGGGAGAGAAAAGTTCTTTTCCCTGAAGAAGGAGACAGTTTGGGGTCTCCGAAACGCGTAGGAATGAAATAAAAAGAATCATCTGTTTGACACCAATGTCTGTGGTCTTCAAGCGCGGCGAAAAACCTGTTTTTTCTCCAGTTCCCTTTGATGTTCAAAACTGCACCTTGTCAGAGAGAGCCTGGAAATGTCACAAAAATGCCTGTAATTGTAGGTGCGTTTTCGGTGCGTTTTCGGTGTATTTTTCACAACATGCGTTTTTGCTGCGTTTTTGTGACAAATGTTGACTAAAACGCAGGAAGAATAAGGCTACATACGCACGCTGCATCTTTTTGTGTTCACAAACTGCAACCAAAACTGCAGCCAAAACTGCAGCCAAAATGCAGCCAAAACTTCACCTTGTCAGAGAGCCTGGAAATGTCACAAAAAACGCATGTTTTTGTAGGTGCGTTTTTGCTGCGTTTTTGGTGCTGCTTTTTTGTGACAAATGTTGACAAAAACGCAGGAAGAATGAACATGCAGCATTTTTTTTGTCACAAACTTTTGACAAATAAAACGCTGACAAATAAACTGCAATGTGCGCATAGCAAATTTGGCTTCTCATAGACACTGCTGGGAAGTCAAATGTCAGAAAGTTCTGACAACAAAACTGCAGCCAAAAATGCAGCAAAAAACACAGCGTGCGCATGTAGCCTTAAGAAAATAACCAACCAAGATGGTTCAGGAAATACACAGCCGGTGTTACCTGAAGTATCTGCTGCTTCAAAAACTATGTGGGTGCCAGTGTCTAAGAGACGCCATCTGCACCTAATCCACTTGTGAGAAAGAGAGAAACGATCCAGTTTATTTCATGAATCAATGATATAAGGCACAAATAGACACATATGTACAGATATCTGCACTTGTGTGCAAGGGCTCGCTGGCAAATTTTGGTCTGGGGGGCAATTATAAAGCGACGACGAACATCTCCTTACCTGCCTCCACTGGCAATGAGGAAGGAAGGAGGTGGGCGGGATATTACGTCCCGCTCATCTCCGCCCCTCCGCTTCTATTGGCCGGCTGCTTAGTGACGCCGCAGTGAGGTCGCTATGATGCCGAACGCACCTCCCCCTTGAGGGAGGGATTGTTCGGCGGTCATAGTGACGTCGCTGCACAGGAATGTGCGTGTGACGCTGCCGTAGCAATAATGTTCGCTACGGCAGCGATCACACAATATCATACGTACGACGGGGGCGGGTGCTATCGCGCTCGACATCGCTAGCCGATGCTAGCGATGTCGCAGCGTGTAAAGCCCGCTTAAAGCAGCAGAGGTAAAAGGCTTTCAAAATAATGGTGGCTGGAACATAGATATGGGAACAGAACAAAGCTTACTAAATACAGTACAGGCCAAAGGTTTGGACACACCTCCTCATTCAAAGAGTTTTCTTTATTTTCATGACTCTAAAAATTGTAGATTCACATTGAAAGCATCAAAACTATGAATTAAAACATGTGGAATGAAATAAAAAAGTGTGAAACAACTGAAAATATGTCTTATATTCTGAAAATATGTCTTATATTCTAGGTTCTTCAAGGTAGCTACCTTTTGCTTTCATTACTACTTTGCACGCTCTTCAACAGGTAGTCACTGGAAATGGTTTACCAACAGTCTTGAAGGAGTTCCCAAAGATGCTTAGCACTTGTTGGCCCTTTTGCCTTCATTCTGCGGTCCAGCTCACCCCAAACCATCTCGATTGGGTTCAGGTCTAGTGACTGTGGAGACCAGGTCATCTGGCGTAGCATCCCATCACTCTCCTTCTTAGTCAAATAGCCTTTACACAGCCTGGAGGTGTGTTTGGGGTCATTGTTCTGTTGAAAAATAAATTATGGTCCAACTAAGCGCAAACCGGATGGAATAGCACGCCGCTGCAAGATGCTCACACCTCCTCCTCCATGCTTCACGGTGGGAATCAGCCATGTAGAGTCCATCCGTTCACCTTTTCTACAAAGACACGGTGGTTGGATCCAAACATCTCAAATTTGGACTCATCAGACCAAAGCACAGATTTCCACTGGTCTAATGTCCATTCCTTGTGTTGTTTAGCCCAAACAAGTCTTTTCTGCTTGTTGTCTGTCCTTAGCAGTGGTTTTCTAGCAGCTATTTTACCATGAAGGCCTGCTGCACAAAGTCTCCTCTTAAGGGTACGCTCACACGAGCGTATAACTCGCATGAGTATCGGACCGCTGGCTTCTCTGCTGACAGGAGCGGCTCAGCTGCATGTATTTCTATGCGGCTGACATGCTCCTGTCCGGAGAGTGTGCGGCCGCACCGAGTGATGCGGTTCGATACTCATGCGAGTTATACGCTCGTGTGAGCGTACCCTAATAGTTGTTCTAGAGATGAGAAGGTGTGTCCAAACTTTTGGTCTGTACTGTAGATACAAGAGCAAAACCGAATTTACTATATACCTACAAGAGCAGAACTGAACCTACTACATAAATACACTACCAGAACTGAATCTGCTACATAGACATTTTATTGGAACAGTACTGAGCTTACTACATAAATACAACTTACCGTATTTTTCGCTTTATAAGACGCACCGGAATATAAGACGCACCCCAAACTTAGACATAAAAAAAGGTAAAAAAAAGAAAAATGGGGTCCGTCTTATACTCCGATGTTCTCTTACCGGAGGGGGGCAGCAGTGGTGGTGAAGCGGGGTCACAGGAGGCACAGGTTGTGCTGGCAGGCGCGGCAGGTCAGTGGCAGCGGGGTCCGTGGTTGCAGGTGCCGTGGCGTCCGTGGTTGCAGGCGCGGTGGTGTCCGCGGTGGCAGGATCCGTGGGGTCCGTGGTGGCGGCAGCAGCCGTGGCATGAGAGCCGTGCAGCAGGCCGGTGCAGTGAGTGTCCGCGGTCCCGGTTCAGTGGTGGCAGCGGCGGCGGCGGCGGCTCAGTGGTGGGAGCGGCGGCAACTGCTCAGTGGTGGCAGCGGCAGGGACTGCTCAGTGGTGGCGTGTGTCCGCGGTCCCGGTTCAGTGGTGGCAGCGGCGGCGGCGGCGGCTCAGTGGTGGGAGCGGCGGCGACGGCTCAGTGGTGGAGTGTGTCCGCGGTCCCGATTCAAGTAATGGCGCCCGGAGCGACGCATGCGCAGATGGAGCTCTCATCCAAGGGCTCCATCTGCGCACGCGCTGACTCCCGGAGCAGCGCGTGCGCAGATGGAGCTCTCATCCAAGAGCTCCACCGGCGCCATCATTTGAAAGTGGGACCGCGGACAACTGGTAAGCTGCACAGCCGCCCGCCCCGCATGCACAGAGTGGCAGCCAGCAGGCTGCCCGCCCACTCTGCGTACAAGCCGCCGGGTACCTGTGCTTGCGTGCGGTGGCAGCCGGGTACCCATGGCTGTGTGCGGGCGGCAGATGGGTGACTGTGTGAGGGCGGCAGCCGGGTACCTGCACGGTCACCCGACTGCCGCTCGCACACAGCACCCGGCTGCCGCCCGCACACAGCCATGGGTACCCGTCTGCCACCGCATGCAAGCACAGGTACCTGGCTGCCGACCCCACACAGCACCCGCTGCCGCCCGCACACAGCCACGGGTACCCGGCTGCCGCTGCATGCAAGTACAGGTACCCGGCCGCTTGCATGCAGCCACAGGCACCCGCCCGATCGCTTCAGACAGGACCCCCCCCCCCCGCTACCGCTTTATAAGACGCACCCCCCATTTTCCTCCCAAAATTTGGGGAGGAAAAGTGCGTCTTATAAAGCGAAAAATACGGTACTTGTTAAATCACATACTTACCACACTACTCCCACCATGTTCACCTATGCCCTCACAGTCTTTGCCCCTCTCCTCCTCACTCTCCTTTGCTATCCCCACACCCCAGCACCCTCTAAACAAATATTCATCTCCCCCTCCCTCCTGCCTTCTTATCTGTCCTCATCTGCTGACCTACTCCTGAACCTCAGATCGCTCCTAATATCACGCAGACCATGCCGTCCACTCTCCTTCTCCTACCTGCTCTCCCTTTCTCTACTCCTTCTCACTGCTGGTGACATAGCCCCCAATCCTGGCCCCCCATGGATGGTACACCCCTCTTTATCACCCACCCACCACTCTCCACATAATAGTAACTACCGCAATCTCTCCAACATAAAAACTATTCCCCTCTCACCGACTCCGCCGCCCCCTCTCTCAGGAGCGCTCTGGAATGCCCGTTCAGTGTGTAATAAACTGCACATCATTCATGATCTCTTTACCTCCAGCAATCTATCCTTTCTGGGCATCACCGAAACATGGCTGACACCATCCAACTCTGCCTCCCCAGCTGCACTATGCTACGGTGGCCTGCACTTCTCCCACACTCCTCGCCCTGGCAATAGACAAGGTGGAGGAGTGGGCCTCCTTCTTTCTAACAACTACAACTTCACCACAATCCCACCTCTACCCTCCCTCGACCTGCCTTCCTTTGAAGTGCACTCTGTCCGAATCTATTCTCCCTCCAACCTCCAAGTGGCTGTCATATACAGACCCCCGGGCGCCACCACTGCCTTCCTCGACCACTTCTCTGCCTGGCTTCTACACTTTCTCTCTGCTGACATTCCCAGCATCATCATGGGTGACTTCAACATCCCCACTGACACTCGCCAACAAGCTGCTTCCAAACTCCTCTCCCTTGCTTCGTCTTTTGGCTTAACTCAGTGGTCCACCTCTGCCACCCACAAAGATGGACACACACTAGACCTTATCTTCACCCGCCTCTGTCCCCTTTCTGACCTCACAACTTCCCCCCTCCCCCTATCTGACCACCATCTTCTGACCTTTTCAGCCCTGTCCTCCTCACCTACCCCCCCTGTCCAGCACCTAGCACATCCCCGCAGAAACCTTGCACACCTCAACATGCACACCCTCGCCGACTCTATCCTCCCACTGTCCTCCATATCGTCCCTCCACGACACAGACAGTGCCACCACTTTCTACAACACCACCCTCACATCAGCTATTGATTCAGTCGCTCCCCTTGTGCATGGCAGAGTGAGACGAATCAATAGACAGCCCTGGCACAACAGCCTCACTAAAAAACTTCGGCAAAGGTCTAGGGCTGCAGAGCGGCGGTGGAAGAAAACGCACTCCCAGGAAGACTTCACCACATTCAAAAATGCAATTCACACATTTCGTTCAGTCCTCACCTCCGCTAAACACGATTACTTCAGAAACCTCATATCCTCTCTAACACACAACTCCAAACAGTTATTCAACACTTTCAACTCCCTCCTTCGCCCACCACTGCCCCCTCCAACCTCCCTCATTTCTGCAGAAGACTTTGCCACCTATTTCCAAGACAAAAATCGACCTAATAAGGCAAGTCTTCTCTGCTCAGCCACCACAACCCCTTCATGTAACTGACCACTGCCCCTCTCCCATAAACTTCCTCCCCACCATCACCGAAGGAGAGCTTGCACGTCTTCTCTCAAAACCGCACCTCACCACCTGCGCACTTGACCCCATGCCATCCCACCTCCTTCCCAACCTCACCACCATCCTTATTCCAGCCTTAACCCACCTCTTCAACCTATCTTTAACGACTGGAACCTTCCCCTCTGCCTTTAAACATGCAACAGTCACACCTATCCTAAAGAAACCTTCCCTCGATCCAACCTCTACTACCAGCTATCGCCCCATATCACTACTCCCACTTGCCTCAAAACTCCTGGAACAGCATGTCCATGCTGAACTTTCCTCCCAACTCTCCTCTAACGCTCTCTTTGACAACCTACAGTCCGGCTTCCGTCCACATCACTCTACCGAAACTGCCCTGACTAAAATCACAAATGACTTGCTTACTGCCAAAGCGAACAAGCACTTCTCTATACTCCTACTTCTAGACCTGTCCTCAGCCTTCGATACCGTTGACCACTCCCTCCTATTACAGACCCTCTCTTCCCTTGGTGTCAGAGATCTTGCCCTCTCTTGGATCTCTTCATACCTCTCAAATCGCACTTTCAGTGTCTCCCACTCTCACACAACCTCTTCATCCCACCATCTCTCTGTTGGCGTCCCTCAAGGCTCTGTCCTAGGACCCTTACTTTTCTCTATCTACACATTTGGCCTGGGACAACTCATAAACTCCCATGGCTTCCAATACCACCTATATGCCGACGACACCCAGATCTACCTCTCTGGCCCAGATGCCACATCTCTGCTGTCCAAAATCCCGAAATGTCTATCTGCTATATCCTCCTTCTTCTCCTCTCGCTTCCTAAAGCTCAATGTGGCCAAAACTGAACTAATCATCTTTCCTCCGTCTCACCTACACTCTCCACCTGATCTATCTATTACAATAAATAACACCATGCTCTCGCCAGTACCCAAAGTTCGCTGCCTCGGAGTGACCTTTGACTCTGCCTTATCCTTCATACCACACATCCAATCCCTCACCACCTCCTGCCGTCTTCAACTCAAAAATATTTCCAGAATCCGCCCTTTCCTCAATTTGCAATCTACTAAAATGCTAGTGCATGCCCTCATAATCTCCCGCCTCGACTACTGTAACATCCTCCTCTGTGGCCTCCCTGCCAACACGCTCGCCCCTCTCCAGTCCATCCTTAACTCTGCTGCCCGACTGATCCACCTCTCGCCTCAATACCACCCCGCTTCTCCCCTCTGCATGTCCCTCCACTGGCTTCCAATCTTCCACCGTATCCAATTCAAACTACTAACACTGACCTACAAAGCTGTGCATAATCTTTCCCCTCCGTACATCTCCGAACTACTCTCCCACTACACTCCAACACGTCACCTCCGGTCCTCCCAAGATCTCCTTCTCTCCTCCTCTCTCATTCGCTCCTCACGCAACCAACTCCAAGACTTCTCCCGAGCATCCCCAGTCTCCTGGAACTCGCTGCCTCAACACGTCAGACTATCCCCTACCCTTGCAAACTTCAAACGGAACCTGAAAACGCACCTGTTCAGAAATGCCTACAATCTACAATGAACTCGCTGCCGCCCGACCACCGTGCGGAGCTGCCGCCCGACCACCGTGCGGAGCTGCTGCCTGACCTACACCCCACCTATTGTCTCCTCCCCATAATCCTATAGAATGTAAGCCCGCAAGGGTAGGGCCCTCTTCCCTCTGTACTAGTCTGTCTACTGTAACTTGTATATGTATTTTGTATGTAACCCCCTTCTCATGTACAGCACCATGGAATTAATGGTGCTCTAAAAATAAATAATAATAATAATAATAATAATAATAATAATAATAAATACAGTACCGGAATTGAGCTTAGTACATAGATTTGGGAACAGAACCAAGCTTACTATATTAATATTGTACCAGAACTGAGCTTACTATATAGATATGGGAAAAGAACCAGGCTTACTACATTAATACTTTAACAGAACCAAGCTTACTGCATAGATACAGTACCCAAACTGAGTTTACTACATAGATATGGGAACAGAACCAAGCTGACTACAAATATAGGAACAGAACCAAGCTTACTTCATAAATACAGTACAAGAACTGGGCCTACTACATAGATATGGGAACAGAACCGAGCTTATTACATTAGTACTTGAACATAACCGAGCTTACTACATAAATACAGTACCAGAACTGAGCCTACTACATAGATATGGGAACAGAATTGAGTTTACTACATAAATACTACAGTACCAGAACTGAGCTTACTAGATAGATACAGGGGTAAAACCAAGCTTACTTTAGATATATGGGAACAACATAATTAGTGATGGACGAAATAGTAACTATTTGTGTTCGGATTATTTGTAATGAATCCCAAAGTACTATTCCTGTATTCGCTATGAATAACTAATCTAATGCAAGTCAAAGAGGAATCGGAGCATTTTCCTTGTTGTAACTGAAGAAACATGCATTTTTTATCATGTTTACACGTTTTTTCACATGCGTATTTTCATGCTTTTTTTTAGTCATGGGGACCGTGGAGGTTCAGGTGCTGTACCCCCGCAATCGCCACCAAGTCTCTGGCTGATGTTACAGCTGAGACCCAGCTCTCACTGCCAGGAGCAGTGCCCACACCGCTCCTGGCAGTTTAACCCTCTGAATGCTGCAATTAATGCATTCAGCAGGCAGGGAGAGGGCTCACTTACCTTTCCCAGTCAATCAGGTTCCTGTAATGTGATTACAGGGACCCAATCACTGCCATGGCATCCCGGGGTTGTCACCATGATAACCCCAGGTTACTGATCTATGAAGAGCCACGCACACCATGTCGGATGCATGGTGTGTGAAGCGAACTGTCAGTGTTGCGAGTGCAGCACTGACAGATATAATCCATTGCAGTGATAAAGCATTGCAGTGGATTATAGAAACACAGAAAAGAAAGCAGAAGCTATTGACTCACCACTTCTTTTTTCGGCATCAAAATCTGCAAGGAAAAAAGAAGCAGCATGCGCACAGCAAGTCACAATTCTCATAGGGCATGCATTTTTCCTTGCATTATTGATTAAAATTTGCAATGAAAAACTCATGAAAAAAGCAGCAAAAAAGCATTGTGTGCACATAGCCTTATATCAATCATTCATGAAATAAAACTGATAATTTTTTTTAGAAAGACAAAGAGCCAGCCTCTTTATGACAGTGGATTTATTGCCTTGACTTTGCTCTCGCCTTCGAGCACCAAAAAATGAAGACTTTTGGATGGGGTGAGCTGTAATTTATTTCTACAGCTGTGATGTGCACATACCCTCAAAGGACAGCAAAGGAACAATCTTACTATGGACTACATAACAGTCTGCTAATCAAAATCACAACTCACCACATTTATTCAGCACAGACAATGGGGCTGGGGACATGTGACACCCCTGGACTAGTCAGGTCGTCACAGGGTACTGCACGCTCTTCATCTCCCTGTGCAGGACTCAACCCCCCATGGTTCTAGGTTCCCAACTTGCAGTACTGCCTCCACCAGCATTTACAAATCCTAATCACACCTCGCACCACACCCTGTCAGGCACACCAGTGGGCTGCTAAGCTGGAATAGGGCCGCCCACCTAGGGGTCAAGCAGGGAGTTGGGAGGTGACAAATGAGTTGGCTCCAGGGGAGCGAAGTGTGTGGAAGCTGGGAATTGGAGCTCCCAGAGGAAAACGCAGATTGGGTTGCATACGGTGGTCTGGACTCAGAGGAGTCGGAGACCCGGTCGCAGGAGATTGGGACTGGGTGCTGGCTTAGTTGAGGAGGACGGTCGGCAGGTGCAGTCCAATAGCTGGTCTGGGGCCGAAAGCACGTCAGGGTACTGGACCCTAGGTCGGGGAGAAGCTTCAAGCAACTCGCCAATTAACCTGCGGAGAACAGGGCCTTTATGGACTGATTCCACGAAGCTCAGAAATCGGGGGCACCTGTGCAACGAGGGGGATATGGCTTTCCGAGCAAAGCAGCCCACTGAAATCCCAAGCGAGAGCTCCTGAGAGCAAGCTCCTCTGCTACCAATAGTATGGAGCGGGACCTGGACAAATCCAAGCTTACGGGCCACCTGAACACTTTCAAAATTCTGTGCACGGAGGCAGGTTACAGACCACCAGGCAGTGCTGCAGGGGACGGAACCTGGATAAGCTTCCCAAGAGGGCATCAGCACCCAGAGACTTGGTTTACTACGTTGTCAGTGTCTGCTTTCCTTCTGAGTGAGTACCTGATTAACCCCTGCTACCAGCGAGCCTGCACTCCTCCTGCAGTCCATCCCACCATCCAGGGTCCCAGGGCCTTTCCCTACCTGTGGAGTGTAATGTCATCTGGCTGCCCCACTCCATCACCCCGGGTATTCCCAACGGCAGCGGCGGTACTCCCTATTACCGCACACCACGGGTGGTGTCACGAACTATCTAAACTCCCCTGTAAATAACCCCCCATCACGTTTCGGCGTGACCCCGAGCCCCTAGGTCTGGAGACCCTCAGGCCCGAGAAGTGACACCCAGATCCGATCGGAAATGCAATGATATGAAACCCATGACCCCCCCAAAACATTGAATGCTGGTCACGCATATGGCGCTCATTTAACTTTGATGCTCAAAGTGACCACCGTCAGCTGCAATGCACATCTGGACTCTGGACAGCATACTGTATCTTGCTGTACGTTGTGCAATATGGTAGGGGACATGTTTCCACAAGCATCTGTGATACGTCGTTGTAGGTCCTGCAATGTTGGTGGAGAGGTCGCATACACCTGCTGTTTGATGTGACCTCACAGAAAGAAGTCCAATGCAGTCAGGTCAGGTGAGCGTGGAGGCCACTCCACACAGCCACCATACCCAATGACTTGTAGGAAGGTCTCCATGAGGTATCGCTTCACGTCCGCAGCCTTGTGAGTTTTACACGTTCTAATCATAGCATTTCTGTATGCAAGATATCGATTCGTATTGAATTGATGATGCCCTACAACTTTGTAATTCACTTTTTTTTCTCTATCTCATTCCATTTTCAAGATAAAAATGCTAACTCAATTGTTTTCCACCAGGTGGCGCTATAGGTGGTTTCATTGCGTAGCACATGGCTACTTTACTATACCTAGACACCACTTCTATGCCTATAGCTGTCGCCATTCTCAAGTTAATGGCGGTGGACAGGATATGGGTGGACACACTGTATACAGAATTCTAGAACGACATATATAAGGGCTCACTGGTGCTAGCTGCAGCTCATAAGGGAAAAACCTAGTGACAGGTTTCCTTTAATATGACTGCAGGTGAACCTACATAAAGGCTATGTATACCACTGCCACCATCTTGAGTAAAGCAAGTTTGCACTAGATCCTAAATAAAAAGTTCTATTTTGTCTTTACAGCTCCTATGCAGACCCATGTGTCTCCATGGTAACAGACCACTCTGTAGTGCAATCCTGCAGTCTTGCAGTCTCGTATTCTTCTATTTGTCCCCTTTTTGTGCTGACGTGTATATGGTATGTTTATCAGGAGTAGATAGATGGGGATATGTCTGCAGGACCAGGCAACTGCATTATAACAGTCCACAAAAGGAACAGTTAAATGGCAAATTTAGCTCTGCTACATCACACGTGATTTGGTCCCTATTAGCAGACTAGACAGCGTGTAGCATTGAATATGTGTCCAGGAACGAGGAGAAAGCATTCTGTACTATGCGCCTCAGAAGACAGATAATTATAGAGCTTAAGTTTTCGACAATTCCCAGCAGGTTGGTGGGAGTGACGGAGGATTGGTTGATAATTGATGTTCTGAGCAGGTACTATAGTCCCTGTTAGGAATATTGTACTGCGAAAGCAAAACAGGAGAAGATGGGTCTGCAGCACTTTCATGTGGGTTTATACCACACCCAGCATAAAACAAGCTGCCACAGCCAAGAACAGAAACAATTAGGGTGGAACGAGGAACACACCTTCCTGGTAAATAAAGAAAGATGGAACACGATCCCTGGCTGAACTAAGACGGTGATGCTAATGAGCAGGATGGAAAAAAAAAGATGGAAACAGGAAACAATAGGGACCACTCATCACAGCCCAACCTTATGACCAACTCAGTAATCGCTCCGCTGCTCAGACAGGTCTCAGCATTTCCTGTCTGTCACCAGGCGAGACTACGTCTACATCATCCTCACCGAGCGTCACCACCCGGAAAGCAGCTCACGTCTTTTACACTCTAATAGTCTCAATTGTTTAGATCATGAGAATAATTCAGAATTGCTGACTAATTAGTTATTTATGAGAATGGAAATTTGGTTAAAAAGGTCATTAATTATCTGCAAGGTAGTCATATATCCGCATGAGTAGCCAAGAAAAACAATAGGTCTAGAGTAATTTACTGGTACACTATCCAACACCGTGCTATAATAAGGCTGATTCTATAAGCTGTTCTATGCAAATATACAGTACGTCAAAACAGTGAGTACACCCTTCACATTTTTGGGAATATTTTATTATATCTTTTTCTGGGACAGCACTGGAGATCTGACCAATTCATACAATGTACAGTAGTCAGTGTACAGCTTGTATAACAGTGTAAATGTGGCACCCAATAAATAACTCAACACACATCCATTAATGTCTAAACCGCTGGTAACAAAAGTGAGTACACCCCTAAGTGAAAATGGCCAAATTGAGAGTGCCCAAAGTGTCAATAGTTTGTTTGGCCACCATTATTTTCCAGCACTCCCTTTACTCTCTTGGGCATGAAGGTCACTACAGCTTCTCAGGAGCTGCTGGATCGTCTTCCATCCTCCATGTTTACATCACGGAGCTGGTGAATGTCACAGATCTTGTGCTCCTCTACCTTCTGTTTGAGAATTCCCCACAGATGCTCCATAGGGTTTAGGTCTGGAGACATGCTTGGCTAGTTCAGCAACTTTAACCTAAGGGGTACTTTGCACGTTGCGACATCGCTACTGCGATATCGTCGGGGTCAAATCAAAAGTGACGCACATCCGGCGCCGGTAACGACGTTGCAACGTGTAAAGCCTAGATGCGCCGATAAACGATCGCAAAAGCGTCGAAAATCGGTGATCTGTGTAGCGTAGGTCATTTTCATAATGTCGCACCAATAGGAGATACGATGTTGTTCCTCGTTCCTGCAGCAGCACACATCGCTGTGTGTGACACCACAGGAGCGAGGAACATCTCCTTACCTGCCTCCACCGGCTATGCGGAAGGGAGAAGGTAGGCGGGATGTTTACATCCCGCTCATCTCCGCCCCTCCGCTTCTATTGGCTGCCTGCTGTGTGACATCGCTGTGACGCCGCACGACCCGCCCCCTTAGGAAGGAGGCGGGTCGCCGGACAGAGCGACGTCGCAGAGAAGGTAAGTGCGTGTGAAGCTGCTATAACGATAATGTTCGCTACGGCAGCTATCACAAGATATCGCATGTGCGACGGGGGCGGGTACTATCGCGCTCGGCATCGCAAGCATTGGCTAGCGATGTCGCAGCGTGCAAAGTACCCCTAAGTTTTTAAATAACTGATTTCAACTGGATCACTTTTTTAACATTTGAGTCTTTTAAAATAGATCCGTTAATGAATTGTTATTTTTCTTCCATTTGAAACTGATCTAGTAAGAAAAAAAAAGGATCCTTTACAATTAAAGAAAAACAGATGGGTAATTTAACGAATCCATTTTCCATAGGCTTCAATGTTAAAAAAAACTGATCCAGCTAAAATCCGTTAGTTACAAATGGACAAAAAAGTTCTGTCTGCACAACCTTTTTGTCAACGGATTGCTGCTGGATCCGTTCTAAGGACTAAAGGCTGCTTTACACACAACGATATCGCTAGCAATCTCATTAGCTATGTGACACGCCCAGATCGTTGTTACAATTTGCCGAGATTGCTCATAGGTCGTTTTGTAGCGGTCACACATACACATCTCACAAACGACGCTACATCGTTCAGCAATATGTCTGCTGCGTTCCAAACGACGAACAATATTTTGAAACTGAATGACGTGTCAACGATCAACGATTTTCATCCTATTTGCGATCGTTCGGAGTCGCACGTAGGTGTCACACACAACAACGTTGCTAACAATGACGGAAGTGCGTCACGAAAACCATGACCCCCGACGACATATCATCAGATAAATCGTAGCATGTAAAGTGGCTTTTAGACACACGGCATGAAAATCGGACCGAGTGGAATGCGATAAAAGATCGCATTCCACTCGGACCAATATTAACCTATGTGTTGTATATTGTATGTGTTGTAATTGTATATTAACCCCAATCGGACCAAGAAAACAATCACAGCATGCTGCAATTGTAATGCGGGACTCTTTCTCTCGCACCCATTCAAGTCTATGGGGCCGGAGAAAGATCGCACTGCACTCGCAGTACACCAGTATACCGCGATTGCAGGGCGAGAATGGCAATAGACGGCTATGGAGGAGAGAGGGAGAGAAATCCCTCCCTCCCCTCCGCAGTGCTGGCCTGCCCATCCTCAGCGCCGGCCCGCACCCTACAGCTGAGGTCCAATCGCATGATTGGACCTCAGTCGCAGTGACACTCACATGACACTCGGGTGGCCCCGGCCTAACAAATGATTACTGTACATGGGAACTCAGCCTTAGCGTGTATAACAGCTGCAGGCTTATGATTTGGAGGGACAATCTACAGCAAACAGTAAATGGTGCTGTGTAAACTGTCTGTCTACACTGTACAGCAGGGGTACCCAACATGTGGCTTAGGGGCCCATGATGTTGTGGCCCGTGGCTGTCTGCCAGCTTGTTGCAGTAGCGCCTAATTTAACAAACAGCTTTGAAGAGCAGTTCTCTAGATGGTGAATTATATGAGTAGCCTCACACTGAAAAGCAGATCTAGATGTGCATTTACTGGCCTTGGAGGTTTAGAGATAATTTAAGTATCATAATCTGGAGATATGATTATACTACCTGTCAGAGGAGGTGATTGAAGCAGCATGGTGGGAGTGCTTGATCCAAGAATACTGAATTGGGGTATTGTGAGAAACCCTGGATCTTTGTATACTGCCTCTGTGTGAATTTTGCACAAAAGCTTTGGTGGCCATTATACTAGTATTGGGGCCTCTTTGTGTCAATACTGTGATAGATGACTAGTTATCAAAAATTATAGCCTGGTTTAACCTAAGAAATTAATTAAGTAAAAAAAACAGTGTGCAGGCCAAGGTAAAATAGACAGCTGCCTGCAGGTATTATCAGGCTGAGAATGTCCATGGTTATTTAGCTCTTCCCAACCTAAAAGTGAGAGTCCGCAGCCACCTCAGAATTGGTGCATCATATTAGATGCGCCAGTTCTGGCACGTATCTCCAGCGCTTCCCTATTGCCCTAGAGCGGTGGCAATTGGGGTAATAAATTATGTGGGGTTGATGTCATCTGCGAATTGTTAGCTGACATCAAGACCAATAATTACTAATGGAAAAGGGTCTACCAGACACTCCCATTACTAACCCAGTAGGTATAAAGTTAAAAAAAATACACACAAGAAAAAAATAGTTTATTTAAGTAGGAACTACCACACTGTCCCTTGTTCACCAATTTATAAAAATTAAAAAAAAACATGAAGATCCGATGTAATCCATTGTGTAGTGGTCCCACAATGTCCCCAAAATCCGTACACCAACATATGGATTCTTTTTCAGAGAACGAGATGCCATAGGTCACTCACTGTCAGCACCAGACCCGTAGTTTCTCACACACGGTGACGTCAGTAATTCAGTGAAGTCACCGTGTGTGAGAAATTCTTGGTGAGGCGCTGACAGGAAGTGATTCCAGAAGTCACTCCCGGTAAGTGCCAGACCTTTGTTACATAATATTTCCACCTAATGGTAAGAAAAAACAGCTCCGGGGACATTACTCTTCTTATTGCTGTTTTTCACTGCAATTGGGGTATCCTTAGGAGCCCAAGCTAAAGGAAAGCCTCCTCCTGTGCCACACATGATCTGAGCTGACCAGGGTCTACTAAGACCCATCAGCTCTCCTTTATCCAGAAATGTCTGGTGGTCATGTATTCACTGTGTTCAAGAGCAGCAATGGCATTGCTAATAATTCTATTCACTACGCTAAGCCCTATGTGACCTAAAACAGATGGCTGAGGTGGCGAGAAATGTAAAATATTAATACAATGTACATAATACATTTATTAAACTTCCACACTTGATGCATCCCTTCACTGTAGGTTGTGCCAGGAAGAACATTTGTCACCTATTCACAGAATAGGTTATGTAAATGTATAATCACTGGGTGTCTAATCCACCAATTTCTAGAAATGAGGTAATAAAATCCTGTGTGAATGAATTGGTAGTTCACATATATGAATGCTGCTCCAGTCACTTCTGTACGTCTATTGGTTTGGTAATGTGTTGCGTGACCACCACTCCTGTTGACAGAGAATGGAGCGGTGGTCATGCATGCGCATTACAGTTCTGTATTCATTATGGATAGATGTACCATCGATTGGACCTCGCGTTGTCTGACATTTATCCCCTTTTCTGTGGATTTGTGATAAATGTTGTAAATGTAGGGCCTGGATGCTGCCATCTATGGTTTTGTGCTGTCATTGTGTTCTACAGCCTGAGTTCTTACGATACGATACGATACACTTTATTGATCCCGTGGGAAATTATGGTATCACAGCAGCACAACTTAAATTATAACATGAATTACATAATTGACAAGACAGTAGAGTTGACAGAAGAACATTATACATTGAATAAGGTCATACACAGCGGGTGAATTGAAAGTAGAAAAAATAAAGTAGACATTCACCTTGATGATTTAACACTAATGTTATTGTTGTACATTCCCATAGCAGTTGGCACAAATGATTTCCTATATTTTTCCTTCTTACACCTCAGAAGGATTAGCCGGTTACTGAAGGTGCTCTTCTGTCTCATATAATGGATGTGCATTATTATTCATAATCGCCATACACGTTTTCAGAGTTCTTCTCTCCACTACCTCCTCAAAAGAGTCCAGATTGCAGCCAACAGCGGAGTTTGCCTTCTTGATCAGCTTATTCAGCTTATTAGCATCAGAGACCCACACACTACTACCCCAGCATATGAGTGCAAAAAAGCACTTGTGGTGCGTATTGGTGCATGTGCCACAAGAAACACACCCCATGGCTGTAGAATGTACCTACACAATCCTCAATGTGTAACACAATTTGTAAGAGCTGCTGGAAAGAAAATGTAAGGCACAATAGTCTTATCCAAGTAGGATGAGGTGAATAAGGTGTAGGAATTGCTCACCTGACGTGGCATAACAACCAGCTGCTGCAGACCTACAAAAACGGTTGATCACAAGGTAAAAATGGAATAATGGGTTATGTGCGCTGCTGACGATTCCAGTAACCAGTCCACGAGATAGAAGATAATTCAAGGTAGTTTATTGTCTACGCATTTTAAAGTATACTGACTTCTTCTTCAGGACAACCACATGTACGCATAGATAATAAACCACCTTGACTTATCTTCTTTCTCGTCGACTAAGCAGATAACCCACTATTCTATTTTTATCCTGTGAGTAACACAATTTGTAATCATAAACCTTGGATGTCATTTTTCTTATTGGAGGCTCCTGGGTTTAAAAATATTGAGACACTGGTCCATATATAATGCTATGTTCACACTCAAGTTTGTGAATTGCGTTTTTTGCATAATCACAGCTTCTGAATAAAGTGGACATGGAAAAACGTGACATCCCTAGGACTTGTAAAGATTTATATTTTTAATGTTTGTTCAATTGCAAGAATCTACAGTATGTATACACTTGACATCTATTTATGGACAACTCTCCCATATTATTATTCACTTGTAAAGCGCCATGGAATAAATGGCGCTATAATAATAAATAATAATAATAAATAATAATAATAATATTATCTACATTTCCAGATTTTTGTTGGACAATCTACTCTGGGTGCTTTACATTCCCATCTTCAGGTCATCAATTTGTACTGCTTGGGTCACATTCCCATCAACATGATCGGGTCTAATGGGTAAAATTTCGCCTTTTGGAAAGTGACATGCCAAGCATGCCAGTGTAAGGAGACTTATAAGCCATGCAATGCTCCTCTGGGGAATTAAATGTTAAAATTGTCTCTTCAGAGAGGAAGAGGACTTGAACACTAGTGCCACCTATAGGAAGTAGGCAATTTGCACATCATTTGACGCAACAGAAATCTAGGTTCATCTCATCACACAATGATTTTTTCATAGCTCAATGATCCAATCTTTGTACTTTTTTGCCCAATGGAATCTTATTTTTCTGTTCCCTTTTGAAACTAATGGTACACTAACTGGTCAATCCTTGTAATAGCCCATACATCCACATTGCATTTTCCATTTGGACCCCATTTCAATAGATGTTTTTTCTTGATAACACCCTTCTTAGTATATTACAGAGATCACACAAGAAAACTACATAGTTTGCAGTTTCTGAATAATTGTCCTAGTTAGTTTCGCAGTAATGACCATGCCTCATTGAAAATAACTCAGATCGCTCCATTTTCCTGATGAATGTCGATTCAGACTGAAACTGATTAATAGAAAACTTGGTCACTTGATTTGATGCTGCACTCTGGAGGGAATGTATCCAATTCTCACACAAGTTTCATTCCTAAAAAAGAAGGTGTCTCTAATAAAGTTGTTATTCGGTGTATCCTCTGATGGATGACTAAGAGGCTGACAGTAGCCAAATATTGCTTCCAGTTCCATCTGTCCTGACATATTCCACAGCAGCCATATTGCCAGCCACCGACTGCTGCTTAATTTATTAAAGTCTTAAAACTTTTCTGTTTTATATAATATTTATGCAATTGTTTTTCTGATACCCAAAAAAATGCGCCCAGACATAAGCGCACTGTAGGGAGTAATGATTAGCATAAATTTGTACACAATTAACATAGTGTCTATAAACTGGATGATTCATTTTATAATTATAAGTGACACTGAGGGTTTTCGCAGCTTGTATTCAGGACACGGCTGGTTTCAATGTACAGTACTCCATATTACATAATATTACATATACATATGATAATGCAGATAAAGCAGTGAATGGATCAATGAGAATGGCATTACATGAGGAGGACACTTTGAGAACATCTCTAGGCACTCTATAATTAGCATTTATACTTTCGTACTTTCTTGACTCCGTGTTTAGCACATGTCATGTATCTTATGCCCTGCCGCTTCTTGTCATTATTGTGAACCTCGAAAACCCAATACGAATTCTGTAACATACTGCCCAACCATGGCGTGCCTTTCTCGCATTGCATTTAGGCCAATGTTATTCAATGAGGGAGAGCAGATGGTCAGCTTTTTTCTCATCCAGATTCTGGGTGAGTAAAAAGTCGCAGAATGCTGCGATTGTCTGCGAAAGACGTGCCCCTCACATCCATACAAGTCAATGGGCGTGAGTGAAACATCAGACTGCACTCGGATAACATCCACGTGCAGTGCGATAATCACATCAGCTGACAATGGAGGAGATGGGAAGATTAATCCCTCCCTCTCCTCTGCAGCTGTGACCCAAACTAACATCACTGTGGTTTGTAAGCTTCTATTACTGTACGCTTGTGTTGGGAAAATAGACGTCCCAAATTCATCAAAATGGCTCAGGTGGTTCATGAATTTTAAGCAAAAAATCCAAAATAATCTTTATTTTCCAATTTATCAGTTTTTAGCTAAAAAAAACCAACATTTAAAATGTCATAAATTTTGCAAAAAAAGGTGCGATTTTTAGAAAAGGAGAAAACCCTAAAAAAAATCTAAAAAATTAAAATAGCCAAACACACTAAAAAAGTGACTGTAAAAAAGGCGCAAATGTAGAAATAAATTTGGCACGAACAAAAAAAATTACAAAAAAACGCAAAGCAAAACCTCAGCAAATACAATAATGAATTGGGGACTTAGTGCACTAATCGTGGGAGTCATCCTACAAAGAAATGCTGCAGAGAAAATGGGCATTTATAGTCGAAAAATTTAGGTTCCCAGGGTTCATGGAAAAGAGAAACAAACAATGAGAACTTATGTAGTGCTGCTCTTAAATGCAATGCACGACCATTTACAGGGGATCAGTGAATGCAAGAAAATGTAAAGGGGACCATAGAATAAACAGTATATGAGCTAAGAGATGCAGTATTGAGTTTGTCACTACAGACAGTTTGGTGCCAGGAGGTGACCGTGTGTTACACGCTAAAAACTGTTTCCTATATGATCTGTAGGGAAACAAAACAAGATATTGTCTGGCTATGGGCCTACAGCCAGGGATCTCCTATCCATGCAAAACTAATGAATCAGCTCTGCCATTATCCAGCATCACCAAGCTCACATCTTATCTTTCATTCTCTCTCCTCTTCTTCCTCATTGCTATACTTTCTGAGTAGTGACCTGGTAATCAGAGTAATGAGCTGTCATGCAACATTTACAAAATGCGGTAACCATATAGGCCATTTGTCAAAAGCACTTCCAGTGGCTGAAATGTAATCCTAAAACAGCAGCTTTCCTGCCATATAAGTGATATCCGACAGTGTCTTCTAGAAAGATATGACCATTTTCATGTTAAAATAAAATTCATACAATACCATGCCATTGTGTGCTCCTCCGTCATTCGGAGTTAGTAGGATCAGCACTTTGCTTTTTCAGAAAATTGTCTGGATTGTTGGATTGACATTGAAAACTGCATCAATCTCACTTCTAATGGTAGAACAAAATAGTAAGACAAAGTCTGTTCCTATAGCTTGTGTATCAGCTGAGTATCGTAACGTTACCTGTACAAAAGTGCCCATAAATATGAGATAGAAGTTGACCGAACTCGACCACGGTAGTGAAACCAGCTGCCAACTGGAAATGTATGGGTGTCTCATAAACCTCTTGAGTCAACAGATATAGGAGGAAAAAGGATTGAAAACCAAAAAGAAAAACCCCTAAAAACAACTTTATTAATCACAGTTTAAAATCCGAAAAATTCCCCAAAACACAAACCACAAAATGAAACCAAGACATAAGGTGCTGTAGTGTAAAACAGGGTTTGGCCACACACCCTAGTCGTTTCCCTGCCTTGCCGCAGTGGTTAGCACCCTAGTATTTCCGTAATGGTGCCCGCGCTCAATGAAGGCCGACCCTTATATCCCTATGCTGATCTCCAGTGCAGCTAGTCTGGGAAAGCAAGGGTGCAGGGAAGTGCCAAACATAAATACACTACAAGCATCAGTTGTAATGTCCCTAACTGTCAAGAGAGGGGTAAAGGCCAAATGGAAATGAAAGGACCAACTGGTGGATACTGAACCTGACATACAATATCCCAAATAGCAATTGCACTCAAGTAAAGGGAAGGAGAAAAAACAAGTATGTAGATGGTGAACATTGGAATATGAATATGCATTACTGACAAGAAAACATGAAAACATTTTTTTGAAAAATATAAGTTACTTAGCAAATAAAAGTAGCCAAATTTACTTGTGCCTAGATACCATTTCAAAGGACATTAAAAACACCTGAAATGAATTTTTTCTAGTTTGCATTATGGATATTGTATGTCATGTTCAGTATGCACCAGTTCAGACCATGAGATTAGGAATTGCTGGCAATTTTTCTAGTTTGTATTATGGAGTCATGTCCTTAGTCTGCACACTACTCCCTGTTATTTCAGGTGTTTTTAATTTTCATTTTGCAGGTTCTATTCCAACCCATATAAAGGGTCAGTTTGGACAAGAGATGCATAGAAATTAGGGTAGGACCCAGATGGCAGTAACAGCTTGATGTGGTATCTGGGCACAAGTAAATTTGGCCACCTTTATTTGCTAAGTAACTCATATTTTTCATAAAAATATCTTCATGTTTTCTTGGCAGTAATGCATATGTTCACCATCTACATTATTGTTTTTTCTCCTTCCGTTTACTTGAGTGCAACTGTTATTTTGGAGATTGTATGTCATGTTCAATATGCACCAGTTCAGACTATGAAATTAGAAAGTGCCGGCAATTTTTCTAGTTAGATAAAGGAATGACCGGAAGCCACTAAACTTTTTCAGTGGAACATGAGGATTAAACAGCATAGAAATCAAAGAGAACCTGGCATTCGCATGGCTCCTGTGCAGAGTTTCTTTATATGAGCATGTAGCAATTTACTACAAAAGGATGTGTTTGACCCCATTGAAAGAGGTTTGGGAAGGGCCAAAACATCTCAGATTCCTGTAAATGACTACAGGTTGAAATAAACAAATGCTGCACAGGAGCCACAGGAGTATCGTGAATTCTTTGATTTCTACAGATTTTGAGGTTATGACCAGGGTAATAAAGAAAGGAGCTTGAGAAAGGAAAGAATATGGTTTGCGATTGGAGACGAATCCGAGGAGTAAAGTTCAGTGTTTGCACCGGACACGGACTTTACAAAAAAAAATCTATGTTTGTAGTTCGGGTGCTTTACGTATGCAAACCACTAGAGCGAGCATCGCTGTGCTTGGGTATGCTGAGTGCCCAGACCAGTACGAACCGCTTGCAGTGTTTGATCGGCTCACACTGGGGGTAAAAGCAGCCTTATCAAATGTAGTGGGTACAAAAAAAAAATTAAAAAACCTCGCCCTTCTTCCCCCGGAAACACACTGTTTATGACTGGCTAGATGTGGACAGAGACCTGAACTGCCCAATCAGTGACTTCCATTGGGGTTCAGGTCATGTTCAGGTTCAGAACAGAACTTTATCAAAAATCTGGCTGAACCCACCGAACCCAAACTTCCACGAGTCCTCTCATCTCTATTTGCAATCTTCTAACTGAGTACAGTATGTATGAATATCTGCTTTTTATTAATCCCTTCATAATTGAGGCTCGTGAATGGCAGTTTCAATTTTATTGTGGTCCCAATGGATAATCGGCTAATCACCAATACTCTAAAGGATCTATACACATCATGTAAAAAATAAATAAATAATCTTCCCCAATATTAGTTAAAACATATTTTTTATTACAAAACATGTAACAGCACATACATAAGGTTTACATAAAAATGATTTTAAAAAATACCAGTATAACCATGTTTTTCCCAACGACGTTTCCATGTATCGAACTATCTGCAGTACATTGGTATTATCTGTCTATAATGAAGTAGCACCAACCACCTCCTAATGTGCCCTTTTATATATTAGTTTATATTGTCATACCAATGATCTTTTTTACTATACTGGATATTTTTAACTACTTCTATGAAAGCACCATGTACGGTACGTATTTTTAAAAATCCTATAATGAAAGTAACTTTTTTATATTGGTGGACTGTATTTTACTTCTTATAGGGGTTGTCCCATGACAACAACCCTGTTCCATAATGCCTCATAGGACATATAGATTGGTTAAACTCTGTTCTGATGTATTCGAGCTGTCCTTGTATTATCAATGTGAATGATAATCATTAAATATTTTTCAACAATTTGGGTTCTCAAGTCGTCAGACAGTTCTCTTCTCCTCTTTCTGATCTCCATGCTTAGTGTAGGACACACAGACACACAATGCAAAGATTGAGTCAACTTCTCCCCTTTTCCTCTGGTTTGAAGTGTGATTTTTATATTGCCCACACCTGTGACTTGCTACAGGAGAGTTTGAACAAGCATCACATGCTTTAGACAAAGTTGATTACCCACAATTGTAGAAAGGTGGCAACTATTTTGTCCTGTCCATTTATGGCCAATTTGCCTTTGTTTCTCTGTTTTTATTTGTGTTGTTCTAATACACACAAATGAAATAAACATGTGTATAACAAAACGTAATTGCAATACTTGTTTGGTAGAAATACTTCATTTTCTGGAACAATTTCAAGGGTGTCAAAACTTCCAGCCATGCCTTTATGTAAAAGATACTCTTCATGTGTATGCACCAAGTTTTTTTGTTAAATTCTTGCCCTTCTTCTTTTGGTTTTATGTCTTCTAAAAACTATAACTCTTCGTACTGTCAAGGTCAGAATGACGATGATGATGAGACTCAAAGGATCTCTTGATATCCGGCTGCTGCTTCTAATTAAAATGTCATGTGTGCACACGAGAATGAATAACTGCACAGCAAAGTCAGTTATGTCTATCTCCATGACTGGCTCTTAACCAAGTGTGTTCTTTATTGTTTGAAAGAAACTCTAGACCAAACAGTAAGGGGGTGTGAACAAAAGTTTTAGTCCAATCAAGTATCGTAAGTCAGGGCTTCATGACGTAGAGAGATCTGCATATTCTCCGTTGATTGGTCAGTCTAGGCTCCAGGAATTTCTTTGTCAATCTGTCTTGGGTGGAGAACAGGAAATGGTGGCCATCTTCAAGCTATACATATAGTATATACTGTGTCTAAGGAAAATACACTGAATATGCAATATACATATATACATGTTAGTAAGAAACAAAAGCATTCACAAATATGTGTGTTAGTTCACATCTACTGAACTATATAACTGAGTCTATGAAATGGCTGAATTAAGTATTTTTGGATACTCAATTCTTTATCCTCAACAGTCCCCCCTAAAGACTTACTTCTGCCATTTCTAAATACTAAGGGTACTGTGTTCCCTTAGGAAGAGAGGTAGAAAGATCTGTTGAAAAACCTGCCTAACTGAACGTTGAAACATGGGCGGAAAGGGGAAAGGGGTTTTCTTCACCGGTTTGAGACCAAGGACTCCTAGGCGAGTCCTCACCCTTTGTAGTTGGACTTTCCCATGTCTCAAGGTTCTCTAAGTCCTCTCTTCTAACTGTTCTGGCAATACTGGTCTAAAACTGTACAGGGTTTTCTGAAAAGGATAAGTATGAGCAGAACGCTCAGTGCAGCTCCGGTCGATTAACCCTTCTACAATGCGAGGTGTGGATCCATAGATTTTCTGTGGTTGGATCAGCTCCTCTAGTGTTGACTCATGGCTCTTTCTCGCTTGTCCTTTAGGATCAATCAGTCTCCTGACTGGAGACCATATGCTAATAGCTCTGATTTAAGATCTGGAATTGGAGAATACACCTGTTTAGCACACTATTCAGTCAATTATATAAAAATATACATGCCTATGCTAAACCAAAAAACATCTTACATAAAGACCTGCTTATTGCAAAAAGAAAACAGAACATATACATTTTATACACCATTTACTAGTTTCCACTTTTCTATAAAATATACACTTTTTGTAAACACATTTTTCTTTACATACCACCTTCATGTGCTTCTCAACAATAATGTCGTTTTCTGCACTGGAATGCCTCTGACCAAACCTGGAGAGAAATTTACACAACACGCACAGACTTGCATACAACGTGCTCATGATATACATCTATAATCAGTTTGCAGTCTCTAAGAATGGGTAGAGTAGGTGCAGGGTGTTTCTACGGACTCTTTACAGTTTTTTCTCACTTCGTTCTAGGCACTTGTCTCACAAGACTGGGTGAATCTGCCCACCTGGGTACTGAACCCGGTGTCACCAAAGCACACACTGACAATTGTCTTTCACAGATGTTACCTGGGCCATCATTAAGAAGAGCTCTCATGGCAGAGAAAGCTTACCACCCTTTGTCCACAGACCTTCCTCAGTCAGCTGGCTCCCTGCATGTCACAGTCCATTCCTTGTTGTTTTGCTTGTTCCTGTAGGGATTTAAGAACACAAGGAGTGACAGAAGTCACTGACGTGACCAATGTCACCAAGGCATGGTCGGTATTGGTGAAAGACTCTCAACTCTAGGCCCGTTCACTGCTTCTTGGTCAGCTGCACCTGTGCGAGGATCTCCATCCGAATCCATCAGCTCAGATCTAGACTTTCTTTTCGGCATACCTAATTCATTTGACAACAGGAAAAAATCTACAACCTACATACACCTCTAAAGACTCTTACCCACTCCTGTTCTACCCATCTAGAGAGGGCATTTAATGCATCACTGTCTCCTGTATCAATAGGATTGGAGGGAGTGGTCGAATTTAGACTACCTCATGTGGTGTAAACAGCAGCATGTCACGCTCCCCGGGTCCTTGGCTCCCCTCCCCGGGTCCTCTGCTCCGCTCCCCGGGTCCTCAGCCCCGCTCCCCGGCTCACCTGCCACGCTCCCCGGGTCCTTGGCTCCGGTGGCCGTCCTTCCCAGGCCCCCTGGTCTCCGATCGCGGCGCCCGACGGCTTCCCAGGCCCTGGCCGGCTCCCCTGCGTCCTCTTCTCAGCCTCCTTCCCTGGCTTCTGGCACCCGGGCTGCGCGCATGCGCATTAGGGCGCGCGCGCGGTCACTGACCCTTTCTTAAAGGGCCAGCGTCCATTAACAGGAAATGAGGCTAAACAGGTACAGGGTATAAAGGGGTGTATTGTCCAAGAGGGCGGGGCCTGATCTTCGTGTTTTCCAAGCTAGGAGTCAGGTCTCCTTGTGTCTTCGTGCCATACTCACGTATCTCTCTTCTAGAGCTGATCCTGCCTCGCCATCCGGTCCTGCTGAATCCCGAACCCCGCACGCTGTCCGTCTGCCATCTGACAGTCCGTACCATCTCGGATCCCTGCGGTGACCCGTCATCTCGCTCCAAAGGTTCCGGACCCCGCCTGACATCACCTCGGCTTCCGAACCTGAGCTACGTCACCCGGACTACCATCTGTGACTCCGTGGTCCCAGGGACTTCTTCGTTACACTCACTGGCACGGACTGTTCTACTGCCCATAGTGCTTCAGCTACCGGACTCCTTACCACCATCTTTGAGTTCGGCCCAGTGGATCCACCTCCTGGGTCAGCCCGACCGCCTGGCCCTGACAGTAAGATCAGGCCATGGATCCCGCTGCAGCACTAGCAGCCTTGCAAGAGGAACTCCAACGCCAGCGTGAAGTCCAGACCCGCATGCTGAACTTTATGACTTCCGTGGACACCCGCCTGACCACGCTACAAGCGGCAGTCACGTCTTCGACATCCCAAGCCGCCACTAGTCAAGCCACGTCCCCCGCTCCCGTGGCTGCTTCTTCGGATGCTTCCAGACTGCGTTTGGCCTCACCACCCCGGTACGCCGGAGATCCCAAGTCCTGCAGGGGGTTTATAAACCAATGCTCCCTCCATTTCACGCAGCTGCCACATCTGTTTGCCTCCGACCAAGCCAAGGTCGCCTTCATCATGTCTCACCTGGAGGGCGAGGCACTGGCATGGATGAACCCGTTGTGGGAGAAGGAGGACCCTATGACCAAGGATCTTCAAGAGTTCCTGCAGGCCTTTCGCAGCACCTTTGACGAGCCGGGACGCGCCTCTGCGTCTGCTTCATCCCTCCTCCGCTTACGTCAAGGAACACTGACGGTGGGCCAATACGCCATCCGTTTCCGCACTTTGGCTTCAGAACTCGGGTGGAATAATGAGGCCCTAACAGCCGCCTTCTGGGAAGGACTCTCGAGTCGCATCAAAGATGAGTTGGCGGGTCGTGACGTGCCCTCCACCCTAGATGCCCTGATTGCCCTAGCAACTCGAGTGGACATTCGTTTTCAGGAGCGCTCCAAAGAGCTGTCTCGTGAGAGACGTCCGGTACGGCATTCCTCTCCTCCACAGAAGCCCTCCGTATCTCAGTCATCAACAGCTGGGATTCCCGTCCACGAGCCCATGCAGATCGACCGAGTACGACAGTCTGAACAACGTCGAGCAGAGCGGCTCGCCAAGGGTCTCTGCTTTTACTGCGGAGAGGACACACACCTCCTACGCTCCTGTCCGGAAAGGCCGGGAAACTCCAAAGCCTAGGGTTGGTAGGAGAGGCCACCCTAGGTGCTGGGACTCTCTCAGACCCGGTTATGTGGACTGTGCAAGTGTCAACGGGAGAGACGCGCTTCACGGCTGAGGCATACCTCGACTCTGGAGCAGCAGGCAATTTCATCCAGCAGGCCACGGTGGACAAGTACCAGCTGCCTGTTACTCCACTCGAGAAGCCCCTAGTGATTGCCTCTGTGGATGGGAGACCCCTCTCTGATACCATCTCCTGGGTCACCAGTCCGGTCGAACTGCGTATCGGTGCCCTGCACACCGAGAACATCGCTCTCTACGTCCTTCCACACATGTCCCATCAAATCCTGCTGGGACTTCCCTGGTTGCGGACACACGAACCATCAGTCAGCTGGGGTACTGGCGAAATCACCCGATGGGGTCCTGCTTGTCATGAGAAGTGTCTGAAGTCCATACAACCCATCCGACGACCTCCGGTTCCAGAGAACCTACCGGAACTGCCTTCGGCCTATTGGTCCTTCGCAGACGTTTTTGACAAGAAGGAGTCTGAGGTACTTCTGCCACACCGTCCCTACGATTGTGCCATCGACCTGCTCCCAGGAACAACACCGCCTCGAGGACGGATATATCCGTTGTCTCCAGCCGAAACCAGGGCCATGTCTACCTACATCACAGAGAGCCTGGCAAGGGGATTCATCCGGAGATCCTCCTCTCCTGCGGGAGCAGGCTTCTTCTTCGTTAAGAAGAAAGAGGGTGACCTACGCCCATGCATCGACTACCGGGGTCTGAATCAGATCACCGTAAAAAACAAGTACCCTCTGCCGCTCATCCCCGAATTGTTCGAC
Organism: Anomaloglossus baeobatrachus; assembly: GCF_048569485.1. Taxonomy (NCBI): domain Eukaryota; kingdom Metazoa; phylum Chordata; class Amphibia; order Anura; family Aromobatidae; genus Anomaloglossus; species Anomaloglossus baeobatrachus. The sequence continues at coordinate 109,825,021 of NC_134354.1, read as the reverse complement.
CGGCTCAGAGGAGCCCGTGTGTTCACCAAGCTGGATCTTCGGGGTGCCTACAACCTAGTTCGTATCCGCTCTGGGGACGAATGGAAGACCGCGTTTAATACTCGCGATGGGCATTATGAATACTGCGTGATGCCCTTCGGCCTGTGTAACGCACCAGCAGTCTTCCAAGAATTGGTGAACGACATATTCCGGGACCTCCTCTACATCTGTGTAGTAGTTTATCTGGATGACATCCTTATCTTCTCTCCGGACCTCCAGACCCACAGAGAGAACGTACAGCTGGTTCTACAAAGACTGAGAGAGAATCGTCTCTACGCCAAATATGAGAAGTGTGTCTTTGAGCAGTCTTCTCTCCCTTTCCTGGGATACATCATCTCGGGCACTGGACTGCAGATGGATCCAAAGAAGGTCTCCTCCATACTCAACTGGACTCCCCCTTCTGGACTGAAGGCAATCCAACGGTTCCTGGGATTCGCCAACTACTACCGCCAGTTTATCCCTCACTTCTCTGCCCTGACTGCTCCTCTCTCCGCTTTGACCAAAAAGGAGGCTAATCCAAAGGACTGGTCACCTGCGGCCGACGCCGCGTTTTGCTCACTGAAGCGAGCATTTGCCTCCGCTCCTGTACTCCACCGTCCGGAGTTAAACCGCCAGTTCACCTTGGAGGTGGATGCCTCCTCCTCGGGAGCCGGAGCAGTGCTCATGCAGAAGTCCTCCTCCGGCAAGATGGTGACGTGCGGTTTCTTCTCCAAGAGCTTCTCAGCGCCTGAACGTAATTACACCATCGGTGACCGAGAACTATTGGCGGTCAAACTGGCTCTGGAGGAGTGGCGCTACCTCCTGGAAGGAGCAGTGTACCCCGTGATTATCTACACGGACCACAAGAACCTGGAATACCTGCGGTCCGCTCAGCGACTGAACCCACTGCAAGCCAGGTGGTCCCTATTCTTTGCCAGGTTTGACTTCCAGCTCCATTTCCGACCCGCGGACAAGAATGTACGCGCTGATGCCTTGTCTAGGTCTTTCATGCCCATGGAGCAGGAGGAAGAGACTACCCAACCCATCATCTCTCCTAGCAAGATCATTCCGGTGGCCCCTGTCACCCTGGCCCAGATACCGCCCGGAAAGACCTATGTCTCTGAGACTGACAGGCAAAAAGTGTTACACTGGGGTCATGCCTCAAAAACAGCCGGTCATGCAGGCCAGAAGAGAACATGGGGTGCGATTGTACGCCATTACTGGTGGCCATCCCTTCGCACGGACGTCGCTGCTTTTGTCTCTGCCTGCTCCTCTTGTGCCAGGAACAAGACGCCCAAACACCTGCCCTATGGCCGTCTTCTGCCTCTGCCTATACCCTCAGTTCCGTGGCAACACATAGCGATGGATTTTATTACGGACTTGCCATTATCCTCTGGACACACAGTCATATGGGTTGTGGTGGACCGGTTCTCCAAAATGGCTCACTTCATCCCCATGGCTGGACTGCCCTCTGCTCAGGAACTCGCGGAAGCCTATATACATCACATCTTCCGCTTGCATGGCTTTCCATCCCACATCGTGTCCGACAGAGGAACTCAGTTCACCTCCCGCTTCTGGAGGGCGCTCTGCAAACATCTGGGAGTAACTCTGGACTTTTCTTCTGCATACCATCCTCAGTCTAATGGCCAAGTGGAGAGGGTCAATCAAATCTTGACATCCTTCTTACGTCACTATGTCAACGCCCATCACGACGACTGGTCCACGCTTCTGCCTTGGGCTGAATTCTCACATAACCACCACATCAGTGAGTCGTCCTCCAAATCTCCCTTCCATGTCGTTTACGGACTTCAGCCCTCCGTCCCATTGCCTATATCCCCTTCTTCGGATGTCCCTGCGGCTGATACTGTAGCCCGTGACTTCGCTACCATTTGGGACTCTGTCAAGGCGTCCCTTGGACGCGCTTCCCAGCGGATGAAGAAACACGCTGACAAGAGGCGTCTGGACCCTCCGTGTTTCTCTCCTGGTGACCTGGTCTGGCTTGCTTCCCAGTACATCCGATTGAAGATACCTTCCTACAAGCTGGGTCCTCGCTACATCGGGCCGTTTAAGGTCCTCAGCAAGATCAATGAGGTCTCCTACAAGCTACAGCTCCCGGCCACGATGAAGATACCCAACTCATTCCACGTCTCCCTGCTCAAGCCGGTTGTCCTTGGTCCCTTCTCCGCTGCTGCCAGTCCGGCTCCTCCACCTATTGCCGATGACGACATCTATGCGGTAAGGGATATCGTGGCCATGAAGACCGTACGGGGTCGCCAGTTCTTCCTGGTGGACTGGGAGGGGTATGGTCCTGAGGATAGGTCCTGGGAGCCCAGGGAGAACGTGGGCACTCCTCTGATCCGTGCCTTCATGTCCCGGTTGCGGGGAGGGGGGCGTGGGGGGGGGGGTACTGTCACGCTCCCCGGGTCCTTGGCTCCCCTCCCCGGGTCCTCTGCTCCGCTCCCCGGGTCCTCAGCCCCGCTCCCCGGCTCACCTGCCACGCTCCCCGGGTCCTTGGCTCCGGTGGCCGTCCTTCCCAGGCCCCCTGGTCTCCGATCGCGGCGCCCGACGGCTTCCCAGGCCCTGGCCGGCTCCCCTGCATCCTCTTCTCAGCCTCCTTCCCTGGCTTCTGGCACCCGGGCTGCGCGCATGCGCATTAGGGCGCGCGCGCGGTCACTGACCCTTTCTTAAAGGGCCAGCGTCCATTAACAGGAAATGAGGCTAAACAGGTACAGGGTATAAAGGGGTGTATTGTCCAAGAGGGCGGGGCCTGATCTTCGTGTTTTCCAAGCTAGGAGTCAGGTCTCCTTGTGTCTTCGTGCCATACTCACGTATCTCTCTTCTAGAGCTGATCCTGCCTCGCCATCCGGTCCTGCTGAATCCCGAACCCCGCACGCTGTCCGTCTGCCATCTGACAGTCCGTACCATCTCGGATCCCTGCGGTGACCCGTCATCTCGCTCCAAAGGTTCCGGACCCCGCCTGACATCACCTCGGCTTCCGAACCTGAGCTACGTCACCCGGACTACCATCTGTGACTCCGTGGTCCCAGGGACTTCTTCGTTACACTCACTGGCACGGACTGTTCTACTGCCCATAGTGCTTCAGCTACCGGACTCCTTACCACCATCTTTGAGTTCAGCCCAGTGGATCCACCTCCTGGGTCAGCCCGACCGCCTGGCCCTGACACAGCATATCCAGTGCAGAATCGACCACCATCTGGTTTCATCTATAAAAACAAAAACTAAAAAATATACATTAGATCATTCTTATAACTTCATCTCTGATCATAATACAGTTAGTGGTCATCTATACTTCACATGACTGAGAATACTAAATAAATAAACAAACAAATAAACAAATAAACATATAAGACAAGACTTTCCTATTTCAGTTAACAGATATACCTCATAGTAATCTAATCAACATAACTTATGGGAAAAAAGGTCAGCTTCAAAACCTATCTAATATGCCTACTGCACCCTCCAAGAAACTGGAGAATATAATTAATACCTTATTCCCCCCTTGTTTAATTGTTTATTTTACCAATATGGCAAAATTCAGCATTTTTATACTGGTATTCCCTAAAAGAAAAGATAAAACAGCAGGTAATAAATTAGCCACATACTAAAACCTAAAATGAACAAACACTAAAAGTAACGTACATCTCAGAACACTATACATTACTGGGAAATTTTAAAAACCTTACAATAAACACTGTATCCATAAAGAAAAGAAAAACCTTTCATAGTAGAAACAACTGAGACATGATTAAATGACAGCTGTGACTAGGCGACTAACCTGCAAAAATATATAAATTGTTTAGAAATAATCATAAAAACAGAAAAGGTGATAGAGTCACAAAATAAAAAATATATTGTTCAAATAAATCGCCATTAAAAACAAAACAACACAAATTATATCGCGCATCCCATAAAATTTAATATTCCCTATTCAGGTATAAACAGCAAACTAAAAATGGGAAATCCTGAACTCTAAGGGTTAAACCAAACTTACGTCACTATTGGAGAGAGACACATTCCATCAAGACACATTCCATCCCTGTCTCTTAAAAGCGAGAGAGGAAGAAGAAAAAAAAAAAAACCTCATCCTTTGTTATAACAAAGACGTAGCAGTGGACACATCCATTACCCATATGTACATTGGATGCATTATACATTTTTCCTAATTCCTTTTTACAAATGGATTTGATACATTTTGACATCAGTATGGGTAAGTCGTTTACAATTTTTGTTTTAAAGTAACTAACACAGTACAAAGATATATATATTTACCTTCCTCTATTTTATTTTATGATATAATGCTGCAGGACTTTTAAAATACCAATTGATTTTATGTGAACAGATCTGTTTCCACATCATTTCTGTAAAAATTTCACTTACTTATTTTTGACTTGCATGTATTGGATAGCTGAGTAAACAAATATACAATTTATACTTATTCAAATGTGTTAGTCATTTATACCACAGAACACCTCCCACCGGGAATGGGTGGAGAGCTTTGAACAAAGAGCCATTGCGAGGGATGTGGCTTATGAGGTGTACTGCCATCAGTGGGTGTAGCAAGACGGCTGCCACAGGAAGTTCCAGGCACCTGACTTCCGGGTGCAGCATCCATGTTGTGACTCCCTGGGTGTACTGGGAGTGGCTGGAACTACGTAGTAAACCAGGGATACTTTTGGTGCCTGTAAATTTGCATTTCAGCATACAAAGGAGAGATTTGATTAGCACCAGATATAATGACTTCTAGAGCAGAACAATGAGGCACCGCTAGAGAAACACATTTAGTGATTCTACAAACAGCAACAGACAGTGAATGAGGTCTTTGTTCTCCAGTATACTCTCACTGGAGATTAATCTGAACTTCAGTACATGGGTTGCAGCCTGCCATCTAGTGGTAGTCCAACGATTTTAGACAACTTTTTGCAATCTTTTGTATTTTTTTCCGTTTTTTTTATAACTAGGGCGACAGCGTTCTCAGCTCCTACTAAAAAACAATCTCTTCTTGAACAGAGTATACAGTGCTCTAGCTGGATTGGCCACATCCAACTGAACCCTCTTCCCACTTCCCTACTATGCAATAAGGACATACTGCGACGTCCAACGTACGAATACAATACCGTTCCTCGTACGTTCCTATTTTTCCGGCGTCTCACATAGCAGTGCATGAGTTAATACTCAGGGGAATACGCTGGTTCAAAACACTTTTCTCCACCACCGGAATCCCTCCCCCTCTTTCTCGTGTAAGCGGACGCACTTTTTCAGCGTCCAACACGTGGATACTAATACCGTTCTCCACGTGTTCCTATTTCCGGCTATTAACACAAGAATCGATGTATTTTATATATATATATAAATAAAACACTGGGGGACACGCCAATTCCCTTATCTCTCTGTTCCAAAAACAAACCAACGATTACAAAATGCTGAAAAACGCATAAACTAGTTAATTTCTCTCAAATCCAAACTAAAATAACACTTGTTTTTCTTTCAAATCATTACAACTCTGCTTGCTTTACGATACAAAGGCTGCAGCCATCTCCTGTATATTAGCCCACTGACCCCTCCTCTCTCCTCGCTCCAAAGAGCTGCGCTGTTTTAACCCCCGGCGTCTGCCTCTTCACCCTCCACCCCCCTGTTTCTCAGCTAAAAGACAGCAGAGACCGAGCTGTGTAACTTGATCTCCGCTCTGCCTCAAGCAGCTGGTGGACATATGGCCCCCACCTTTTTGCTTCCTCTGAGTGTAAGAATGTAAGGATGTGCTCCCCCCTCTTGCATTCCTAACACACACAAACTTTCCTCTTAGTGGAGAAATGCAGACAGCCGGATACTTTACAAAAGACCTAAAAGCCAGCACCTATAGGGTCTGGGTTTCTCTCGGTCACCGGCGAGCGACAGTCACACCGTTAGGTCTCCGGTGCACTACCATTCTCCGGACTAGTGACCACCCCCTTTCGCCAGGTGTCTCTCGATCCACAGGTAAAACAGCACACACAATGTATATGATGCTTACCGCGGAAACGAAGGGTGATCAATCCTTGATATCGAGCAACACCTGGATACTTGTGGAGCAGCCTCAGACATCCGGAAAGTGGAAGCTCTGACTCACTCTTCTCGGTAGCCCCACACTTGGCGCGCCAACTGTCAAGGTCAGAATGACGATGATGATGAGACTCAAAGGATCTCTTGATATCCAGCTGCTGCTTCTAATTAAAATGTCATGTGTGCACACGAGAATGAATAACTGCACAGCAAAGTCAGTTATGTCTATCTCCATGACTGGCTCTTAACCAAGTGTGTTCTTTATTGTTTGAAAGAAACTCTAGACCAAACAGTAAGGGGGTGTGAACAAAAGTTTTAGTCCAATCAAGTATCGTAAGTCAGGGCTTCATGACGTAGAGAGATCTGCATATTCTCCATTGATTGGTCAGTCTAGGCTCCAGGAATTTCTTTGTCGATCTGTCTTGGGTGGAGAACAGGAAATGGTGGCCATCTTCAAGCTATACATATAGTATATACTGTGTCTAAGGAAAATACACTGAATATGCAATATACATATATACATGTTAGTAAGAAACAAAAGCATTCACAAATATGTGTGTTAGTTCACATCTACTGAACTATATAACTGAGTCTATGAAATGGCTGAATTAAGTATTTTTGGATACTCAATTCTTTATCCTCAACAGTACCACACACTTTTGCCCACATTGTTAACCTCTCGTCTCTTTAACTGACATGCACCATTAGGTTGGGTTCACATGTCCTGTAGCCCATTGTTATCATGGATCCGTTAGCAAAAAATTTGTGCAAACACAAATTTTTTATCTGTTGTTAAATAACGGATGTCAATCGCATCCGTTTTTAGCATGTGGAGTTTATGGACAACAGATCCGTTAACTGATTGCTATTTATCGTCCATTTGTAACAGACCCATTAAGAAAACAATGGATCCATTACAAATGCAAGTACAACGGATGGCTAAATAGCAATCCATTAACAGATCCATTGTCCATAGACTCCCATGTTAAAAAAACTGATCTGGCAGAAATCAGTTTCCCAACGGATCCGTTCTAACAGATGACTACAGGACATGTGAACTCAGCCTTATACTGTATGGAGCAGCATCCATTGAATTAGGCTCAAACTTTCAGTCATATCAGGATAGAAGACAACCATTTACTGCTGAACTCTACATGACACCTCAATTTTTACATACCAGGATAAATTCAATAGTCCATGCTCCTCCCTGGGGCCTAAAAATAAAGTCAGCTATGAATGTTCTTTTTTAATCAGTCTTTAATTTCAACTTGAACTTGAACTTTTATTAACCTTGTTAGATGTAGAGAAGGAGCCCCAGGAAAATTTGTACTTTTTGTAAGTGATTTTTAAATATTTTTATCATTTTCGAGTGTAGCACATCCAGATTTATACAACCGTGAGCAAAACATCTTATGATTCAAAAGGTTTCCAAGGTTTGGACAATACTCAAATATAAAGGGGGTAGTAAAGAGTAAACACAGTCACTGTGGTCAATAACTTAAGCTGGTATCTGATGGGGTACAAATCCCGCCATTCATTGGGTATTTTACTGTAAATTAGGCAGATTATAATATAATCTATGTATTTTACTGTAAATTAGGCAGAATAATAATATTTAATATAATCTAAAAAAATAAAATCATTATTTTACATTCTACGCATTACATAGAACACAATATCTTTATTGGTATATAATATCTAGATATCTTTATCATTCTTTTTACTATAAGAATTGTTGATGAATTTTACACTGTTGGACCGAAAATTTTCCCCCTACACTTTCACTTATCAAAAGCATAATATAGGTCCTATTTTAGAATGGATGGGTTAGAAGCTTTATTAGATAAAGAAAAGAGAGCAAAGCACTTCTTTAAAGGTGGTGTCACACACAGCGATGACGACAACGACGTCGCTGCTACGTCACCATTTTCTGTGACGTTGCAGCGACGTCCCGTCGCTGTCGCTGTGTGTGACATCCAGCAACGAGCTGGCCCCTGCTGTGAGGTCGTTGCTCGTTGCTGAATGTCCTGCTTCATTTTTTCGTCGTCGCTCTCCCGCTGTGAAGCACACATCGCTGTGTGTGACAGTGAGAGAGCGACGAAATGAAGCGAGCAGGGAGCAGGAGCCGGCGTCTGGCAGCTGCGGAAAGCTGTAACCACTGTAAACATCGGGTAACCAAGGGTAGACCTTTCCCTGGTTACCCGATATTTACCTTCGTTACCATCCTCCGCCGCTCTTGCTGCTAGTGCCGGCTCCTGCTCTGTGCACATGTAGCTGCAGTACGCATCGGGTAATTAACCCTATGTGTACTGTAGCTAGGAGAGCAAGGAGCCAGCGCTAAGCAGTGTGTGCGGCTCCCTGCTCTCTGCACTGTGACATGTAGCTGCAGTACACATCGGGTTAATTAACCCGATGTGTACTGTAGCTAGGAGAGCAAGGAGCCAGCGCTAAGCAGTGTGTGCGGCTCCCTGCTCTCTGCACATGTAGCGACGTTATGATCGCTGCTGCGTCGCTGTGTTTGACAGCTAAGCAGCGATCATAACAGTGACTTACAAGGTCGCTGTTACATCACAGAAAATGGTGACGTAACAGCGATGTCGTTGTCGCTGTCGCTATGTGTGAACCCAGCTTAAGGTCTACGGAAATGTATTGCCAAAGAATTATTGACTACTAGCCAGACGTTATATATTTCAATATACTGATTGGAGATAATCTTATCAACACCAGATTACAATACTAATGCACTACAGGATGAAGCACACCCCATGATAAAGGCGGGGGCAGCACAGGTGCAAAATACTGATCATCTATATACTACCACCCTGTCCAAAAATGGTAGGTTTGTGAGTGATTGTTTCATCATTTTACTAGAGTTCATCCCAACGATCCTCCTTGTAGTCCAAAGCATGGATGGTGCCTCTGCCAGGATGTGAAACTCAAAGAAAATAAAAGGAAATCTAGCTTGACGAGCTGAATTTCTTTTCCTTTCTTCATCATTTTATTCCCCGCTACCTTCGCCTTTATATGGGGCTCTGCTGCATCCTGAAGTGCTCTGAAATTATGACCGGGTGTTGGTAAGGAAGGCTGCCCTTTTTACTCTGCTGTTTTTTGAATTTTATATCCTTTTTGGTGAATTGTTTTTTATTTTGGTGTAGAAACTTGCAAGACAATGAAGACCATTACATGAGTTGTGAGCTTGCGTATTTTAGCCAAAATGTCAACTCATACCTCATGTGCTTTATATATCTTTTTACTTTTTTTATTGCATGTTTTTCAATTTTTTGAATTATACAGCCAGGCCCTTTAGTGTTGGCTGGGTAAATTGGGGTGTTTGTCTGTGGGGTGTACTTATATAGTTCTGGGTAGTTCACCTGATCTAATACTATTGGTGTCACTAAGTGGGATGCATCACACGTATCTGTGTGAGTGGCGCCCTATGCAAGCCTCATCTCTGGCCATTTATAGTACTACAAAATCATCCCCTCCATGAATGCTATTTTTGTAAGTGATTGTTTCATGATTTTACATTTGTGCTGTCCCCACTATTATAATGGGGGTCTGCTGCATTCTGTAATGCTTTGGTATTGTGACCAATAGTAAGGAAGGTTACTTTCTTAATATGATTTTTTTTATTTTTATATCCTTTTTGGTGAATTAATACACTGATTGGCACATGAAAGACCAGTTGAGATCCCCCTCCTATCCTATTGGCTTAACTTGGCAAGATGCTATTTATATTGAGTCAAAATATAAAGATCCATTCCCTTTAAACTCATCTTTCTATTAGGGATTATGTTATTGTTACATTAAATTTAATATGCCGGAGAGAGGGAGGAGAAGCTTGAGAATGGGGTGGGTTAATATGTTAATTTGATTTGTCAAAAACTGGTCATTGTATTGTTGGCTAGGGGTTCCTGGATGGACTCCACTATTGTACTACTGGTTATATGTATGTATTAGTCACCCAAATAAAAAATAATAAAATAAAATTAAAAAAAAAGAATTGCTGATGAATATAAATCGTGTATTGTGTTCTAATTAACCTCTTGTTCTCTTTATAGGTTTTATATCCAATCAGAGTTTAATAATGCAAGACCAGCCAAGCATGACTTTCACATCAGGATCTCTAGATAGTGAGTGCTCTCCCATAAACCAAGCAGATGAGGTCATACAAGATCAAACAAGTTCATTGACATCTTGTTTAACTTTGGTAAGTAGACATTACATCAAGAGAGCAGTTGTACCCATAAGCATTGATTATCTTTGGGCACCCTTGACCATGTGTCTGGATCACTGGTTGTCCTACCACCATAAATGCACCATAAGAACTGCAGTTTTTGAAATGCTCTAACCCTGTTGTCACACCATCACCATTTACTCCATGTCTTGTAAGAGCCATTTTCAGTGTCAGTGATTTTAATGTTAGGGCTGATACGTGTACAATATAAATGACAAATCAGCCTCAATAACACACACTCATTTGATAAATATGAGGATCTAGGTTTCGGAGATTGCTCGGAAAGCACCAATTTTTACATGTAATTGGAATTTATTTTGTCATAGTTCACATATGCTATTGGATGTTGAAGTTTCACCTTCAGAAAAATCCCCCAGAAAATTAATCAATGAACCTATAGTTTCAAACAGCAAATGTTCAAACATACATGAGTTACATAGAATACAATATTTTTGAAAGCCCCAGACTGTGATCTATGCCATTCTGGACAGATTTCCTCCAGTTGTGGTTGTTCTGTATAGGAAAAAATGCATACACATTGAAATAATAATAATACAGGTTAGCAAGGGTAAAACATTTTGCAAAGTAAGGGATGATTTTTTTATATACTTTTGATTAATATCAAAAAACACTGACTCCATAGGCTTTTTCTTGCACTATAAATTGATCCATTTGTGTGACCTTTCTTGGAATATTTTGTTGTTATGAGATTGGTTAGAAATTAAATGGATGTTGTGCGATTTGGAAAAAATAAATAAATTCAGCTCACCTCTCTTCACCCTAGGGTCCACCACCTATGCACGGAACACCCTGGCCTGCGCGGATAAACACAGTCAGAGAAGAAAAAAATGTTTCCAGCATCAGTATATAGAGAATTGTTATAAAACTAGAACATTTATTTAGTCCATTAAAAACAGGATGCCACACACAAAAAGGGCAAAGGGGCACAAAGTGAGAGACACGGGGATTATCCCCATCCTACGCGTTTCAACCTTGCAGTCTTAGTCATGACCGCAAGGTTGAAACGCGTAGGATGGGGATAATCCCCGTGTCTCTCACTGTGTGCCCCTTTGCCCTTTTTGTGTGTGGCATCCTGTTTTTAATGGACTAAATAAATGTTCTAGTTTTATAACAATTCTCCATATACCGATGCTGGAAACATGTTTTTCTTCTCTGGTTGTGCTGCGATTGGCTGCTGTGAGCAGAGATGGAACTCCTTCCATACTTTTCGAAATATTGCAGTGATGTTCCTCGGCTGATGAAAAAATGTAACAATGTAACATTGAGCACAATGTGAGCGAGTGAAGACTCTTTATTGATTCATCCCAAAAAGTTTGAATGCTGCTACTGCACAATGGCAGCAAGTATTCTTCAGTGCTTATAAAGTATTCTATGCACTTGAAGGAAAGCTATGATAATTTAGACTTTATTCTCAAGAAACTTAACTATGAGGCTCAAACACGGTCAATATGTGGTGATCTGAAAGTTTTCTCTCTTGAGTAGAGATGAGCGGATTGCTAATGAGAGAGAGAAAAGAGAGAGAGAAAGAAAGAGAGAGAGAAAAAAAAAAACAAAACGAATCCGGATCGTGCAACCGGAATCCCGCGTCTGGGACGGACCCGGATCTACCACTGAAACCGCGCGGATCCGGATTTTTCAAGTCCGGGTACACTCTACGGAAAGAAGGAGCAACGTTTATGTACCTGTATACCAAGCTTCAGAAACTGTCCAAAGCAAAAGTGAAGGAAGAAATTTTTGTGGGTCTGGATATTCGGAAACTCATGAAGGACCACGTGTTCAAAACGAAAATGAAAGATGTTAGGAAAAGGGCTTGGGATTCTTTTAAAGAAGTCGTGAAGAAGTTACTAAGTAACAATAAAGATCCAAAATTTAAGTCCATTGTGGAAAACATGCTGAAATGTTTCAAACCCTTGGGTTGTTTGATGAATTTGAAGTTCCATTTTTTTACATTCCCATTTGGACTACTTTCCTGAAAACTTTGGTGCGGTTAGCCAAGAGCAAGGAGAAAGATTTCATCAGGACCACAAGGAGATGGAATGTGAACATGATGGGGGACAACTGCTGGATGCTTCACAGAGAAGATCTGCAGGCCCTTTATAGGAAAAGGTATCAAGAACAGCTTTGAAGAGAAAAGGAAAAGGCACAAACGTTACCTTCCAGTAAAGATATAGAATGAATGTTTAATACATTTTTATATATATATATATATATATATATATATATATATGATATTGTGTACATTTGTGGCTACAATAAAGTTTTTTCTTGTGCATCTCCCTTGTTCATAATTTCATGCTATATTGTTTTCCAAAATCCATACTGAACGGTTAAAATTAGAAGTGTTTTTAAATCAAAAGGCATAAGAAAATATAAACGTCATTCGTTGGCTTTGCTAAACATTAATAAACCAAAATTTTGCATACCTGGGTAATTTATTGGATGACAGAGAATTCCGCTTTCTCACTTGGTGCTACTTAGCACAGATATAATCACCCTTAAAGAAAGTGTTACAAATATAGTATTAGGAAAAAGTATTCTCAACTAGCAGATGCCCTCCCATTTTTATCAGCGTTTGCTTTACTACAGTATGTAAAACTGAATATGTACTGTACAATTGTGGGGCGGCACAGTGGCTCAGTGATTAGCACTGTCGCTTGCAGCGCTGGGGTCCTGGGTTGATATTCCACCAAGGACAACATCTACTTAGAGTTTGTTTGTTCTCCTCGTGTTTGCTTAGGTTTCCTTTTGGCACTTTGGTTTCTTTTCATTCTCCAAAAGACATACTGCTAGGGATATTAGATTGTCAGCCCCAAATGAGTGTAGTCAGTGATGACAATGTCTGTAAAATGCTGCGGACTGTTTCCCATATATAAGAATATTAGTAATTACATACAAATAAGATGTTTTTCCCGATTTCCTTAAATATCCTTTAGTGTATGATCGTATAATACTGTAGAAAGAGTGAGGTCTTTAATGGTCAGTTGTACATAAAGAGGAGGATGTCATGCAATGGAAAAGATAATGAACCCTTATCATGCTGCTGGATTTTGGCACAATGTATTTGTTTTCCCCTCAACATCCTTTCCAATATCTTTAAGCCAATTCTCAAATACAGGTTACATAGAAACCAATGTTCTTCACAAGTTCTCACACTAATAACAGTAGGATTTAGACCAAGCTGGTCCTCCTTTCTCCCAGCACCCCTACACTATGGTGTTCCTTCATGATACATATTCCGTTTACCAGAGAATTGTGGTTGCATTGATTAAATGAGTTATGATCCAACCTGTTCCACCTTCATTCCCTCAAAAGAGACAGTAAAAAGTTAAAACATCCCCATATACATTGAAAGCTAATCTGTGTGGCCAGATTAGGCAAATTGATTCCCTTTGCTTTCATGGTTGTTCAGTCTTTATAAGTAAAGCTGGTGTCACACACAGCGACAACGACAACGACGTCGCTGCTACGTCACCATTTTCTGTGACGTTGCAGCGACGTCCCGTCGCTGTCGCTGTGTGTGACATCCAGCAATGACCTGGCCCCTGCTGTGAGGTCGCCGGTCGTTGCTGAATGTCCAGCTTCATTTTTTGGTCGTCACTCTCCCGCTGTGACACACACATCGCTGTGTGTGACAGCGAGAGAGCGACGAAATGAAGCGAGCAGGAGCCGGCACTGGCAGCTGCGGTAAGCTGTAACCAGCGTAAACATCGGGTAACCAAGGGAAGACCTTTCCCTGGTTACCCGATATTTACCTTCGTTACCAGCCTCCGCTCTTGCTGCCAGCGCCGGCACCGAAAATGGTGACGTAACAGCGACGTCGTTGTCGCTGTCGCTTAGTGTGAACCCAGCTTAACATCTGCAGTAGGCATACCACTAGCCTAGCCTGAATACGTAAGTTAGGTAGGGAATATTAAATATATGACTGTGCTCATAATCTGGAATGCATATTTTAAGTGATTTCATGGTTAAAGTACATACTCTGCCTTAGGCCCCTGTTGGCTGAAAGGTGACCCACACATCCAGGAATATTTTTTTGGTTTCATTTTGCAGGTGAAGTAGGAATAATCGGCTATATATTTCCAGTATGATCTTATAATGACCCCAGAGATATAATAACATAACTGTCATTTAGTATCTTGATCTTAATACAAGATAAGGCAACTCAGATTACAATTTAAGGAATGTAGCACCGCTCTGGGGTATAAACCAGAAGTACTTATATAGCAATTTACAAATAAAAGAGCAATAAGTTGAGACACAATTATATACTCCGTATCAAATCTTATTGATTTTACTAGCAAATGTCAATAAATGATATAAACCAGTCAGTAAATGCTTGTGTAACAAAAAAAGACAAATTGCAGATTATTCCACATTTACACTGCGGTCTACAATGAGAACTGCACTGGATATTCCATCTAAATCCCCAAAAAACAGGATTCAGATTAAGTCCCTAATGGTGCCATTCTGTATAATCAGGCAGACAGAGCCACTTTGTATTCCTTGTGGCTTTTGTTCTGGCAGTGTTCACTTTTCTGGTACAGTCTACTTTTTGGATGGTTCTACTAAAACCTCAAGTATGAATGTGCATCCAGTCTTATTTATTACAAATGGAATTAAATATTTTTCTACCAATGAAGATGCTTTCTTTCACCTTGACAGCACTAGTTTAGTATATAGGAATGTTCCTCAAAGACTTTGGAAGTCTTCACGATCTTAATCCAGTTGGGGACACTTTTGCTTTTTACTGTTCTTTTGCTGTATAAGTAGTCTTAAAAATGTCCCGCAATTTTACTTCAGTAGAATCTTAGTGGCTCCTCTACAGTCATGGCCAAAAGTTTTGAGAATGACACCAAAAATATATTTTCACATGATCTGTTGCTCTCTGGTTTTTAATTGTGTTTGTCTGATGTTTACATCACATACAGAAATATAATTGCAATCATATTATGAGTACCAAAAGGTTATATTGACAGTTAGAATGAGTTAATGCAGCAAGTCAATATTTGCAGTGTTGACCCTTCTTCTTCAGGACCTCTGCAATTCTCCCTGGCATGCTCTCAATCAACTTCTGGACCAAATCCTGACTGATAGCTGTCCATTCTTGCATAAGCAATGCTTGCATTTTGCCAGAATTTGTTGGTTTTTGTTTGTCCACCCGTCTCTTGATGATTGCCCACAAGTTCTCAATGGGATTAAGATCTGGGGAGTTTCCAGGCCATGGACCCAAAATCTCTATGCTTTGTTCCATGAGCCATTTAGTGATCACCTTTGCTTTATGGCAAGGAGCTCCATCATGCTGGAAAAGGCATTGTTGGGCGCCAAACTGCTCTTGCACAGTTGGGAGAAGTTGCTCTTGGAGAACATTCTGGTACCATTCTTTATTCATGGCTGTGTTTTTAGGCAAGACTGTGAGTGAGCTGATTCCCTTGGCTGAGAAGCAACCCCACACATGAATCGTTTCAGGATGCTTAACAGTTGGCATGAGACAAGACTGGTTGTAGCGCTCACCTCTTCTTCTCCTAATAAGCTGTTTTCCAGATGTCCCAAACAATCGAAAAGGGGAGTCATCTGAGAAAATGACTTTACCCCAGTCCTCAGCAGTCCACTCCCTGTACCTTTTGCAGAATATCAGTCGGTCCCTGATGTTTTTTCTGGAGAGAAGTGGCTTCTTTGCTGCCCTCCTTGAAACCAGGCCTTGCTCAAGCAGTCTCCGCCTCACAGTCCATGCAGAAGCACTCACACCAGCCTGCTGCCATTGCTGAGCTAGCTCGGCACTGCTGGTAGTCCGATCCCGCAGCTGAAACAGTTTTAAGATACGGTCCTTGCGTTTGCTGGTCCTTCTTGGGCGCCCTGGAGCCTTTTTGGCAACAATGGAAGCTCTCTCCTTGAAGTTCTTGATGATGCGATAGATTGTTGATTGAGGTGCAATCTTTGTAGCTGCGATACTCTTCCCTGTTAGGCCATTTTTGTGCAGCGCAATGATGGCTGCGCGTGTTTCTTTAGAGATAACCATGGTTAACTGAAGAGAAACAATGATACCAAGCACCAGCCTCCTTTTAAAGTGTCCAGTGGTGTCATTCTTACTTAATCATGACTGATTGATCGCCAGCCCTGTCCTCATCAACACCCACACCTGTGTTAATGGAACAATCACTAAAGCAATGTTAGCTGCTCCTTTTAAGGCAGGAATGCAATGATGTTGAAATGTGTTTTCGGGGGTTAAAGTTCATTTTCTTAGCCAATATTGACTTTGCAAGTAATTGCTGTTAAGCTGATCACTCTTTATGACATTCTGGAGTATATGCAAATTGCCATTAGAAAAACTTAAGCAGTAGACTTTGTAAAAATTAATATTTGTAGCATTCTCAAAACTTTTGGCCATAACTGTACATAGTTGGATTGCGCTGCCTCCGACATTTTTCCATCCCTTCCTTTTTAAGGCCCTGTCACACACAGAGATAAATCTTTGGCAGATCTGTGGTTGCAGTGAAATCATGGACATATTGTTCTATTTGTACACAGCCACAAACCTGGCACTGGTTGTCCACAATTTCACTGCACCCACAGATCTGCCGCAGATTTATCTCTGTATGTGACAGGGCCTTTAGTCTCTACAATTTATATCTTATCATATGGAGGGTGACTCGCCCCAGGGCTATGAGATACTCTGTCCCGGGCCGTATATTTACGCGGAACAGTTCACTGGATGGCCGTTGCTCGGTTCCGTGACCCTGGGGGTCACTTGAAAGGGGTTTTGTACATGGGAATGATAATAAAGTTTTTGTTGTGACGCCACTTGCGGATTGCGGCTATATGGATGGAGACGCCGCTGCACAGTCTTTCTGGGGCTGGTGTTAATGACAGCCTGGGTGTTGGGCCCTCCGCAAGTAGGGCCAGGCCCCAGGGGGGTAGGTGATGGAATTAGGTGTGGTAGGAAGGTAGGCCACAAAAGGGATTGCAGTGTAACTGGTTTCTTTACTCACAGCGTTGTTATGGCTGGGAACCCAAAGAAGGCTGGTCCTGACCACTGGTCCCCTTAGTCCCAGTGCCGATGTGGTGACTTGGTGGCTTCTTTCCCCTGCATCTGTCTCTGGTTGGTGGGTCCCCGTGGCTTGGAGCATCTGGGGGTCCCCTCCTGGTAGTCTTTCTGTCTCTGGTCCGTACGGTGGGCAGTTTGAACCCTGTAGCGTTGGCGTTCCGTTATGGTGCCTGATTCTCCCATCACTGCTGGTGCCCCCGGACTTTACAGTCACTGAGGTCCTGGATGGTCCCCTCGCTGTGCAGATTTTATCAGGTATGCCTGGAGCGTTTGCCTGACCTAGGCCTCTGTACCCCATTGGTGCTATGGTTCCGGGAGTACTTCACCGTACTCCGTCAACAACCACACACCTGGGCCCACAGATCACTGCTACACTCTCCAGCCAGTGCGGTTACGTCCGTCTCCTTTCACTTCCACTTACTGACTGTCTGACCCTTCCTCTCTGGCTGTCATTTAGTGGACTGGATCGGTTCCACCCCTAGGTGGCCATTCATTGGGTCCAACCCTAGTCTGTCACCAGTCCTTGGAGAAAGAAAAAACAGGGATTATTATGTGTTTTGGTGTTACCGGCACTGGTCTTCTGGGTCCCTGGAGGTAGGCCCTGCAACTTTGACAGGATGCAGTACCTTGTAGCTCCTGATGGCTTCAGGGGCGCTACAGGGGATACTTTATGCAGGCAATGAGTTTATATATGAGAATTTATTATAAAACTTTGCTAAAACAGTCTTTTTTTACCATTTTAGGACAATTATGGTGGAAACACTCATGATTCTGACAGCCAGACTGAAAGAAAAAGCTCAGATTCCTCCATGAGCCCTGACCTTTCCTTGTCACCCCAAGACCACATTTCTATGAGATTTTCAGGAAAAGGTTCTCCAAGAGATGAATACAGGAGATACAGCTGTGATGACCCAACAGAAACCAATTTTGGAAAATTCATCAAGGAGAAAAACCACTTTCATCCCTACAAGAGGCAATTCAGTGATGTTTTTCCAGATACTCTCCATTCTATGTCTCTTGGGGAGAAACCTTTCAAAAGCATGGATGGAATAGACAGCTTTGAAAATGTCTGCGGCTCCACCTGTCCAGAAGACAATGATTCATTTGCCTCACACATTCCAGATATAGATGCACAAACATGGTGTAATTCTATACAGTACAGCAGCAGCCAAGATGAAGGCTCACAGATGATGGTAAGCTTATTATATCATGTTAATGGGAATGACAAAAATAGCATTTCATAAACTAGTGTTTACTATCCATATAAATATTTTAAATATTCAAAATAACTGCATTACACACAGTAGACCTGTACACAATGAGCAAAGTCTGAACATTTTCATTAAAGCCTAAGCCACACAGCATGAAAATCGGTGCGAGTGGAGTGCGATAAACAATTGCATTCCACTTGGACAAATATTAGCCTGTATGTCAGCACACATGAGCGATTATTTTCTCAGCCCTAATCGGACCGAGAAGACAATCGCAGCATGTTTCGATTGTAATGCGAGACTCTTTCTCTCGCACCCATTCAAGTCTATAGGCGAGAGAAAAATCGCACTGCACTCGCAGTACACCGGTGTACCGTGAGTGCAGTGCGAGAATGGCAATAGCCAGCAACGGAGGAAAGAGGGAGGTAATTCCCTCCCTCCCCTCCTAAAGTGCCGGGCCGCCCCCCGCAGCTGAGGTCCGCTTGCACGGTCAGACCTCAGTCGCAGGGACACTCACATGACACTCAGCTCTGCTGTACTGCCAGTGTGAGCCGAGCGTCATGCGAGGGGATCGCAGTAATCCCCGTGTGGTCCCAGCCTTAAGGACAGGAGATTTAAAGAGAGCTCTACTGGATGAGGCAGTATTTTGTGAAGGAGAGCAAAACGAGTTTTTATAGTGCAAAATACATTGTTTATTGAAAAATAGATGACAATCTTTGTAAAAGTTGGTAAAAATTAATTATTATTATTATTTATTTTTCAATAAACAATGTATTTTTGCACTATAAAAACTCGTTTTGCTTTCCTTCACAAAATATGATTGTGAGTTTGTGCGACTCGTGTGGCCCTAGGACACATAGGATTCTCGGGAATTTATTTAGTATGGTTATCTGTAATTTTGCTCTAATATGGGTGAGGCAGTAAAGGTGCCCAGTCCCATAGCCTTTATTTGTGCTCACAGCTAATCCTCTGAAGCTAACGCGAGATACATAAAGTAGGAAGCATAGGGAACTCTTTTCTAAACATTTCCTAAAGAAATGTATTAGTTATGATTTTGGACAGCCCCCCATTCCCACTCCGTTTTATAATTTAAAAACTAAGGCTGAGTTCACATGTCCAGTAATCATCCATTAGAACGGATTCAGCAGCAGTCCTTTGGCAAAAAAGTTGTGCAGACAGAACTTTTTTGTCCATTTTTAAAAAACTGATTTCAGCTGGATCTGTTGTTTTTAACTTTGGAATCTACAGAAAAAGGATCCATTGACAGATTGTTATTTAGTCATCCATTTTTTTTTTTTAATTCGTAAAGGATCAATTTCAAATGGAAGATAAATAGCAATCTGTTAATGGATCCGTTTTCCATCGAATCCAATGTTAAATAAGCGGATCCAGCTGAAATCAGTTATTTAAAAATTGATGAAAAAGGTGTGTCTGCAGAACTTTTTTACCAACGGATCTCTGCTGGATCCAGTCTAACGGATGATTACTGGACATGTGAAACTTGGCCATATACAGTGTGTCCACCCATATCCTGTCCACCCCCATTAACTTGAGAACGGCGGCAGCTATAGGCATAGAAGTTTTGTCTAGGTATAGTGCGCTACGCAATGAAACAACCTATTGCGCCACCTGGTGAAAAACAACGGAGTTAGTATTTTTTATCTCGAAAACGGAACGAGATAGACAAAAAAAGTGAATTACAAAGTTGGGCATCATCAATTCAATACGAATTGACACCTTGCATACAGAAATGCTATGATTAGAACATGTAAACTCACAAAGCTGCAGACGTGTAGCGATACCTCATGGAGACCTTCCTACAAGTCATTGGGTATGGTGGCTGCATGGAGTGGCCTCCACGCTCACCTGACCTGACCCCATTGGACTTCTTTCTGTGAGGTCACATCAAACAGCAGGTGTATGCGACCCCTCCACCAACATTGCAGGACCTACGACGACGTATCACAGATGTTTGTGCAAACGTGTCACCTACCATATTGTACAACATGCAGAAATATACAGTATGCTGTCCAGAGTCCAGATGTGCATTGCAGCTGACGGTGGCCACTTTGAGCATCAAAGTTAAATGAGCGCCATATGCATTACCAGCATTCAATGTTTTTTTTGGGGGGGGGGTCATGGGTTTCATATCATAGCATTTCTGTGCAAGATGTCGATTCATATTGAATTGATGATGTCCTACAATTTTTTAATTCACTTTTTTTCTCGTTTTTTTATCTCGTTCCGTTTTCGATATAAAAATGCACACTGCAGTGCTAAGATATGTGTAACAATGAATATGGGAATAAAGACATGCATTACTGCTATGAAAAAACATGTCAAAATGGAGATACTTAGCACAAAAATTGCACAGACTTCATGTGAGCCCAACAGCCAGTGACAAGGTGACCTCATTTTTGTTCGGTCCCTATCACACTAATGCCTCTCTTTGGGTTAAAAAAAACCCTACAGTTTATGGACGGACAGGAACCTGTAAATGGAAAATTAAAATCACCTGAGGCTGAAGAGCAGGAGTCCTCAATCAGGAGGCATAACCCTGTTTTTGTAACCCAAAGAGAGGCATTAGTTTGGTAGAGACCCAACAAAACTGAGGTTGCCTTGCCGCTGGCTGTTGGGCGCACATAAAATCTGGCCAATTTTGTGTGTTAAGTATCTCAGCAGAGATCAATAGCACCGTGTGTGCTTTTCACAACTAGCTGCTGATTGTTTAATGTGGACAGTCCTCAGTGAAAGTAGTGCCCCGCAAATCCTTCTTACTACTACTGCATATCTCAATTTTTACATGTTTTTTCATTGCAGTAATGCATGACTATATTCTCATATTCATTGTTCCCCATATCTTAGTAATACAGAGTGCAACTGTCTCCTTTTTGTTACTATGTTTCATGTTCAGTTTGCACCTGTTCACATTAGAAAGATAGGAGGTGCCATCAGTCTTTTTGTTAGATTCCAGTGGGTATAAAATCAGGGCAGCAGGTATGGCGACTACAATTGTAATAGGCTTTGCTCCCAATTTTTTTCATTTTAAGTAAATCTTGTGAAATGGACAGGCTCTCTAGTCTGGTTTCTTCTTTTGTAGCCGCAACAGAGGGGAGGATTAGAGTCTTGAAATTGGTTCTTCTTCCAAGGCACAATCAGTTTACGGGTCCTCCTAAATTTGACATGTATAGTTTTTTTTTTTGCGTAACAAGAGGCTGCTTATCTCTGTGAAGCCTCACTCACATTTGTGTGTAAAATCTCAGCATGCTGCATATGGTCGCATAAAGTATGTTGGACAAGACTCGTCAATTCAAGTCATTAGTTGCAAAAAAAACACATATATGGCACATGGACCAGTCTTGGCTACATGCGCACGCTGCTTTTTTTCCTGCTTTTTTGCTGCTTTTTTGGCTGCAGTTTTGTCAGCAGAACTTTCTGACATTTGACTTCCCAGCAAAGCCTATGAGAAGTCAGATTTGTCATGCGCACATTGCAGTTTATTTGTCAGCATTTTTTTTGTCAAAAGTTTGTGACAAAAAAAATGCAGCATGTTCATTCTTCCTGCATTTTTGTCAACATTTGTCACCCATTGAAATCAATGAGGGCATCAAAAACGCAGGAAAATGCATGCTAATCAAAAGTGGTGCATTTTACCTGCCTTTTACCTGCATTTTTGGTACCAAAAACGCAGGTGTGTTCTCAGGAAGTGAGGTCAGGCAAGCGGTCCCGTCCCGTCCTCCATGTGTTCCCCGAAGTACCGCTGTCCCCAGGGGAGATGATGTGGAGAACGGGGATTATCAGCAGCGGCGGCAGCGAGAGGGAAAAATCAATGTTTTCAGCTGCCAATGTCCATCCCCCTCTCGCTGCCGCCACCGCCGCTGATAGTCTCGTCCTCCACGTGTTCCCCGAAGTACCGCTGTCCCCAGCATGCATGCACAGGGGAGATGATGTGGAGGACGGGACTATCAGCGGCGGCAGCGAGAGGGGGATGGACATTGACAGCTGAAAACATTGATTTTTCCCTCTCTCTGCCGCCGCCGCTGATAGTCCCGTCCTTCACGTGTTCCCTGAAGTACCACTGTCCCCAGCATGCATGCACAGGGGAGATGATGTGGAGGACGGGACTATCAGCGGCGGCAGCGAGAGGGAAAAATCAATGTTTTTAGCTGCCAATGTCCATCCCCATCTCGCTGCCGCCGCTGATAGTCCCGTCCTCCCCGTGTTCCCCGAAGTACCGCTGTCCCCAGCGTGCACACACAGGGAAGATGATGGACCCCTCTCGCTGCCACCGCCGCCGCTGATAGTCCTGTCCTCCACGCTCCTGTCAGCTCCACGCAGTAGTGCGATAAGCTGAGCTGTCACTGAGGTTACTCGCGGCCACCGCTGGATTCAGCGGTGGCCGCGGGTAACCTCAGTGACAGCTCAACTGATCGCTCAGCTCTCTTCAGTTGCTGCGTGGAGGTGACCGGAGCGGCGGTGTCTGCTGCTTCTCCGGTCACCTCCATGCAGCAGAGCTGGATGCGACGCTGGACCATCCTGGATTACGTCGGACATGGAGGGCTTTGTCGGGGTTAATAAGTTGGTAATGAGGGAATTTGTTAGTGCTTTTTGTTTCTAATAAAGGATTTTTCGGGTGTGTGTGTGTTTATTTACTGTAACTTACAGATTAATCATGGAAGGTGTCTCGGGGAGACGCCTGACATGATTAATCTAGGACTTATTGGCAGCTATGGGCTGCCAATAACTCCTTATTACCCCGATTTGCCAACGCACCAGGGCAAATCGGGAACAGCCGAGTACTGTCCCAGAACAGCCGCATCTAATGGATGCGGCCATTCTGGGCGGCTGCTGACTGATATTGTTAGGCTGGGGGGCTCCCCATAACGTGGAGCTCCCCATCCTGAGAATACCAGCCTTCAGCCGTATGGCTTTATCTGGCTGGCATTAAAATTGGGGGGGACCGCACGCCAGTTTTTTTAATTATTTATTTATTTCTAATTTTTTTTTTTTTCAATTCAACAAGCTTTATGGGCTTGTTTGAACTGAAAAATACATGAAACAATTGTTGACAAAACTGCAGACAAAAACGCACCAAAAAAGCAGCAAAAACACACCAAAAAAGCACCTACATTTTTTGTGACATTTCCAGGCTCTCTCTGACAAGGTGCAGTTTTGGCTGCAGTTTTGGCTGCAGTTTTGGCTGCAGTTTGTGAACACGAAAAAGAAGCAGCATGCGCATGTAGCCCTATGACGTCTGATTTTGGATACATTACTATTCTTTAGCATAGAACACTGTAAATTGTTCTGTAAATTATTGTAGTGTAGGGTGGGCTATAAGTATGGATACACCCTGATAAAATGGAAGTGGTTGCTGATATCACCTTACCGTTTGTGGCATATTAGTATATGGGAGGGGCCAAACATTTGAGGCCGGGTGACTCCCATCTGCAAAGCCGCCATTTTGATTTCAACTTTAATTTTTTCAATGGGAAGGGGGTCATGTGACACATCAAACATATAGAGAATTGCAGAAAAAAAACAATGGTGTGCTCATTTTTAAAGTAGCTTTACTCGATTACGCGATTCTCTTCTCCCACTCTTGACACACCGAGAGCAATACTGCAGAAGAAATACCACAGGCCTCCTGTATCCGTTGTTTCAGGTGCCCCACATCCTGGATTTGCGGAATTGCTCTCGTGTCAAGAGTTGGAGAAGAGAATCGCGTTGACAATGTTCCATGTCACAAATGTGCCAATAACTCAATAATAAATAAAGCTACATTAAAAATGAGCACACCATTGTTTTTCTTGTGCAATTCTCTATGTGTTTGATACTTCTCCTCTGTGCCATCTGGCCATACAACTGCTGTGGGTAATAGGAATGGCAGGGCAATGGCTAACCAGGTCAGAAATGGCAAGGTTTTTGCTCTTATTTTATTCATGCGATTCTTTTTTTTTTTTTTTTTTTTTTAATCTGCTTTTTTATTTAGTGTTCATTTTTATCGTTTTACCAAGGAGGCGTGGCTCACAGTAGTAATAATAATGACACGTCCAGAGAGTGCGATCAGCCAAACCCTCTTGGTAAAGACAATAAAAATTAGCTTGGAAATAATGGACCGTATGTCTGGAACCATGTGGTGGATGTAGAAAAAAAAACAAAAGAATATATTGTTGATACAGCACCACCCCAGAGGGGTTTCTTTATCGTTGGAGTGGTGCTTTAAATGTATAGTAAGTCCTCAGAACCCTGTCCCATATTCACCTGCTGCCATCTTTATCTGCTATCGCCACGGCTCCGGTCGGGCTCCGGCGATGTGTGACCTGCTGGCCGATCCAGTGTTTCACAGAAGAGGCCGGAGGTCACAACTCAATGCAACTCTTTTAAAGCCTCGTTCTGGCTCTCATAGACTTATTTTGGGAGCTTATAAGTTAACTTCTGAATTCCAGTCAGTAAGAAGTTACAATCCCAAGATGGCATCGCAGGACCAGAGTATCAAATCTCCAGAGGGTGAGTATACTACCAGGGGCAGAGAACTTAGATTTACAGCGCCACTCCAGCTCTGGAAAAAAAAAAAAAAAGCTGGAGTGGTGCTTTAAATAGCAAGGTTCAGTTAGTGATCACTGCAGATGGTGGAGTGGAAGGAAGGGGTTTATTGAATACAGATCACCGGAAGACTAAAGACACAACAAAGAAAAGACTAAAATAATCATAAGATTTTCCTAAAAATCCCTGTTGCTGAAGGTGGTAATGGTGAAGTGGGCCACCATTCTCTAAAGGGATCTTTAACTGCGTTCACACACGCCCCGTCGTTTGTGCGTCATGGGCAAATCGCTGCCCGTGGCGGACAAAATCGCTAGTACCCGTCACACGTACTTACCTTCCTAACGAAGTCGCTGTGGCCAGCGAACAGCCTCTTTTCTAAGGGGGCGGTTCATGCAGCGTCACAGCGACGTCACACGGCAGGCGTCCAATAGAAGCGGAGAGGCGGAGAGCAGCCGCATGAAAGTCACGCCCACCTCGTTGCCGGAGGACGCAGGTACGGTCTTGTTTGTCGTTCCTGGGGTGTCACACGTAGCGATGTGTGCTGCCTCAGGAACGACAAACAACCTGCGTCCAAAATCAGAAACGATATATGGGAAATGGACAACGTGTCAACAATCAACGATTTGGTGAGTATTTTGCATCGTTAGCAGTCGCTCGTACGTGTCACACGCAATAACATCGCTAACTAAGCCGGATGTGCGTCACGAAATCCGTGACCCCAACGAGATCTCGTTAGCGATGTCGTTTCGTGTAAAGCGGCCTTTAGTTGCTAGATCCCTGGTGCCTAAATTGGCATTGAATAAATCTGCCTTTACATCTAATGGACCTCGATGCTGAGAATAAACAGATGCTCCAGTATGAGTAGAACAGACATTACTCGGTTTCTGTAATATGGGTAATTTCTAAGGTGCTTTGGTGATTTGATAACCTGTCCTGTGTTGTGCCGTCACATAATATGCTATTTCTTCTTAACACCTTTATTATTTTTCAAGGTGGTTCTCGCTAAATACGGCTTAAAATAACCTTGTAAGTGCCTTGTAACCACTGATTTGGGACTTTTCTGGCAGATAGATGATGATTCTGCTCTCAGATTCCTCCGGGGCAAGTATGAAGGGCTTCTTTACCGCATGGTCTCACTTTTTGGCATGCTCTTTTCCTATTCCTATTCTGCCTACATTTCAGCGTTATTTTGCATGTGTCATAGGTCTGCATGCTTGCTGTGTTTAGGATCTCAATTTAAAAATGCTCTCTAGCTCTCGTAAGCATACCGTAGTGTCAATAGGTAAATTATAGCCTGTTGGTAATGAATATCTTGTGAAAAATTTGACAAATGTGTCCTAAAGTCACACCATCCTATTACTGTATCACTTAATTGGAAAGTACTGAGCCACTCCACAAGTCCCAAGAGCTACATTTTAATGCATTTTGTGAAAGCTACGTGAAATAATGGTAGAAATAAGAGCGATGTTGTACCCAGATATTTAATTTCATAGAGCTTTTCTTTTCTTTGGATCAGGTAAATGTAACAGGTCTTATTTTAAAAGGTTAATAAAATAATAACCATTATTTTAATTTTTATTTCATAATAGTGCACATAAAAATAAGCAGCGTTGTAATGTTTCTTCTTCTGGACTGGTCTTTTACCCCCATGGGTATAATTTGTAAAGTTATAATTCAATGACAAACTTTCCTATTATTTAGATAGGAGATGACGTTGCTCATAAGATTCTATGGAGATGAAAGGCATAGGGAAGTGTTATCTGCAGACACAGACATTCTGTTGCAAGTAGTGATGAGTGAGCATGCTCAGCACTGGTCAATACTCAATTGAGTATTGCGGGTGCTCGGCACTGCTCATTATTCAGCCGAGTATAGCAGGTGCATGAATGCCATGCTCAGAACCATGCGCCGCATGTTTTGCAGCTGTTAAACAGCCAATAAACATTCAGAATTGCCATAGACGACAATGCTATAGTCATGTTGGCTACTTTCATTACTGTGATTGGCCGTCGCATCGCGTCATCCAGCCTTATATGAGACCCGGAAGCGCGATGCTCGGCACAATGTCCTCTGGAAGTAGTTCAGGGAGAGTTGATGTAGGAAGGAGAGCTTAGATTAGAGCAGAGATTTGTAAACTTGCACCCTTTAGTGCCTTTCATGTGGCACTGAAGGGTGTTTTTAGCCTTAACCTAATAAATAAATGTTTTAAAAATGACATGGGGTCCCCCCCATTTTTGATAACCAGCGAAGGTAAAGCAGACAGCTGGGGGCTGATATTATCAGGCTGGACAGGTCCATGGTTATTTGGCCCTTTCCAGTCTTAAAATAGCAGCCCACAGCTGCCCCAGAATTTGAGCTCTTTGCCCGACTCTTCCAAATTGCTCTTGTGCAGTGGCGAGATAATATATTTTTTCATGTCAGCTGTGTAATGTCAAACCCTGGTATTAATTATGGAGCGACATCTATCATATACGCCCATTACTAAACCAGTAATCAATAAAAAAATCACTCACAGAAAAAAAATTCTCTGAAAAAAAAAATCCCTCACACTATCCCCAGTTCACCAATTTATTAGAAAAAATGTTCCCACAAAGTTCCATCTTAGTCCACAATCCACGAATACAGGTCTGGCGTCTGGGAATAGGAGTAAAGAACAGCTATTCAGAGGCAAAGCGTAGCGGTGACAACTCTCACCAGAGTCATCAGCTCAATGCTGAGCTCAGCAAGGCTGATGAGAGCTGTCATCACTACCCATCTCATATAGTACTTCACTGCTTTTCACAGATGCCAGAGCTGCATTCGGGGATCGTGGACTACAACGCAACGTCTTGGGAACATTTTTGATAATAAATTGGTGAACAAGGGATAGTGTGTCAGAGTCTTTTTTTCAAATAAATGATTTTTTTCCTGTGTGTATTTGTTTGTTATTACTGGGTTACTAACCCCTGAGCTTGATGCCAGCTGACATTACACAGCTGGTATCAACCCAAAAAAACATTACCTCAAATCTGCCACCACACAAAGGCAATTGGTAAGAGTCAGATAAAGTGCTAGAATTGATGCATCTGGCGCTGCTGCAGGCTGCTATTTTTAGGCTGGGAAGGGCCAAATAGCCATGGACCTTCCCAGCCTGGTAACATCAGCCACCAGCTGTCTGTTTTACCTTGGCAGATTAATAAAAATGGGGGAAACCCCACATTATTTTATTAAATTATTTATTTAATTCCCAGCAGTGACCTGGGAGTTAGAAATGCATCCAGGGGTCTTCCCCATTTAGTTCCCATTCCATTTGAGTGCTGTTTTCATTTATGTCAGAAATTTTCCAGCCCCATCAGCCATCCTGTTAGAGTCTCCTGAAAAAATGCTCAAGTTTCCAATTGACTTCTATTATACTCATTACTCGAGTCGAGCACATCCACGTGTCCTACCTGCTCAATTCAAGTGCCATGCACTATAGCATTTTATTGCTCGCTCATCACTAGTTGCAAGTTCTACAGACATCACAGCGATAGTTCGCCATTGAATTTTATCAGCACCAACTGTAATCTGCTATACCTGTAAGGGTTCATTCACACTTCAGTTTTACACATACAAGTGCTATCTGATTTTTTTCATGGATAGAACTCGTACCTGTGACAGTCTATGGATCTGTTCACAAGCCCGTAATTTTTCGCGCACCGAGTAGACAGTGCAAAATCGTAACATGTCCCTTATTAATCTGTGTGTTGGATTTTATAGGGCAATAAACATCTAGGAGTCCATGAACAAATCAGACAGCACTTGGATGCAATCGGTGTGCTGTGCATTTTTCACTGACAGATAGGAGAAGGTGGAAAAACTTTTTTCCTCAGTAAAAAAAGCTGATGAAACGCTTACCAGACGTTGATGAAAAACTGATGAAACCAGGTCCAT
Organism: Anomaloglossus baeobatrachus; assembly: GCF_048569485.1. NCBI lineage: Eukaryota > Metazoa > Chordata > Amphibia > Anura > Aromobatidae > Anomaloglossus > Anomaloglossus baeobatrachus. Next base: position 109,795,980 of record NC_134354.1, on the reverse strand, counting down.
TTATCTAGTTCTTCAAATAAACTGACGCCTGAATGAGGCCTAATGGGAAAATCTGTATTCATTGAAAACACTTTTTACCTATGCATGGAGAATTTTGAGAATGAATGATCAGTCCAGGAGGAGAAAAAAGCGGATTTTTCTGATAACATATAAGACAGATTACAAACTTTCTTACTTTTATGAAAAAAATGTAAATGACAGTTATTCTTTAAGGATCAACAAGCCCCAATATTCATACAAACCATGAAAGTAAAAAGAGATAATTTCTGATTATCTTGTTAAGGGGACATGCACACAACCATTTTACAGATCTTCCATGTTTCCCGCAAAATACACCTTAGCTGAATTTTTCGGCCTTTTTTGAGTATTCTTAAAATATAAGCCCTACGCCAAAAAAAAGGCCTAGTTACAGATTATCACACTAATAGTATCCTAAAATAGAGCTTGGGGTGCTGTTTCAGGATATGTAACTTTTATTGGTGTATATTGGTGTAAGCCCTGGAAGTATATAGTCACATTCAAGCTAGTTAATGGAATGAATATTCACCCCCTCATCCCTCCCATAATCCAGCCCACCGCATGAGTGATTAGCCCGCTTTATATGCTGCAATATATCTTACAATGTGTCGGCGGGGTCACGTCGTAAGTGACGCACATCCGGCATTGTAAGGTACATTGCAGGGTGTGACAGGTACGTGCGATTGCGATTGAACGAAAATCCGTTCATCGCATACACATCGTACCTATCTCTAAAATTGAACGTCAGGTTGTTCAATGTTCCCGAGGTAGCACACATCGCAGTGTGTGACACCCTGGGAACGATGAACAGATCTTACCTGCGTCCTGCAGCTCCCGGCTGACAATGCGGAAGGAAGGAGGTGGGCGGGATGTTTACGTCCCGCTCATCTCCGCCCCTCCGCTTCTATTGGCCGGCTGCCGCGTGACGTTGATGTGACGCCGAACGTCCCTTCCACTCTAGGAAGTGGACGTTCGCCGCCCACATCGAGGTCGTATGGACGGGTAAGTACGTGTGACGGGGGTTAATCGTTTGTGTGGCACGTTCAACAAATTGAACATGCCGCACATACGATGTGGGCGTTGCAAATCGTATACGATATCGTATGCGAAATTGCAACGTGTAAAGCAGCCTATTGGAACGTCTGTTAATGAAATAATGAATATACACTCCCTTCTCCCACCAACTCCTCTGCCGTCATCAATGATTGGAACTTGTTTTAATTAAATATTGAATATTCACCGCTTCCCCGCCCACTCTACTGCACAGCGTCATTGATTGGAACTTGTGTTAATTAAATAATGAATATTCACCTATTTCCCCTGCAAACCAGTCACTGGCACCAATACAAAATATTAGACACCCCTGAAAATAAGCCCTAGCGCATTTGTTGGAGCCAAAAATAATATAAGACACAGTTTTATTTTCGGAGAAAACCAGTATGTGATCATAGTATTTTATGATAGAATACTGTAACTTTTATATGAGTCCACAAGGAAAAAAAATGTGGCAGTGTACAGTATATTGTACTCTGTACGGAAGCGTTGCCTTTGGTGACTTTCGTGTGCTGCAGAACGTTGCTGTGTCCTGGGGGCCTAAGAGTGATACGTATTTGAAAAAACTGCATGGTAATTATACTCTTTTCATATATTTATTTATGACTGCCGAGACCCAAAAAGCCCAAACAATTGTGCCACATAATAACCACATGACACATAAATAACTTCACAAGGCGGAGAGGCCGGAACCAGAAAGGCAGGAGGATTTAAGGAACCTGGAGTGGGAGGCAAAAAGCGCATCATAAAGGGGAGGAACAATGGGGTTATCACGTGGGACAAAATTAACCTTTGGAACGCATAAGGGGCACAGCATTCAGGGGGCACGCAGGCGAGAAACCCAGAGTGCCCCACATTATTAACCCTTCAATCCTGTCTGTACTGTCTGCAGTGTGCAGTGTTCATAGCATGTTCATATTAGAATGATACAAGAGTCCAGACCGGCACAGTCCATCCGTCTGTGTTATTGATATCGCAGTCTTTGCTGCCATTGCATAATAATATAACAAAGACTAGAAACAATCTATGAATAAAATAAAAGCTTTAAATGTGTCATTCTCTTTGTAGCTGGGATCAGAAGTAAAGCTGAAGCCACAAACTTTGCTTATGAGACAGCAAGAAAAAGAACAAAGGATGTACTGGTCCCAGTCCCCAACACAGCAGATCTACTGTGCCCCACAGACATTTCCTCAGGTATGTCCCAAATGTAAACTTACCTGGTTATTAGGTTTACTAAAAGTATGTGTTACTACACCAGAAAATAAGGATGTGCATATAGTTACATACTCCACAAATACGTCTATAGTAAAAAAAAATATTTCAAATTATTAGTTCCTCTAATGAATGTTTGAATGCAGCATTGTCGTTGAGTCAGCCAATGCCGGAGCACAGCGCTTCTGGAATCGGATGACTCCTGCCAGTCTACACGGGCAGAGCCACTGAGCTCACTGATCGCCTGCAGTGCTGTTGACGAAACATCAGCACTGCAGACAATAACAGACATCAGTAGAAGTCAGGGGAGACTCAAAGCTGGACCCAGCGAAGGAAAATAAATAACAAAAAAAAGACAGTTGCACTCTGAATTGCTAAAGCATGCAAACAATGAATGCAAGAATATAGATGTGCATTACTGCTTAAGTCAATCTAGAAATAATTGAGATACTTAGCATACAAAAATGACCATTTCTATATCTGCCCAGTAGCCATGTCAAGGCATACCTTGTGTACTGGGAACCTACTCGGAATTGAAGCCTCTCTCAGGGGTAACAAACCTCCATGTGTATGGGCAAGTAGGAACCTGCTACTAGAGAATAAAATCACCTGTGGCTAACGGGGGAGGGGTGCACAGTCAGAGGGCAAGACTCTATAATCTAGACAAAAAGACTGATGGCACTCCCAAAATACAGTCTGAACAGGTGCAAAACTGAACATGACATAATAACAAAACAAGACAGTTGCACTCTGAAATGCTAAAGCATGCAAATAATGAATGAAAGAATATGGACATGCATAACTACTTCATTTCAGACATTTCAGAGTGCAACTGTCTTTTTTTGTTATTATGTCATGTTCAGTTTTGCACCTGTTCAGACTGCATTTTGGGAATGCTGTCAGTCTTTTTGTCTAGTAAATACTGTAAATAAAATAAACTGCAGCTGAGGGAGAGTGGTTTTCCGAAACAAGAAAACTTTAAGTCTTAAATCTCTCCCGACTATCCTATATGCAAGAACTCTCTGCTTGGTGTCCTTCTGATGAGAGATACGATGATAGACTCCTTTGCTAGCAGCCTATTTTCAGTGACAATCCCATATGTAAAAACTCTCTGTTGGTGTTCCTGTGATGAGAGACTCTTCTTGTAGCGGCCTATTTCCAATGAGATCAAAAGTTGCAATTCAGAGGCTAGATCCTTCTCTACCCTGACATCATCTGTCGGGAAATAGCTAGGAAGTTCTTTCTACATATTAGACTATCCTTCTGATCTCATTTCTATCAACGGGTTTACCCGAGTTAAATATGTGTGTGTAGGTTTGGAGTCCGTTCACATGTCGTCATGTAAGCCCAGTGAGTGTGAGCATTGTGAAAGCTCCTACAGATGCATATGTGTGGCGCCCTGGACTAGCCAGGTCGTCACAGGTACTGCAACAACACACCCCACACCCCGGTTAGGAACATCTAAGTCAGACACAAATCCTTGTTGCCTCCCTCCAGGGGCTGATGTCCACACCAGGTGGGGCGGAGCAAGTTGGTTGTCTCCACCCACCGAGGAGTTCACAGTCCTGGAGGTGGGAAAAGGGAGTTAGTTGAAGTGGTAGGAGAGGAGCAGACTGACCGTGTCCGGGTACGTGGACCGGGCACCTGAGAGCAAGGTTGGCAGACGGTGGTGACCGTCTGCAGGAGAGGCCGATTGACGCACAACCGTAAGGACCGGGGACGGGCGGTGGCCCGCCGGTACCGGATTGGGGAGCGAAGAGAAGCCAGCACCATCCGGCAGGGCCTACGGACCCCGACCAGGCTAGGAGTCGCCATTGGACTGGTCAAATCCGTCAGCGACGGGAACCTCCAGGGTTTCCCAGCAATAAAGACCCGACTGAAGGCAACCATCCAAACCGTGAAGGAGATAAAGCTACCGCCAGAGCTAGAACTCCCAGGGCCAGAGCCTGCGGGCATAAAGGGGCTTCTTAGCCAACATACGGCTGGGGAGCGGGTTACCGGTGGGAAGCCATCTGGGCCGAGAACATAACACCGGTGCAGGGAGAGACAGTTACCGCCAACCTACCGGGAGTGACCGTCGCAGCCGTCTGTGGGACTCGTCCATCCAGCAGTTTGTTTTACCAGAGACTCCGTGTGTGTTACTGGCTGAGTAAGTACCACCTTGCCGTCTGGCACTGCGCTGCCCCACGACCCTGCACCTGGCCAGGCCCCACAATCCACCAAACAGACAACAACTACGGGCCCCGGGATTACCAAAATCCCCCTACCCATGGAGGGGAGAGAAACGTCCCAGCTTCTCCCCGTCATCGCTCCCGGGATCCCCGTACAGAGCAGCGGTGGTGCCCCAACCTCACCACACACCGTGGGTGGCGTCACAAACTGACATCCCAAACTCCAACAAACCGCCCCTTTCACTCACGGGCGAGGTGCGCCACTCGAGTCCCCGGATCCGGCCCACCGAGCAGCAGCAGCGTCGGACCCGAGCGTGGTGAGCGCAGCGCCCCGACATATGCTGAACCAATTCATGTGACATATGCCAAAACGGTAGATTACCGGCCTCCATCAGGGTTATATGCACTAACATAACTTTAGCAAAGCTTTCCTATATGGTACTTCCTTATAAAGCTTGGTGACCACAATTAATCTTTTACTTTTTTAACATTGTGGCATATAGGCAACGAATGCCACTGTAGGCTACAAAGTGGCGTACATTGGGGCCACCCATCAGAGGTATGTGTCGGAAAACACTCCCATCGTATAACTCAAAAGTGAAATTCTTATCATAGACCTAGTAAAAAAAATATACTTTTAGTTATACATTAGTCTCTGAGATGTTAGTATAATGTATTCTGTGTGGCATCTTCAGATGTCAGGACATCGCTGTTGGGTGAGGCTTCATTAAAATGTATTCTTCCTCTAAGCCGCGTACATTCTAATAACTTCTTATTTATATAAGATTTCTCCCAGCCCACCGGCGGTCATCCTGTTCCAGGTACCATGTTCAGTATTGTAGGTGTCCTAATGTCGGAATTGCTAAAATCATATATCATAATTGTGAAAAATAAGATGAGCCTCCTCCCTTCTTATTGTCAGGTGCCAGGTTTACTACAGCACGTTGGCATAACTCATTGTAGAAACTGTAGCAAACAAGAAAGTGCCCGAGGCCGGAGCATAACATGGATGCGCTACAACATGCACACCTCTTATATTTCTAATATAAATCCACCTGTAGACTGGCAGCCTGACAAGCTGTCACTAGTGCATCCCCCAGTCTAACAACCCTAGGTGACATTTCTAAAATATTGTGTTAGGTTACCACGTTGCAAGGTGTATATTGTGCAAGATCAGATACTTGGAAACTGTCTGCTGTGAACATGGATATTTTACATTCGTGGAAAACTATTGCAAGATTGAGATTATTGGGGGGGGGTCTGTGAACAGTTTTACCACTTATGGTCATGTCCAATAACATAATGTTTCAGGGGAAAACCCATTGAGTACAGCAAAAAGAAAGAAACTCAATCATATTCTGGCTATAGAAGGAGCCACCAGTATCAAATTATTCTCTGCATGGGTGTGATCCAACTTCCAACCGAAAGATAGAAGTAAAAAAGCAGACGCCCTCGGGGGCATTTTTTTTTTTTCCTTAAAGAGATTGTCCAGTACTTTTATACTATACATCAGTGGGATTTGACACCTACCACCCCATCAATCAGCTGTTCCCGATGCTGGTTGTGGCTCAGCTTTGGAGATGCACAGTTCTGTCAGCTGTATAGTGGCCACAGCAGATACTGCACATCCACTCACAAGTATCCAGCTTGGTCCACTATACATTAGACAGAGCTGTGCTCTTACGTTCCACAACCGATCACATCTGGCTCCTACTAGTACCGGGAACAGCTTTTCGTTAGTGGTGTCGGGTGTCACATTTGCACCAACCTGATATTGGTGATCTATTCTGTCTGGGTTCTCATAACCATATTTTCTCCACCCAAGAAAAATGGTCCAATTCTGCTCATCAGGCTCTGATCAAAGTTTGATCAGAATGGGATCTTGTTTTCTTAGAGGCGGAGAAGAAAAAATAGTTTATTTTCTCCATTCTGTCAGTCCATGAAAATTGGTCCATGCTCGGATGTCATCTGAGTGTGGTCTAATTTTTTAAATGGACCCATAGACTTGAATGGCTGAGTGCCATCTTGTTCTTGAAGGCAAATCATGCATGCTGCGATCTATTTCTTTAGACCACTCGGTCCAAGGGAAAAGTCAGACATGTGCACTGCCTCATGGAATAACAGTGGTCCAAGTTCGGCTTGATTTTTTTTTATGGATAGCACTCAGACTAAGGATAGGCCATTAATATGAAGGTGCTGGAAAACCCTTTTAATTATATTTTTTTTTTTTGCACTAAAAGAATTTTAGCAATAGGGTTCTGTAAAGTTATTAGACCTATTGACTTCTACAGCTACCAGATATTACTGTACATAACTGGCTGCAGAATGAATCTGTGAATCACTCAATGAGCACATCTGAGTCTGTAACCATTATCAATGTTCCTCTAAATCATATTCTAAGAAGATTTATGCTCACATTGGAGTTAAACATTCACCTGGTTATAAATCAACTTAGAAGATTTTCAGGTGAGAACAAATAACAGTTACAGACACTGTTCCATCTATGGAGAGCAAGAGGGGCGGACATACTGTGCCGCCCCCACGTCAGCCGCCGGGCTGCTCAGATCCGGATCCGTGGTGGCTCGAGGGATCTCCGGACCCGGGGTCGGGGTCGCGCGGCCACTCGGAATAAAGGGGGATTATTTACAGGGGATTGTAAGGACAGTTCATGACGCCACCCGTGGTGCGTGGTAAGATGGAGTACCACTGCTGCAATGGGCAGTACCCGGTGGCGATGGTGCAGGCAGCCAGTTGTTTAACCCCTCCAAGGGTAGAGGGAATGCCTCGGGACTCGATGAGGATGACGGGGAGGTGCCGTTGGGACGGTAAGGGGGTCGTTTGTGTACTCACTCAGTCCAATAACACTGACACCGACAACTGTGGTAAACCAAAGTTCAGGACACCACTGCCGCTTGGAGCGTGCACGCCTGGATCCCATACCCATTGGTGTTGCCTGTTAGTCCGTATTGTCGTGCCCTGGCCCCTGCCTGGTGATGGCACAAGGCCGCTGGCCATCCTCCTCGACAGTCTGTGACCCTTGTCACGATCCCCTGCGACCGGGGTCAGGCTCCTACCAGGCCCAGACCAACGTCTGCCACCTAGTAGTCTCAAGGAGCCCAGCTCCTCACTTCCTCTCCTTCACTTCACCACTCCGTGACCTCTCCTCTTGAGAGTCACTAACCGACTGACTGTCTCCTGACACTCCTGACCCTCCCTTAACCAACCCCCCAAGTGGGCGACCCTATTCCACTCAGCCCGTCCACTGGTGTGTCTGGTGGGTGTGGTGCAGAGTGTTCCTAGGATTTTGATTAGCTGTTCTTAGCAACACCAATGGTTAGGGAACCTTAACCAAGGAGGAGGTGGATATTGCAAAGAAGGGCAGATAGCACAATACCATTGGTAAACTTGTGCAGGGGACTAAGAGGAAAGGCGGCCCATTCCACCTCCAAAGGAAGTGTCATTGTGCATTGTGATGAACTATTGGACTGAGAAGGGCTCATGTATTATTCTCACGCAGGGGCCCCTTCTGTCTGTGTAAAGTGGTGGAGAGGGGCAGACGTGGGCGAGGGTTGTGGTCCTCAACCCACCCCGGCACAGTACAGATACGGGGGGTAGAGTGATGTATGGGGTAATGATGTAGGTTGTACCTGTCCGCTGCTGCTGCTCAGAGTCTTCAGCCGGCTTCTCTTGATCCCGTTCAATACAATCGGCCTCACACGCCACAGAGTCAGTAACTATTCCACCACCAGTTAAAACTCTCTTAACCTTACTAAATAATTGATTTGCAGACAGTTTCCACTTCTCCAAGCTAGACTTTGCATCATTGAAAGTTACATATATTCTTTTCTGTACCGGGCTCAGCTCTATAGTTACGGCAACGAAGGGGCGGCTTACCCTCTCCTCTCTGACCCAGTCAATAAACATGATGGCTGGTCTGACGGCTCGACTTTCGATCAGCAGTTGGACCACTGATGATGCTCCCCTGTTGTGCTAGTGTTCCCACAGGTACTAGTAGCTATCGGCCTAAGAAAGGGACGCCCTCTTACTTCACTCTGGAGTTACACCTTGCTGCAGATGAACTCTCCTTCTGCTTTATCTTCCTCTTCTCTCTATCTACTCCTTTGCCTTCTGTCTGTCACCTCCACACAACCCACTCCACTCTACTTCATCCAGCCTGGCAGATCCTTTCTCTTGTTCTATTCACTGTCTAATCCTTTCCCTATCTACCCAAAACCAGGAAATGTCACCCCTATATCCATTCACTGTGGGCCGGGCCTATTCAACTAACCCTATCAGTACTGTCACTATACCTTCTATTTGAGCCTCCCTTCCCTGCTAAAGGAGCCCATTGACATCTAGTGATAGCTGGCCGTACTGTGACATAACCCACATGTTATAGCATTTTGACCTTTTACATTATCCAACATTACACCTAAAAAATACACACGCCAATAACATTTCTCTTAACCACATATCTAAAGGGAATATCTTCAGAGGCGGCACTGCACTGGACACCCTATTACATCCGTGTCTGCCAATGCTGAGCAATATAAAAAATAAAGAATTAAAGGGCTTGTCCACTACTAGGGCAACCCCTTCTCATTCCACATGTTTCCCACAATTAAAATAAAAAAGCTTATATTCGTCTCCCATGACAGTATGGTTCCAGCAGTGTTGGGGCTTGTGCTCCCCGGAGCTCACGTGAGGTTTTGACGTCATGCGAACTCTGCAAACAATCACCACTGGCTTCTTTCAGATCGAATTTTGCTCCTGATCGGGAACTCCAACTTTTTGAGGAGCTTTACATTTTTGAGGAGGATTTGTAGAGCTTTCGAACAGTTTCTGGACCAAAAACTCAGCAAAAAAATCAGTGTAAACATATCCTCTGTAAATGTACAGATTCCACAGCTGGACAGGTCACATAATGCTAAAGCCAGCCCATGTCTGATAAAAAATTGTGTTTTCCAGTTTCAGCAAAGTGGATTTCTGAAATCTCATGCTGCTGATGCTTAATTTTTCCTTGCAGATTGGAACCTTCAAAGCATTTTTTCATATCTGCAACATGGCAATTATTTTAGTATTTTTCACTTATTCAAATGAACGAGGGAAAAAACACAAATAAAAACACATACAAAATGCACTTGGAAATACGTCAAAAACTTGTATTTTAAGCAGTATTTTTTCTGCCAAGACTCAGGTTTTTACTGCTGAAAAATCTGCTTCAAATACTCAACATTAGCACATAGGCCCTGATTCACCAATACATGTGCACCTGTTTTTTTTGTCTAGTTTTTGTAGTTTTGCACCTTTCTTTTTCCTTTGCACTGAAATTGGGACTTTTGGGCACCAAAAGTCTCAAAAGCGGTTCAAAACCGAAAAAAAGACCATTTTTTGTTTTGACAAAATAGAAAAATGATTTGTAAATATTGAATCGGGACCATAGCCTCCTTTAGTATTTTTGGCATTGATCAGTCCATAACATTGGAGTGAAGAGCCCTGTGGAAGCTATAATAGCAGCTCTGCTGGTTGTCACCGTTGTGTACTAGTAGCAGACTGATAGAACTAATGCGGGCGTCACACGAGGCGTTCTATCGTGCAATAGGTCGTCGGGGTCACGGTTTTCGTGACGCACATCCGGCTTCGTTGGCGACGTCGTCCCGTGTGACACCTACGAGCGATCACAAATCGGTGACAAATCGTGTATCGTGTACTCGTCGTTTATTTTTTAAAAATCATTTATTTTACTTTGCGCGGGTTGTTCATCGTACCCGGGGTAGCACACATCGCACTGTGTGAGACCCCGGGAATAATGAACACAGCTTACCTGCGTCCCGCGGCTCCCGCCGGCTATGCGGAAGGACGGAGGTGGGCGGGATGTTTACATCCTGCTCATCTCCGCCCCTCCGCTTCTATTGGCCGGCCGCTGTGTGACGTCGCTGTGACGCCGAACATCCCACCCCTTCAGGAAGTGGATGTTCGCCACCCACAGCGACGTCGCTCAGCACGTAAGTACGTGTGACAGGGGTTAAACGACTTTGTGCAACACGGGCAGCGATTTGCACGTGACGCACAAACGACGGGGGTGGGTACGATTGCACATGCGATCGCATGATAGATCGCATCGTGTGACGCCCTTATAAGACATTCCTAAACAGTATTTAACTCATTTAATTCCAATGAACTTTGGGCCCAATTCAATATTGCATTTGTGCTGCCCCTGTGCCAGCAGCCGGCGCTGTTCGGGTCCGAGCCTTCAGGGGAGGTGGCTCTAGGGTCTCCGGACCCGGGGGTCTTGCGGACACGCAGAATAAATGGGGGGTCGTATATGTACGGACTGGGCCGTATTGAGTTTGTGACACCACCCACGGTGTGTGGTGAGGTAGGACACCACCGCTGCTGTGACGGGGCACCCGGTGGAGATGTTGTGCAGTGAGTTGCTAATCCCTCCGTGGGCAGGGATGGTGGCCCCGGGACCCGGTTGATGCGTGCAGGGGGAATGACGACCGCAGGGGGTGCTGGTGTACTCACAGTTAGAAACACACACAAGTCTCTGGTAAATCAAGGTGGTGGTGGCCGGTGCCGCGGCCGGTTGCGTTCTGGTCCCCCACCCGGCTGGTGGTCTCTATCCTTTTCCTGCACTGCTTTAAGTATAAATGACTTTCTAGTGTGAAACGTAGGAGTCCGCTCCCGGCTGGATGTGGCCTAAGAAGCTGGGCCCTCAGACGCTGGCCCGTGGGATCTATGGGCCTCGGCGGTGACCTCTTATCCCTAATCGATGGGCTGTTGTCTTCTATGAGGGACTTTGGGTGAGACAGAACCTCTAGTCCTGGCCTCATTCGGTTAATTAACCAGTTCCAGTCAATTCTGGCTTCAGGGTCCGAGTACCCCCCTTTGTGCTACGGTTTCCGGGTCAGTTCCCCGTGTCGGTATCGGCGGGCTACAATCCTGTCCCGGTCCACCTTGGTTCCACCGAGCCGTCTTCCCGTCTCCTGTCTACGGAGACCACCATCTGCCTCCTAGCCAGTGGCACCAGGGCTCCTACCCTGGTACCTGTCAGTTTACTTCAGGCCTGACACAAAGGCCTGACCTCCACTCTCCTTGAACTCTACAACTGAACTCTAAGACAGATCTCACTGCTTTCCCGCCCCCGGCTGTCTAAACCCCTGCGTGGGCGTGCACCAACTGCCTGGCCATGCCCACTGGTGTGTCTATATGTCCCTAGGGGGGTGACTAGGGTATAATGGTTGGCTGTGTGTTTCCTAATGAGGGAACGGTGTTGTGCGGGGGCCTATTTGGGACTACCTGGTTTTGCCAGGGCGTCACACATTAGCTCCTTTTTTTAATCTTGTTTTTGGTGTTTTTCGCCTATTTCTCTTTTGCACATTATTCTTTTTTAATTTGCACCTTTTTAAAATATATTTTATATGTATTAAGACTCATTTAGACATCTGTGCACATAGGTCCGGTCTCTGTCTTCAATGCGCGGACTGGCTGAGGCTCACCCGACCTGGTTGGGACACTCGCTGCCAGTCCGCGCATTGTAGACTGAGATTGGACAGATGTGGACAGATGTGGACAGATGTGGACAGATGTCTGAATAAGTACTCAACCTGTTGTTTTTTGTGTTCGTCATTTTAGGAAGGGTTTGGTTTTCAGATGTTTTCAGCTTATTCATCAATTGCGATTTTTTTGAAAAACAGTTGCAAATTTTTTGCGCAAATGTACTCTGGTCCACCTCTGGAGAGATTTCATGTATGTTCAAAGGTTTTGCACAAATTTTGTGATACTTGATATGGCAAAACTAATAGGGGTTATTCAGGACTTTGCCTATTTTCTGCTATATAGGGCTAAGAACTTCCAGGCAAGGAGTTGCACACTAAAAAAAAAAATCTATAAAGTGTCCACCTATAGAGAAAGTCTCTTAGTGGTAAAGGTTAAATTAAGAATCTGAACCAAAACAACAATATGTTACTCAGATATATAATCTGTGTAAACATATTAATGAACCACTTAAGACAAAAATATTTATCAAAAAACGATTTTATTCAAATAAGAAAAAATATTACGGTAATCAGCAAAAAATACAAACAAGGAGAGTAAACTACAATAGTCGGGTGGACTGGTACGAAACCGGACCCTCTACACCGGACAAGACGCACTGATGCCCAACAATGCGCATATAAAGCAACCCCACAGTAAATATGAAGTAACTTACAATATATAGTCTATCAAAATGTATGGGGTTATAAAGGCAAAAGGTATTAATAAGGTAATGTATTTAAAATGTGAACGATCCCAGAAAAATAAGACTAAAGGCATGACTCCATATTAAGCAAGTAGCAATGATCAGTGAGCCTTTCAAAGAACTGAGTGACATGAATACAGTTAGGTCCAGAAATATTTGGACAGTGACACAATTTTCGCGAGTTGGGCTCTGCATGCCACCACATTGGATTTGAAATGAAACCTCTACAACAGAATTCAAGTGCAGATTGTAACGTTTAATTTGAAGGTTTGAACAAAAATATCTGATAGAAATTGTAGGAATTGTACACATTTCTTTACAAACACTCCACATTTTAGGAGGTCAAAAGTAATTGGACAAATAAACCAAACCCAAACAAAATATTTTTATTTTCAATATTTTGTTGCGAATCCTTTGGAGGCAATCACTGCCTTAAGTCTGGAACCAATGGACATCACCAAACGCTGGGTTTCCTCCTTCTTAAGGCTTTGCCAGGCCTTTACAGCCGCAGCCTTCAGGTCTTGCTTGTTTGTGGGTCTTTCCGTCTTAAGTCTGGATTTGAGCAAGTGAAATGCATGCTCAATTGGGTTAAGATCTGGTGATTGACTTGGCCATTGCAGAATGTTCCACTTTTTTGCACTCATGAACTCCTGGGTAGCTTTGGCTGTATGCTTGAGGTCATTGTCCATCTGTACTATGAAGCGCCGTCCGATCAACTTTGCGGCATTTGGCTGAATCTGGGCTGAAAGTATATCCCGGTACACTTCAGAATTCATCCGGCTACTCTTGTCTGCTGTTATGTCATCAATAAACACAAGTGACCCAGTGCCATTGAAAGCCATGCATGCCCATGCCATCACGTTGCCTCCACCATGTTTTACAGAGGATGTGGTGTGCCTTGGATCATGTGCTGTTCCCTTTCTACTCCAAACTTTTTTCTTCCCATCATTCTGGTACAGGTTGATCTTGGTCTCATCTGTCCATAGAATACTTTTCCAGAACTGAGCTGGCTTCATGAGGTGTTTTTCAGCAAATTTAACTCTGGCCTGTCTATTTTTGGAATTGATGAATGGTTTGCATCTAGATGTGAACCCTTTGTATTTACTTTCATGGAGTCTTCTCTTTACTGTTGACTTAGAGACAGATACACCTACTTCACTGAGAGTGTTCTGGACTTCAGTTGATGTTGGGAACGGGTTCTTCTTCACCAAAGAAAGTATGCGGCGATCATCCACCACTGTTGTCATCCGTGGACGCCCAGGCCTTTTTGAGTTCCCAAGCTCACCAGTCAATTCCTTTTTTCTCAGAATGTACCCGACTGTTGATTTTGCTACTCCAAGCATGTCTGCTATCTCTCTGATGGATTTTTTCTTTTTTTTCAGCCTCAGGATGTTCTGCTTCACCTCAATTGAGAGTTCCTTAGACCGCATGTTGTCTGGTCACAGCAACAGCTTCCAAATGCAAAACCACACACCTGTAATCAACCCCAGACCTTTTAACTACTTCATTGATTACAGGTTAACGAGGGAGACGCCTTCAGAGTTAATTGCAGCCCTAAGATTCCCTTGTCCAATTACTTTTGGTCCCTTGAAAAAGAGGAGGCTATGCATTACAGAGCTATGATTCCTAAACCCTTTCTCCGATTTGGATGTGAAAACTCTCATATTGCAGCTGGGAGTGTGCACTTTCAGCCCATATTATATATATAATTGTATTTCTGAACATGTTTTTGTAAACAGCTAAAATAACAAAACTTGTGTCACTGTCCAAATATTTCTGGACCTAACTGTATAACCAAAACTTAGCCAGAAGTAATACTATAGCCATAATAACCTATAACAGAAAGACAGCCAAACTGTACCTTGAGCCATAATTGTAGATAAAAAGATGAACACTGGGGGATCAGAAGATGGCCTCGAAGTGCGTTTCATCGCACTGGGCTTCGTCGGCAGTTGGAAACTACCTTTCTGTTCTGCATGATGCCAATCATTGCCAGTTCAGAGCAGTCAGAGACCGCTCCTACCCGTGATTCTTCAACATCTCACATCAACCCAGCAGCTTTTTTCTACTCTGCTCTCTTGACAGGGTGTCTTTGCTAATGTCATGCTGATTGACAGCCAGCTCCTTGCTGCCTGTCTGCGAGAAGCCAGCTGTCAACCAACTTGACTGCCCATAGACAAAGCATACCGGAAGAAGAAGAGCTGCTCTCTTGACGTCAGGAACGGTCCATAATCGTTCTAAACCAGGCAGCAGAGATCATCGCCTGGCAGTACAGGCAAGTAGTTACCAACTATCTGTCTGTAAAATCTTAGCACCATAGCAAAAAAAAAAAAAAGTCCTGGATAACCGCTTTAAAAAAGCACAAACGATGACTCAGGATTACTCGAATCAAGCAAGTCGGGTGCGCGGCTGGGCACAACTCGAGTACTAAAGTATATTGGAAGCCAATGGGGAACTCGAGCATTTTTCCAGGAAATCTCAAGTCCCCCATTGACTTCCATTATGGTAGTTCTCACTCATCATTAATCAGGATCTTTGTTTTGTGTCTCAGTATGAGAAAAAGTTTGGGGCTTCATTGCCTGATTGTTTTACAGAACACAGTATATGTGTTTTCTTAGCCCCACTTCCTATACTGGAGGGAAGTATATATAAAATTCAATTTGCTTAAATGTGTCCTAATCAAATGTATAAAACATTTCTCACTACATATGTTTGGCAAGACTACATACAAGATAATAAAATATTTTCTCTGATTTCTATTTTAAGGCTTGCATGTGCGATCAAGCCTGTGCATTGTCTCTTTCAATGAAGGATCGAAATAGGGCAATTCAATAAGGCATGTCTAGTGACTAATAACCTAAATGATTCATCATTACATGTTTCAGATTTGTTTGGTATGTTTCTATAAACTAGAGAATGAGATTATAGACGTGTTTTAGAGTATTTTGTACATCTAAGTGAGATTAGGATAATTCTCTTATATGTCACCATAGCCGTCGCTGCACCAAGGAACAGAAGATTAGTATTTCTTGTAGATCTTGTTTTTACCAAGAAATATGAGGTATTAGGTTAGGTGTCCAGACAAGGATAAATATCTCTATAATTTATAAGCCAGCATCTATTATGAATGACTTGCTTATCACTATAGATAAGAATGGAGGCAAAAATGTAGATGTAGGCACCATACCAAAAAAGAAAATATCAACCAAAGGTATTGGAAATTTGCCCCCTAAAAGAACAGTATAGGTGGCAGAATATTGGATCTTCACAGTTTTATACATCAGCTAGCTGTATTACCCGGCGTTGCCCGGTATAGTAACTGTCTCTCTGTCTAACCTACTTTCTCACTCTCCCTTTCTGTCTCTCTCCCTCTCTGTCTGTCTGTCTGTCTCTCTGTCTCTGTCTGTCTCTCTGTCTCTGTCTGTATGTCGTTCTGTCTGTATGTCGTTCTGTCTGTATGTCTCTCTCTCTCCACCGATATCATATTACCTGACATGGTGGCTGAAATCTCTATGTTAACCCCCACAGCTGTCTTCAGATTACATACAGTAAAAAAAACTGCTGACAGATTCCTTTTAATTTAAAAAGGTAAAGGCAAATTGCAATATGCAATTTAAAGAGAATCTGTTAGCGGGTTTTGTAATTTAATCTAAGAGCAGCAAGATATAGGGGCAGACAGCCTGATGTAAAGGATGTGTAACTTATTAGGATGTGTGCTGTAGTTTCAGTACAATCAGTATTTTATGAGTAGGAGATTATCACTCCAGGACTAGGTGTTATGTGCAGGCCAGTTTAGCTAATCTGTATAACCCATCCCACACCACTGATTTGCAGCTTGTGGATAATGATTTGCTAATCAGTCTTGTGGGCGGGGTTATACAGAGCTCAGCATTCATAGCACTTGTAAATTTACAGCAGAGAAAATAGGGATTTTATCTGAAAACCTTAATTCTGAAAAGCTACCTAAGATGACAGGTACTCTTGAAAAACTATTTTCCTTGTCTGATCTACTTCTATATATTAATGTCCTTATGGAATTCAGCCTCAGTAATATTACTGGTGTCACTTTATTGTAAATGCACAGTGGTATAATGAAATTGACTTTGAAATATCATAATAAAATCTAATAAACTCAGCTGCTATAAAGAATAAAAGTACCTGAGTGGAAAACCTCATTGAAATTCATTCCAGAGTTATTTAATTGGTCCCATATTCCCTCCCTTAATAAACCTACAGCCTATGTCTGCACTTTGAAGTTTGATTTCCTGACAGTAACTAATCATCGGTGATATAAAAAGATAATCTCCAGCCAGCATTTGCCTTCATCTCCCATGTCCACACCTTTCTATATACTTTTAGCTGGTCAGCAGTTTAAGCTTTCAAATGAATGGAAAAAGTAAATGGGTCTTCATGTCCTTGATAGTCTTCTAGAAATCTGGTGGAGAATATAGGGGGGATTATATTTTACCAATTTTTAACATTTACAGAGTGAATGGTTTGCCAAAATGAAATCAATGTAAAAAAGGAACAAATGCCCCGATTCCAGCACTAGGTCACTTACTGGGTTTCTTTTATATATATATATATATATATATATATATATATATATATATATATATATATATATATATATATATATATACGTGTGTGTGTGTATATACAATCATATGAAAAAGTTTGGGCACCCCTATTAATGTTAACCTTTTTTCTTTATAACAATTTGGGTTTTTGCAACAGCTATTTCAGTTTCATATATCTAATAACTGATGGACTGAGTAATATTTCTGGATTGAAATGAGGTGTATTGTACTAACAGAAAATGTGCAATCCGCATTTAAATAAAATTTTATCCTCCTTTTGCAAAAATAACAGCCTCTAGTCGCTTCCTGTAGCTTTTAATGAGTTCCTGGATCCTGGATGAAGGTATATTTGACCATTCCTGTTTACAAAACAATTCCAGTTCAGTTAAGTTTGATGATTGCCGAGCATGGACAGCACGCTTCAAATCATCCCACAGATTTTCAATGATATTCAGGTCTGGGGACTGGGATGGCCATTCCAGAACATTGTAATTGTTCCTCTGCATGAATGCCTGAGTAGATTTGGAGCGGTGTTTTGGATCATTGTCTTGCTGAAATATCTATCCCCTGCATAACTTCAACTTCGTCACTGATTCTTGCACATTATTGTCAAGAATCTGCGGATACTGAGTTGAATCCATGCGACCCTCAACTTTAACAAGATTCCCGGTGCCCGCATTGGCCACACAGCCCCAAAGCATGATGAACCTCCACCAAATTTTACTGTGGGTAGCAAGTGCTTTTCTTGGAATGCCGTGTTTTTTTGCCTCCATGCATAATGCCTTTTTGTATGACCAAACAACTCAATCTTTGTTTCATCAGTCCACAGGACCTTCTTCCAAAATGTAACTGGCTTGTCCAAATGTGCTTTTGCATACCTCAGGTGACTCTGTTTGTGGCGTGCTTGCAGAAACGGCTTCTTTCGCATCACTCTCCCATACAGCTTCTCCTTGTGCAACGTGCGCTGTATTGTTGACCGATGCACATTGACACCATCTGCAGGAAGATGATGATGCAGGTCTTTGGAGGTGGTCTGTGGATTGTCCTTGATTGTTCTCACCATTCTTCTCTGCCTTTCTGATATTTTTCTTGGCCTGCCACTTCTGGGCTTAACAAGAACTGTACCTGTGTTCTTCCATTTCCTTACTATGTTCCTCACAGTGGAAACTTACAGTTTAAATCTCTGAGATAATTTTTTGTATCCTTCCCCTGAACAACTATGTTGAATAATCTTTGTTTTCAGATCATTTGAGAGTTGTTTTGAGGAGCCCATGATGCCACTCTTCATAGGAGATTCAAATAGGAGAACAACTTGCAAGTGGCCACCTTAAATACCTTTTCTCATGATTGGATACACCTGCCTAGGAAGTTCAAAGCTCAATGAGGTTACAAAACCAATTTAGGGCTTCAGTAAGTCAGTAAAAAGTAGTTAGGAGTGTTCAAATCAAGAAATTGATAAGGGTGCCCATACTTTTGCACCAGTCAAATTTTGTTTAAATGCGGATTGCACATTTTCTGTTAGTACAATAAACCTCATTTCAATCCAGAAATATTACTCAGTCCATCAGTTATTAGATATATGAAACTGAAATAGCTGTTGCAAAAACCCAAATTGTTATAAAGAAAAAAGGTTAACATTAATAGGGGTGCCCAAACTTTTTCATATGACTGTGTGTGAATATATATATATATATATATATATATAGATATATATATATACATATATATATATATATATATATATATATATATATACTACATATATATTTTATATATATATATATATATATATATATATATATATATATATACACACAGTATATGGACGTAAAAGGCAGGCAACATACTGTAGAAATATCAATAAAGTGAATAAACTCTATAGTTACTACATTACCAGAATAATACAGGCTCTGTACTGTAAATTGTTACAAATACTTGCGCTAACCAGTCATTGTTTTCCTTTAGTTTTCCACAGGAGGAAGCTATCCTGTGACATACATTTCTACATCACATCATTACCCTTACCAAAGAATTGCACCACAGGCTGGCATGGAATCTCCACAACCCCTGTACCCAAAACCCATCTATTCCTACAGGTAGAAAATGGTTATTATAAATGCAATGGGTATGATACATTTTATATATATATATATATATATATATATATATATATACACACTGTATATATATATATATATATATATATATATATATATATATATATTATATTGAGGGAAGTATGTGTTTCATATACTGCCAATTTTGCAAGTTTTCCCACCTACAAAGAATAGAGAGCTCTATAGTTTTCATTGTAGGTACACTTCAACTGTGACTGACAAAATTTCCGGAAAATCACAATGTATGGTTCTTAAATAATTCATTTGCATTTTATTGCTGGAAATAAGTATTTGGTCACCTACCAACCAGCAAGAATTCTGGCTCTCACAGACCTGATATTTTTTCTTTAAGAAGCTCCTACTCTGCACTCATCATTACCTGTATTAATTGCACCTGTTTGAACTCATTACCTGTATAAAAGGCATCTGTCCAAACACTCAATCAATCACACTCCAACCTCTCCACCATTTCCAGTACAAGAGCTGTTTAAGGACACTAGGGACAAAATTGTAGACCTGTACAAGCTGGGATGAGCTACAGGAAAGTAGGCAAGCAGCTTGGTGAGAAGGCAACAACGGTTGGCACAATTATTAGAGAATAGAAGAAACACAAGATCACTGTCAATCTTACTCGGTCTGGGGTTCCATGCAAGATCTTTCCTCGTGGGGTAAAAATGATTCTGTGAAGATTCAGGAATCAGTCCAGAACTACACCGTAGGACCTGGTCAATGACCTGAATAAAGCTGGGACCACAGTCTCAAAGAATACAGTTAGTAATACAGTATGCTGTCATGGATTAAAATCCTGCAGGGCACGCAAGGTCCCTCTGCTCATGCAAAAACATGTCCAGGCCCGTTTTAAGTTCACTAATGACCATCTGGATGACCCAGAGGAGGCAATGGAGAAGGTCATGTGGTCAGATGAGACCAAAGTAGAACTTTTTGGTATCAACTTCACTCGTTGTGTTTGGAGAAAGAAGATGAATGAGTATAACCTCAAGAACACCTTCCCAACCGTGAAGCACGGGGGTCGAAACATCATACTTGGGGGGTGCTTTTCTGCAAAGGTGACAGGACGACTGCACCATATTGAAGGGAGGATGGATGGGGTCTTGTATCATGAGATTTTGACCAACAACCTCCTTCCCTCAGTAAGAGAATTGAAGATGGGCCGTGGCTCAGTCTTCCATTATGACATTGACCCGAAACACACAGCCAGGGCAACTAAGAAGTGGCTTTGTAAGAAGCATTTCAAGATTCTGGAGTGGCCTAGCCAGTCTCCAGACCTGAACCCAATAGAAAATCTTTGGAGGGAGCTTAAACTCAATGTTGCCCAGTGACAGCCCAGAAACCTGAAAGACCTGGAGAAGATCTGTATGGAGAAGTGGGCCAAAATCCCTGCTGCAGTGTGTGCAAACTTGGTTATGAACTACAGGAATGTCTGAAATCTGTAACTGCAATCAAAGGTTTCTGTACCAAACATTAAGTTCTGTTTTTCTATTTTATCAAACACTTATTTTATGCAATAAAATGCAAATTAATTATTTAAAAATAATACAATAGGATTTTCTGGATTTTTTGTGGGGATTCTGTCTGTCACAGCTGAAGTGTACCTAAGAAAAAAATTACAGACTTCTCCATTCTATGTAGGTGGGAAAACATGGAAAATCAGTGTATCAAATACTTATTTTCCTCACTGTATATACCGTACTGTATATACATTTCTGTAACTCATTTCTGCATTGTTAGACTATATGTGCAATCAGCAATGAAGCAACTTTGTTAAATTATTGATTGAGAAACTTCTAATATTTAGGGTCTACATCCATTATGCAAACCACTATGTGTCCATGTTACGTGTGGTCTGATGCTGCAGTCATCTGCCCCGTCTACTAATCTCCGGAGAGTAGAACGGAGTAGATAGAAGGGAGCAAGGAATGAATGGCGGTTATACATAGGGTTTGTGTGTATTCTGAAAAAAAAATCCTGAAAAACAGAATTTAGATTCTATATCAAGACTATTTACAATGTTTATTAATTGTTTTATTTTTGCATTTTGCACTGGTTATTGAAAATAAACTGGAGCTCCTTGTAAGGAAGATTTTAGGGTGTGAAAAAGTTATTCATCTTTAGGTAAAAACTGAATGTTATGTTCTATCAATATTTTCATAACCAAATATTAAAATCTGATTACACAAATGAAAAAATCAGAAATAATTTTTTATATAAAAATTTTGATAAAAGAAACAAATATGTAACTTTTGCACCATGGCCCATGGTAAGATATAGATCTACTCTCCCCTCTCTTTCATATATACCGGTCACTTAAAAAGGACCGGTCTTTGGGTCAAAAGTGGTCAGTTTTTGTTTTTAGTTTAGTCCCGCAGCTCACATTAGTACTCATAGCTACATAATTACATAGTTATTTAGGTTGAGAAAAAGACCTAGGTCCATCTAGTTCAACCATCCTCCACCAATTATATATTATGTCACTAAATCATTTATAACCAAGAGTGTTATGTGTATTGAGGAAATCATCCAACCATTTTTTAAAAGCTGTTATAGTATCTGCCATTACTATCTCTTGTGGTAGGTCATTTCATAATCTGACTGCTCTAACTGAAAAGAACCCTTTCCTATTTAGCTGCCGGAATCGCCTTTCATTTTTTGTTTTGTTTTTTAAATTCCTCCATATGAACCCAGAGATAGGGGCCTTTTTATTTTGTGCTAATCTTTATGGTCGTTAGTAACACAGCACAATTCGTAGAGTAATAATGCAAAGCAGATTAAAGACACGCCCCAGAGGATCCTGGGAGCCACACTAACTGGAAATGACCCCCAAAAAATAAAAATTAACGTAAAGGCTCACATTTTGGGAGCTGAATGGTGGAATTAAAAAATAATAAAAAAAATTTGTATACTCGGGGATGCAATGGGAACAAACTAAGAGAATAAACTAGCTACTTTTGGTCTGGTGACAGATCTTTAAGGTGTTGTTCACTACTGAATAGCCCCTACTTAAATGCTAAAGTGCCCCATTTACTTATTTAAAAGAAAAAGCACACATACCTCTCAGACAGTGAAGTCTTCTAGTGGTCATGCTTGTTATGTCAGTTGAATGCTGCAGTGTATTGGCATCCATTGATGCCGTTGATGGATGGCAGCTTTCAAATTTTCGTCAGACTGAACAATTCTGTCTAACGGAAGATTGAAGGCTGCAGCCGATCCTCGGCCCCTGATCGGCTGCAGAGTTCACCTGAATTAATAATATTAATTAATATAGACAAAGCGTTGACATCACTGGATCTGCACCAGTCTGGGAGGTGAGCTTATGTGTTTCTTACATTATCTGAATGTAAATAGAAATAAGAGGTCAGGATAGCTGACAGGCCCTCCTTAAAGGGGTTCTTCATTAGTCAACACCTTCTTAAATCCTAACGTGCCCCAGATGAAATAAGGAAATTATTGTTTTTCATGTCTTTTTGTGTGAAATACAAGTATTTGCCAAAAAGGCATGTCAGGAGAAATGACAGATCTTTACCGGAGAAGTGTTCTGTACAATACTCCTTAATGACAGATTCATTTGTGTTCTTTCCAAAGCATCCTGATATTTATGGCTCTCAAGAATAGTAAAACCGGCAGCCTTCCTGTAAGCGAGATCTACAATTTCATGACTGAGCACTTTCCTTATTTTAAGGTAAGATCATCCTATCTAGTAAATCTTGTCCAAATCGGAACTGTAATGTGTTGACTAGAGTAAAGTTTGGTTTGGATGAGAACCCCATAGATAACCCTCAGTCATCCGGACCAGCCTGACAACCAATATGACACATATACATACATTAGGAAACCATGCCTGTGTACAGAAGACTTTTATGACAATCATCAAACACTTCTGACAGCTTCCAACGCTGCCTCTTCATCTTTCTGTTTATTAACCATTACCAGTCAGGAATGTGTAATAATTACATTTTCTGCCCCAAGCAGAAAGGGAATTAATAAGCCAAAACAAGTAAGAAATGAATTGACTGACACATTTGCCTTTCTGTACACTGTGCCAAGGAATCCAATGTAATTTCTGCACTAGGGCTTTTGGCAAACCATAAAGAATGACAGACGGGCTGATCTATAGTTGATGTAGTAATGCAAATCTCAGTATACACAGATTGACAGGGGACATTACTAATTCTGGTTAGCCACTGTCTATTTATATCTGTTTTTGATCAAATTTGGTGACCTTGCATGGCTTTGACTGGCCAAGACTAGACGTTAGCCGAGTCATTGAGGGAGACCACCAGTTCTTTAAAAACGTGATTTTACTGCACAACCACTTAATGGCAACTATACAGAGTGTCCACTCATATCCTGTCCACCGCCATTAACTTGAGAACGGCGGCAGCTATAGGCATAGAAGTGGTGTCTAGGTATAGTAAAGTAGCCATGCGCTACGCAATGAAACCACCTATAGCACCACCTGGTGGAAAACAACGGAGTTAGCATTTTTATCTCGAAAACGGAACGAGATAGAGGAAAAAAGTGAATGACAAAGTTGTAGGGCATCATCAATTCAATACGAATCAACACCTTGCATACAGAAATGCTATGATTAGAACGTGTAAAACTCACAAGGCTGCGGATGTGAAGCGATACCTCATGGAGACCTTCCTACAAGTCATTGTGTATAGTGGCTGCGTGGAGTGGCCTCCACGCTCACCTGACCTGACCCCATTGGACTTCTTTCTGTGAGGTCACATCAAACAGCAGGTGTATGCGACCCCTCCACCAACATTGCAGGACCTACAACGATGTATCACAGATGCTTGTGCAAACGTGTCACCTACCATATTGCACAACGTGCAGCAGGATACAGTATGCTGTCCAGAGTCCAGATGTGCATTGCAGCTGACGGTAGCCATTTTGAGCATCAAAGTTAAATGAGCGCCATATGCGTGACCAGCATTCAATGTTTTGGGGGGGGTCATGGGTTTCATATCATAGCATTTCTGTATGCAAGGTGTCGATTCGTATTGAATTGGTGATGCCCTACAACTCTGTAATTCACTTTTTTTCTCTATCTTGTTCTGTTTTCGAGATAAAAATGCTAACTCCGTTGTTTTCCACCAGGTGGAGCTATAGGTGGTTTCATTGCGTAGCACATGGCTACTTTACTATACCTAGACACCACTTCTATGCCTATAGCTGCCGCCGTTCTCAAGTTAATGGCGGTGGACAGGATATGGGTGAACACACTGTATACACAAGATAGAGGGCATATTACTTCTCATACGTTTCTCCAGGGATACCAAGCATCTCTATACACGGTCTCTTTACTTCTTTGGCTTCATTTGTTTTTGCCTTCAATAGCTTAACCTGTTTCACCACTACCCAGCTCAGCACCACAGTACAGTAAGTCATTTTCTCCACCCGTGGTTCCGCGTCTTATTTTCCTCTTTTCCTTTTGCCAATATGGCGGTATTCAGCTACAAACTTCCTGATGTTTAGGAAACTCCCACCACAGCTACTCGCTTTGTCTCAAGTTTTGTTCGGTCCTGACCTGTTACCTTTAAAAGTTGAAAACTCCAGAGCCACACTGTTAGGCATCCTGTTTTTGGACCCATCTCCACTTAGTCATTCGGTCAGTCCCGTCTTCACCAGATCACTGTGTTTGCCGTTTAACTCTCTCTCTAGGATCTCTCTATCCTTTGTCCTGGTTTCCTCTCATTTTAGGGACATCCTCATCATACGGCGCTGCTACTAGCCAGACCCTAGGCCTATTCCTGTCTCAGGCTGAGCCCTATCTGATGTTCTGACAGGAACCTGTCACTGTTCCTTTGCCCTAGACTACTGCTTTGGGCTAGTCCCAAACATTAACTGTTTCTTGCCCTACTGTTGGCACAACACAATATATCATTAATGCATGTCCCAATTCACATTACATATTTCACATTACCAATACATCACATGATACATTACATCAATAACTTTGATGTCTTCAAGGGTCAACGTGGGCAATATGCCTATCTCCTTATACATTTCTCGTGACAACCAACTTAAGGTAGAAGGAAACAGGAAATGTTAATTAGTTTTAAAACTTCCTAAAACTAATTAAAGGAATTGTCCACTTTGCCACGTTAGAAGTGACACACACACAGTTGACATTGAAATTAATGTAATGTAATGCCCAGGTGTTCTACAGAAAGAAAGAGACTAGACTTTCTTTCTAACCACCTTTTGCTCTGCATATTATGTAAGGCTCCTGAAAGAGGGTGCCCCTTTAATTACCATTCCCCACTTTGCAACTTGATAATGTGTTTACTAAGCCAAGCATGAAATGATGGGGATTGTAGTGTAAGGACCCAGAAAATCATGAATCACCAGCCTGATGTTCTGGAATTAATGTTAAAATGTGAGCAGTGCACCATTCCTCCCTTCCCTACAAAGCATTACACTATAGAAGGGGTGGTCGTTACATTTTACGGCTGCAATTAATCACTGAAAATCCAAGCCCTTCCCAGTATTTACAATCCATTACTGGGAATGAAAATTCCATGCAATTATATGGGGTGGCAACCACTTGATAGAAGGCTGAATATGTCTGTTATTATGAGCAGAGACACAGACACAACTATAAAAGTGATGTATGGCATATGACATTTGTCTGAGTGACACAACTCAATTTATGGGCTGGGTGAGGAGAAAGTGGATCCTGTCTGGCTCTATTTATATTATCTGGGGTATTATAGTTTTATTCTGAAAAGTCTCACTTGATTAAACTGTCTTCCTACAAGAAATTAGCAGTTAAGCTGTTTTCTATGCTTACGTCATGGGTAATTTACAATCCTTTAAGATGACGATGTAAATATTTTTAACACAGTCCTAAGGTCGTAATTTCCTATGGAATTTTTTTTTGCAAACAAACATTTTCAAGGGATTATCCAATTAAAATACAAATTGTAAGATGTACATCACAAACTATGCATTTTTAAGGTCTTGAAACCTAAATACTACTAATACTAATACTACTAATACTAGTTTTAGAAAATTTATGTTAGGTTCAGGAGGTGTACCGCCCCCGTGTCAGCGGCTGAGCCGCTCGGATCCGGAACCGCGGTGGCTCGAGGGGTCTCCGGATCCGGGGAGGGGGTTGCGCGGACACTCAAATTTTAAAAGGGGGGATATGTACAGGGAGATTGGAAGTTTGTGACGCCACCCACGGTGCGTGGTAGGATGGAGTACCACCGCTGCTGTTGGGAGCGCCCGGTGGCGGTGATATGGCAGCAAGGTGTTTAACCCCTCCGTGGGTAGGGGTTTTTTTGCCCCGGGGCCCGGTGATGGTAGTGAAGGGGTGCCGTTGGGGAAGAAAGGGGTTTCTGCGTACTCAGTCCAAGACTACTGACACTGACAACTTGTAAACCAAAATTCTGAGTACCGCTGCAGCAAGGAGGGAGCACGCGTAGATCCGTGCCCCTTGGTGTTGCTTGTTAGCCTGTGACCTTTTCCGTGGCACTTTCTTCACTATTTAGACCCTGTAGTGTTCAACAAGTCGGGTCCCGCTCACCCGTATGGCTAATGGAGTGAGCTTGCTCTCAGGGTTCACACTTGGGATTTTCTGGACTATGTACTGGGAAAGTCCTATCCCATCGTTGCGCTAGTACCCCGATTTTGGAGCGGGTGGAGGATGAATCTTGAAGACTTCACCCTCGCCGGGAAAATTACCGTGCTGCGTGAAGCTACTTCCCGGCCTAGGGTCCACGTACCCCATTGTGCCCTGGCCCCTGCCTGGAGATGGCTCAAGGCCGCCGGCTGCCCTCCTCGGCAGATCCGTGCCCCTTGACATGATCCCCTGCGACCGGGGTTTCAGCTCCTACCAGGCCCAGACCAACGTCTGCCACCTAGTACTAACGAGGAGTCCAGCTCCTGACCTTCTCTCACATCTCCTCTCCTCACACTTCTCTCCTCCTAACACTTCTGACTCTCCCCTACCAACCCCCCAAGTGGGTGTTCCTATTCCCTTCAGGCCCCCCAATGGTGTGTCTGGTGGGTGTGGTGCAAAGTGTTCCTAGGGCGTTGACTGGCTCTGCTCTTAGCAACACCGAAGGACAGGGATCCGTAACCAAGGAGGACTTGGATACTGTGCTGAATGGCAGATTGCACAATACCCTGTGACGACCTGATAAGCCAGGGCATCACATAGGCATCTGTAATGTTTGCCAGTGTTCAAGAAGCTGAGATATGAGGAGTTGTTTGATAGAGTCCTACTGCATCTGTGGCGCCCCAGGGCCATGGAATACTCGGTCCAAGGCCTTATATGTACGGGGATACTGTTTTACGGGTGTGCTATGGCCGTTTCCCGGTTCCGTGACCCTAGGGGTAGCTTTTAATGGGGGGATATATCCAGTGGAGATGAAAGAGTTTATGTCGTGACACCACTTGCGGGTTGCAGCTAAGTAGTTGGAGCCGCCGCTGCACAGTTTATGTCCACTAGGGCTGGTTGAGATGGCAGCTGGAATGTTGGGCCCTCCGCAAGTAGGGCCGAGCCCCAGGGTGTAGATGATGGGGTGCGGCATGGGAAGAACAGAGACCACACAATGGAAATGCAGTGTAACTCTGGTTTTACTCACAGTAGATGGTGACGCTGGACAGCTGGTTCAGACCTCTGGTCTCTGTAGTCCCAATGGTGTGGTACTCGGATGGCTTCTTTCCCCCGCACCTCTCTGTCGTTTTATGGAACCCTGTAGTTTGGAGCATCTGGGTGTCCCCTCCTGTTAGTCATCAGGCTCTGGTCTGTACAGCGTGCAGTATGAACCCTGTCGGGTCGGTGTTCTGTTCCGGTCCCTGGCTCTTTCGTTACTGCTTGTGCTCTCGGATTCTTGGGTCAGTTAGGTCCATGAAGGTCCCCTCACTGTGCAGGTATTTGTGAGGCAGCTTGAAGCGTTCACCTAACCTAGGGCCCTGTGCCCCGTCGGTGCCTTGGTTCCAGGGGCACCTCCTCGTACCCTCCCTGGCAACCACTCTCCTGTACCAGTCAGGCCACCGTTACAAGACCCCGTCTTGAGACATGTCCGTCTCCTCAACTTGTCACCACCAACTTTCCTACTCACTCACTACTCACTACTATCTCTCTCCTCCCCCCGGGTTGTTGGCTAGTGGACTGGACAGGACTCGGCTCCACTAGGTGGCCATCCATTGGGTCCCCAACTAGTCAGTCATCCCTGTCTGGGTGAGGTAAGTGAGGATGTTATGTGTTTTGATTGGTACCGGCACTGAACTTTCAGGTCCCTGGGGGTAGGCCCTGCCTCTGTGACAGGATGCAGTATCTAGTAGTGTCCTGAAGGGTTCAGGGGTGCTACACATCAGTCTGCAATTTTGATTCCCTTATTTGATCTTTTTCCAACCATAAAACATTGGTGCATGTACAGTCATGGCCAAAAGTGTTGGCATCCTTGAAATTGTTAAAAAAAATAATTAAGTATTTCTCCAAAAATATTATCGCAATTACACATGTTTTGTCATACATGTTTATTTCCTTTGTCTGTACTGGAACAAAACAAAAAAATACAGAGAAAAAAAGCAAGTTAGATATAATTTCACACAAAATTATAAAAATGGACATGAAAATATTATTGCTACTTTCTAAAATTGTGGGTGAACAACTATGTTTCAAGCATGTGATACTCATTCAATCTCACCTGAGGCAAGTAACAAGTGTGGGCAATATGAAAATAACACTTGAAACCAGATAGGAAGGGTGAAGTTGACTCAGTCTCTGCATTGCGTGTGTTACGGGGGGCTGTCTGATAATAAAACCCAAAGGAATATCAGACAGTCAGGGTCCACCGTGCAAAGACTCTGCTGCAGACTATGGCAGAGGATAAGGGGTATATAAGTGTGCCACTGTAAATAGTAATAGCACAAGTGCAGAGTGCAATACCTCTGTTAAACTCACAGAGGAATATAATTAGAAAATAAATCAACTCCTCCCTTACTTGGAGGGTGTGTGGTATGGTCTCTGTTAATGGTCACAGAGACAAAAGCAGTGAGTGTGAAATGGCACCTACCTAGGTCCGTTCCTCTAGCGGTGCCAGGAGACGGACAGCAGCGTAAGTCGCACAAAGCTCCTACCTGCGTTTGCTCCACTAGTGTGCGAGGACACGAACCACTAGATATGGCACCTGCCTAGGTCCGCTCCACTAGTGGTGCAAAAGAGATGGACAGCAGCATAAGCCGCACAAAGCTCCTACCTATGTTCGCTCCCCTAGTGTGCGAGGATACGAACAACTGCCAGCCGCAGTATAAGGAACATTACCCTAGCGGCAACGTCCACCTACGAGTAGAATCACAAGGCCCAGCCGGACCATGTGCCTCAGGCACCTGCCTATGTCCGCTCCACTAAGAGGTAAGGATATGGACCGCAGCCGAAGCTGTAAGGTATAAGAACGCTACCCTGCTGGTAGCGCTCACCTAACATAGACAGAGAGATGCATAGAGGGACGTGCACAGAGCGTCTACTCTCATGCATGAACCAAGAGGACTGAGCGCCGGGCGGCATGCATCAGGGTCTTATATAAACTCTGTGCCTCATCCAAGATGGAGGACACCAGAGCTAATCCGCTGCCAGAATGACAGCAATGACGTCACGCTGGCCTATCACCGAGCAAAGCGTCACAAGCACATGACCAGTGACCAATCGGCATAGAAGGTGTCAGAGACATGTGACCACGTGTCACAAGCACATGACCAGCGGCCAATCAGCTTAGAAGGTGTCAGAGACATGTGACCTCGTGTCAGCGATGATGTCACCCGCACATGTGCAATGGCTCCAAGATAGGACTTAGGCGGGCTTTGCACACTACGACATCGCAGGTGCGATGTCAGTGGGGTCAAATTGAAAATGACGTACTTCCGGCATCGCATGCGACATCGTAGTGTGTAAAGGCTCAATGATACGATTAACGTCGTAATCGTATCATCGGTGCAGCGTCGGCGTAATCCATGATTACGCTGACTCGACGGTCCGATGTTGTTCCTCGTTCCTGCGGCAGCACACATCGCTGTGTGTGAAGCCGCAGGAGCGAGGAACATCTCCTACCGGCATCACTGCGGCTTCCGTAGCATATGCGGAAGGAAGGAGGTGGGCGGGATGTTTACATCCTGCTCATCTCCGCCCCTCCGCTCCTATTGGCCGCCTGCCGTGTGACGTCGCAGTGACGCCATACGACCCGCCCCCTTAATAAGGAGGCGGGTCGCCGGCCAGAGCGACGGTCGCAGGACAGGTGAGTCCATGTGAAGCTGCCGTAGCAATAATTTTCGCTACGCCAGCTTTCACAAGATATTGTACCTGCGACAGGGGCGGGGACTATCGCATGCGACATCGCAGCATCGGCTTGCGATGTCGCAACGTGCAAAGCCCGCCTTAGTCTCCAGCGCTTGCACATGTGCAGTAGCAAGAAATCCAAACATAGTCTCCAGTGCTCGCACATGTGCAGTAGCAAGAAATCCCCCAGAAATGGATGGAAACAAAGCGCTGGAGAGTTTTGAAGTGGCCAGCTGAGAGTCCGGATCTAAATCCAACTGAACTCCTGTGTACAAATCTTAAAATTACTGTTGGGAGAAGGCGCCTTCCAATATGAGAGACCTGGAGCAGTTTACAAAAGAAGAGTGGTCCAATATTCCAGTTGAGAAGTGTAAGAAGCTTGTTGATGGTTATAGAAAGTGATTGATTGCAGGCATTTATTCCAAAGAGTTTGCAACCAAATATGAGGGTGGCAACAAGTTTGTTCAGACCATTTTGGAGGTTTTGTGTGAAATTCTATCAAATTTGCCTTTTTTTTCCTCTTTTTTTGTGTTGTTCCAGTACACAATGGAAATAAACATTTGACAAAATATGTATAATTGCAATACTTTTTTGGGCTAAATACTTCATTTTCTAGAACAATTTCAAGGTTGCCAACATTTTCAGCCATGACTATGCCCACCTTTAACCTGTCCTATCATAATATTGAGCCAATATGATTCCCCCTTAGCTATTTTACTTGAAGCATGCCATGGGTTGCTTGCCATGGTTTTGCATCTTTCATTTATTTTTGGTAGGTGTCTGGAGAAAAACTTGGAGCAAAACAGAAGACACAGCGCTTCCTGGGTGCAGTTGTTAAGTTAAAGACAGAGTGCTCCTAATTCAATGCACTCACCTGGACATGGTAAAAGCAGGCATATATTGCTGCAGGGACACTCTCCTAGCAAAGGCAACTACTCCAACTTGGTGAATAGGAGACTTCTAGTAGGCTCGGATCAGAAAACAAATGAAGAAAAAAAAGGATGGTGTGCGCCACTTGCAATGGAGCCCTTCTCTGTTCCACAATGGATTTGATGCAAAGGTAAATTAAACTTGGTTTTATTGGCATAAAAAAAAAATTAGTATTAGAACTGTATAACGCGTTATGGCGAATGCCTTTTTCAGGTACATGTGCATCATCATTACTAATGACGTACATGTACCTGAAGAAGGCATTCGCCAAAATGTGTTGTACAATTCTAATACTAATTTTTTTTTATGCCAATAAAACCAAATTAAATTTAGATTTGCATCAATTCCATTGTGGAACAGAGCAAGGCTTCATTGCAAGTGGCACACACCAACCTTTTTTTCTTCATTTATTTTTGGTAGTACATATCTTAAAGGGATTGTACTTCATCTAAAAAATTACAATGGAAGGGAATACAAAATAAGCAATACTCATGTCTTAATTCTCCCATCTGCCTTTGACTGTACAGTACTGCTCTGTATTGAAGGAGAAGATGCTACCATCACTCTGTGCACTTGGTAGACGTGCACTTTCCAACATGACAATGATTCAAAACACAAAAATAAGGTAGCTGCTGCAATTCTGAAGACAAAGAGGATGAAAGTGATTCAGTGGCCAAGTATGTCTCCTGATCTGAACCCAACTGAACATCTATGTAAAATTCTAAAGAGGCAAGTTGAGCATCACTCTCCATCCAGCATCCAGGCTTTAAAAGTTTGTTCTTGAAGAACAGAAAAAGATAGATGTTCCAATATGTTGCTGTTTTCATTCCATGCCTAGAAGACTTGGTAATGTCCTTAAAAATCCTGCTGGTCAGACATAATATTAGATGTAATAGATTTTTATGTGGGGTGTACTCATTTTGGCATCAACTAATATGACTAAACCAAAGATTTTGTAATGTAACTTATGTCATTATCCTACTTTCATGTTATGGGTTAAATATTTTCTAAGAAACTCCGTCTTGTCAAATTTTTGGAAGTTGTTCTTGTGTTCAATGCGATATTGATTAAACTAATTTATTCTGGGCATTTTGTATGTGTATATATATATATATATATATATATATATATATATATAGATATATATATATATATATCTATATATATATATATATATATATATATATATATATAGATATATAGATATATATATATTATCATTTTTTTCTTTCTGGGTGTAAAGAGTTGTAGTTGTATTTACACTTCTGAACTATTATATTTTTAGACTGCTCCAGATGGGTGGAAGAATTCAGTCCGCCACAACCTGTCTCTGAACAAGTGTTTTGAAAAAGTGGAGAATAAATCTGGAAGTTCATCCAGAAAAGGATGTCTGTGGGCTCTGAACCCGGCTAAAATTGATAAGATGCAAGAGGAGCTGCAAAAATGGAAACGGAAAGATCCTGTAACAGTGAGGAAAAGCATGGCAAAGCCAGGTAAGGAAACTGGATTGACGGGGGGAAAAACAACTTTTGTTTCCAGGAGTCTCCAAGACAATCTGGGAGAGTAGACAATCTCTAGGTGTACCCGGCATTTTTGTAAAATCTAGGTGGCACCTATTAGTCATCCTTCTCCTACACAGAGAACCAGATTACCGTAG
Source organism: Anomaloglossus baeobatrachus (assembly GCF_048569485.1). Taxonomy (NCBI): domain Eukaryota; kingdom Metazoa; phylum Chordata; class Amphibia; order Anura; family Aromobatidae; genus Anomaloglossus; species Anomaloglossus baeobatrachus. The sequence goes on along the minus strand of NC_134354.1, from coordinate 109,762,683 downwards.
AGCTAGAAAGGTTTGGCTGTTTAGGAGTCTGGGAAAAGGAAAAAGGAAAGTCTCTAAATAAACTGTATCACTTGCTGCCACACGTATCATAAACATCAGTGTTTGTAGTTTGGATGGGTACTTTTTAGTGGGTGTTTAGTGTCTCCATATCTATGTGGTAAATTGCATAGTGCACTTTTAGTATGTGAATGTTCAGCAACAGGTGTGTGCTTGTTTATGTCTAGATCTACAATCTACATATATTACTCATAAAATGCCCGTGGGCTCGATCTTAATGAATACTTATAGATATTTTGAGTTTCGGAGGGTAAAAAGATAAAAAAAGTTGACTAATAACCAGATGTGAAAGATTAGTTTATAATTATTGGTAGAATTAATAGGGCTGTGACAAAAAAACAGAGAGGACTGTGATTACATATACTGCTGCTCCCACATGATTTTTTTTTCCCATTCACCTGCTCTCCGTGGAGAAAAGATCGGCATGTGGGTCAGTGTACAATTTAACAAAAAACTGATGAGAGATGAAACTATAAAAAGAACTGCCCCTTCTCAGGACACAGCGCTCTGTAACAATAAAGGGCAATGTTTTATACATATTGCCGATTATAGTCTATGGGCATCTTCACCTATCCATTTTAGATTTGACTAAGACTTGGAAAGGCCCACCAGGAAATCCTCCGGTAGCCCCTGCTGCAGGGTTCACACTGACAAGAGATGAAAGGCTCCTTCCCCAGCACTTCTATTAACTGCTGAGCTAATCTGTATCCATAGCAGGGCACTCCCGCCTTCTCCTGCTGTGCTGGGTCTTTGTGTTGGAGTCATACTGACACCTATGCAAGAGAAGTGCCAATGACAGTAACACGTCTCCTGCACAAGTGTCAATCTGACTACAACACCTGGCGCCAGTACAGTAGGATCAAGGAGTGCACCACTATAGATACAGATTAGCAGAGCATTAAAAAAAAAAACGTACTAGATGACACCTCTCCTGCAGTGGAGCCAATCTGACCAGCACCATTGTCCCCCGTCCTCCTTCCCCAGCCCAATGACACTGCATGTGGGCTGGGAAGTGAGATTACCATAGCAGCCACATGCTATAAAGGGATTGTAAGGTGATCATAACTAGGTTATATAGGCTATATGTTGGGGAGGGAGGACTAGGCTATATGTGCTATATGTGGGAGGGGGGACTTGGCTATATACTCTAAATGTAGGGGGAAGGGGGGCAAGGTTATATATGCTATATATGGGGTAGGGAGTACTAGGCTATATAGGCTATATGTGTGGGAGGGGGGCCTAGGTTATACAGAAGAGAGAATTTCTTCTCAATGACACCAGCCAAATAAACACAATTGAATTGAAACTGAAAAGTACATTAGTAAATTTTATAACCTTTCATTTGTACTGTGATTTAAACCCTTATAATAGAAATATGTTCTGATTTATAAGATACATACACTTCTATCATCTATAGGAGACATTATTTTATTTCTATGCTCTTTCACTAAACTTGAACCACTGCATCTCAATCTGTGCAGATTACTAATGATCTACAGTAAGTGCCAGACCAAATACTGGGATACTCGCCATTCATGGAATTGTACATGCTACCATGTAATGTTTTTCTTCAATTTCTTTTTCAGAGGATCTTGATAAGCTGATAGGAGAGAGAACAGAGAAGCTGAGGTCCTCACTCCTGGCCTGTAACTCCTCCAGTATCATGAACACATCACCGGTGATGCACATGTCCATCCATAGTGAACAGAACATTTCCCCTGCCATGTCTGCAGCCCTACAACCAATGCATGATGTCTCTGAATCTTTACATGCCAAGAAGCCACCACCGAGTTATACATCTCTCCCTCATGGATATCCGCAGATCTCGCAAGCAATGATACAACAGCCTCATCCAATACAACAGAATCATTTTTCTTCACCAGAGAACCAAAGTGAACTGACAACACAACCCATTAATCCCCAGGACTCTCCGATACCTGCCCACACCCCTCCTCTTCACAACATGAAGATGTTAACGGAGCACTCCTTAACCAGAACCATGCAGGACCAACTGATAGAGGGCGAGCTAAGCAATGACATTGATGCTCTTAATCCCTCTCTTACAGACTTTGAACTTCAAGGTATGTTGTAAAACATTATGGAAATATACTGGTAGCAGGGAGACAATATTTAAACTGATGGGTTCCTTGGCAAAAATATCTACTTTCTGTCCCCACACATACACCCCCAGTGATCAGCCGTAATCTATAGGGAATCTTGATAGAAAGTGCTCAACTTCCCTTCAGTGTCCCCTAGGTAGAATTAGGAATTACATAGCGCCCATTCAATTAATGGGTTGACTGTGTAATGTAAGACATGAAAGGTCCTCCTGAACTAAAGATGCTATTGTGGCGCCCTAGGACCTGGTCGCCACAACAGCATTGCCCTCCCAAAGGGTTAATGCTGAGCCTGGAGGTAATTGGGAGATCCATTGGCCAGCAGGTTTAACACCCAACACAGTTCTCCCTCCGGCCAGCAGGGGGAGCTCTGAACCTGGAATTCCAGGGAGCCTTCCTCTACCTGACCAGAGGGAGGAAGTGGAGTCAGTCTGAAGGGAGTAGTGGAAGTGAACAGACGCAGAGTGAGCTGTCCTGTGAATCTGGGGCCTGGAGCTGGAGCAGCTTGGCCCAGAGAAGCAGGAATAGCTGAGAGGCAGCAGAGAGACTCAGACATCGGAGTCTGTGGTTGCCAGGGTATAAAATCCGTCCCTGGTAGCCGAGTCCGAAGGGCAGGAGAGCTGCAAGCCCCTGGCCCAGAAACATCCAAGGTACAGCTGTAGCATCAGGGCCCGGTGTGGACTCCAGCGGAGAAGCACCAGAGAGAGGGTCTGCGCAGCCACCTACAGAAAGAAGGGACGTGCTATTGGTCCCAGCAGCGAAGAGGGCCATTGCTGGATTCAGAGAAGCAGGGTCCTATCATCACAAAGCAAAGTACAGGAGTAGGCCTCATACTCAGCTGGCCAGAAAGATCATCCCAAGTACTTCCAGGCCGACCGGATCCCCATCACCACCTGTAACGGTCTCCCAGGACTGGACTGTTCCCAGAGTAAAAGAGGAGAAGGTAAAGAGACTACTGTTTGTGCCTGTTTCTTTCATTGCTTGTCGGCCCTGCACCGTGTTAGCCACACAACACCATAGACTTTCACGGGCACCAACGGTATCCCGGGGCATCGCTCCACCTGTGGGGAGCAGTACCATCATAGCTGCCATAACATCACCCCGGAGTTCTCCCATAGCAGCGGCGGCTTAATAGCCGCATACCACAGGTGGCGTCACGAACATTAACTTTAACTCATCAGCCACATATTCAACTGACACCCACCAGGGCCACGGAGCCGGGCCCAGCCACCACTGACTACCACCGGACTAGTCCGGCCCGGCACCGGGTGTCCCATAGCCCTGGGGTGGGCGAGTCAATTTTGGCGTCACGAACAGGATTTCGTGCCCGGTCACACCGGGTACTGTGCGCCTGAAGAATTGCGCTTTAAAGACTGTATTACTGCGTGTTTCACTGTTTGAAAACTGCCGCCGCCATTAGCCTCACTGAGCGCAGGAAGAAGGGGGGCGTGCCTGACAAAGAGCGCGAAGGGAGCGCGCCATCAGAGCAGAGCGCTGTTAACCCCGCGCGACCCAGAAGGAAATTTGAAAAGTGAACGGAGCCTGGTAAGGTTCACTAAGGGGGAGGAAGATGTCCGACGCAGAGGGAGGGCAGGTGGCTGCCATAGCCCGAGACGCCGCAGCACCAGCCGAAGCGATCCCTGTCGCCGTCGCCCCAGCCCCCGCTGTAGCGCCGGTAATGCCGATCACCATGCCGTACATACCGGGAGCAGAATGGCTGCCGCAGTACTCCGGGGAGTCCCATACCTTGAGCGACTTCAGAGAAAGCCTGCACAGCTTGTTCCGGGTGTATCCGCTGACTGAGAGCCAGAAGGTGGGCATATTAATGGGACAGCTAGCCGGCGCAGCCCAGCGTGAAGTGAAGTCCTGGCCTGATACAGATAAAGGGACAGTAACCCAGATACTGGCCAAGCTAAAGAGTACTTTTGACACCCGCACCGCAGCAGAGATAAAGATGAGATTCTTTGGGTGCAAGCAGCGGGCCACAGACAGCATCAGGGACTATGCCTTAAACCTGCAGGAGGCCCTGAAAGCGGTTAAACAAGTGGACCCAGAGAGTGTACGTGAGGAACACAAACTCCTAACCGAGCAGTTCATAGAGGGGCTCCTGTCAGATGCCCACAGGACCCAGCTGCGTATCATGGTCCTGCAGAACCCTGCTCTGGACTTTGCAAAGTTTAAGGACCAGGCCATCCGGGTACTGAGAGAATCTACACCGAATGACCCAGTACCCCTCCGGCCTCTTGCTATCACGTACCCCGGGGTGGTGCCTGCAACACGAGCCACTGCAGGGGCTGAGGCGCAGTCCCTGGATAAGGATCCCACTGCAGAGCTCAGACAGCAGGTCCAGGAGCTGACCAAGACTGTGGCTGCCCTTGCCAAGACCGTGCAGTCTCTACAAGTGACCCCATCGCCTGCAAGAATCGAGTTGGCCTCCAGCCCAGATGACGTCCCATGGATGCGACAGAGGAGGGTTCCGCCGACCCGAGGCAGAGACACAGACCGGTATGATTCAACGGGACAACCGATCTGCCGCCGCTGCAGCCAGGCGGGCCACATTGCACGATACTGTCCTTTAAATGGGCCGAGCCTGGGGCCAGGAGCCGACCCCCAGGTGTAAGGAAGCCCGGCTCAACACCCAGCCGCAGCAAGTATGTGGGAGGACGACCGGTCCTTCCTATTGTGCTGGATGGGATCCCTTTGAATGCCCTCCTGGATACGGGGTCCCAGGTAACAACCATCCCCTACAAACTGTATAAAAGATATTGGGCTGATTCAGACATTGACCATGGCCCAGATGATGATTTAACAATTGTGGCCAGTAATGGTCAGCCCTTACCCCAAATTGGGTACAAAGAAGTAACCATTAAAGTGGGGCGGGTAGAATTGCCATGTCAGGGGATGATAATTGTAGATATTGATCGCAAAGAATCTGACCCATTGGTAACCATTGGTACAAATGTGATAGAAAATTGTGTTGCCGAAGTGATAATTTTGTTGCAACAGGCGTCTGAAACTGCCAGCTCCGGGCAGCAGCGTGCCCTACAGAGGGAGATCAGAGCCCTGATGAGGAGGCAGCAGGTAGAGCTGGCCGGAGGAGAAATTGGCAGTGTGAGGGTAAGTGACCCCCTCCCCATTGCAATACCCCCAAGAAGTGAAATGTTGATATGGTGTCGGGCAGCAATAGGCCTCAAGGGTCAGGATTACCATGCCTTGGTAGAACCGGTGTATTCAGACAGCAGGCCTGGAGTCCTGATAGCCAGAGGGGTAGCAGACGTCCGCAAGGGGAGAGTGCCCATCCGTGTCCTGAATTGTGGGGAGGAGGAAGCCAAATTGCCCCGGTACGCCACTGTAGCAAAACTGTACACTGTCAGCAACAACACCATCAAAGCAGTGGAACCCTTGATCCCGTCCGACCAGGCGGAAGACAATGGCTCCAAGGGGCAGCTGGAAGACTGGTGCCAAAACTTACATGTGGGCACCGACTCCACCCCCTCACACCAAAAGCATGGGGTTTACCGGGTGGTACAGGAGTACGAGCGGGTCTTCAGCAAACACCCCCTAGATTTTGGGCAGGTGAAAGGGGTTAAACATCAAATCCCCACGGGTGATCATCCTCCCGTTAAAGAGAGATACCGCCCTGTACCCCCCGCACAGTATCAGCGTGCCAAAGAAATGTTACGGGAAATGAAGGAGGCCGGGGTTATCAGAGATAGTTGTAGCCCCTGGGCAGCTCCACTAGTGCTCGTAAAGAAAAAAGATGGTACAATGAGAATGTGTGTAGATTACAGGCAAATTAACCGCATTACACATAAAGATGCTTATCCACTACCCAGAATAGAGGAGTCACTAACAGCCTTAAAGTCAGCTAACTATTTCTCCACCTTGGATCTCACCAGTGGGTATTGGCAGGTTCCCGTGGCAGAGGTGGACAAGGAGAAGACTGCATTCACGACGCCAATGGGCCTCTGCGAGTTCAACTGTATGCCATTCGGGCTCTGCAACGCCCCAGGGACATTCCAACGGTTGATGGAGTGCTGCTTGGGCCACCACAACTTCGAAACCGTGCTGTTGTACCTGGATGACGTCATAGTCTACTCCAAGACTTATGAAGACCACCTGAAGCACTTAGCAGAAGTGTTTGAGTCTTTGTCAAAATATGGCCTGAAGATCAAGCCGTCCAAATGTCACCTCTTGAAGCCAAAGGTACAGTACCTGGGTCATGTGGTCAGCGCAGAAGGTGTGGCACCTGATCCGGAGAAAGTCACCGTAATCAAGGACTGGCCAAGACCCACCACGGTAAAGGAGGTGCGGCAGTTCCTTGGGCTGGTGGGCTACTACCGAAGGTTCATTGATGGTTTCACCAAGATAGCAGCGCCCCTTCAAGATCTCCTGGTGGGCCAGCCAAAGCAGGCTAAGAAGCAGAGCCCTCCCTTTGAATGGAGCAGCCAACTAGAAACATCCTTTGTCCAGCTGAAAGGGGCTCTCACGGGAGAAGAAATTCTGGCCTACCCTGACTACAGCCAGCCGTTTGTACTGTATACAGACGCCAGCAACGTGGGCCTGGGAGCCGTGTTGTCCCAGGTGCAGGGAGGCAGAGAGAAGGTGATAGCGTACGCCAGTAGGAAGCTTCGGCCCACAGAAAGGAATCCAGAAAACTACAGTTCCTTCAAGCTGGAGTTCCTCGCTATTGTTTGGGCAGTGACTGAACGCTTCAAGCACTATCTGGCGTCGGCCAAGTTCACCATCTTCACGGACAACAATCCGTTGACACACCTGGCAACAGCCAAGTTAGGTGCGTTGGAACAGCGGTGGATGGCCCGGCTGTCTAACTTTGACTTTACCATCAAGTATCGGGCTGGCAAGAAGAATAACAATGCTGATGCGCTGTCCAGAATGCCTCACTTACCCGAATCTGGAGAAGACCTGGATGAACTCGAAGAGATAGAGTTACCGGCTTTCCATCATCAGGGTGTTTCCCAGTGTGAGCATGCTGTGGGAGTGAAGCGCTCGAGCCAACACGAGGTCTCGGTTAACCCATTACTCCACCATAATTGGGAAGAGACACAGAACGGTGACCCGGCTGTGCGATTGGTCAAAGAAAAGCTAGCACAAGCTGAGACTCATCTTGGCCCAGATGCTCCAGAAGAAGCCCAGCAGTTGTGGAAAGAGAGGGGACGACTGTTCACCTACCAAGGCAAGCTCTGCAAGAGATATGTCAACTATCGAACAAATGAACTTGTCTGGCAGATAGTGGTTCCGCAGAGGGATGCTTCAATGGTCCTAGCAGCGTATCATGATAACGCCGGGCACTTCGGGTGGAAGAAGTTGGAGGCCTTACTCCGTGATCGGTTCTACTGGGTGCACATGAGAAAGATGATCGAGAAATGGTGCCGAGACTGTGGCCCGTGTAACTTGAGGCGGAAGGATGATGCCAGCCAAAGGTCTCCCCTACAGCCAATTGTCACGAAGCAGCCCCTGGAGTTGGTGGCCCTGGACCACGTGAAGTTAACACCAAGCCGGTCAGGCTATGTGTACGCCCTCACCATTGTGGACCATTACTCTCGTTTCCTGGTAGTAGTGCCTGTGAAGGACCAGACAGCCAGGACGGCAGCTAGAGCGTTCCAGGCATCCTTTTGTCGACCGCACGGCTATCCGGAAAGGGTACTGACGGATCAGGGTCCTGCATTCGAGGCTGAAGTGTTCCAAGAGTTCTGTAACATGTACGGTTGTAAGAAAATTCGAACCACACCGTACCACCCCCAGACCAATGGACTGTGCGAGAAAATGAACCATGTGGTTATTGATATGCTGAAGACCCTACCGCTGGAAGAGAGGAACCAATGGCCAGAAAAGTTGCCAGATCTGGTAGACTTGTACAACCACATCCCAGTGAATTCGACCAACTGCAGCCCCGCTTACCTGATGCGAGCCAGACCAGGCAAGTTGCCTGTAGACTTTGAGATGGGGACTGTGTCGCCTGAGGCGGTTCAAGAAATAGAGGATTGGGATGCAGAACGGCAGCAGCGGTACCGTAAGGTCCAGGAGTGCGTGGAAAGGAGCCTGTCTCAAGCAAGAACGAGACAAGAACAGCAGTACAATCAAACGGCCCCAGCAACTCCCTTAGCACCTGGAGAACAAGTCCTCAAGAAGAAGCGGAGGACGCATAAATTGGATGATCAGTGGGAAAACGAGCCCTACACCATTATCCCCTCCAACTTTGACAACAGTAAGGTGTGCCTCATAAGCAAGGATGAAGGCAAGACTTGTCAAGCAGTATCCAGAGACCGCCTGAAGACGTGCCCTGAGCGGTGCAAAGTTCAAAAGGAAGTGGAGGAAGTTCGAGAAGAGGGGGAAGAGATGATACAAACAATCCTCGGCAAATTCCCCAAGACTTGGACCCGCATAAATGGTGCCGTAGTGGTACCGGTCCTGACGTTCCCACAGTTGGTCGAGCCAGAAACAGAACAGGTTCCGGATCCACCCAAAGAACCGTCCGCCCCGACACGAGGTGACACGCCAGCAGTGGAACAGGAGGATCAACCCCCTGTCAGTGGTGAACCTGTCATACCCTTGGTGACTCTTAGACCACATGGGCGATCATCATGCATACCTATTGGGGTTAGGCCTACCGGTAGTGCTGAGATAGGAGACACACTAAGTAGTCAGGGACAAACACCAGAGCTACGCAGGTCCCAACGCAGCACTCGGGGACAACCCCCTCTAAGGTATAGGGAATCAAATGTATAAAGGAGAAAGAAAGAGTATTTATTGGAATGTAAATAGTTATGCGAAATGTCTGTAATGTTGTGTACAAAATGTTTTTCTTTTTCTTTGATTGTGAAAATGGACAATTGGGCCACTGGACTATGGGTGGCCAACACCTAAATTGTTCATAGTTAGCACCAGTGTGCTCGACACCCCTGAAGAAAAACCCGTCCGGCGTGCATAGAGTGGGGTCATCAATGCTCTGACGCACGCCCAGAGCCTACGTTGGGGGTTTTATCGCGGCGGGTCCCCCATGGAGCAGTGTAATGGACACCCGGCAGGGAGCCACACGGGACTCTTATAGTACTGTTTGAATTTGTAACGTTAAAGAGAATGTGCCTCCCATATTGGGATGAAATGTATGACATGTTATGTTTTGTTTCCACAGTCCGGGAGTACTGAATTTAACTAAGGGGGAGTGTGGCGCCCTAGGACCTGGTCGCCACAACAGCATTGCCCTCCCAAAGGGTTAATGCTGAGCCTGGAGGTAATTGGGAGATCCATTGGCCAGCAGGTTTAACACCCAACACAGTTCTCCCTCCGGCCAGCAGGGGGAGCTCTGAACCTGGAATTCCAGGGAGCCTTCCTCTACCTGACCAGAGGGAGGAAGTGGAGTCAGTCTGAAGGGAGTAGTGGAAGTGAACAGACGCAGAGTGAGCTGTCCTGTGAATCTGGGGCCTGGAGCTGGAGCAGCTTGGCCCAGAGAAGCAGGAATAGCTGAGAGGCAGCAGAGAGACTCAGACATCGGAGTCTGTGGTTGCCAGGGTATAAAATCCGTCCCTGGTAGCCGAGTCCGAAGGGCAGGAGAGCTGCAAGCCCCTGGCCCAGAAACATCCAAGGTACAGCTGTAGCATCAGGGCCCGGTGTGGACTCCAGCGGAGAAGCACCAGAGAGAGGGTCTGCGCAGCCACCTACAGAAAGAAGGGACGTGCTATTGGTCCCAGCAGCGAAGAGGGCCATTGCTGGATTCAGAGAAGCAGGGTCCTATCATCACAAAGCAAAGTACAGGAGTAGGCCTCATACTCAGCTGGCCAGAAAGATCATCCCAAGTACTTCCAGGCCGACCGGATCCCCATCACCACCTGTAACGGTCTCCCAGGACTGGACTGTTCCCAGAGTAAAAGAGGAGAAGGTAAAGAGACTACTGTTTGTGCCTGTTTCTTTCATTGCTTGTCGGCCCTGCACCGTGTTAGCCACACAACACCATAGACTTTCACGGGCACCAACGGTATCCCGGGGCATCGCTCCACCTGTGGGGAGCAGTACCATCATAGCTGCCATAACATCACCCCGGAGTTCTCCCATAGCAGCGGCGGCTTAATAGCCGCATACCACAGGTGGCGTCACGAACATTAACTTTAACTCATCAGCCACATATTCAACTGACACCCACCAGGGCCACGGAGCCGGGCCCAGCCACCACTGACTACCACCGGACTAGTCCGGCCCGGCACCGGGTGTCCCATAGCCCTGGGGTGGGCGAGTCACTATACGTAACCATTCTTCACTCTGACCAAGAGCTGAGGATCCTGATCATAAAACTGCCTCTATTAACTCAGGATTCCTTAATTGGGTATATGACAATGAATTTTGTGAATTGTAAGACCAACTTAAAGCACCACTCCAGTTTCTTTTATTGCAGGGCTAGAGTGGTGTTTCTAATCTAAGGTCCCTGAGCCTAGTCTCATACTTACCCACTGCCGTCTTCACCTGCTATAACCGCATCTCTGCTTAGTCTTCAACAGGTTATGATGAACTGTTGGATCCAGTGTTTGCTGGAGCGATCCAGAAATCAATACTCAATATAAGTCTATGCTAGCCTCGTTCTAGTCTCGTTCTGGCTCTCATTGACTTACACTGATTGCTTGTGACTGTTACCTCTGACTTTGGGCCATCAAAAGTTGCAATCACAAGATAGTGCCGCAGAACCAGAGCAGCTCCAATAAGATGTGAAGACAGTGGCTGGTGGGGGACAAGGTCTTTAGATTAATAGCACCACTCAAGCTCTGGGGGGGGGGGGAAATTGCTAGAGTGGTGCTTTAATGAAAGGGCTGATCAGGTTAATCATCAATTTCCATAAGATGTTAAAGAGAACCTGTCATCAGAAATTGAGCTTTAAACCTAAAAGTTTCCCCCTCTGCAGCTCGTGGGCTGCATTCTAGCAAGGTTCCTGTACTTTTTGTGCCCCCTTTTAAACCAAATTAAACACTTTATAAAGTTGTACCTTTTTGTCTGCAATTCTTGTAAATTCTCCATGGGGGCGGGCTCTTTTGCGTCCGTTACTGTCCCTCCTTCTGGTTTACGCCGTCCCCCATTGCTTCATTTCATAGATCAGGACGCCGCCCACTGCGCCCGAGGTCCCGTGCACGCGAGGACTGCTGGTGACGTGGTCGCAGGCACGATATAATGGGCGGCGCTGTGAATGCATCACAAGTGCCCGCCCATAATACCGTGGCCGCGCTCTCCCCTTTGCCTCCTGCGTTCTGCGCAAGCGCTGGCCAAATGATCCGACGTCACCTTTCCCATCTTGCCCTGCAGCAGGAAATAGATGGGAGGAGCGGATCAGGCCACCACAGGTTACGAGGAGACGCTTGCGCAGAACGCAGGAGGCAAAGGGGAAAGTGCGGTCACGAGGTTATGGGCGGCACTTGCTGATGACACTCACAGCGCCGCCCATAACCTCGTGCCCGCGCAAAGCGTCACCAGCGGTCACACGTGCACACAGTGCACAGCACCGCTACAGTCGCACAGCGCATGCGCAGGACCACGGGCGCCCAGGGGCGGAGTCCTGAGGTTTGAAATTCAGCCTTCGGGGGCGGCGTAAATAGGCAGGAGGACAACAACGGACATCAGGCAGCCCGCCCCCATGGATAATTTTCAAAATTTGCATACGAAAAGAGACAAGTTTATAAAGTATTTATTTTGGTATAAAAGGGGCCACAAAAACTATAGGAAGCTTGCTAGAATGCAGCCCAGGAGCTGCAGAGGGGGAAACCTTTAGGTTTACAGGTAAATTTCTTATGACAGGTTCCCGTTAAACAATAGGGCAATATGAATATTGGTAAGGGTGCGCACTATTTGGGATATGAAACACTTTCCTCAGTTTTCAAACTTCTCTGACTCTGGGGATTTTGCATTTTGATAGTTTATGGACTTTTGTAATTCTGGTTTCAGCAAGGTGTAATCTATTTCTTCTCTGTCTCCTCTAAAAACACATGAATGCTCAACCAAGCTGAACATCCATGTAAAATGGGGCAGGAATAGACATGTCCTTGGTGCAATATGTACAGCCGCACAAGAGATAAGAGGTCCTATTTGCACCTCCAAAGCAGGTGGAAACGTGCGTTATGATGAGCTATTAGACTGCAATGGGCCCATATACTGTTCTTGCACAGGGGCCCTTTTCTGTCTGTGTCCACCTGGTCCACCAATGGTATGGGGGAATGAAGAGAGATACTTCACAGCCACATGAGCTCTTGGCCATCAGGTATCATAGGCATAACGGGCCTTTAGACTGTATCTTTAAAACTAGTGTATACTATTGTATCAACTAAGTTACTCCACCATTTCAGGAAATTAGTATAAACATCATATATCTAATGTTTTTATCCAAATTACTAGATTTTATTTGTCCAAAGGGCATAATATATTGGCTGTGGCCTCTTATTGCCAAACCGGTAATTAGCTTGTTGAGTCTGGCCCGAGACCTTCTGACCACTACACTGCAATAAAACATTAGATGATGGCCATTCAAATAAAAAGCGAGTCATGTACTGGTCTGACCCACCAGAGCAGGAGCCCCAGATATTCAGGAATTCTCCACTCTGGATCAGTTAGGGAGTTCCAAAGTGAAAGACCCCTTAAATGACGCTCAATTTGCCTAAAACGCCATACAGAACAGTGTTATTTCTTACCCTCTTAAGGTTGCTGTATGGTTGACAGGGCTAGGTGAAAAGTTTTTACCGAGGAACAGTTTGGTGTTCTGACTGACACTTCATAGACTTACTAATTGGGTAGTTTTACCATCTGGTTGAGCCTTTTGGGGTATATTAAATGTGCCATTATTTACCGAAGACAATTCTGGTCATTACTACTGACCTCAAATAAAATCAAATTAAATTTCTTGAATATTAAAATCTAACTTGTTTTCTACATTCATAATACTTTCAATTTTAATTGACAGGTAATCTATGGGAGGAACTTAAAGATGACAGTCTGGCACTGGATCCCATAAATCTCATATCCTCCTCCCCAACTCCACCGCCACCACATTACTTCATGCACAACGGAAACTGCAACAGCAATGGAGTCAGATCCCCCGGCAGTAACTCACCTATGGGATTGGGTGACATCCATCTCACCACTGTTTATTCATACATGGAGATGGACACTGTGGTGCCATCTTACATCAATGGCTCTGGATCTAAGCATGTCACAATTGCTTAAAGTAACTGTCTCCATAGACAATTCTGAATATTGGAGAATTTACCATAAATATTTATATATTGCATTTGCAAGAAAGATCAATGCTAAAAAGCTATATTCTTCTATTATCGAGAAGAAGATGGACACTGCGTTTTAGGGTAACAATGACCTACTTAAAACATAGACTATGATGTATGTTAAATTGCACAAGTTACACACAAATATGAGCTTAATAGGTCAAGAAGTAAAGCTAAAAGTTCAAATTGATAATAGACACCAATATTCTGTTATTCAGAAGAACTTAAAGGGTTTGTCCATTACATTTATATTGATGGTCTATTCGTAGACTAGGTTATCAATATCAGATTGGTGGTGGTGTGATATCTGGCACTGCTACTGATCAGCTGTTCCCAGCGACAAGCGGATATGATCAGTTTCACTGTGGAACAGCACAGTTCCATCAACTACATAGTGACCGCAGCAAGGTACTCCAGATCCACCCCTATTCCTTTGAATAGGGGCCTATGTGCAGTACCCTGCTGTGGCCAGTATACAATTGATGGAGCAGTGCCGTTCTGCTCCACAGCTGATCACATCCAGCCGCCATCATCGGGAGTAGCTGATCTGTAGGGTTGCCAGGTGTTACGACGCCTCTAATCTGATATCGATGATCTATTTTAAGGATAAACCATGAATATAAAAGTGCTGGACAAACCCTTTAATTTAATTGATGTATATATGTTAAATCTTAGATTTTTAGTATTTAATATGCTATAATTTTATTGTGATACAATTTCATCATGACACAATTTTATCTTAGCAGATAATTATAAAATGCTAAAGGAATCTATGATTATGGAAAAGCATCCATGACAATGATATTTTGGGTGCATCATTTAGGTCTTCTTTTACAACTTCATTGATGCATCATGAATATGGCAGAGGCAGTAAAACGGTATATAGACCCCTCTTGCCATCAAGGTCCCTAATTATCTGTAAAATCAGAGGCATAACAGATCACAGTATGACTCTGTACACCTCTAGTGGTGCTGGATTACAGCTTTGGACAACCATGGTAATGTGTATGAGACCTTTGACTGAAAAACTTCTAAAAATTTACTTCAATAGAATGTTGCCATTTAAAGTATTTCAAATTGATCCGTCTATAACATCATAGTAAGACATAGGAACGGAGTTACTTAGGTCACATTTTCTATAGCACATATTTTGCCTTAAAGCTCCCCATACAAAACGGCTCTACCACCTATTGTTTCTCCAGGTTTCACTCACAGTTGTCCTATGTTTGACCTATTTTATGGTGACAACTTCTAGATCCTCTGTGGTTCTCTACAGCTCTATAATGATCTAAGTAGAGCCATACTTCCCAACCTTTAGAGAGGTAGCCCTATATCCAGTAAGGCAGTGACTGTTTTGGTCACCATCCGCTATTTCTATATACACGCAGCCTTTTCCGGCCATAGTTGTCACTTGCCCCTCAATTGTGCATTAGGATAGGACATCCCATTTTTATATCCAGGACACCATCTGGGTTTCTGAAAATTATTCCAGGAGACTAGAAGATCTTTACTTTTTGTTGGAGCCTTACAGCATGTCTGAGAAAGTTGGCAAGTATGAGTATAGTTCAGTGGAACCAGACTGGGTCTAAGTGTAACAACTGTAGTACAAGCCACTTTTAAGGATCTCTCATGACTGTGCACAAGTTGTCATCCAGCTTCTTACCTCCAAAGCTATAGGCACTATGTCTGCCTCCATTTGGTGACTTTACATGGCACTACTTTATTGTCATACTCTCCGACTCCCCGTAAATACTGCATCCAGTGAATTATGGTATGATTTTCTTCAGTCATCAGCTATGAGGGGTACTGAATTGGGCCATAATCTTTTCTAGATAACATTTTCCAAATGACATCCAAGTAGAAAAGGAGAAGAATCCAAGCCAAATTTAGCTACAAGGTGATACAATCGTCAACAAATCAAAAAATATCTTTACTTCTCCATGAATTAATTTCTATTATTGTGTCCAAGAAAATTATATTATGTTACTCATGTTTGGATGCAAATAAAGTAGCACTAGTGTGTCTGTACATTGAGAATGGATGTCTCCAATCGCCAGACATCAAGTCACTGGCAAAAAAAATTTCAATTGCTTTCAATATCTCAGCGTTAGGTTTTATTGTAACGTCCAGCACAAGAATGTTGTTCAGAATGACAGATTAAGATATTTTCTGAATAACAGGATATAAGGGAACCTGAATGTGACTAACCTAATATGTCCTCAAGATATCTATAGCAAAAGCAAAAACTTTATTACAAAGACTCATTTCACTCTAAAAAAGAAGACACCAAAGCAGAGGATCGACGTCACGCAAGAGACGGAAATGGAAATTTCAGAATCCTAATAAACCAAAGAACTTTCCAGGAACTCGGAAGCATTTCATTTCTATGCAGAAATCCATGTTTCTTCCAGCTTATCTAGAATATATGTGAATATATACGCGATTCATAAAGCAGGTGGCGCTTCCCTTTCAGCTGTGCACTCCTTGCTTATTGGTGGAATTCCTTGTTGCACTTTTGTTTCATGAATGTTACGTCATTATTTCACTCAGCGTTGTCCTTCCCGTGAGCACTAGCTGTCCTCGGTGAAGGACAATGTCTCCTTGTTTGTATTGTTCAATTTATGTGCAGTATTAAAGAATGCAGATAGATTTCACATGAGTACGTGGACAGTATACTAGTGACAGGCCTGATAGAAATTAAACATTTGGATTGGGTTCAACCACAATTTTACTTCAAATTTTACATAAACATATTTATGTGGAAATCTAGCCAACATTAACCTGTCACCGTTCTGTCTTATTTACAGATTGCATTTGCATTAAATTTAATGTTGTGAAATAAACTCATCTATCTGCAGTGGATGTTTATGTTGTTATGGATTTTTTGTGTTTTGCATTATTTTGGAATCAGTACGCTTTGAGTAAATGGCTTACTTTATGTTTAGTGAGATGTTTCACACGGTATGTAGAATTTGATCAGTTTTCTACAATCCGTTGTTAATGTCTGTATTTCCTAACCTGGATTCTTTTGGACCACGGAGTTCTTCAGAACATAATCCAAATGTCTCGCTTGCCAGGTGTAGCAATCATGGTGGTGTGTGTTCAGACATACGTGCATCTGATGCACAACAGAAAACACAAGAAAGGGGGACACAAGGGACACAAAATCAACGGGAGGCCCTGGAACTAGTGAGAGGGGTTGGTGGAGCACCTCCTATCTTCACCTGCAGCTGTCCCTCCTCTCCTAGCCTGCCCTATACAGTCTCTACAATTGTCGCCGAACAGGAACCGGAGACCCTTGGAAGACCCTATAGTAGCCCTGACTAGTGTGAGGCAGGTGGGGTTCACTAGACCTCACCGCTGCACTACAGCCCAGATAGGTAAAGACAAACAGGGGAAAAACAACCAAAAGGATATAGCCTGATCACAGGAAACTTCAACTTCAGAACCTTCCTCAAAGGCGGCCAGAGACCAAATGACTTTGTATCTTCAGCAGGGATTGCTGGGATACACCACTATTTAAAGCTGAAGGGCGTGACTACAAAGTGAATGCAGATGAAAAGAATCAGAAAGGAACTGCTTGGAAAGGCTGCAAGAGAAAAAAAAATGACACTCAACCACTTCAGTGCCAAGAAAAACGAAACCAATTTAAATGTAGAGAGCCAGATGAGAGGCTCCAGTCCAAAGGCTGTCACTGGTTTCTACATGCAGGGAGATGACCGTGACACCATGGTACCACAGGAACCAGAAGCAATCATGTAACTTGCTTGAAGAATTATTATAATTCTAGCAAGTTATCATGTATCCACTTGGTTGACCCCCACCAAAATTAAGAATAGAGCTCTAATATGTCCCTTTTTGAATGGAATAATGGCTATGAATCCGCGTACAGCTCCATTCATAACAGAGCAATGAGGCCCAAGCCTGACCATCGTACATTCAAATGGGGCACTTCAGAGCCCTATTCTCAGCTCAGAATTGGTGGGGATCACAATGGAGTGACCCACAGTAAGTTATCACCTACCACTTCCAGGTGTCCTCACAGATTATAGCTGATTATGGGGGTCCAAGGAAGGAAGGCCTATTATAAAAAGACTCTTTTAACAAGTAGGCAATTAAGGTAGGAAATGGGGCATTTCAAGAGTGGAAACATTGTTCAGAGGTTTCTCCATAGTAATAAGGTTGAGAGTCATAAAAGGGTGCTCTGAAGGCAAAGTAATTTTTATTCTAAATGCCGATCTATTTAGTAACATAATCTAATCTCTTTTCTAATATACTTGCATAAAAATTTTCCTATCCCTTTTTCTCTTTGATGATGTTTTGTTTGAGAATGCCCAGTCCATGCTGCGATACTCAAACAAAGCGTCATAAGGAGGTAGAGGCTGCAGTCACAACCACAGCATCTGCCCCCTCCCTGAAACTAAGGGGTACTATGCACGTTGCGACATCACTACTGCGATATCGTCGGGGTCAAATCAAAAGTGACGTACATCTGGCACCGGTAATGACGTCGCAACATGTAAAGCCTAGGAGAGAAGATGAACGAACGTGAAACAGTCAAAAATCGGTGATCTGTGTCACGTCGGTCATTTTCATAATGTCGGTGCGTCCGCAGATATGATGTTGTTTGTCGTTCCTGCAGCTCCACACATCGCTGTGTGTAAAGCCACAGGAGCGACAAACATCTCCTTACCTGCGCCCGCCATCCACCGGCAATGCGGAAGAGAGAAAGTGGGCAGGATGTTTACATCCCGCTCATCTCCGCCCCTCCGGTTCTATTTGCCGGCCAATTAGTGACGTCGCCGACCAGGTAAGTGCATGTGAAGCTGCCGTAGCGATAATGTTCGCTACGGCAGCTATAACAAGATATCGCATGTGCGACAGGGGCGGGTACTATAGCGCTCGGCATCACTATCATCGGCTAGCGATGTCACAGCGTGCAAAGTACGCCTTAGTGTTATCAGTGACGCTCGATTCAGGTGGTGGGCTAGTCCATGCGTGCTATGCACTGTGCAATGTGTATTATGACAATGCGATCTCTGTTCCTGGCTCAAATCAGCAGTAACAAGCTGGTAACAGAGCAAAGTGTATTGTCAGAGGAGGAGTGTCAGACTAGCGGTGTGCAGAGAGTGACCAGTGACATTACTTTGCTGGGGGGTGGTGGTCTCTGCACCCTGCCGGGTAATCGGACACTGTTCTGACAGTGCGCTGTGCTCTTTGGCAGGCTCATTACTGCTGATCTTTGCCTGTAACAGTGATCATACTGTCATGGTGCACACTGTACAGTGCACAGCCTGCATAGACTAGCCTACCCACTTTATTTCAGGGAGGTAGCAGAGCCTGTGGCCTGCAGCTTCTGACCCTTATGATGTTTCTTTTGAGTATCCCAGCATGCACTGGGAGTTCTCAAACAAAGCATCATCAAAGAAAAAGTAGGGAAGAGAAATATAATAGCAGTTAGATAATGTAGTTAGGGAAAGATAGGAAAGAGATTAGTTTATGGCACTAGATAGGGATATAAAATAAATATTACTTTGACCTTCAGACATCACCTTTATTTATGGATTCTCATTTTATTTAGCTTTCACCAGTTTAGAGAAGCATTCAAAGCCTAACCTATGCCTCACTTGGGTGGAAACTCATTTTAAATCAAATTCCTCCATATCAAAGAGGGGGATTTACTTCCCTTGGTCAGTACCAGTTGGGGACCAAAGTTAAAGGGCGTTCAATATAGTTATATGACACTCCTAGGATGTAGGACAGGTGCTTGAGTAAAGATCCAAAACATATATATCATCAGAAGAATAACTTGACACTCCACTATGATAACGGGAAAATTAATTGCAATCCAATTTGACTGACGTTTCAGTCCATGCAACTGAACATTTATCAAACGGATTGCCAAGGAGCAGAAGTGTGAATGGTGATTGCAGAGCGAAGAGAATTGACACTTGGATAAATGAAAACAAGGAAAGTGGGGCATGCAGGAGGCAGGCAAACAAACAAAGCAGGAAACACCAGCAGACTTGGAGCCAGGAGTGTTGACACATTTATGAACTGAAGATGAATAGTCAATCCAGGACTTGCAGCCTTAAAATATTTCATGGCAGAGATGTATGCTATCAGCAGAGATATGGCCAATGGCAATGGATGTACTAGTATGTCCTAAGTCATGCCGGAGTGATCATCGCCAGCTGCTGCGGTGAGCCATCGGTGATCCCTGCAGATGTCTGCTGATTTGAACTGCAGACATATGCGGCTATCAGGCGTGGGTGGATCCGCGATCCACCCGCGCCTCTTAACCCCTTAGTTTGCACTGTCAAAATTTGACAGCGCAATTTAAATGGCCGCCACCATCGGAGGCCCCGTGACGCAATCACGGGAGCAGATGGTTGCCATGGTAATGATGGGCCATGTGATGTCTCCTGTCGCTATCAGTGCGATAGAGCGCAGGCTCTAATAGAAACGCTGCATTTCTGCTGATCTCAGCTGTGCAGCTCTGAACAACAGAAATGAACAAGCGATCCTACTTATAGTTCCCTAGCGGAACTAATAAAATTTTAAAAAAAAGTAAAAAAAATAAAAAAAAAATAAAAGTTCAAATCACCCCCCATTCGCCCCATTGAAAATTAGAAATGCCTGATATCAAAATGTAAAATCAATTATCCTGATCGGTAAACGGCGTAGCGGCAAAAAAAATTCCAAACACCAAATGTTTTTTGGTCTTCGCAAATTGTAATAACAGGCAATCAAAATGGTGCACCTAAGCAAGAATGGTACTGTTAAAAATGTCAGCTGGAGACACAAAAAATAAGCCATCATTGAGCCCCATATCCCATAAAATGAGAACGCTACAGGTCACGGATAATGGCGCAAAAAGTGTGCCACTTTTTTTGGACAAACATCTGCTTTTTTTTCACCTCTTAGAGAAAGGTACGTCTATACAAGTTTAGTGTCCACGAACTCATACTGGCCTGAGACATCATACAGACACATCAGTTTTACCATATAGTAAACACTGTGAATAAAATATCCCAAAAACAATCGTGCAATCGCACTTTTTTTTGCAATTTTTCCACACTTGGAATTTTTTTGCGGTTTTCCAGTACACTATATGGGAAAATGTATGGTTTAATTTAAAAGTACAACTCGCTCCTTAAAAAAGACAAGATTGACGGAAAAATAAAAATGTTACGGCTCTCGGAAGAAGGGGAGGAAAAAACAAAAACGGAAAATCGCTCGGTCAGAAGTTAACTGCAGTGACCAGAGCAAGATGTTTAACCACTTAAATGCTGCTGTCAATTTCTGACATTTAAATCAGTGGTTTGAATCCTCCCCAATATAATGAATTTACTTTTGGCTTAGTTCAGACAGCCATGTTTTATTGGTCAGATTACTGCTAGTGAATGTAAACCGCTCTCGCACACATATCCTCTACAGATAAGCAAACACACACTTAGATCCAGAAACTGCAGACATGACGGATTCAGTGTGCGCCTCCATATGCTCGGTCATTCGCAGAGCAAACAAGTGCAGGAGTTGTCTGAATTCACATGCATTGGTCTTGTCCGGTAAACAAACCAGACTAGAGCACAAATCACATAGGGGAGATCTGTCACTCTAGGGCAGCAGGGAGGGAATAAGTCGCAGGGGCCCGGTTTGGATTAGTCACTCAAGCGTGTTGGCACCGGCCATATTTATTCCGAAAAGTCACAGCATTTAAGAGTTAAACATACCTGGCTTTTACAGCGTGTGTCTGCAGCACATGGCTAAGGCCTCTGCCACACTTACGTGACAAAACATAACATTTTTGTCACGTACGTGTTAAAGGGGTGGTTTGTTCCCCGTGTGCCGTTTTTGTGGCACGTACGTGTTCTCCGTGTGTTAGAAGTAATAACACACGGAGAACGGAAAGTCCCGCCTACCTGCATCATCCGGCGCTGTCTGTGGTGCTGAATGACAGCGGCCGGCCAAAGCCACGCCCCGCTGACGCTGCTTCCGGCCCCCAGTGAAGGAGAAGCGTTGTTCAAATTCACTGGGGGACGGATGCAGGGGACAGCTGCGGCAGAGACTGCAGGTATGGTGGAGGTGAGTATGTGTTTTTATTATTTTTACACTGACACGTGTCTTTCTCCGGCAAGTGTCACATGGGCCCACATCCACACTACATCCGTGTGGTACGGGTGCTGGCCGTGTGACACCCGTGCTGCCGGAGCATCACGGACATGTCAGTGGTTTTAAAAAACGGACACACGTAAGTATGGAACGGACACACGTTCCGTTCCTGAATACTTACGTGTGTCCAAAACAATAACAATACATAGGACCACGTGGGCCTGTGTCTCCGGTACGTGAAAAAAAAGCCACACACGTACCGGAGGCACGGATGTGTGTCGCAAGCCTAACACGGTACCAAAACTTTTCTTTTAGCTACAATCAAGAGACATGTGTTGTAGTAATATCAAATAACCACTAGATGGCAATGTTGTTATGGTTTTAACATTACTTCGTAGATCAGGGTACACAAAGTATAAAGAGCATCTGCTATTATTAGGTTAAGAGCAGAAAGTTATAGGTAGTGGTCACACTCAGGTCCACAGACAGCAGTATTTTGCTTTGAGACCCAGGAGCTTAAAGTTCTCTACTCTATTTCTCATTTCACAAAATACCATGACAAGTGCGAATGTGGCGGGCGGAGGAGGGGACGCTGCGCTCTCCCTACTGCTCGGGTCCGGCCGCCGCTGCTGCGGCCTGCTGCTGCTCGGTGGCTCGAGCGATGGGCCGGATCCCGGGGACTCGAGCGGCGCTCCTCGCCCGTGAGTGAAAGGGGATTGGTTTTTGGGATTGCTTATTGTCCGTGACGCCACCCACGATTGTGGTGATTGTGTGGACACCACCGCTGCTCTGTATGGGGATCCTGGGAGCGGTGACAGGGAGCAGCAAAGTTGTTAGTTCTCCCCTCCGTGGGTAGGGGGTGGTTGTCCCGGGGCCCAGTGATGGGGTGGAGGATGAGGGATGGCAGGGCCGGTGCAGGGCTTGGTGAGGTGCAGGGTCGCGGGGGGGCAGCGCTGTGCCTCACGGCACGGTGGTACTCACTCAGCCTGAGACGGTGACACAGTTCTCGGTAAAACACACGGCTTGAAAGACGGTTCCCACGGACGGCTGCTGTTGCTTTTCCCCGGTAGTTGACGGTGACGGTCTCTGTCCCTTCACCTAGTGAAATGTTGGTAGCGATGGGTTCCCACCGGTAACCCGCTCCCCGGCTTGGATATGGGCCAGAGGAGCCCCTCTTTGCCCGCAGGCGCTGGCCCTGAGAAACTGGTGCCTTGGCGGTGGCGGTGTCTCTCTCCTACGGTTGGACTGTTGCCTTCAATCGGGACTTAGTTGTTGGGAGACCCAGGAGGTCCCCTTCACTGACGGATTTGGCAAATTTACGGCGACTCCTAGCCTTGCCGGGATCCGAAAGGCCCCTGCCAATGGTGCTGGCTTCTCCTCGTATACCATTCCGGTACCGCCGGGCCACCACCCGTCCACGGTCCTTTCGGCAACCTCCGATCAGCCTCTCCTGCAGACGGTCACCGCCGTCTGCTGACCTTGCTGTCTCAGTCCGGGGCACACACCCGGACCAACTTCAGGCTTCCTCAACTGTCACTCTCTCCTCTCACTTTGAACTCCAAACTTGATCTGCCTGGTTTCCCGCCTCCAGGACTGTGAACTCCTCGGTGGGCAGAGCCAACCGCCTGGCCCACCCCCTGGTGTGGACATCAGCCCCTGGAGGAAGGCAACAAGGATTTTTGGTGTAGCTTCGGTGTACCTATCCGGGGTGTAGGGTGTGGTGGTGTCATGACCTGTGACCCCTGGCTTGCCCAGGGCGTCATATTCCCCCTTAGCAAAATGCAGACCGTCCGCGGGCTGCCCGTCCAACACCGGTTTTATTTTTCTGAAAAAGATAAAAACATAAACAAGTATAATAACTTCATCCCACAACGGGAGGCACTTTTCTTAAACGTTACGGTAACATTTAAATGGTTGCTGCTGCCGCTCTCTCCCACCCAAGTAACCTGGCCCTGATGCTGCCTCTAAGAAACAGGCAGCACCCCTTGACCCCAGTCCTGCACCAAGTTACCCGAGCGGGATCTGCCCTTCCCCTCCAGAGGGTAGCCACCGGTTCCGGTGGTGGCTGGGCCCCAGCCTGCTCCACTGCGGGCCCTCCCTCCAACCTGCCTCTCCGGAGGCGGTAACGGTTAGCTGCAACAAACATTTTTTTTTTATTTACATGCCACTAACGTTTGTGGTTGCCCTGCAAGTTTTCGGGCCTGTGTAGGCCAGTCTGCTGGGAAGTCACCCATCACAGTGTGGATCACCTCTTTTGCCTTCTCTGCTGGTGGAGGAACCGGTACTTCAGCCGTTGCCCTCAATGCTGGTGGGCACCTTTTCAGATGGTCCCTGGAAACTGTGGCCAAAGTGCCCCCTTGGTCACGACTGATTTGGTAGGCCTTCCCATCTTCCCATCCTGTGGGCTGTATGACGTATGGGGTTTGTTCCCATTGATCATCCAGCTTGTGGGTTCTCCTCTTCCGCTTCAGCACTACATCTCCAGGCTGAAAAGGGCCAGCAGATGCCTTTTGATTGAAGCGCTGCTCCTGCTGTTCCCGACTCCGACTCAAGTTCTTCTCGACATATTCTTGAATCTGCCAGTATTGTACCCTCCGCCGAGTTTTCCATTCAGCTGTCGAAGGGAGTGCTTCTGGGGCCTCCAATCCCATGTCCAGATCCACCGGTAGCCGTCCGGGCCGAGCCCTCCTCAGGTATGCTGGGGTGCACTTCGTCGAACTGGAAGGGATATTGTTGTACATATCGGCCAAGTCGGGTAGCTTCTCTGGCCACAGGTTCCGCTCTTCCAGCGGTAACGTCTTGAGGAGTCCCAGGACCAAGTGGTTCATCTTCTCACACATGCTGTTGGTCTGAGCATGGAAAGGGGTGGTCCGGATCTTCTTGCAGCCGTACAACTGGCAGAACTCATGGAACATCTCCGCTTCAAAGGTCGGGCCTTGGTCAGTAAGCACTTTCTCTGGGTATCCATGTGGTCGGCAGAAATAAGCCTGGAACGCTCTAGCGGCAGTACGACCAGTTAGGTCCTTGACTGGGACAACCACCATGAACCTCGAATAGTGGTCTACTATGGTCAATGCGTAGGTGTACCCACTTCGGCTGGGGGTGAGCTTGACATGGTCCAGGGCGACCAGCTCCAGCGGCTGATGTGTAATAATCGGGTGTAGGGGCGCCTTCTGGCTGGCCTCGTCCTTCCTCCTCAGCGTGCAAGGACCGCACTCTCGGCACCAGGCCTCTACAGACTCCCGCATCCCACTCCAATAGAACTGCTCTTTCAACAGCATCTCCAGCTTCTTCCATCCGAAGTGTCCGGCACCATCATGGTATGCCTGCAGAACAGTAGGCACATCAGCTTGGGGAATAACCAACTGGCGGATTTTCTCATGAGTCTTCGGGTTGATCAGCTCACGGTACAACTTCCCTTGATGTAGATACAGCCGGGTCCGTTCCTTCCACAAGCGTTGGGCTTCAGCTGGGGCGGCAGGGTCCATCCCAGCAGCGCCTTGCTCCACCAGGGTCTTGACTAGGCGGACAGCGGGCGCCTGGTTTTGAGCTTCCTGCCACTCCTGACTGGGCAGTGGATCCAGGTTCACCCGTTGTTGGTGGACATGTACCTTCTCAGTTGGTGGCTGGTGAAATGCAGGCAACTCGATCTCTTCGAGGTCATCATCCTCGCACCCTTCTTCTGACAAGTGGGGCATCCGAGAGAGTGCATCAGCATTAATGTTGACATGACCGGCCCTGTATTTGATTGTGAAGTCATAGTTGGCTAGCCTGGCCACCCATCGCTGCTCCAACGCGCCAAACTTGGCCGTTTCCAGGTGAGTCAACGGATTGTTATCCGTGAAAGCGGTGAATTTTGCTGCGGCCAAGTAGTGGCAGAACCGCTCGGTGATAGCCCATAACAGTGCCAGGAGCTTGAGCTTGAAGGAGCTGTAGTTCTCAGGGTTCCTTTCAGTCGGCCGGAGCTTTCGGCTAGCATAAGCAATCACTTTTTCCTTCCCGTCCTGGACCTGGGATAGGACTGCCCCCAAACCCACATTGCTGGCATCTGTGTAGAGGATGAATGGGCAGCCGTAGTCAGGGTACGCTAGGACCTCCTCTCCGGTCAAGGCCGCTTTCAGCTGGCGGAGGGATTCCTCATGACTTTCTTCCCACACCAGTGGGGCTCCGATGGGTCTACCACCTTTGGTCTGTCCCACGAGGAGGTCTTGCATGGGGGCAGCCATCTTCGTGTACCCCTTGATGAAGCGTCGGTAGTACCCCACCAGACCCAGAAACTGCCTTACTTCTCTCACTGTGGTTGGTCTCGGCCAGTCTTGGATGGCAGTAATCTTCTCGGGGTCGGGGGCGACACCTTCTGCACTCACTACATGCCCCAGGTACTGCACTGTGGGTTTCAGTAGGTGACACTTAGAGGGCTTCAACTTCATCCCGTATTTGGCAAGGGACGCGAACACCTCGGCCAGGTGTTCCAGATGGGCTTCATACGTCTGAGAGTACACAATCACATCATCCAGGTATAACAGGACGGTCTCGAAGTTTAGATGCCCCAGACAGCACTCCATCAGCCGTTGGAAGGTTCCAGGGGCGTTGCACAGCCCGAACGGCATACTATTGAATTCATAGAGCCCCATTGGGGTGGTGAATGCAGTTTTCTCCCGGTCCTCCGGTGCCACTGCCACTTGCCAGTACCCGCTGGTGAGGTCAAGGGTAGAAAAGTAATTCGCAGTTCTCAGTGCGGCCAAAGATTCTTCAATACGGGGCAGTGGGTAAGCATCTTTATGCGTTATCTGGTTAATCTTCTGGTAGTCCACACACATCCGCATGGTGCCATCCTTCTTCTTGACCAGTACCAACGGGGCGGCCCAGGGACTACAGCTGTCCCGAATAACCCCTGCCTCTTTCATGTTCCTCAACATATCTTTGTCACATTGGTAATGCGCAGGGGGAATAGGCCTGTACCTCTCTTTGATAGGGGGGTGCTCACCGGTGGGGATGTGGTGTTGGACCCCTTTGATCTGCCCAAAGTCTAGTGGATGTTTTCTGAAAACTTGCTCATACTCCCGCACCACCCTGTATACCCCTTCTTTGTGATGTGTAGGGGTATCGTCAGTGCCCATGTGTTGCTGTTGGTGCCACTCATTTAACTCCCCTTGGGGCGGGTGAGTTCTGGTAGTAGGTGGGAAAACTGGAGGAGCTGCCTCGTGGATGGTGTGGGGATCCAGGGTGAGCAACTTGGCAAGGGTGGCATACCGGGGAAGCCTGACTTCTTCCTCCCCACAGTTCAGCACCCTCACGGGCACTCTCCCCTTCTTTACATCTACCACCCCTCGGGCGGCCATTACGGTGGGCCAGTGCTCGGAGGTCATGGGCTCTATCATGGCAGGGTAGTCACGCCCCTGAGGCCCTACTGCTGCCCTACACCAAATCATCATCTCACTCCTAGGGGGCACAATCAACGGAGCAGCATCCATCACTCTCACTCCACCAATCTCTCCTCCTGTTGAGTTTACATGCTGGCGGTACATCAAGGCTCGGATTTCACGCTGCACAGCTCTCTGTCGGCTCCCCGCCGCCGTGGCGGCCAGCTGCTGCAGTAGGGCCAACACATCACTCATACAGTGCTCCATTACATTGGTTCCCAGCACTATCTTCGGGTTATGATCACTGGGTTCATTCATGATCACAATCATACCCTGGTGTTGTAGTTCAGCTCGCCCCACTGTCATAGCCACTTGTTTATACCCCACTTGGGTCAATGGTAGTCCATCAGCGGCAATCAGTGTTATACTAGTATCTGGGGGAGCCAGCTCGTCTGTCCCCCAATACCGTTGGTATAATGTGTATGGTATGGTGGTTACCTGTGATCCAGTGTCCAAAAGAGCCATCACCGGTATGCCGTCCACAGCCACGGGGATGATGGGCCGGGCCCCGATATACCGGTCCCGCCAGTCTGGGGGGCCACGGGGTTCTACTCCTGAGGATTGGCCCATGGCCCCAGGGGTTGCTCGTTTAACGGGCACTGTCGGAAGTAATGGCCAGGCTTGCTGCACCTGTAGCAGGTTGGAGGTCTGTTCCGCGAGTTGTTAGCACTCCTCCGCTGCATCCAGGGAACATCCTCAGGGCTGTCGGCGAGCTGTATCTTGGTTGGAGGCTGGGATCTGGTCAAAGGTTGGAGTGCAGCGAGAATCTTGGCGAGGTCTCCGTCCATGCGGCGGACCTGGGCTGCAAGTTCTTCCATCGTGCTGCTTGGAGCTGTAGATTTTGGAGAGGCTGGTAGGGCAGGGGCCACCACGACGGGGGCCGTCTCAACTGGCCACGGGGCTGGCTCCAAGATTTCTGAAGCTGGGGGTTGCAGTGCTTTAATGGCCCATTCCTTTAACACAGCAAAGTTCACATCAGGGTGTTCCAGGGCCCACAGCCAGAGTTGTTTGAGATCCTCAGAGGACCTCATCCCCTGCACAAATTGCTCTACTAACATCTTGTTGCTGTCCGCCTCATTGATAGTGTCCACCCGCTTTAGTGTGCGGTGGGCGGTTTGCAGACGTAAAGCTTAGTCCCGAATGCTATCCACAGACCATTGCCGGCACTGGTAAAACTGCATCCTCAGCTCAGCTTCGGTACGGGTCTCAAAGGCAGTCTGTAGCTTCTCAAAGATGGTGGCTACAGAGAACCGGTCCCCCTCGGCCCAGGTCTCCGCCTCCTGCTCAGCCGCGCCGGTTAGCTGGCCCAGCACTACCGCTGCACGTTGCTTATCAGTCAGGGGGTACAATTCCAGAAGCGGGTTAAGCTTTTTCCGGAAGACCTGTAAAGCATCAGGTTTCCCGTCATACTGCGGTAGCCAGGTAGCTCCGGGCACATAGGGAAAGGAGAACGGCATCACCTGAGCGAGAGCGGGGGCCGCGGCACCTCCTGCCAGCACGGCCGGGACCTGGG
The DNA here is from genome assembly GCF_048569485.1 of Anomaloglossus baeobatrachus. Classification (NCBI taxonomy): domain Eukaryota; kingdom Metazoa; phylum Chordata; class Amphibia; order Anura; family Aromobatidae; genus Anomaloglossus; species Anomaloglossus baeobatrachus. The sequence goes on along the minus strand of NC_134354.1, from coordinate 109,734,188 downwards.
CAGGCCCATTCCCATCCACGGGTGCCACTGCGGCTGCAACCACTGCTCCTCCAGCGGCTCCGTCGGGCGCAGACATCTTGTTTCCGTCCCCCTTAGCCTCTTTCCGGCCCCTCCTCTATCGGGGCGGGGTTTTGGCCTTCGCGCCTCCACTACTCGAGAAGACGCTCGAGCGGGAACTTTTCGCGCCAAAGATGGCGGCTTCTGAAATTTTCTGGCCGGATACCTCCGGCGGTAACAAGGCGCACCTCTACCCAACGGCAGAGCGGTAAGATCCTGTTCGTGACGCCAAGTTGTCGCGGGCGGAGGAGGGGACGCTGCGCTCTCCCTACTGCTCGGGTCCGGCCGCCGCTGCTGCTGCGGCCTGCTGCTGCTCAGTGGCTCGAACGATGGGCCGGATCTCGGGGACTCGAGCGGCGCTCCTCGCCCGTGAGTGAAAGGGGATTGGTTGTGGTGATTGTGTGGACACCACCGCTGCTCTGTATGGGGATCCCGGGAGCGGTGACAGGGAGCAGCAAAGTTGTTAGTTCTCCCCTCCGTGGGTAGGGGGTGGTTGTCCCGGGGCCCAGTGATGGGGTGGAGGATGAGGGATGGCAGGGCCAGTGCAGGGCTTGGTGAGGTGCAGGGTCGCGGGGGGGCAGCGCTGTGCCTCACGGCACGGTGGTACTCACTCAGCCTGAGACGGTGACACAGTTCTCGTTAAAACACACGGCTGGAAAGACGGTTCCCACGGACGGCTGCTGTTGCTTTTCCCCGGTAGTTGACGGTGACGGTCTCTGTCCCTGCACCTAGTGAAATGTTGGTAGCGATGGGTTCCCACCGGTAACCCGCTCCCCGGCTTGGAGCTGGCCCTGAGAAACTGGTGCCTTGGCGGTGGCGGTGTCTCTCTCCTACGGTTGGACTGTTGCCTTCAATCGGGACTTAGTTGTTGGGAGACCCAGGAGGTCCCCTTCACTGACGGATTTGGCAAATTTACGGCGACTCCTAGCCTTGCCGGGATCCGAAAGGACCCTGCCAATGGTGCTGGCTTCTCCTCGTATACCGTTCCGGTACCGCCGGGCCACCACCCGTCCACGGTCCTTTCGGCAACCTCCGATCAGCCTCTCCTGCAGACAGTCACCGCCGTCTGCTGACCTTGCTGTCTCAGTCCGGGGCACACACCCGGACCAACTTCAGGCTTCCTCAACTGTCACTCTCTCCTCTCACTTTGAACTCCAAACTTGATCTGCCTGGTTTCCCGCCTCCAGGACTGTGAACTCCTCGGTGGGCGGAGCCAACCGCCTGGCCCACCCCCTGGTGTGGACATCAGCCCCTGGAGGAAGGCAACAAGGATTTTTGGTGTAGCTTCGGTGTACCTATCCGGGGTGTAGGGTGTGGTGGTGTCATGACCTGTGACCCCTGGCTTGCCCAGGGCGTCACACGAACCTTAGGCATTTTATTTTGCAAACTGTAAGAAAATTAATTTTAAGGCATCTTCTTATAGCTCCAAATGGCCAGGACATCTTATAGGAAACCTGTCAGCTTGGAAATGTTATGTCCTGGGCAGAAAGTTATAGATGAAGAGAATGTGAATACGTCTCACATTTATATATCAATCTGCTCATCTCATCTGGCTGTAGCCTATAGCCCTACAACAAGACAGGTTGACATTTCACACTGGACACTAAAAATCCACTACCAGAAAAACATCTTCCACATCGTTGTTTTTTTTTAAACCGTTACTAGCCTCTAACTAAATACAGGTCATATGATCCAGAGGAGATGAAAACCCATTCATTCTATGTCAGGAAAGGTTTGCTCCAGTACAAAGTCCCTAATGAAAGCGCTTCTGAATCTTTCTGCTTTAGAGCAGATTTACACAACTGTTTTTGAGTCCGAATGCGATGCGATAAAACATCCGATCGGATGTTACTCTATGGGGTTGTGCACATGTCTAATTTTTTTCCTGAGTAAATCCGAGGAAAGAAAATGGCAGCATGCACGATTTGCCTCCATTAGGATTTAAGGATTTAATCAGCTGACATGGGCCTGCAAAATATCAAAAAATACTTATAGGCCTCTGGCCACCATGTACTCACGGATTTAAAAAAACCATATAAACAAGTACTCACCTCTACTTGTTCCCCTGCTGCTTCGGTCAGAGCATCCTGCATTATGGGGAGATAAGGTATGCACACCAGTGACTATGGAAGGGGAATACATGGAATAGCAGAAACTGCTGTGTGAATACTGACATGAAAAATTCAATAGCTATTTGTAAGAATGAAATGTGAAAAATGGAACCTGCATTACTGCCATGAATATATGAATAAAGAGAAATTTAGCTACTGAATTGATCAATGCAGAAGAGCCCCAACACTACGCCAAAGTATTTCTCTACGTTGGGGTCCCTAGCTTGTGTGTGTCCTCTCATGCAGTTAAAAAACTTACCGTGTATGGGACGCTGAGACCCAGGCTATATATGCGTATAATGTGGATTGGCAATAGGTGTGTATGGGGAGGGTTCACAAACGAAAAAACTACTAACATTAAGGAATAACGTTTGGAACTCCATTCTATGTCTGAACTGGGTGCAAAAAACCTAAAAAACATCACTATGGGGAGATAAGGTATGCACACCAGTGACTATGGAAGGGGAATACATGGAATAGCAGAAACTGCTGTGTGAATACTGACATGAAAAATTCAATAGCTATTTGTAAGAATGAAATGTGAAAAATGGAACCTGCATTACTGCCATGAATATATGAATAAAGAGAAATTTAGCTACTGAATTGATCAATGCAGAAGAGCCCCAACACTACGCCAAAGTATTTCTCTACGTTGGGGTCCCTAGCTTGTGTGTGTCCTCTCATGCAGTTAAAAAACTTACCGTGTATGGGACGCTGAGACCCAGGCTATATATGCGTATAATGTGGATTGGCAATAGGTGTGTATGGGGAGGGTTCACAAACGAAAAAACTACTAACATTAAGGAATAACGTTTGGAACTCCATTCTATGTCTGAACTGGGTGCAAAAAACCTAAAAAACATCACTATGGGGAGATAAGGTATGCACACCAGTGACTATGGAAGGGGAATACATGGAATAGCAGAAACTGCTGTGTGAATACTGACATGAAAAATTCAATAGCTATTTGTAAGAATGAAATGTGAAAAATGGAACCTGCATTACTGCCATGAATATATGAATAAAGAGAAATTTAGCTACTGAATTGATCAATGCAGAAGAGCCCCAACACTACGCCAAAGTATTTCTCTACGTTGGGGTCCCTAGCTTGTGTGTGTCCTCTCATGCAGTTAAAAAACTTACCGTGTATGGGACGCTGAGACCCAGGCTATATATGCGTATAATGTGGATTGGCAATAGGTGTGTATGGGGAGGGTTCACAAACGAAAAAACTACTAACATTAAGGAATAACGTTTGGAACTCCATTCTATGTCTGAACTGGGTGCAAAAAACCTAAAAAACATCACTATGGGGAGATAAGGTATGCACACCAGTGACTATGGAAGGGGAATACATGGAATAGCAGAAACTGCTGTGTGAATACTGACATGAAAAATTCAATAGCTATTTGTAAGAATGAAATGTGAAAAATGGAACCTGCATTACTGCCATGAATATATGAATAAAGAGAAATTTAGCTACTGAATTGATCAATGCAGAAGAGCCCCAACACTACGCCAAAGTATTTCTCTACGCTGGGGTCCCTAGCTTGTGTGTGTCCTCTCATGCAGTTAAAAAACTTACCGTGTATGGGACGCTGAGACCCAGGCTATATATGCGTATAATGTGGATTGGCAATAGGTGTGTATGGGGAGGGTTCACAAACGAAAAAACTACTAACATTAAGGAATAACGTTTGGAACTCCATTCTATGTCTGAACTGGGTGCAAAAAACCTAAAAAACATCACTATGGGGAGATAAGGTATGCACACCAGTGACTATGGAAGGGGAATACATGGAATAGCAGAAACTGCTGTGTGAATACTGACATGAAAAATTCAATAGCTATTTGTAAGAATGAAATGTGAAAAATGGAACCTGCATTACTGCCATGAATATATGAATAAAGAGAAATTTAGCTACTGAATTGATCAATGCAGAAGAGCCCCAACACTACGCCAAAGTATTTCTCTACGTTGGGGTCCCGCATATATAGCCTGGGTCTCAGCGTCCCATACACGGTAAGTTTTTTAACTGCATGAGAGGACACACACAAGCTAGGGACCCCAACGTAGAGAAATACTTTGGCGTAGTGTTGGGGCTCTTCTGCATTGATCAATTCAGTAGCTAAATTTCTCTTTATTCATATATTCATGGCAGTAATGCAGGTTCCATTTTTCACATTTCATTCTTACAAATAGCTATTGAATTTTTCATGTCAGTATTCACACAGCAGTTTCTGCTATTCCATGTATTCCCCTTCCATAGTCACTGGTGTGCATACCTTATCTCCCCATAGTGATGTTTTTTAGGTTTTTTGCACCCAGTTCAGACATAGAATGGAGTTCCAAACGTTATTCCTTAATGTTAGTAGTTTTTTCGTTTGTGAACCCTCCCCATACACACCTATTGCCAATCCACATTATACGCATATATAGCCTGGGTCTCAGCGTCCCATACACGGTAAGTTTTTTAACTGCATGAGAGGACACACACAAGCTAGGGACCCCAACGTAGAGAAATACTTTGGCGTAGTGTTGGGGCTCTTCTGCATTGATCAATTCAGTAGCTAAATTTCTCTTTATTCATATATTCATGGCAGTAATGCAGGTTCCATTTTTCACATTTCATTCTTACAAATAGCTATTGAATTTTTCATGTCAGTATTCACACAGCAGTTTCTGCTATTCCATGTATTCCCCTTCCATAGTCACTGGTGTGCATACCTTATCTCCCCATAGTGATGTTTTTTAGGTTTTTTGCACCCAGTTCAGACATAGAATGGAGTTCCAAACGTTATTCCTTAATGTTAGAGCATCCTGCATGTCTTGGCACAGTGGCGCGTAGTTGTGACGTTACAGCGCTCCACTGCGCTGAGATGTCAAGCACACACACGGGGAGAATGATTAAGGATGGAGCAGAGCTGAGCACTCCACTCCATCTTTCATCATTGCTTTGTGTGAGGATGCTTGAGGGCTCGCTGTCGAGGAGGACCCGGTACTGCCACTGGCACCAGGCCCCCCTGACTCACGGGCCCAATAGGAGCCACATGATCTGCACCATTGGAGGTACATCACTGGATGGGAGCACGTTAGCCTGATAACCACAACTAGGTGATCTCTATATACCGGCCTTCTAATAGCCGTGGGTAGATCAGAGCTCTGCCTGCAGCTGTTAACCAATTATATCCCGCTGTCAATCTCTGACAGCTGGATTTAACATGCACTGGCAGGGATTGTGTCACTCTCCTCTCCTATCAGCGCATTCATGATGTGATCGCAGGGCACCGATGGGTTGTCATGACAACCAGGGGTCAGCTGATGACCCCGGTGTTGGCCATAACAATCTTTCTGTGAAGGTCGGCTGCAAGCCACCATTCATAGGAGATTGTGATTTATTTTTGTACAGAGCAGTGCTGATGTTGATGCTGAGGCACTGCTCTGTATAGCACAAGTGATCAGAAGATCGCAGCTTCATGTCCCCTAGGGGACTAATAAAAACAGTATAAAGTTTTTAAAATTATGAAAAAAAATAAAAAAATAACACAAAAGTTTAAAAAATACACATATTTGGTATCACTGTGTTCAGAAATGTCCAGTCTATCAAAATATAAAATAAATTAATCCAATCGGTAAACAGCTTAACAAGAAAAAAAAATCTAAATGCCAGAACTGCAGTTTTTCGGCCGCCGCAAAAACAATAAAAAAATGTAATAAAACACAGTGAAAACATTGTATATACCCCAAAACAGTATCAATAAAAGCATCAGCTTGGAGTGCAAAAACAAGCCCTTACATAGCACCAGATCCCAAAAATTAAAAATGTTACGGTTCTCGGGGAGTTGTGACACAAGGAAGATTTCTTTTTTTAAAATTTCAGATTTTTTTTCACCACTTACATAAAACAAAAATTATACAGGTTTGGTATCTACACAACGGTACTGACCTGGAGAATCATACTGCCGGGTCATTTTTATGATAAAATGAACATTGTAAATAAAATAAACAATTGCAAAATTTAACTTTTTTTTTCTATTTTGCCACATTTGGAATTTTTTTCCCACTTACATCACATGATAAAATCAATGGCGTCATTCAAAAGTACAAGTCATCTAGCAAAAAATAAGCGCTCACACAGCTATATCAACAGAAAAATTAAAAAATATGGCTCTTGGAATAAGAGGAGGAAATAAACAAAAGCGCAAAAATGAAAAATTGCTCGGTCCTTAAGGTTAAAGGGGTTGGACCCCATGTGTAAATTTTCAGCAAGCCTTGCAGTTCGCAAATCCATTGTGCAGTTTGCTTTACATGACAGGTTATCAAAAATAGGGGGGCATCCCATACAGTTTTTTTTAATTATCAAAATAAATAATTTAAAAAAAACTGAGTGGGGTCCCTTTTAGTTTTGATTACCTGCCAAGGTAAAGCAGATAGCTGATGCCTGTGGACTGCAACTGTCTGCTTAACTTGTGCTGGGTATCAAAAATATATTAAAAACAAATTTTGTTCACAGCAGCGTCCAGGCATCTTCATTATGCTGAAAAGTGTGTTGATTGGCTGCGCTACAGCCTTTCAAAAAACTTTATTGAGCATCTGCACCCAAACTTCTAACTTAGGCATGGACTTCCGTGAAAAGTCCGTGTTCAAATCTCAGTTGTATTGAGTAGTAGTGGCAAATTGTAGGTAGGTTTTTTTTGAGCATAGGCTTTAGGAGAGGCTTTCTTCGTGAACGACACCCATGCATGCCATTCATCTGCAGTGTATGCAGTATTACAGGTGCATCTCATTAAATTAGAATATCATCAAAAAGTTAATTTCAGTAATTCAATACAAAAAGGGAAACGCATATATTATATAGAGTAATTACACACAGAGGGATCTAGTTCAAGTGTTTATTTTTGTGAATGTTGATGAAAACTCAAAAGTCATTATCTTAGAAAATTTGAATATTATATAAAACCAACTCAAAAAATTATTTAAAAAAAACCTCAGAAATGTTGGCACCTACTGAAAAGTATGTACAGTAAATGCACTCAATACTTGGGGCTATTTTTGTATGAATTACTGCATCAATGCGGCGTGGCATGGAGGTGATTAGCCTGTGGCACTGCTGAGGTGTTATGGAGGCCCAGGTTGCTTTGATAGCAGCCTTCAGCTCGTCTGTATTGTTGGGTCTGGGGTCTCTCATCTTCTTCTTGTCAATATTCCATAGATTCTCTATGGGGTTTAGGTCTGGTGAGTTTGCTGGTCAATCAAGCATAGTGATACTGTGCTTATTACACCAGGTATTGGTACTTTTAGCAGTGTGGACAGCTGCCAAGTCCTGCTGGAAAATGAAATTTCCATCTCCAAAAGCTTCTCAGCAGAGGGAAGCATGAAGTGCTCTAAAATTTCCTGGTAGACAGCTGCACTGACTTTGATCTTGATAAAAGACAGTGGACCTATACCAGCAGATGACATGGCTCCCCAAACCATCACTGATTGTGTAAACGTCACACTAGATCTCAAGCAGCTTGGATTGTGGCCTCTCCACTCTTCCTCCAAACTCTGGGACCTTGATTTCCAAATGAAATGCAATATTTACTTTCATCTGAAAACAATACTTTGGACCACTGAGCAACAGTCCAGTTCTTTTTCTCCTGCTTTTCTATTGGTCATGAGTGGCTTGACACAAGGAATACGACAGTTATAGCCCATGTCCTGGATACGTCTGTGTGTGATGGCTCTTGAAGCAATGACCCCAGGCAGCAGGCCACTCCTTGTGATTCTCCCCCAAATTTTTGCATGGCCTTTTCTTAACAATCCTATCAAGACTGCAGTTATCCCGGTTGCTTGTGCACCTTTTCCTACCACACTTTTTCCTTCCACTCAACTTTCCATTAATATGCTTGGATACAGCACTCTGTGAACAGCCGACTTCTTTAGCAATGACCTTTTGTGGCTTACTCTCCTTGTGGAGTGTGTCAATGATTGCCTTCTGGACATCTGTCAAGTCAGCAGTCTTCCCCATGATTGTATAGCCTACTGAACCAGACTAAGGGACCATTTTAGATGTTTAGGAAGCCTTTGCAGGTGTTTTGTGTTAATAATTCAAATTTTCTGAGATAATGACTTCTGGGTTTTCATTGGCTGTAAGCCATAATCATCAACATTAACAGATATAAACACTTGAAATAGATCACTCTGTGTGTAATGACTCTATATAATATGCTTCCCTTAATGTATTGAATTACTGAAATAAATTAACTTTTAGATGATATTCTAAGTTATTGAGATGCACCTGTATATACAGCAGTGTGTGTTTGCAGCAGTTTCAGAGGATCTTATGTGGTGTATGCTGCTGACCTCCCTTTGCTTGTGTTTTATAAATGTTACATTAGCAAAGATGAATTTTCACTCTGAGGAGACATGCATTGAAATATGCATCTTTGTTAGGACAACGTCCAATCCTGCAATCAGTTATTTTTAAAATGTATCATTGCAAAGAGTCAGCTGTGCTTAAAAGTGATTGGAGAAGCAGTTGCAATTAGCAACATCATCAATACCACCTAACATCACATGCCTCTCTAAGGAGAAGCAGTTCCAGCCATCACAGTTTTATGTAAAATGTTTGACCAAATATAGCAGGCTGATTTTTTCAGTTAATAATTATGTATGGCCTGCGAATGATGTTGTAAATATCCATCTGGCCCTTGGCAGAAAAAAGGTTCCTCCCCCTGCCTTTTATCGGCAGTTGTGTGGCACCTCAGCCAATACCAAAGTATTTAGCAATTTACACCACAGTTTCATCATGATAATGTCATGACCTTTGTTTACTACAAATTACCAATTGAGCGTCACCTGCTGTATCACAATCAAACAATTCAATTGATTATTGTTACACATATGCATCTAGTGTAAATGAGAGGACAGAGGATAGAGATGCAGCGGCAGCTTCACCTGTGGTACTTCACTTAAGTGTGATTGTGTGATGTATGGGCTGTGGTCATTGTCAAAGGAGAACACACTCAGCAAGTACGTTTATAGAACCAGACGTGAAAGAGAAGTCCTGTCATGGAAACAAGTATGCAAATTAACTTTCTTGCAATTAACACCGAAAGCCCCCGTCACATTTAACGACTTTCCAGCGATCCCAAAACTGACCTGATAAGGATCGCTGGTAAGTCGCTACGTGGTCGTCAACGAGGTCGTTGGTAAGATGTCAAACACACCGATGCGTCCTGCCCAGCAGGACTTCAACGATCAAAAAATGGTCCCGGCCATTCCGACATGACCAGCGACGTCACAGCAGGGGTCTGGTCGCTGCTATGTGTCAAACGTAGCGAGATCGCTGGCGAGGTCGTTGTTGAGTCACAGAATCTGTGACTCAGCAGCGATCTTGCTATGTGTGAAGGTACCTTAAGAGAGGTAGCAGGGTGTCCCACTCAGCCAGCCAGACAATGCTCCACATTGATATGGGGTGAGTATCCAAAAACAGTATGTAGATGTAATATGAGTTTCTGGCTTGGCATTTGTCCCTGGTCATTTTGCAAGGCTCATCAAAGCACTGGATATTGACATTGAGTTCTAGGGTAGCTACCTCTCCTAGGTGGTATTTGGGAGGAAGTTTCATTTCTTCACAGTTTATTTAGATATTTTTTTCACAGGGGGCATTGCCCATTAGACTCCATACTGCTCTAAGCTTTGATGGTAGTATGTTCTTTTTCTGCTGTATCGCTGCCTGCATACTATTGGTCAGTATTATAAAAGGGGAAGAACTACACGCCTTCAGTGAAAACTATCTGACAACACCCACTTGCACTTGAAAAGTTAACTCCTATGGTGCCAAATATTTTGACTGCTAATATCTACGCAACGTTGAGGCGAAACTAAAATTATTAGTTCATCATGCATGTAGTTCAACATTGAAAAAAATGGTAAAAAGATCTTCTTTAAAAGATAGGAATACAACTTTTTTATTTATTTATTTTAAATAAATCAAGTACTGCGTTCCCTTCTTCCCCACATTGATCATAGAGATTAAAAATGCTGGTAGAGCATATCATTATGTGTCAGAAGTAGGTATCTAAGAGAATGATATTGTGTCTTTACAAAGCATGGAAATAAGTGTCTCCCATGAGGAATGTTTGTCATTCACTGCTAAGCAGCAACCAAAATATTATTTCATTAGGGATTCCAAAATGGTCATGAATAACTGCTACTGGAAAGTTTGGTTTATATTTTCCAAAAATTAGTTAATTAAACACATGTCTTGTGAATATGGATATTACACAATCAAGAGACACCATTTGTAGACTGCAGTTTCTAATGGCTCATGTTGGCCGAGTGTAACCACTTTGAAAGAGCAGTGGGAAGGTAGTCGTTCTGGCGATCCAGCTGGTGTAGGTAGTCTTATAGGCAATGCTTCCTAGGAAAAGGAATGTGAATTAGCTCTCCACTAATTAGATCACTTCAACAAGAACTAGCACTTGAAGGCTGCTGTGAAAGCAACCTGGGCTTCCATAACACCTCAGCAGTGCCACGCTGCATTGATGCAGTAATTCATGCAAAAGGAGCCCCGACCAAGTATTGAGGCATTTGCTGTACAGACTTTTCAGTAGGCGCCAAAATTTCTGAGTTTAAATCATTTTTACAGTTGGTCTTATATAATATTCTAATTTTCTGAGATAATGACTTTTTAACACTTGAAACAGCTCACTTCTGTGTATAATGACTCTATATAAATGTTTTCTTTTTGTATTGAATTAGTGAAATAAATTTACTTTTTGACGATATTCTAAGTTATTCAGCTGCACTTGTATCTATCTCTTTTACTGGCTGGCCGAACTTACTCTATAGCACGGGCCTGAGGCCCATAGCCACAAAGCCAAGGAGCTTCGCATCACAGGCTGTGGCTGTTATATATATATTATACAGTAATACCGTAATACACACACACACACACACACACACACTAGCTGTAATAAACAGTATTGTGTGGCGCCCCAGGACCTGGTCGCCACAACAGCATTGCCCTCCCAAAGGGTTAATGCTGAGCCTGGAGGTAATTGGGAGATCTATTGGCCAGTAAGTGTAACATCAACCGCAGTTCTCCCTCCGGCCAGCAGGGGGAGCTCTGAACCTGGAACTTCAGGGAGCATTCCTTAAGTCTGGCTGGAGAGAGGAAGTAGTGGTTAGTCTGGAGACAGGAGTGAAGGAGGACAGACTGAGAGTAGTGCTGCCTTGTGAAACTGGGGCCTAGAGCTGGGATAGCTTGGCCCAGTGAAGATAGAGGTGCAGAGAGGCACAGCAGAGACTCGGACACCGGAGTCTGTAGTTGCCAGGGCAGAAAATCCATCCCTGGTAGCTGAATCCGGAGGTCAGGAGAGCTGCAAGCCCCTGGCCCAGAAGTAATCTGAAGGTAAAGCTGCATTCCAAGGGCCTGGTGTGGACTCCAGCAGAGAAGCACCAGAGAGGGCCTGCGCAGTCTACCACACAGAAAAGGGGACGAACAACAAGTCCCAGCAGCAAGAGGGCAATTGCAAACCCAAAGTGCAGTGTCCTAAAACAGCAGAGAAAGATTAAGGAGTAGGCCTCGTACTCAACTGGCCAAAGATCACCCCAGGCACTTCCAGGCCGGCCGGACCATCTTTACCATCTGTGACGGTCTCCCTGGACTAAGTTTCTGGCAAGTAAAAGAGGAGAAGGTAAAGAGACTACTGTTTGTGCCTGTTTCTTTCATTGCTTGTCGGCCCTGCACCGTGTTAGTCACACAGCACCATAGACTTCCACAAGCACCAACTGTGCCCCGGGCATTGCTCCACCTGTGGGGAGCAGTATCACCATTGCTGCCATAACACCATCCCGGAGGCCTCACAGAGCAGCGGCGGCTTAATAGCCGCATACCACAGGTGGCGTCACGAACACAAACTTTATTCACCTAGCCACATATTCAACTGACACCCACCAGGGCCACGGAGCCGGGCCCAGCCACCACTGACTACCACCGGACTAGTCCGGCCCGGCACCGGGTGTCCCATAGCCCTGGGGTGGGCGAGTCAATTTTGGCGTCACGAACAGGATTTCGTGCCCGGTCACACCGGGTACTGTGCGCCTGAAGAATTGCGCTTAAAAGACTGTGTTACTGCGTGTTTCCTTGTTTGAAAACTGCCGCCGCCATTAGCCTCGCTGAGCGCAGAAAGAAGGGGGGCGTGCCTGACAAAGAGCGCGAAGGGAGCGCGCCATCAGAGCAGAGCACTGTTAACCCCGCGCGACCCAGAAGGGAATTTGAAAAGTGAACGGAGCCTGGTAAGGTTCACTAAGGGGGAAGAAGATGTCCGACTCGGAGGGAGGGCAGGTGGCTGCCATAGCCCGAGACGCCGCAGCACCAGCCGAAGCAATCCCAGTCGCCGTCGCCCCAGCCCCCGCTGCAGCGCCGGTAATGCCGATCACAATGCCGTACATCCCGGGAGCAGAATGGCTACCGCAGTACTCCGGGGAGTCCCATACCTTGAGCGACTTCAGAGAAAGGCTGCACAGCTTGTTCCGGGTGTATCCTCTGACCGAGAGCCAGAAGGTGGGCATATTAATGGGACAGCTAGCCGGCGCAGCCCAGCGTGAAGTGAAGTCCTGGCCTGATACAGATAAAGGGACAGTAACCCAGATATTGGCCAAGCTAAAGAGTACTTTTGACACCCGCACCGCAGCAGAGATAAAGATGAGATTCTTTGGGTGCAAGCAACGGGCCACAGACAGCATAAGGGACTATGCCTTAAACTTGCAGGAGGCCCTGAAAGCAGTTAAACAGGTGGACCCAGAGAGTGTACGTGAAGAAGACAAACTCCTAACTGAGCAGTTCATAGAGGGGCTCCTGTCAGATGCCCACAGGACCCAGCTGCGTATCATGGTCCTGCAGAACCCTGCTCTGGACTTTGCAAAGTTTAAGGACCAGGCCATCCGGGTACTGAGAGAATCTACACCGAATGATCCAGTATCCCTCCGGCCTCTTGCTATCACGTACCCCGGGGTGGTGCCTGCAACACGAGCCGCTGCAGGGGCTGAGGCGCAGTCCCTGGATAAGGACCCCACTGCAGAGCTCAGACAGCAGGTCCAGGAGCTGACCAAGACTGTAGCTGCCCTGGCCAAGACCGTGCAGTCTCTACAAGTGACCCCATCGCCTGCAAGACTCGAGTTGGCCTCCAGCCCAGATGACGTCCCCTGGATGCGACAGAGGAGGATTCCGCCGACCCGAGGCAGAGACACAGACCGGTATGATTCAACGGGACAACCGATCTGCCGCCGCTGCAGCCAGGCGGGCCACATTGCACGACACTGTCCTTTAAATGGGCCGAGCCTGGGGCCAGGAGCCAATCCCCAGGTGTGAGGAAGCCCGGCTCAACCCCCAGCCGCAGCAAGTATGTGGGAGGACGCCCGGTCCTTCCTATTGTGCTGGATGGGATCCCTTTGAATGCCCTCCTGGATACGGGGTCCCAGGTAACAACCATCCCCTACAAACTGTACAAAAGATATTGGGCTGATTCAGACATCGATCATGGCCCAGATGAAGATTTAACAATTGTGGCCAGTAATGGTCAGCCCTTACCCCAAATTGGGTACAAAGAAGTAACCATTAAAGTGGGGCGGGTAGAATTGCCATGTCAGGGGATGATAATTGTCGATATTGATCGCAAAGAATCTGAACCACTGCTAACCATTGGTACAAATGTGATAGAAAATTGTATTGCCGAAGTGATAATTTTGTTGCAACAGGCGTCTGAAACCGCCAGCTCCGGGCAGCAGCGTGCCCTACAGAGGGAGATCAGAGCCCTGATGAGGAGGCAGCAGGTAGAGCTGGCCGGAGGAGAAATTGGCAGTGTGAGGGTAAGTGACCCCCTCCCCATTGTAATACCCCCAAGAAGTGAAATGTTGATATGGTGTCGGGCAGCAATGGGCCTCAAGGGTCAGGATTACCATGCCCTGGTAGAACCGGTGTATTCAGACAGTAGGCCGGGAGTCCTGGTAGCCAGAGGGGTAGCAGACGTCCGCAAAGGGAGAGTGCCCGTCCGTGTCCTGAATTGTGGGGAGGAGGAGGCCAAACTGCCCCGGTACGCCACTGTAGCAAAACTGTACACTGTCAGCAACAATACCATCAAAGCAGTGGAACCCTTGATCCCGTCCAACCAGGCGGAAGACAATGGCTCCAAGGGGCAGCTGGAAGACTGGTGCCAAAACTTACATGTGGGCACCGACTCCACCCCCTCACACCAAAAGCATGGGGTTTACCGGGTGGTACAAGAGTACGAGCGGGTCTTCAGCAAACACCCCCTAGATTTTGGGCAGGTGAAAGGGGTTAAACATCAAATCCCCACGGGTGATCATCATCCCATTAAAGAGAGATACCGCCCTGTGCCCCCCGCACAGTACCAGCGTGCCAAAGAAATGTTACGGGAAATGAAGGAGGCTGGGGTTATCAGAGATAGTTGTAGCCCCTGGGCAGCTCCACTAGTGCTCGTAAAGAAAAAAGATGGTACAATGAGAATGTGCGTAGATTACAGGCAAATTAACCGCATTACACATAAAGATGCTTATCCACTGCCCAGAATAGAGGAGTCACTAACAGCCTTAAAGTCAGCTAATTATTTCTCCACCTTGGATCTCACCAGTGGGTATTGGCAGGTTCCCGTGGCAGAGGCGGACAAGGAGAAGACTGCATTCACGACACCAATGGGCCTCTGTGAGTTCAACTGTATGCCATTCGGGCTCTGCAACGCCCCAGGGACATTCCAAAGGTTGATGGAGTGCTGCTTGGGCCACCACAACTTTGAAACCGTGCTATTGTACCTGGATGACGTCATAGTCTACTCCAAGACTTATGAAGACCACCTGAGGCACTTAGCAGAAGTGTTTGAGTCCTTGTCGAAATATGGCCTGAAGATAAAGCCGTCCAAATGTCACCTCTTGAAGCCAAAGGTACAGTACCTGGGTCATGTGGTCAGCGCAGAAGGCGTGGCACCTGATCCGGAGAAAGTCACCGTAATCAAGGACTGGCCAAGACCCACCACGGTAAAGGAGGTGCGGCAGTTCCTTGGGCTGGTGGGCTACTACCGAAGGTTCATTGATGGTTTTACCAAGGTAGCAGCGCCCCTTCAAGATCTCCTGGTGGGCCAGCCAAAGCAGGCTAAGAAGCAGAGCCCTCCATTTGAATGGAGCAGCCAACTAGAAACATCCTTTGTCCGGCTGAAAGGGGCTCTCACGGGCGAAGAGATTCTGGCCTACCCTGACTACAGCCAGCCGTTTGTACTGTACACGGATGCCAGCAACGTGGGACTGGGAGCAGTTCTGTCCCAGGTGCAGGGAGGCAGAGAGAAGGTGATAGCTTACGCCAGTAGGAAGCTTCGGCCCACAGAAAGGAATCCAGAAAACTACAGTTCCTTCAAGCTGGAGTTCCTCGCTATTGTTTGGGCAGTGACTGAACGCTTCAAGCACTATCTGGCGTCGGCCAAGTTCACCATCTTCACGGACAACAATCCGTTGACACACCTGGCAACAGCCAAGTTAGGTGCGTTGGAACAGCGATGGATGGCCCGGCTGTCTAACTTTGACTTTACCATCAAGTATCGGGCTGGCAAGAAGAATAACAATGCTGATGCGCTGTCCAGAATGCCTCACTTATCCGAATCTGGAGAAGACCTGGATGAACTCGAAGAGATAGAGTTACCGGCTTTCCATCATCAGGGTGTTTCCCAGTGTGAGCATGCTGTGGGAGTGAAGCGCTCGAGCCAACACGAGGTCTCGGTTAACCCATTACTCCACCATAATTGGGAAGAGGCACAGAACGGTGACCCGGTTGTGCGATTGGTCAAAGAAAAGCTAGCACAAGCTGAGACTCATCTTGGCCCAGATGCTCCAGAAGAAGCCCAGCAGTTGTGGAAAGAGAGGGGACGACTGTTCACCTACCAAGGCAAGCTCTGCAAGAGATATGTCAACTGGCGAACAAATGAACTTGTCTGGCAGATAGTGGTTCCACGGAGGGATGCTCCAATGGTCCTAGCAGCTTATCATGATAACGCAGGACACTTCGGGTGGAAGAAGTTGGAGGCCCTACTCCGCGATCGGTTCTATTGGGTGCACATGAGAAAGATGATCGAGAAGTGGTGCCGAAACTGTGGCCCGTGTAACCTGAGGCGGAAGGATGATGCCAGCCAAAGGTCTCCCGTACAGCCAATTGTCACGAAGCAGCCCCTGGAGTTGGTGGCCCTGGACCACGTGAAGTTAACACCAAGCCGGTCAGGCTATGTGTACGCCCTCACCATTGTGGACCATTACTCTCGTTTCCTGGTAGTAATGCCTGTGAAGGACCAGACAGCCAGAACAGCAGCTAGAGCGTTCCAGGCATCCTTTTGTTGGCCTCACGGTTATCCGGAAAGGGTACTGACTGATCAAGGTCCTGCATTCGAGGCCGAAGTGTTCCAAGAGTTCTGTAACATGTACGGCTGTAAAAAAATCCGAACCACACCGTACCACCCCCAAACCAATGGACTGTGCGAGAAAATGAACCATGTGGTTATTGATATGCTGAAGACCCTACCTCTGGAAGAAAGGAACCAATGGCCAGAGAAGTTGCCAGATCTGGTAGACCTGTACAACCATATCCCAGTAAATTCGACCAACTGCAGCCCCGCTTACCTGATGCGAGCCAGGCCTGGCAAGTTGCCTGTAGACTTCGAGATGGGGACTGTGTCGCCTGAGGCGGTTCAAGAAATAGAGGATTGGGATACAGAACGGCAGCAGCGGTACCGTAAGGTCCAGGAATGCGTAGAGAGGAGCCTGTCTCAAGCAAGAACGAGACAAGAGCAGCATTACAATCAAACAGCCCCAGCAACTCCCTTAGCACCTGGAGAACAAGTCCTCAAGAAGAAGCGGATTACGCATAAATTGGATGATCAGTGGGAAAACGAGCCCTACACCATTATCCCCTCCAACTTTAACAATAGTAAGGTATGCCTCATAAGCAAGGATGAAGGCAAGACCTATCAAGCAATTTCTCGAGACCGCCTGAAAGCGTGCCCTGAACGGTGCAGAATTCAAAGAGAAATGGAAGAAGTACAAGGAAGTCCCCAAAGTCAAGAGAAAGAGGGGGAAATGATCCAAACAATCCTTGGAAAATTCCCTAAAACTTGGACCCGAATAAACAATGCCATAGTGGTACCAGTTTTGACGTTTCCGCAGTTGGTCGAGCCAGAAACAGAAGAGGTTCCGAATCCACCTAAAGAACCGTCCGCTCCAACACGAGATGACACGCCAGCAGTGGAGCAGGAGGATCAACCCCCTGTCAGTGGTGAACCTGTCATACCCTTGGCGACTCTTAGACCACATAGGCAATCATCACGCTTACCTATCGGGGTTAGGCCTACCGGTA
Organism: Anomaloglossus baeobatrachus; assembly: GCF_048569485.1. Taxonomy (NCBI): domain Eukaryota; kingdom Metazoa; phylum Chordata; class Amphibia; order Anura; family Aromobatidae; genus Anomaloglossus; species Anomaloglossus baeobatrachus. Next base: position 109,716,622 of record NC_134354.1, on the reverse strand, counting down.
GTGCTGAGGTAGAAGACACACCAAGTAGTCAGGGGCAAACACCAGAGCTACGCAGGTCTCAACGCAGCACTCGGGGACAACCCCCTCCAAGGTATAGAGTCAACTGTATAAGGGAAAGAGTACTTATTAGAATGTAAATAGTTATGCCAAATGTCTGTCATGTTGTGTGTAAAATGTTTTTCTTTTTCTTTGATTGCAAAAATGGACAATTGGGCCACTGGACTATGGGTGGCCAACACCTAAATTGTTCATAGTTAGCACCAGTGTGCTCAACACCCCTGAAGAAAAACCCGTCCGGCGTGCATAGAGTGGGGTCATCAATGCTCTGACGCACGCCCAGAGCCTACGTTGGGGGTTTGAACACGGCGGGTCCCCCATGGAGCAGTGTAATGGACACCCAGCAGGGAGCCACACTGGACTCTTATAGTAATGTTTAAGGTTGTAACGTTCAAGTAATGCGCCTCCCATAATGGGATGAAATGTTTTAACATGTCATGTTTGTTTCTACAGTCCGGGAGTACTGAATTTAACTAAGGGGGAGTGTGGCGCCCCAGGACCTGGTCGCCACAACAGCATTGCCCTCCCAAAGGGTTAATGCTGAGCCTGGAGGTAATTGGGAGATCTATTGGCCAGTAAGTGTAACATCAACCGCAGTTCTCCCTCCGGCCAGCAGGGGGAGCTCTGAACCTGGAACTTCAGGGAGCATTCCTTAAGTCTGGCTGGAGAGAGGAAGTAGTGGTTAGTCTGGAGACAGGAGTGAAGGAGGACAGACTGAGAGTAGTGCTGCCTTGTGAAACTGGGGCCTAGAGCTGGGATAGCTTGGCCCAGTGAAGCAAGAGGTGCAGAGAGGCACAGCAGAGACTCGGACACCGGAGTCTGTAGTTGCCAGGGCATAAAATCCATCCCTGGTAGCTGAATCCGGAGGGCAGGAGAGCTGCAAGCCCCTGGCCCAGAAGTAATCTGAAGGTAAAGCTGCATTCCAAGGGCCTGGTGTGGACTCCAGCAGAGAAGCACCAGAGAGGGCCTGCGCAGTCTACCACACAGAAAAGGGGACGAACAACAAGTCCCAGCAGCAAGAGGGCAATTGCAAACCCAAAGTGCAGTGTCCTAAAACAGCAGAGAAAGATTAAGGAGTAGGCCTCGTACTCAACTGGCCAAAGATCACCCCAGGCACTTCCAGGCCGGCCGGACCATCTTTACCATCTGTGACGGTCTCCCTGGACTAAGTTTCTGCCGAGTAAAAGAGGAGAAGGTAAAGAGACTACTGTTTGTGCCTGTTTCTTTCATTGCTTGTCGGCCCTGCACCGTGTTAGTCACACAGCACCATAGACTTCCACAAGCACCAACTGTGCCCCGGGCATTGCTCCACCTGTGGGGAGCAGTATCACCATTGCTGCCATAACACCATCCCGGAGGCCTCACACAGCAGCGGCGGCTTAATAGCCGCATACCACAGGTGGCGTCACGAACACAAACTTTATTCACCTAGCCACATATTCAACTGACACCCACCAGGGCCACGGAGCCGGGCCCAGCCACCACTGACTACCACCGGACTAGTCCGGCCCGGCACCGGGTGTCCCATAGCCCTGGGGTGGGCGAGTCAATTGCCCGGGATAGTAACTATGTGTCTGTCTGTCTCTCTTTCCCTCGCACTCTGCCTGTTTCCCTCTCTGTCTGTCTCTCTCTCTGTCTCTCTCTATCTCTGTGTATCTGTCTCCGTCTCAGTCTGTGTCTGTCTGTCTCTACTGATATATCACCTGACACATAAGCTTCTTATACTAAAAATGTCCTTCGTTGCCTAGAGCAACAATCAGAACTATTAATGATCTGTAGCTCCCAGGTCCATTGACTTTAATATAAGCAGTTTTTTGGCGAATAACTCTAAAGCGCGGGGTGAAATATTACCCTCAAAATATAGTCTATGACGTTCCCCGAGTCAAATGAGGCGGCTGTGCTAAATGTTGTGATTGTAAATGAGACAGTGCAGATTCTTTCAGCGGACACACACACGGACACACACACACACACACACACACACACACACACACAATCAGCTTTAAATAATAGATATAAATATATATATATATATATATATATATAACTAGCTATTGTACCCAGGCGTTGCCTGGGATAGTAACTGTCTCTCTGTCAGTCTCTGTCTGTCTGTCTTAGTCTCTCTGTCAGTCTGTCTGTCTCTATCTCTGTGTCTGTCTCTCTATGTGTCTGTCTCTCTCTGTCAGTCTCATTCCAGGTCTGTCTCGTTCCAGGTCTCTTTACTTGTCTGTCTCTTTCCCTGTCTCTTTCCTTGTCTCCGTTTATTTTCCTGTCTGTCTGTCTCTTTCCCTGTCTGTCTCTTTCCACCTGCCTGTCTCTTTCCCTGTCTGCCTGTGTCTGTCTGCCTCAGTCTGTCTCTGACTGTCAGTCCCTCTCTCTGTATCTCTCTGTCTCCCCATCGACAACTTATTACCTCATACATAATCTTCTTATACTAACAATTTATTTTGTTCCTATAGCAACCAATCACAGCTGCTATTAATGACCTGTAGCTCACAGCTCCATTGACTTTAATGGAGGCAGGTTTTTTGGAGAGTAACTGTAAAGTACGTCGTTACATTTTCCCGTTAAAACATAGTCTACGACATTCCCTGAGTCACATGCGGTGTCTGTACAAAATTTCGTTATTGTAAATACGACGGTGCGGATTCCTTTAGGGGACAAACACATACATACATACATACACACAGCTTTATATATACATATTTATTTCACCCTTTATTAATGTATAAGATGTTACAGATAGATATGTGCATGTTTCATGTATAAAGTGTAATATTAAAAATACTGTATATATTTTTTTTTTATAACTGAATGTTTTATTAAGATTTTTAAAACAGATACAAAAAAAAAATACATGGATGCATGGATATGTCTCACAAACTTGTTAATAACTGTAAATCAGAAATCAGTATCCATATTATCCACTAATACACTGAAAACAGGGAATATGACAAGACGAACAATACAATACTAGACAGGGAAACATAAGGGAGGGGGGATGGATTGGGGAGGGTGAGCATATCAGGCTTCAATCAAGGCCGTACTTCACTGTTATTCTTTGTTGGCCCAATAAGTGTCCCAAAGTGACCAAACACTCTCAAAAAAATCTACTGTGTTATTTGACAGGGCAGATAAATACTCCATCCTTCTCACATCTTGGATCCGAGATTGGAGATCTGTAAGTGAGGGTGGATGGGCCAACCTCCAGTTACGGGCAATCAGACATCTAGCTGCTGTGGTCATGTGTAATAGTAACCGCTTCACTCTTTTCCCCAGCTGAGCAAGTGGTATATTTAATAAATAGAATTTAGGGTCCAGGGGAATCCGAAGATTAGTTACTTTATAAATAAGAGATTGCACCAACCTCCAGAAACACTGGATATTGGGGCATACCCAGAATATGTGCGGTATGTCTCCTCCTGTGGCTCCACACCTCCAACAGTTGTCAGGTATAGCTGGGTTTAGTTTATGTAGTAGTGATGGGGTGTGATACCAATACATGAGTAATTTATACTGATTTTCCTTATAGACATAGCATGAAGATGTCTTAGAGGCCGTATCCCAGATTCGCCTCCACATACACAAGGGAATGGACTCACCAAGGAAATCTTCCCATTTCCTCATATATGTATGATTTGGCTTGTCTTCCGGGCACGGAGCCATTAAAATACGATATATATCGGAGATGAGGCCTTTAGTAGAGGCCCCAGCTCTGCACAATCTCTCAAAAAGTGTAGGGATAGAGACTTCTAATGAGGCAAAAAGGGAGTGCATCAGGTGTCTAACTTGTAAATACCGATATTGGGAATTGCCTGGGAGATTAAATTTAGCAGCTATGGTGGCGTAGGGGAGAAGGACTCTGGAGTGTGCGTCTACTATGTCAGCAAAGCAAAAGAGTTTCCTGTCAAACCATGTTTTTGTCGTTATACCATGCATACCGTCTGGCATTCTGGGATTAAAAAGAAAAGAAGTCAATGGAGAGTGTTCAGATTTAAGTGGAAACTTCTTGACACAACAGTCCCATATCCTCTTCGTAAAGGCTATAGGGCCCAGGGTATGTGGGTCAGGCTTATTAGATGAGGTGCCCCAAAGGTAGGAGTTAGGGTGTATTGGGGCTAGCCATAACTTCTCTATTTCCATCCATCTAGAGAAGGCACTGCGATTAGACCATGCAGGGATGTGACGTAAGTGTGCTGCCCAGTAGTACTTAGTAATATCAGGGACCCCCAGGCCTCCTCTCAGTTTACTGTCAAATAATGTTGTTTTCTTGATTCTATGTCTCTTATGGGCCCAAACAAATTGAAGTATACTAGACTGAATGTTGCGCAATTCTTTGTATGGTACACACACCGGAAGGGTCTCAAACAGGTAAAGAAGCTTTGGCAGAACAGACATTTTGACTGCAGAGATTCTTCCAAACAGAGACAATGGGAGCTTGTTCCAATTGAGCAGGAGCCTTTTTATCTCAGTAAATAAACTAGGATAGTTCTGCTGGTACAAGAGCTTATACTGAGATGTTAATTGTATCCCAAGGTATAAAAATACTGTATATATTTAACATACATACACACAAGATAAAAAATTAGAGAACAATGTATGATCACTTGCTTTTTTTTAAGAAATAATGTAATCTACATTGAACATTTGAAGGGGTTTTTTTGTTGTTTTTTTTTATAAGGGGTACACCATGCCACTAGAACAGTGTTTTACTAAAGATCTAAAGTTTATCACCATAAAACTTTTATTTTGCCCAAAACATGATCATTAGAGAACAGGAGTGACTGTAGCACAGAGAAAGATAACAATTTTGAAGGTAACAACAGTCACCAATCAGTAGGAAGTGTACAGGCCTTTGCTTTGAATGACTTCAGTACATCTGCGGCCACAGGATATAACTTGTCTCTCACACTGCTCTGGTGTGATTTTGGTCCACTCTTCTTCCACAGTTCTTTGACTGTTATGGGTTTCTTGGCCATAACTTTTTCAATAAAAAATTTCCAAAGGTTTTCTATGGGGTTTACATCAGGAACTGCTTTACCTGTTTTGTTGTGTGACAGGGGCCATTATCCTGCATGAAAATTACTGGCTGATTCAGTGATGGAACGTGTTGTTGTAGAAGGTTCTGATACACACTTCCATTCACTCTGCCATGCAGCTGTATGAGAGATCCAATTCCTGCTGCAGAAAACATTCCTCAAACCATGACACTTCCTCCAGCACCTTTCACTGACTGCTTAACACACTTTAGGTTCAGTCATTCCCCAGTTTATCCATGAACGTAATGTTTCCCATCAGACCCAAAAAAATTAAACTTGTTTTCATCACTAAAATGAACTGTGGACCACTTCTCCTCTGTCCACACAACATGCTCCTCACCAAAGGTGATGCTAGCCTTTTGATTCTTTCTGCTAATGAGAAGTTTGGTCACTGCAGAGTGAGCTTTCAGTCCAAATGCTCTTAAACGTCGTGAAACTATATAACAAGACCGATCCTTAGGCGGGCTTTACACGTTGCGACATCGTATCATATATATCGTCGGGGTCAGGTCGTGAGTGACGCACATCCGGCGCCAGTAGCTACATCGCAATGTGTAAATCCTAGGTGCGACGATGAACGAGCGCAAAAGCATAAAAAAACGCTGATCTGTGTCACGTCGTTCATTTCCATAATGTCGTTACTGCTGCAGATACAATGTTGTTTGTCGTTCCTGCAGCAACACACATCGCTGTGTGTGAAACCGCAGGAACGACAAACATCCCCTTACCTGCATCCATCGGCTACGCGTAAGGAAGAAGGTGGGAGGGATGTTATGTCCCGCTCATCTCCGCCCCTCCGCTTCTATTGGCCGGCCGCTTAGGGACGTCGCTGTGACGCCGAACGCACCTCCCCCTTGAAGAAGGGATTGTCCGGCGGTCACAGCGACCAGGTATGTGCATGTGAAGCTGCCATAGCGATAATGCTCGCTACGGCAGCAAGCACCAGATATCGCATGTATGACGGGGGCAGGTGCTATCGCGCTCAACATCGCTAGCAATTGCTAGCAATGTCACAACGTGTAAAGCCCGCCTTACCCTGTTCAGTGCTGAACTGTCGAGCAATTCCAGCTTCAGTGCTGAAAATATCACCCATTGAGAGTCTATGCCGGAAGGTTTTAGTCACTTTGGAATGGCGCGCCATTTTTGCAATGCCAGTTAAATAGGGTTTGTCAGATAATTATGGAAATTAGCACCAGGTGCCAGATTAACACCAATAACTTGCAGCTATTGGAAAGTGTTCCCTAATTTTGATCAGTGTTTTTTTTTATCTAATTTACATTTTTATTATGTGCTTTACAAAAAATTCAGTTTATGAAAATTAAAAAAAAAAAGGCTTAAAATACTGCTAGTTTCCTCATGTTAGGATATAATCATATAGAAGTGCATAATGACCTCTAAATTTAGGAAATTGTGTTATTCTCTAATTTTGATCTCTAGCCTATACATGACAAAGATTACCCATAATATATTAAAAATAATACACTAGACATTATACTCACCCATGTAGAAGCCTATTTTTTCCACCGCCATTAACTTGAGAACGGCGGCAGCTATAGGAACAGAAGTAGTGTCTAGCGCATATGGCGCTCATGTAACTTTGATGCTCAAAGTGGCCACCGTCAGCTGCAATGCACTTCTGGACTCTGGACAGCATACTGTATCTTGGTGCACGTTGTGCAATATGGTAGGTGACACGTTTGCACAAGCATCTGTGATACGTCGTCGTCGTAGGTCCTGCAATGTTGGTGGAGGGGTCACATACACCTACTGTTTGATGTGACCTTACAGAAAGAAGTCCAATGGGGTTAGGTCAGGTGAGCGTGGAGGCCACTCTATGCAGCCACCATACCCAATGACTTGTAGGAAGGTCTCCATGAGGTATCGCTTCACGTCCGCAGCCTTGTGAGTTTTACACATTCTTATCATAGCATTTCTGTATGCAAGGTGTCGATTCGTATTGAATTGATGATGCCCTACAACTTTGTAATTCACTTTTGGGTCATTCCATGTCAAGTGGACCCGTGGTCCCCGCTCGACCTCCGATTTTGCTGAAAATTTATAAGGATGTACATGTATGTTTGAAAAGAAATTCTGTAAATTTTTAGGGCCAGATCTCAAATACATTGGGCACTGTTGACCTTTCACTGGAGGTTCCACCAAGCCTGCGGTTTCAGCTAAGAGGATTTTGCAAACTTTGGCACATAGCCATTAGAGTTCTATACTGGCTATGATGCTGAAATTTGGCATACTAGCTCAACTTTTGCTGCTAAACACGATAAAATTATTACCGGCTATGACAAAACAATATTTCGGCCGCAATTTTATGTCAACGTAGCTTGTAAAACGCGTCGCATAAAATTTATGCCTAACTTGGCCAATATATAACTGAAGACCAAAAACCAATAGTAACTGGTGCTTTGCCCTGTACACCAAACATCTACATGACTTTACATTGCTGCAATATCACAGTCAATGCATATGTATTTGTGGAAATATTCACACCCACATATGATGAAAAACTTAAAATAAAACAAATTTTACCTATTTTTAGGTCAAAATTCTCAAAAAAGGTACCCCTAAAATATATTAATTCTGATATCATTAGAAAGAGCACATTTTTCTCTACAAGGATCATTGTTGTTTTTTTTTTTTGGAGTCTCTCAGTTTAAGAAAAGAAAAATGCCACTGAACATGGTGTTATTTATGCGCGTAATGCATTGATTTTGTGTTTGATTTTCAGATTCTTATCACGTTACCGAGTTGTATTTTTGCTAGCAATGTCTATTATAATCAAGAACCTATAAACCTTTTTATTTTTGAAAAGTTATTGACTATTGTTACATTTTAATGCATATATTTATTTTTTAGCGATGGAGAATGAAATTGATGAAGAATCGGCCCAGTGCTCTATCAGCCTTGCGAACAATTCAAAGTGCCACCTTAAGACATTCACCCATAGCAAGAATGAGTTGAAATTGTTTACAAGCTTTGGATTGGATGAACAGAAATTGCTGCGTCGACGAGTGGGACTAAATTTAGACGAACTTCCACAAATCTGTTTACACCATGAAGCTTCATTCTTGACCAAATATGAGCATTTGCAAAAAATCGTGTTGCAATCCTTTTGGGAAGAAAGGTCATAACACCAAAAAGAATTTGCGAGCTATCAATTTGTTAGCAGCTGACCAGTTGAACGAATTTACAAAGAATGATGTGAAGCCTGGCCAGAAGATGTGTGCATCATGTCGAAAAGAATTTGCTAACAGGAAAAAAATCAGCTGATCCAGTTTCCTACGAATCAGATCCAGATGGAATGGAATGTTCTTCTGAAAGTCTAAATTCAAGCTTAACATCCATTGGCATCTCTCCTCTGAAATATCCACGGATAAGCCAGCGGGATTCACTTGGATATGCAAGGAGAAAGATAAGCCAGGTACAAAATACATTTTCTATCAAGATTGGTTCAATTGGAGGGCTTGAGCCGAAAGACATTGAGCAAACAAGAACAGCACAGTGCAAAATGTGTCTGAATTACAAATCACCTTTTGTCAGATTTGTAGCAAAAGCTGCAGGCATCCAGTCAGGCATAAAAGGTCCAAATCTTGACATTGGCACCTAAAAGTTGGTCCATTAAGGCTATATCAGATGAATTCGGTGTCTCTGAACGAATGGTCAAACAAGCTCGAAAGCTTAAATGTGAACATGGGATCTTAGCCTTACCTACAATCAAGTGTGGCAAGAAAGTTTCTGAGGAAGTGAAGAAAAAAGGTGCAGGCATTTTTTGAGGATGATGAATTCAGTCGAATGTGCCCTGGTAAAAAAAAAAGACTATGTATCAGTGCGAATAGCAGGAGAAAAAAAGCAGATGCAAAAGCGACTATTACTGAGCAATATGAGGGAAATGTTTGTTGCCTATCGGGATCGGAATGGCCCTGAAATTGGATTTTCCAAGTTTTGTGAGCTTCGGCCAAAGTGGTGCATAACCGTTGGATCTGCTGGAACACATTCCGTTTGTGTGTGTACCATTCACCAAAATGTCAAACTAATGCTTGCAGCATGCCCAATCAATGACTACAAAGAGCTCATATGCAAAATGGTCTGTGGAATTGAATCCAAGGACTGTATGCTTGGCCGTTGTGATAAATGCCCGGGTCCTGAAGTTTTAAAAGAATTTCTAGTCAATGTGTTTGTCAACAGTGACCCTGAAGCTATTATGGAGTTCAAAGAATGGATACACTGATCGAGACACGCTTGATACCAAACAACCGACTATTGAAGATTTCATTCAAGAATTGCTTTTGAAAATTTCGAAACTTTGTAGCCATCACTACATTGCCAAGCATCAAAGTTGCTATCTGAAATCGTTGAAGGAAAATCTGAGACCTGGAGAGCTTGTGATCCATATGAACTTTGCTGAAAATTACTCATTTATTGTTCAAGATGCCATTCAAAGTTTCCACAGGGAAAATGGTCAAGCTACAGTACACCCATTTGTAATTTACTTCAAGGAGTTAAACGGTGAAGCTGCGCAGAACATCAGCTTGTGCATAATCAGTGATTGCTCACGACATGACACAGTTGCAGTCCACACTTTAATAGTAATTGTGGAGTATCTCAAGACTCATCTATGGAATTCGTCATATCCACTACTTCAGCCATGGATCTGCAGCCCAGTACAAAAATATCAAAAATGTTCTCAACTTGTGCCACCACAATGCTGATTTCAATATCAGCGCTGAATAGAATTTTTTTGGTACCAGTCATGGAAAGTCGCCCTGTGATGGGATTGGAGGGACAGCAAAGAGGTTGGCAGCTCGTGCAAGTCTTCAATACCCAACTGAAAACCAAATACTGACCCCGGTAGATTATTCAACTTTTGCAACGAGCAACTGCATGGAATCAAGTTTTTTTTTGTTCCAAAAGAAAAAATTGACGAAATACGGGTAGTTCAAGAGGAAAGGTTCAAAGATGGACATACAATTGCTGGAACAAGAGAAAAATCACAATTTTTTTGCCAATTGATGACAAAAAGATTGGCATTTCAAGGGTGTGAAATGAGCCATCATCTTTCATTGCCCATGTAGATAGATCTGTCAGATCAGAAATGCCTTTTGTGCCAATTGCAAACCTCCAGCCAGGGCAATACATTGCCTGCATTTACGATAGGAACTGGTGGATTGGAAATATTTCTGAAATTTCAGTCGACGACCATGATGCATTAATACATTTTATGCAGCCTCATGGACCAGCTAGCTTCTTTCACTGGCCTGTGAGAAATGATACATGCTGGATTCCCGAGCAGTCAATCATTGCAATAATTCCAGCATCAGCTGCAACAGCAATGGGCCGACAGTACAGCTTCTCTGAACCGATTATGTTGCAAATTCAGCAACAATTCCAGACCACTTAGACTGAACATTATGGCTTGGGAACCAAAAAAAGATACCCAATATTAGGCTTGGGATCCTAGGCAAAGACACTCACCCTCAGGCTTCGGAACCTGCGATAAAGAGACCGCCCGCGGCTGGCCTTGCACGGCTATCGGCCATGGCTCCTAGGCGATGGGGCTGCCAATTCTCGAAAGACAGCATTATTACAATTCTTAATAGAATTATAATACCAATTCTTAGGGAATTGGTTGTGGTATAACCACCATGGACCAACGCAAGGGTTACCATTCATTGCATATTAATAAATAACACCATGTTCAGTGGCATTTTTCTTTTCTTAAACTGAGAGACTCTAAAAAAACAACAATGATCCTTGTAGAGAAAAAAGTGCTCTTCATAATGATATCAGAATTAATATATTTTAGGGGTACCCTTTTTGAGAAATTTGACCTAAAAATAGGTAAAATTCGTTTTGTTTTTTTTTAAGTTTTTCATCATATGTGGGTGTGAATATTTCCACAAATACATATGCTTTGACCGTGATATTGCGGCAATGCAAAGTCATGTAGATGTTTGGTGTACAGGGCAAACCACCAGTTACTATTGGTTTTTGGTCTTGAGTTATATATGGGCCAAGTTAGGCATACATTTTATGCGACGCGTTTTACAAGCTACTTTGACACAAAATTGCGGCCGAAATATTGTTTTGTCATAGCCGGTAATAATTTTATCGTGTTTAGCAGCAAAAGTTGAGCTAGTAAGCCAAATTTCAGCACCATAGCCAGTATAGAACTCTAATGGCTATGTGCCAAAGTTTGCAAAATCCTCTTAGCTGAAGCCGCAGGCTTGGTGGAACCTCCAGTGAAAGGTCAACAGTGCCGAATGTATTTGAGATCTGGCCCTAAAAATTTACAGAACCTCTTTTCAAACATACATGTACATCCTTATAAATTTTCAACAAAATCGGAGGTCGAGTGGGGACTATTTTTAAAACTGGTCCACTTGATGTGGAATGACCCTTTTTTCCTCTCTCTCGTTCCGTTTTCGAGATAAAAAAAATGCTATGCCATTGTTTTCCATCAGGTGGTGCTATATGTGGTTTCATTGCGTAACGCATGACTACTTTACTATACCTAGACACCACTTCTATTCCTATAGCTGCCGCCGTTCTCAAGTTAATGGCGGTGGACAGGATATGGGTAGACACACTGTATAAGGATCAGCAATCACTTGTTTCTTTCTCACGATTAGAGCAGTATCGCTCAGAGAGAAATGATCATTTCTTGTAAGCTGCAGTACTCGGCTGCTTCTTACAGGATCTTAGTCATGTGACCTACAGGAGTCCTCATATAACCCTGTGCTACCATAACAACCACCGGATCCATGTGATCACGTCACGTTACTTCTGGTATCGGCCGGTGAGTAACGTTTTAGCGCCGATTGCGATAATGGTGCTGTCAAATATTGACAGCGCCATTTAAGGAGTTAACAGGTATGGGTGGATAGCGATTCCACTCTTATCTTCTAGGTACACGTCAGCGGTATAAAGCAGCTGACGTGTGCGGATCCCCGCCTGCAGGTGGGAATTAACATTATGACTGCTAGGAAGTAACTTTACTGCCCTCAGTCGTTAAGGGGTTAATGTCACCATTCATTGGGTTACACATTTTGCAATTCTACCAGTTGCATATAGGGGATGATGATGGATTCCATTGCTCTATCCCAATGTGTAAGATATTGCATTTATGACTTAAAAATGTTAATAAAATGACATTACTCAGGGGGAACAAAAAAAACAACAAAAAACACAAACTAGAAACATTTTTTTCATTTCAATTTTACTCAAAATGAAGAAGTTTTCACACTCTAATAAAAATATACATACGAAAAAGAAAATAAAACATCTGCTAACATGACAATACATCGTGGAAACACAGGACAAACAGTTGAAAATTTTGCAGAATAGGGGAAACAAATTTGTTTTGGACTATAGATGTGATACAATCTATGAAATACCGGAAAGTAAAACTCTGCATTATACAGAGGCACACATCAAAACACAGTGACCTGAAAGACAGGTTGGCCTCAAATCTCTGCATAGGTAAGCCTATAAGCCTCGATTTACTAAATGTGCCCTATGAACTTGTTAGCATGCCGGTCAGAAAAACAAAACACATCATGGCCAAATATTGTCAATGCATGAGTTTTCAAAGAGGAACTCCAAGGGAAAAAAATAAAAAAAGCTTTTTTTTTTGCTTTATACCTATAAATATGCCATCAAAAAGGTGTGATCTGTAGGAGTTTCTTTAGCGCAAAAAAAAATTATAAAAAAATAAAATAAAATAGGCCATTATTGGCATTTACTGGAATATCTCTTTAAAGGGAGTGTTTCCTCAGAAAATGATGTATTGTTTAAATCATGTTTGTTTTTTGTTTTTTTTTTGGGGGGGGCATTAAGCAATGTTTTCCCATCCCTATCACAATCTTTATTGAATATAGAAATTAGAAATCTAGTACATTGGTACCAATGGATGGACTCTGATCCAATCGTACATACTGAAGCATGTGAGAGTATGTGAACAAGTCATTTTGAAAGGAGAAATGGTGACCTGATCCATCATCAATTCTATATTGCGGATTCTGCATTGTCAACTGTATATACAGTATAGGCGTTTATAGCACCAATAATTCCGCAGCACTTTACACACATCACTGTCCCCATTGGGGTTCACAAACCAAATTCCCTGGCAGTATAGGTTTGGAGTATAGGAGGAAACCGGAGTACTCGTAGGAAACCCACGCAAAACATGGGGAGAACATAAACGCTTTCCAAATATTGTCCTTGGTGGGATGGAGACCCAGGACCCCCATGATGCAAGGTTACAGAGCTAAGCAGGAAAACCCTGTGCTGTAATTTTAATTCTGTCTGTGATGAAAATGAGCCTACTGAAAATCTTCCTGAAAGAACCGGAACACTGCTGTTCTCACACTTATGACTGAAGAGAATTGTTTTTACAGCTGGTGATGGGGAAAAAACTAATTAAAAAATTAAAAAAAAACTTAAATACATGGAACAAGAATCTGATTTAGACAAAAGGTCATTTTCTAATCACACATTTCCTGTAGGACAATTAAAACCTGAAAGTGCAAATAGTCACTCAGTAGGATGACAAAGGGGGATAGGTCAATACAATTACGGATATAGAATTGAATCCTAATTCTCTAGTAACCTGAAAAACTAAATTCCTACAATCTCATTGGATATCTCCAGATTTTCTTTATACATACACACAAATCCACTAGCTTATAAAAGAACTAAAAGCATAATCTTTATTAAGAAACAAATCTATATTTTATCAACCTGAATATACTGTCCTCCTATTCAAAAAGAAAATGACATTAAAAATATGACATATCTGACCCTACACGGAAAAGTAAGGGGTCATTTTACTCGCAATCTCCTTCCTGATCTTGTAACTTTTAAGGTTAGGCCTCTTTCACACGTCAGTGATTCTACTACGTATTCGCTAGTTTTTATACGTACCAGATTCGCAGACATACGCACACCTATTATAATCAATGGGTCTGTGCACATATCAGTGATTTTTCACTGACCGTGTCTCCGTGCAGCGTACACGCGTGTCCGTGATTGCCGCACGGAGACACGTCCATTTTTTCTAACAGCAGTGATGTACCACGGACCACACTATGGTGTGATCCGTGAAACATGTACCAGAAAAAAAACACAGACATTGAAAATAAAAAGCATTTTTAATGCACCTTCTCCAGCACTGCTCTCTCCGGCCTCTGCTGGCTGCTGCTTCAGAGCCGGCTGCTTATTGTCCTACATATTCATGTATGCAGCCACAGCCGACCCGGAAGTAGCTGCAGCGGGGGAGGAAACACAACAGAGACAAAGAGTTCAGCACCACGAACAGCAGGAGCGGGGACAGGTGAGTTTATCTCCATATGCAATCACGAATGACGGATCACATCTCACGGATTGCGCATGGACAAACCACGTGTGCCATGAATCACGGCACACGGAGGGACATATGCGTTTTTAACACGCCAGTGAAATAGGTCTGTTTTTCACTGACGTGTGAAACAGGCCTTATACAGTATGCAGACGGCACACTGGTAAGCATCGTTAGCGAGGCTGATTAAGAGGTCCAATTAGATTACAAAGCCTCAGGAGCTGTACCACCCTGCACACTACTTGCTGGAGGAGATCATAAGTCCAGTGACATCCGGTGTCAGCAAAATTTCAGACACTAAATATATGTGCATGTAGCTCTTTAAAAGACAAGTCCAGCAATACCTTTACATTGGTCAGTCTGTTCCTCTGTTACTGAGAAATCAGTGTTTTCATTGATATTCAAATGAGGCGGCTGGTCTAAAGCCTTTGTCACTCCAGCTCTATTCCCTGGCCAGTGCTGCCTCCTTCTGCTTAACGTTTGATTTTTTTTTTCTTGCCTTAAGTCCCAATGCATAGAGGTTGTAAGTCCATTAGGAGGAGATGGCACTGGGCGGTGACTACAGCTGGAGTGACAGAAGCTTCAGAACTTCCATATCTTCTTGCATATTAATTCAAACACTTATTTCCAAGTAATGGAAGCATGGACTGGTGATGTAAAAAAGGTATTGCTGGGCTTGTCTGTAAAAAAGTTACATGTGCATATAAATTATCTGGGGTGTGAAATGCTGCCAACAGATTATCTGTGCAGGAAATCTGTCAGCAAGTTTTTGCAATGTAATCCGAAGACAACATGAAGTAGGGGCTAAGACACAGATTTCAGGGATGTGCCACTTATTAGGATGCGTGTGGATTCAAAACAACGAGTGTATTATCAGCAGAAGACTAACAATGCTTGGACTAAAGGCCCTGTCACACACAGAGATAAATCTGCGGCAGATCTGTGGTTGCAGTGAAATTGTGGACAATCAGTGCCAGGTTTGTGGCTGTGTACAAATGGAACAATATGTCCATGATTTCACTGCAACCACAGATCTGCCAAAGATTTATCTCTGTGTGTGACAGGGCCTTAAGGGTACCGTCACACTTTAGCGACGCTCCAGCGATCCTACCAGTGATCTTACCAGGTCAGGATCGCTGGTGCGTCGCTACATGGTCGCTAGTGAGCTGTCAATCAGGCAGATCTCATCAGCTTCACAATGGGAGAGCAATGTCCAAAAAATGAACCAGCACTGTGTGTAACAAGCAGCGATTTCACAGCAGGGGCCAGATCGCTGCTCAGTGTCACACACAGCGAGATCGCTAATGAGGTCACTGCTGAGTCACAAAAACCGTGACTCAGCAGCAATCTCGCTATGTGAGAAGTACCCCTAATGCTCAAGTGCCGGCTAGACTGACAATGCTCCCTCTTCTGATAAGCAGCTCACTGTAAATATATAATGTACACACGAAGGTGTGGTGTTGGTGGGGTTTAGCTTTCTGAGCTCAGCTACACCATACTAAATCTAAAAACTCTGTCACAACTGCTACACCCAGTAAACTAAGTGATACATTGTTGGAATCTTGGTCTCTTGTCTTATTATTATGCTGCTCTCAAATGAGGTAGCAAAAACCTGGTGACAGATTCCCTTTAAGACCTCATTCAGACGTCCTATTATTTTTTTCATATGAAAAAATAGCAGTTTTTATCAGAGCTAAATCCAGTTTTCATAAATTTTTATTCGGCTTTTTTTTTTTTTTTTTTACCATTAGCAAGCTTCTTTTACCTACTAAACAGTAAAATATAGACCACACTCTTGGATTGCATCCATGTGCTATCGGACTTTTAGTTTTTTTGAGAACATGCTCAGAAAAGTATAATGTGTATGTGTTATCCTTGGAAAACAGAGTATGAACGTGAAACATGGATGTCTGAATGAGGTAAATGATTACAAATTAAATACAAATTTAAAAACATGAAAAAAATAGAAACTTATAAAATAATATTGATGTTTAGGTTAAATGCACACCTGTGTAGTTGTAACATATTGCAGCTTATTGGTGTCCCATACTTGGCAGGGAACGCACACAGCGCTTCAGCCAAATGGTGCATATCATGACATTCTACAAACACTCAATCATTTCCCCATAAAACACAGAGGAAGCTTGAGAAGATTTCAAAACCTCTGATCCTGCACAATTACAAACCCTAGTAGAGCCAGATACTGAGAAAACTTGTATCAGCAAAGCAGCTTCCATGGCCTTAAAGAGATGTCCACTTCCCAGCCAACCCTTTCTCAATTACTGCGTCCCTCAAGTAAAATGATAACACCTACTCATTGCCGTTGCAGCGTTGTCATCACTCAATCTCCCGGGAATCATGTGACATTGTTAAGTTATGCGATCCCTGTGGCCAATAAGCGTCCACATCACTCTCCGCTCCTTTGGCCAAATCAGACATCCAGAGGAAATCAGAGAGCAGTCGCAGCACTGACTTCATCCAGATGTCAGTTACGTCTAAAGCAGTGTTTCTCAACTCCAGTCCTCAAGACCCAACAACAGATCATGTGTTCAGGTTTTCCTCAATATAAGACAGGGGATAATTCCATTACCTGTGCAACATTAAGGAAATCCTGAAAACCTGATTGAGAAAAACCTGAAAACATGATCTGTTGGTGGGTCTTGAGGACAGGAGTTGAGAAACACCGGTAAGAGAGAATAAAGCGACCACGGATTAGCTGGAGGGATTACATGATGTAACAATGGCACTCGAGCCCCGGGAAAGCCAATGCCAATAATGCTGGCATGACGCCGGCACTGGAGGAGAGTATAGCTATTATATTTCACTTTGGGGAAACCGTGATTGAGAAGGGATTGGCCGAGCAATGGATAACCCCTTTAATGTCCATTATCAGTGTGGTTTATTGGCTGTGGAAATGTCTCAGTATGACTCTTTTGGTGATTGTGGATGAATTCTGGAAAAATGAGTAGCCTAAGCACATGGTAAGGACATTAGTAGATCTTTTCTAATTAGTTATATTAGCTGGGAACTAAAGCTTGCGGTCACGATCTACAACATAGATCTGAAGCACGAATTATGAAGTCCATTGGAGCAGGTTGATCGTAATAGCCATATTTGCCTTAAAAAAATAAAAAAAATAAATATAGATGTAGAAAAACCATGACTGGAATTTTCTAAAAATGGTGGCTGTGGCATTGTGGCTCAATCTCAGGGCATGTACACACGTCTTATTTGAGAGTCTGTTATGAAATCCACCTGAAAAAGCAGCCCAAAAAAAACAAAAACCACCCTCACAACTGCATGTTAAATCTTTTATGTCAAAACAGCGTATTATTCATATGTTCAGTCTTTTGATCATCTTTTAATTGCTTCAAGTATCCAAAGACCTAATATGGTTTAATAGAAGTGATCGGAGCTTTACTCAAGAGTCATCTACTTGGAAGATGCCACAAACTAAATAAAGAAGTTTGGAGCTGAAAAAGAAAGACAGAATACGCCTGTCGTCTGTTGCATGGTTTAAAAATGCCACAAAAAAACGACGGATCTTGAAGTGGGCTCCACTTAAATGAATACTCGGTGGGTTTGCCTCGGTTTAATACTAGAAGTCCCAGAAATTTCAAACTCCCCCCTGAAGTCCCGAAACAGGGTTAAATGACCCTTAAGGCCCAGTCACACACGACTTACCAGTGATCCCGAAAACGATGAGACCTGATAGGGATCGCAGGTAAGTCGCTGGGAGGTCGCAGGTGAGATGTCACACAGTCAGATCTTACCAGCGATGCAGGAACAATACAGGTCGCAGTAGCGACCTGTATAACGATCTCAGCAGTCACTGTGACCCTGTCACACAGTGTCAAACACAGCGATGTGTCCTGCCCAGCGGGACATCGCCTTTGAAGAAAATGGCCTAGACCATTCTGCAACGACTATAGAGATTTCACAGCAGGGGCCTGATCGCTGGTAGGTGTCACACATAACGAGATCGCTAACGGGAACGCTACTGCGTCACAGAAACCATGACTTAGCAGCGATCTCGTTATGTGTGACGGTACCTTTAGTCCAAACTGAATAGAACTACCGTATTTTTCGCTTTATAAAAGACGCACCTGATTATAAGACGCACCTAGGTTTTAGAGGAGGAAAATTAAAAAAAAAAAATTGAGCCAAATAGTGTGCTAAAACAAACATTTTAATAAAATTAAAAAAAAAACATTTTAACAATTTAGACTCAACAGGAGGGTCTGTTATGGGGGGGGGGATCTGTGGATGATGCACTGCTGTGGGGGACCTGTGGATAACGCACTGCTATGGGGGACCTGTGGATGACACTGCTATGGGGGACCTGTGGATGACACTGCTATGGGGGACCTGTGGATGACACTGCTATGGGGGACCTGTGGATGACACTGCTATGGGGGACCTGTGGATGACACTGCTATGGGGGACCTGTGGATGACACTGCTGTGGGGGATCTGTGGATAACGCACTGCTATGGGGGACTTGTGGATGACACTGCTGTGGGGGATCTGTGGATAACGCACTATTATGGGGACCTGTGGATGATGCACTGTTATGTGGGATCCGTGGATGACACGGCTATGGGGGACCTGCATGATGCACTTTTATGGGGATCTGGGACTACCACCCCCCTCATCCTTAGGAATACACCCATGTACTGTATACCATACATGGCTGTATTCTGAAAGATGAGGGGGGTGGTAGTCACATTTACACTTTGGCCACTACATTAGTCCCTCCCTGGAGTGTTTACACTAAAGGACTACAGCCCCCATCATCCTTCAGAATACACCGATTGATACAGTATATTCTGAAGGCTGATGATGGGGGTTGTGTTGCCCATTGTTCCCCCATGTTCCTGACATTTGTCAGGCTCAGATCACTGATTGGTGGAGGCAGCTCTGCAGAAGTTGTCTCCACCAATCAGCATCCAGCCCTAGCGAGGAGAGGGAGAATCGTTCTTCTCTCTCTCCTCTTTCTTATGATAGTCTCCGTCTGCTGCGGAGATCTAAAATGGAGCCCGCGCATGCGCAGATCGCGATCTTCGAGAGCCGCGATCTCTATCTGCGCCTGCGTAGCCTCTGACGCGATGGACTTCAGGAAAATGACTACGGAAGGCAGCGCATGCGCAGATAGAGATCTCGCTTCTCTGAGATCTCCATCTGCGCCTGCGTCACCTCCGCAGCCATTTCCCGGAAGTCGCGTTGGAGGCAGCGCAGATAAAGATTTTGGCTATGGTGACCGCCACCGCAGCCGATTGCCGGGGGATCCATGGCGGCCGCCACCGCAGCAGATTGCCGGGGGATCCATGGCGGCGGCCACCGCAGCTGATTGCCGGGGGATCCATGGCGGCGGCCACCGCAGCTGATTGCCGGGGGATCCATGGCGGCCGCCTCCGCAGCCGATTGCCGGGGGATCCATGGCGGCCGCACCAGCCTCCTGTGACTCACTCCACCGCCGGATTACTGCCCGGTAAGTTACATTCACTTTGTAAGACGCACCCCCTTTTTCCCCACAATTTTGGGGGGAAAAAAGTGCGTCTTATAAAGCGAAAAATACGGTAACTAGAAACTAAATGGCCAAACTCAATAGAAAACAACAACCTCCTGTGGTGCGACAGTAATGGCCTTAATTACAGAACAAAAGACGGTGATTATAGGATGTTAGCTAAAATACTTCAGGTCATTCGACCTGTCTCTGGGTTCCAAAGGTAGAAATGTTAAATGACCCCTCTCTGGGACTTCTAGTGTTAAACAATGTGTGCAAATACCCTAATTTCGGTGGAGTGGAGCTGCAATACCAGACATCAAGGACTGATGAGGCACTATTTTTTGAAAAAAGAAAAAAAAATAGTAGCAATGTTGTTTTCTACTGAAAATCCAAAGATACCAAGCAATAGACATTTTTTAATTTGAGAAATCAATAGTAAACATGAAATTAAACTAGAAAAGTTTCTTATCAGACAAAATTGTTTCTCTCTTCCTGGACTATTCTGAAAATTCTCAACTCCAAGGTAAAATCTGTCTCCAGTGACTACAGATTTTTAGATTACAGAGAAAAGAGATGGCAGTTGGTGCTTACAAGATTCTATTGTAGAAGGAAGGAGAAGGAAGCAGCTAGAGGTAGAGCTCAACTTTCCCCCTCTCCCCTCCTTTTTGCATAAAATCTTTCTAAAAACCAACTGCCATCTCCTATGCAGAAAGGAGGGGAGAAGGAGGAACTCTGCATCTAGCTGCGCCCTTCTCCTTCCTTCCTTCTACAATAGAATCTGGTCAGCACCAACTGCCATTCTTGGTAATCTAAAAATCTGAACTCACTGTAACCAAGAATTGAGCCTGGGAGGAAAAAAAATAAATACATATATCATACTTTACAAAAGTTTCTTATTTTTATGTATACTATTGATTTAGGAAAATAAAACTGATGGTTACACTTTAAGATTTGCCCTCCACGAGTTTTCCACCTGACCTATTCGCCATAGAACTTTACATATTTTCTCCTCTCTCCACTGCAGATCCGTGGATAACACCCTCCTCCGGCCTCTAACATTGTAAGAAATGGGGAGGGTTGGGGGGGGTTTGTTAGAAAAGGGATGTCTTATGGATTTGGATATTTTTATGAGAGCACTAGGCAAGATAACATTTTCTATTATTTGCTGCTGCAGTGTATGGATGTTCTTTAATATTTAATTAACTTTTAGAAAGCTGTTCTTTGCATTCAGGAAGCAAATTAAAAGAAAAAAAAAAAATCTGTGTGTAGTTGGACAACCTTTAGGCCCGGTAACATGACTGTACAATTTAGACGAGGATCGCATCGGACTGGCTGGCGGCTCCCCTGACCTGAGCGTGACCGTTCCATAGAAATACATAAAGCTGTCAGATTCTGTTCAGGAGAGCCGCGGTCAGGGTATGTGCGCACGTTACTTTTTACCTGCTTTTTACCTGCTTTTTTGCTGCTTTTTCTTCTGCGCTGTTTAATGCCAAAATGGATGTGTTCTTCTATTCAAGCTGAGTTTTTGACCAAAGTTCTGCCACAAAAAGGCAGCATTTTGAACAACAGTGTGAACAAGAAACCCAAATTCCCATAGACTTTGCTTGAATAGAAGAACACATCCATTTTGGCATTAAACAGCGCGGAAGAAAAAGCAGCAAAAAAGCAGGTAAAAAGCAGGTAAAAAGCAACGTGCGCACATACCCTCAGTGTGTGCTCTGCGATCCTCGTCCAAGTTAAGGCTGGCATATTAGAAAGAAGCCACGCCCTTTCCTATTTGGAAGCTGTAGGCCCCAGCCGAAACCTTCACACAGATCTGAAAAGGTCGTCATTTAAGCCCGTTACCTTAGTCAGGTTCCCAGCTACTGAAGATGATCAGAAGGACAGGGTTTTTTTTGTTGTCTTTTTTGATGAATCACATTTTTTTTTTTTACACTTTTTATTAATTCTAAAACTTGATGAGTGAATGTTTAGAGAAAATACTTATCTAACTAATCATAGGTTACAAAAGGACAAGTGATCCTGACTATATTACAATGAAAATGAATGGATTCTACCAGATCAGTGAAAGAAGCACATATAATGATGAACATATTACAAAACATGGGGTTGTAAGATTCGACAGCGGACAGTAGTGCACAAGTTACAGTTTTCATTTCTAATAAGAACCTAAAGACAAGATTGAGAATAGATCTGTCATTTTAGAAATAAACCTAATATCTTTACTTAAAACAAAAAAAGCAGACAGGGTTAACAAAAAAACACCGACAATAGACAGACAACTTATTCTACAATCTGGCAGCTAGTTTTAGAAGTCGTGACATTTTCAATAATTATATTATAACCAAACAGTCAGGTGTCCAAGCCCTGATCAAATGGGACAATAAAAAGGGGGATGAACAATAGGATCAACAGATAGAGAGTTTCCCGATTTTCTAAAGGTGGCCATACTCAATAGACCAAAGGTGATGAAAAGTAGTTGGGTGAAACTTAGCAAAGAACAGTCGGTTTAACGAGCAATGACATATAATCCAAAAAGAAGTGGCAGTGCAGAAAATTTTCATCCAATAGTGTCTAGTAATTGACTATACATGGGTCACTCAATATACAAACCATCATCCATGAAAGAACATCCCACAGAGGAGGAGAATGTTTAAGGAATGCTCGTCTGTACTTCCATAACAAACATCACTTGTAGCATCGCCTACTGGAAGTGAACATTCTTGGCCAATATTATCTGATATGTCTCGACGCAACGATTGATTCATTGAAAGTTTGTTCAACCATCTTCTATCTAAAGTGTATGGCCACCTTAATAAACTTACACGGTCAAAGAACATTGTCAGATGAAATCACACCTGAGAAACAAGTAAAATTACTTAAAGTCTTATACTAATTAGTCACATCAAACCATGTGACATTGTCCACCATTGATTCATTGACACTGTACCACACAGTGATACGTAACATTCTAGAAGGGAACCGGGCTACTTCCGTAACACCGGCATCCTGGAGGCCCACCACATTTACATCAATTCAACCGGTGTAACACATATACAATATATAGACAGTCAAGTATTCGACAGGTCAACGTACTTCGGATTCAGCATTATACTGGAAATCTCATACAATTCAATATACTGTGTTATGTACATTGTATTATACAGGCATATTCATTACACATACAATGTATGTAGATTAACTTCTCACACAATTGCAAAAAAAGAATGCACCACACTTATCCTCTGGCTGAAGAGTATATTCATTAGTGTCCATTAATTAGGTGACATCATTAATCATTGCTTATGTCACCAATACCTGGTGAACGGAGTATAAGTAATGGAACAAGTCCCCTTCCAGACTACGAGGACACAATCATCTTGTTCTTGTAAGCAAGACTGTACCAGTGTGAGTGCCAACACATGTATCCTCCAATTTCTACCATTATTCTACCCTCTTGCATTTATTTTTCCCCCATTCTCAAAAATATATTCTGCCCACAGCGTTAGTTGGTAAAATGTTTATTTTCCCCAGTCTTTCATATTTGCACATTTAGATATATTCACATTTCTCAAGTTTTATAGTGCTGCCTGAAAAATCAAGAAAAATTTGTGTTGTGCCTGGCTGTTATTTTGGAAAAATTGCTAAATGGAAAACCTGCAATATCTAGTTAAACTTTTTACGTTGAAGGAACACTAACAAGTGCAAGCCTACGAGGAAGAACAGATTCAATCTTTGGCTTGGATTTCCTTAACAACGGTCTGGTCCAAGCTGACATCACATCATTACTTTCATGACTTCTTGCCTGTGTTTTTCCATTTTCTTTTTTTAATAAATACATAGAGGAAAATTGTGTTTCATGGGAACGATCAATCCCAAGACAACTTGGCCCAAGTGAGATGACAAAGATCAGTCCTACGACAAACTTGGAATGGTGATTAATAGTCCTTGTTCCAGGAGGACACCTGTTCCGTTGAACAGGACACAGATGTTTTTTTATTGTTTGTATGTTTTTGTTTTTTAACTACTCACATCATTGTGTCCATTGCCACATTCTTGTTGACGGCATTCAAAAATCACTATGAAGGCGTCGATACCAAAAGATGGAGAGTTAGTAAGGTTCTTGCATTTGAGTGTGCTCGGCGGCTTGGGGAGTGAAGGGACGGATATAGATTCAGTCGGATAACTTCTATTGGCAAACAATCTTGTTGCTTGGATTGGTTTCCTACATAAAATTGTGTACGATCCCTTACATATCTGCTAAAGGGGAAGGGGATTGTTTTCAATACTTCAATTTTGGGTTGTTTTTTGTTTTTTCTTTTTAAATTTTAAACTTTGGGATCAAGGGCCCCCACTATATGAATAATCTGCCTTGTTGTGCATCACTAGCTTGTTGTCCACAAAGTAGAAACTGTCTGATTGTGTCTCATAGGGATGGATGATCATTTCACGAACTGCAAAATACAAAGAGATACACAAATTAAAATAAAAAACAAACAAAAAAAAACAAAACAACAAGAAATGACAGAAAAGAGCACAATCTCACCATAAAAAAAAAGGTGCTACAAGGCATGTTTGTTCTATCTTTGAGGGATGAAATAATAAATGACAATTTAGTCATGCAAACCAACATAATACAGCGGGTAATTACTTTATATGCCTTGGATCCTTTTTTTGTTCACGGGTTTAAGAAGTTACATTAACCTGACAAATGACAAAGGTACTCTAAGGACAAAAATGTATGGTGTCATACCATAACAGGCAAAATACGTATTATGTACTAAAGATAAGGACTGGGGCACAACGTGAAATAAGTTAAGAGGGAGGTGATGGGGGAAAAAAAAAACAAACACAACTAACAATAAGTGCAACGAAGCGGGTGTTTTATTTCTTATTTTTTTTTTTAAAGCTTAGGGTAGATAGAAGAATAATGACAGACGGCCCCATGGTATAGTTTTCTAATATACATACACACACACACACACACACACACACACCGTATTTTTCCGGATTATAACACGCGCTTTTCCCTCACAAAAATTTGGGAGGAAAGAAAGGGGTGCGTCTTATAATCTGAGTGTAGCTTACCGGGGATGGTGGATAGGGGACGCAGGAGGCCGGGGAATGCTGCGGCAGCTGTACAGTGGCTGTGGTGGCTGGGTTGGTGCGGCGGCTGTGCGGGGCGGGTGGTGAAGACTTTAAATAATGTTGCCTGGAGTCGGCGCAAGTGCAGATGGAGATCTTGGCTCAGGATCTCATCTGCACACGCGCTGCCTTCGGCCCACTGATCTCCCAGCAGCAGACTTAAGAAACATGGCGCCCGGAGGTGGCGCTTGCACAGATGAGATCTCAGCTTGCCATTGAGCCAAGAGCTCATTCTGCACTGACTCCGGGTGCCTTTTCTTTGAAGCTCTCACCGCCCGCAGCCTGAGCCCCAGCACAACTACAGCAGCTAGAGCACCAGCACAGGTGCCCCAGCTGCCCCTTCCAGTAAGACACCACCGAATCATAAGACGGGCCACATTTATTTTTGTCCACACATACGTACACATATACATATACACACACATATATATATATATATATATATATATATATATATATATATATATATATATATATATATATATATATATTTGCCTTATTCTGTCTGTCTGTCTTGCTCCACAATTATGTCGTTACAGTGACAACCGTCATATTGGCCGCTGAAGTCTGCCTGGCCCCGCCCCCGCCCGGATTGGCCGCTCGACTAGGCCCCGCCCCCAGCACGCATTGGACGCTCAGCCTGGCCACGCCCCCCGCACGCATTTCCCGAACCGACATGGAGCCCCGACTCCCAGGTGAGTGCTGCACCCCCGGGAGCCCACACCAGCGTACGCAACGCGAGGGTATGTGTCGGCTGGGTTGCTGGCGTACGCTGGTAACCATGCTACACATCGGGTAATATTGTGTACCATGGTTACCAGCCTACGCCGGCTACCTGCCCATTCAGATCGTTGGTCTCCCGCTGTCAAACACGCCAATGTGTGCTGCACAGCAGGAGACCAAAAAAAAACAAAAAGTGAACCAGCACTGTCGCTTTTAATACTTACATGATGTGTACCATGCTTACTAGCTTACCCCGGCTCCCGACACACGTGTCCTGGAGCCAGCTACACTGGTAAACATGATACACGTCGGGTAACTATGGAAACCGCTTTGCATAGTTGCCCGCTAGGCCACGCCCCCCACACATTGGGCACCTATACACCTCCCCCCAGGACTACTCCTCCTATTATCCTCCTCTCCCCCCAGGACGACTACTCCTATTATCCTCCTCTCCCCCAGGACTACTACGACTGCTGCTGCTACTACTACTACTACTACTACTACACACACCTCCCCTAAAAAAAAACACCCACACAAGCCGCGCAACACACACACAAACGCTGCAGACACACAGCGCTCCACAAACAATACAACACACACAACGCAACACACAAACACCACCGCTCTCACACACCCCCACCACCC